>NC_083314.1:138666871-139411796 GCF_963455315.2 Globicephala melas | reverse complement strand
AATATTAGAGGGTGGTCTAATCTTAACACTTGATGTCAGGTGCAGATAGGTAGGGATAGGACCACCCGGAGCCATGGTGGGGGTGAGTGGTGAGGTTGAAGGCTTCCGTGCCTTTCAAGCCCCTGTATTTTGCTATCATTGCCCGGGCCATTACTGTGTGCCAGGCACCTGCTAAAAGCTTTGCTTGATTATCCATTTACCTTAATTCCTTGCAACAACTTTTGTGTGCTCATTAGGTATAAAATGACATACTTGTTTAACATTAGACAACTAGTGGTGGGAAGAGTCATGCCTTTCTTTTTTAAACCACTGTATACCCAGAACCTAATCACTAAAGGGCTTATAGTAAGTGTTCAATGAATAGTTTTAATCGAAAAGAAGATTTCTCAAAGACCTCATAATGATTAAGGGGCATAGATAGGATTCTAACCAAACCATGACTCCATGGCCCATGCTTGTAACCACTGCATACCAGTGCCTAGATTTCCCTCTCCAAGTACATCCCTGAAGTTATCACTCCTTCCACTAGCGACTGGCTATGCTGGTAGAAGAAGATGCTAAGTACTTATGCTTCAAGGCCCAGTTCCATTGTTACCACCCTGGGAAGGCTCTATAACTCCTCTCGAAGTTGTGGCCTCCTCTGTGTACCACGGCTGATGGTACAGTGAAAAGAACACCTGCTTTGGACTGAGATGATTTGGAACTGAGTCCTGACTGCCTCACATAAGTTGAGTGACCTTGAGCAAGTCACAGCCCCTCTGGGCTTCTGGTTCCTCATGTGTACAAAGGGGTAATAACTCTCGCTTTGCCTAACACCCCAGGGGTGTTTTAAGATCAAAGTCAGTGAGTTGACATGTCAGAAGCATTTATAAACTGTAGTGTTCTGCACAAGTGTCAGCTGTTAATTAAGAGGTCAGGCTGAAGTCACAGCTGGAAGACACAAAGAAAGGGGCAGTTCAGATATGGACAGGAATGTGGCAGATACTGTGGCCAACTTCGTGAGCACCTCCCCACTCCTTCCTTGTCCCAGAAATCTCAGTCAATCATTCATTCATGCCTTCCTTCATTCATCACACATTCACTGAGTGCTCACTCAGTATCAGGTACTCCACCCTGAAAATACCGAAATGAGAGGATATGATCCTATCTCTTTCCCTAGGAAGCTCATCATATGTTGGGAAGACAGACAGTAAATTGAAACTGTTATCAAACGCTTATATTATTTGGTCACATATGGTCTTTTTATGAGTCACTCAAAAAAAAATCTGTTTTTGGGCTTCCCTCGTGGCGCACTGGTTGAGAGTCTGCCTGCCGATGCAGGGGACATAGGTTCGTGCCCCAGTCTGGGAAAATCCTACATGCCATGGAGCGGCTGGGCCCGTGAGCCATGGCTGCTGAGCCTGCGTGTCCGGAGCCTGTACTCTGCAACTGGAGAGGCCGCAACAGTGAGAGGCCCGCATACCGCAAAAAACAAACAAACAAAAATCTGTTTTACTCATTATCAAATATCTTTTCAGTGCTCACATTTGCAATCTGATTTCCTATTTTGTTTTCATGTGTTATATCCATAGCTTATTGATTATTTTATCTGGTACTTTTATCAAATTAGTTTTATGAATTTTTACTCTTCTAATTTCCAGTTTTTATTCCATTTCTTCAATATTTTCTGACCGTCTTTGTGTTTGGAGAGTTTCCATTTTGTCTCAAAGCAATAATTACGTCTAACACTTACATTGTATTTACTGTGTGCCCAGCGCTATTCTGAGACTGAATGTAAATTTACCTAATTACAGTCTATTTGATCTCTCCTCACGTGTCTCCATAGCATTTTTCTACTTTCAAAGAGTTCTTATGGTTATTACCAATTTTAAACCTTTGATTAAAAACATAAATGTGTAAAATCGCATAAAATTATATAAGTAATTAAATCTTCAGAAACACGTACAATTCTTATGAACGGTTCTCTGCTCTGTATTGTATTTCACAAAAGTGACACATTTACTGTCACATGTTGTAGAACTTCTGAGCTTATTTTAGAAAAGCCTGTAGAAAATACACCGGAAACATATACATTTCTTATGGCCAGGAGCTATTTATGCCCCGCCAGTATCAATATTTATAAACTGATGTGGATTTCATGTGACCACTTACTGGAGTGTTCATATGAGAAACCACCTACCTATCATTCATTAGAGAAACATGCCTGGGTCCTTTAGAGCACTACAGAGGTAGGGATGGGAGAGCAGGAGGTGTGTGACAGGTGTCAGTGGAATACTATCAAGGAGCTAAAGCAACTCAAGTAAGAAGGAGGAGGAAGGAGAGTTTTGTAACATTGTATTAGTTTGCTCCAGCTGCCATGACAAAAGAGTTTTCGAACACTGTATTAGTTTGCTCCAGTTGCCATGACAAAGTATCATAGACTGGGTGGCTTAAAAACCGAAATGTATTTTCACAGTTCTGGAGGCTGGAAGTCCAAGATCAAGGTGTCTGCAGGTTTGGTTTCCCCAGAGGCTTCTGTCTTTGGCTTGCAGATGGCCACCTTCTCGCTGTGTCCTCACATGGTCTTTTCTCTGTGCATGTGCATCCCTGGTGTCTCTCTGTGTGTCCAAATTTCCTCTTCTTATAAGAACAACAGGTTGGATTAGGGCCCACCCATAAGACTCCATTCAACCTTGATTACATCTTGAAAAGTTCTATCTCCAAATGTAGTCACATTGGAAGTTAGGGCTTCAACATATTAGGGGAACACAATCAGTCCATCACAAACATCTTCAAAACCTGGCTCCAATGTCACCCCTTCTGGAAAGCCTTCCCAGATTTTCCCAGGCAAAGTTAATAGTAGGGATTCTCATATGACACTGTCTATTCTTCTTTCTGCCATGTGCTGCACTGTGTTGCAATGATCTTTTCTCCAGGATATACTCACCCCCTCTCAACTGGGAGACTCTCTTCTTTGTATCTCCATCACCCAGCAGTGGTTTGGTACAGTGGGTGGAGTGGGATTATAAAATGACTGATCAATGAATTGAGGATGGAATGTGTCGGGATTTCTCAAAAGAAACAAGATCATCTTCAAGCCAAGTGAACAGAATGTTGGCAGGCTACCAAGTGAAAGGAAAGATTTGACCAAGTTTAAGTTTGGATTGGGAATCCAACCATACAGATGCAGGACTGAGGGCTGGTGGCCAGGAGCAGAAGTGCTGAGACAAGATGCTGCAGTGGGAAGAGCCTGAGTGTGGGAACCAGAAGGTCCAGATTCAAATCCCAGTTTTGCCTTAAGGCCAGACACTATAAAACTCTTAGAGTAAAACATAGGCAGAACACTCTATGACATAAATCACAGCAAGATCCTTTTTGACCCACCTCCTAGAGAAATGGAAATAAAAACAAAATAAAAAAACGGGACCTAATGAAACTTAAAAGCTTTTGCAAAGCAAAGGAAACCATAAACAAGACAAAAAGACAACTCTCAGAATGGGAGAAAAGATTTGCAAATGAAGCAACTGACAAAGGACTAATCTCCAAAATTTACAAGCAGCTCATGCAGCTCAATAACAAAAAAACAAACAACCCAATCCAAAAATGGGCAGAAGACCTAAATAGACATTTCTCCAAAGAAGATATACAGCCAACAAACACATGAAAGAATGCTCAACGTCACTAATCATTAGAGAAATGCAAATCAAAACTACAATGAGGTATCACCTCACATCAGTCAGAATGGCCATCATCAAAAAATCTACAAACAATAAATGCTGGAGAGGGTGTGGAGAAAAGGGAACACTCTTGCACTGTTGGTGGGAATGTAAACTGATACAGCCACTATGGAGAACAGTACGGAGGTTCCTTAAAAAACTAAAAATAGAACAACCATATGACCCAGCAATCCCACTACTGGGCATATACCCTGAGAAAACCATAATTCAAAAGGAGTCATGAACCACAATGTTCATTGCAGCACTATTTACAATATCCAGGACATGGAAGCAACCTAAGTGTCCATCGACAGATGAATGGATAAAGAAGATGTGGCACATATGTCCAATGGAATATTACTCAGTCATAAAAAGAAACGAAATTGAGTTATTTGTAGTGAGGTGGATGGACCTAGAGTCTGTCATACAGAGTGAAGTAAGTCAGAAAGAGAAAAACAAATACCGTATGCTAACACATATATATGGAATCTAAAAAAAAAAAAAATGGATCTGATGATCCTAGGGGCAGGACAGGAATAATGATGCAGATGTGGAGAACGGACTTGAGGACATGGGGAGGGGGAAGGGTGAGCTGGGACGAAGTGAGAGCGTGGCATGGACTTATATATACTACCAAACGTAAAACAGATAGCCAGTGGGAAGCAGCCGCATAGCACAGGGAGGTCAGGTCGGTGCTTTGTGACCACCTAGAGGGGTGGGATAGGGAGGGTGGGAGGGAGACACAAGAGAGAGGAAATATGGGGATATATGTATATGTATGTATAGCTGATTCACTTTGTTATAAAGCAGAAACTAACACACCATTGAAGAGCAATTATACTCCAATAAAGATGTTTAAAAAAAAACAAACAGGGCTTCCTTGGTGGCGCAGTGGTTGAGAGTCCGCCTGCCGATGCAGGGGACACAGGTTCGTGCCCCGGTCCGGGAAGATCCCACATGCCGCGGAGTGGCTGGGCTCATGAGCCATGGCCGCTGAGCCTGTGCTCCGGAGCCTGTGCTCCGCAACGGGAGAGGCCACAACAGTGAGAGGCCGCGTACCGCAAAAAAACACAAAAAAACAAAAAAACAAACAAAACAAAAAGAAACAAATCCCAGTTTTGTCACTTACTGGCTAGAAGCTGATGGGCAAGTGCTCTGAATTACAGTTGGCTTAATAACCAAATGGGATCATACTAATTGGTAGGAGTGTCTGAGTCAAATGAAGAAACCTATGTAAAGAACCCACTACAGGATCTGATACATTGTAGGCAATTGACAAATGATAGAAACTTCCACAACCAAACCATGTCAAATCTTTCAAAACGCTGTCTAGGTAGTCACAACTTAGCTCTCCAGACTCCTCAAGGACCTGAAAGAAACCTGAACTGATTTGGAAATATTTGACATGCCAGAGGGAGGCCTTCTAAATCCACCGTGGCAAAGAGAAATTGTCCTAGCATTTCTAATGGGGTTTTCCTTAAAAAAATTACATTAAGCCTCCTTGGAGTTCAAATGAAATGCACTCCCGTGACAATACTCAGAGCTTAATGTTCATAACATTTCAGAATAAAAAAATCAGTTCTGTGTTTACTTTGTGCTTATTAAACAGAAAAAAGATGAAGGGAGCAAATAGAGGAAAGATAACCAAGATTATTTCCAATTTCTCAAGATATCCTTTCCACCTGGATGCTTTGATAACGGCATAACAGAAAACAAAGTCTGGGGTTACGTAAGGCTCAAAAATAAGGGAGAAAAAGTCCCTCAGTTCTGTCATCCAGATGTTTTATTTGTAAGGTGATAAAAAGCCAAAGGACCAAATACTGGGGGGACTGACTTCAATTTTAAATTGTCTTAATTTTTAAAGACCTTGAGAGGTCATCTGGAACCTGTGTAAATTTGAAAACTCCTCATCTCAATTAGTTTTGAGAATGACAGAACAGGAAATTGTATAACCTGCTACAAGAGCCCACTCCGGTGTTCAACAGCCCTCACCTAAGAAAAATGCCTCTTAGTGTTAAGCTAAGTGATTGTTTCTGCTGAGAAAAGACGTCAGTCACTTGTTTCACCCAAAGGGTAAAAAGCATGGAGTCTATATAAAAGGGACTAGGTAACTTAAGAAATAGTGAAAGCTACTTTGGCTTTAGAGGCCAAAGAACTGCACTCAAATCTGAATGCTGGCTCTTGCTAGCTGATGACTTCAGGCTTAATTACTTCACTTACCTGAGTACCATTTTCCTTGTTTGTAAACGGGAGTTCTGGCCTCAAAGCATGTTGGGTACTCCATACAAGGAGGGGACTTCCCTGGTGGCACAGTGGTTGAGAGTCCGCCTGCCGATGCAGGGGACACGGGTTCGTGCCCCGGTCCGGGAAGATCCCACATGCCGCCGAGTGGTTAGGCCCGTGAGCCATGGCCGCTGAGCCTGCGCGTCCGGAGCCTGTGCTCCGCAACGGGAGAGGCCACAGCAGTGAGAGGCCCGCGTACCGCCAAAAAAAAAAAAGGAACAAGTAGGAAGTAGTGAATTCCAAGTTGTGGGATTACAGTGTACTATGCTATTTTTAAGTACTGAGATATCCATTCATTTGTTGGTGCACTATTTAAATTTTTCTTAAATCTGAAATTTGAGTTATTAATATCTGGAGAGCAAGATCATTGCTTCAATTATTCACATTATGTGAAAAGACAAACTGATGCAAAATCCACATATCTAGACAGCTCCAGGGCTGTCTGAATAGCAATAAGCAACTATATTGTGGTCTTGCAAAGTTCCTGCTGAAGGAACGTCAAAGGATTTCTGAAAAAGTAGAATATGAATGTGACAGTATGGAAATTATTACAGGTACTTCTGCATCAGATTTAGCAAATATCTATGATGCAAATGCAGAAGATGGAGGCAAATCAAATGTTTTCTTTGGCAGGGTGTGGGTGGGGTGAGGTGGGAAAGACCTTATCAATACCAGACCTACAGTCTTTGTTGGGATGGGTGTGGAGGAGAGGTTGTTCAGACAAGAACTCCTCATAACTATCAAATAAGAGGTAAAACTATTTGAACATGAAACTTGGAGGAAAATATTTAGGGGTAACTCCTAACTATCTCCAGACCATTCATCTGACTAGTCAGAAAATCACCAGAAAGAGTTTTTTCAGCAGCAAGAAAAGCTTGCACAGAAATAGTTTTGCAACTCAGTGATGTCACTGACTCACTTTATTTTTAAACTCACACATTGTTAAGAAGAGCAAATAATATTTTCATTTTCAATTTGGATAACTGATTAGATTTTCCTAAGTTATGTGCCTTTTAGGTTGTATTTTGAATATTTATCTTAATGAACTTTTATTTGCCAATAATGGTATTGTAGTTATAATGTTTCTCTTTTATAAATTTACATTTTTCCCGATGTTTGTAGAATATTTATATGTTTTTGAATTTAAAATACATTAAATAATTTAGTTTCTTCGGGCTTTTTATTTTATAAATTCTCTACATTTTCAAAATAAAATTTTGATAGTATGTCAAATAAATATTGAAGTAACAGAATTGTTATCTCGCTGCAGCATTGTAATCACTAAAGTGGAGTCAGCCAAGTTGAAAGTAATATGACATTGGGCAGGGAATGTACCAGGACCTAAAGGAGGGGTCAGCAGCCCAAATCAGCAGAAGCAGAGGAGTCTGGCTTTTCTCTCACTCAAGGATGGTAACTTCTCTGCTTGACGTTAGCAGGAATGTGGGGCCTTCTGGTAGACCATATCAGGCATTAGTATCAGGAGAGACGTTAGATTTATTGATTAGGGAAGTGGGTCCGAGTGAAGTCAGGCACAGCAAATATTCCACTGTGGACTTTGAAGGGAACAGCCTGCAGAGAGTAGGAGATTATGGTCTGGAAGTATATGAGATTTAGGGAGGCCAGACACCCTAAATTGCAGAACTGCTGTAAGGATTAAATACTAAATAGTCTCTGGACGCCTTAATAAGGACTCTACATTATACATAAGGGATTATTATAAGATGTGGTATAATATAGTACTGCATAGCTCAGGAACTTGGGGCAAGTTATTTAACCTTGTTGTGACTCAGTTTCCACATCTGTAAAATGGTGTTAACAACAGTGCACATTTAACATTTACCATTTAACACAGTGGTAGAGAGAATTATGTGATTAATACATGGAAAGGGTTTAGAGTAATCCCTAGTACATGGTAAGAGTTCAGGATGCTATATGACTCTAAAGCAAAGTCATTATTAGTATTATCGTTGTAAACCCAAGAACTCAGTACATCCCAAGGGAGAGTGGTAAAATGAGAATTTTTAAAATTGCAACATCTAACTTGCATATCAAATACAAAGGTTTATAACCACAATACAAAACATCAATTTGCAAATGTTAATTTATAAAAACATAATAAAAATGTAATATAATTTTTGTATAAATTATTCTAGTATAAGTTACTAAAAATGAAGTCATTTTTACCAAAATAGAAAAGTAAATCTCTTTAATGATGCTTGTGTGAAATTTGGCATGAGTTTAGCACAAATGACTCCTGTTCTAACATGGGATTGACCACAGCAGATGGGCGATTTCATGTACTCTCTGAGCCTGAAAACAGAAGGAAAAGTGATAGGTACTTAGCAGAGCAGAGGGAGTTAAGACCCAAGTGTCTAGGATGAAACAGGTGGGGGGCTTCGGTGCCAACAATAAGCTTGCCAATTCACCCAGGGAATTCAGTGCTTGAAGAAAAGGAGAGACAGAGGAAGATGGTGGGTAGCTGAAACACTGGAGAGAACTGTGTGAGGGTTGTGAGAAGAAGGGAAACTACATTCTCAACCACAATATGAGGAAGTCAAGAGATATTGCCTGAAATTGACAGATCAAGACATAGCAATATAAGCGTGTTATTTAGAAATATGGAGTTAAATAGCCAAAAAACCTAAAATGGTGAATGTCTCGGAGTGGTGGGTATATGGAAAGTAGGAGACTGCTAGTTTTGAATAGGAGTTGTAGCACTATTTGTTTTAAATGCATTACATAAATGCATTACAAAATAAAGCAAATAGAATACACTCGATTAAACAGTCGTTACTATCATAGTCTATTAAATAAGAGCAAAGATATGATCAAAATGGGAAAGGTTAGTGATGAGCTCTCCCTAAAGCAGACAGCAATTACTCTGTAAAGTCGCCTTATCTGTTTTATAGTTAAAAATATTGTTCTCTAAACCAGGCTCAAAACTATGTATCACGCATGTCAAGAACTGAGGCTTCCTCAAGTTGAGCTCTCTGTCACTTCAGTTGTGGCTGTAACCAGGGAGCAAGATGGAGAGCAGCTGTGTCCTTCTCATCAAGCACCCACAGGCTTGTGAGGAGAGGACCAGCCTGGGGGTGGGGTGGGGTGTCCACACTTCTCCTAACAGAGTTTGCTGTCAAATTTGAGCCTGTTGCAGATCCACCTGGGAGGCCTGTGAAAATAGGTGGGATGCTGGGCTCCCCAACCAGAGTTTCTGATTCAGTGGTCTGGGGTGGAGCCCGAGAATTTACTCTAACCAGTTCTTAGGTGATGCTGATGCGGCTGGTCCTGGGACCACACTTTGAGAACCAATGGCCCAATACGAGGTGGGCAAGTGTGCAGTGCAGCAAGGGCTGGTTCCAGAGGACTGGCTGAGGGAAGAAGTCTGTTCCTCGGAAGGTGTTTGAATAGGCTTTGTGCTGTGACAGGAGGGACAGAGTGAGGAATCTAGGTGCCCTACATATTTTCCAAGGCTGGCATTTTGATGTCTTTTAATAATCTTCCTGGCTCAGCCCAACAGTCTCTACTTTAAAGAAATGTCTGGTTCTCACAATTCTAATAATATGTGCCCAGAATAGGGCCCACCAATGAAAGTCTGAAAAATAGATTCAATTATCCTTCTCTACTATTGAACCTAAGCTATATCATTAGAAGCAGCCAGACAGGCTGAGTGAATCACAGGTACATTTTTCCAGGTATCTAAGAAGAAAGAAAACAGGTTCAAAGAAGCAGACCTAGTCTGGAAGAGCCTGAAAAAGGAGACGATGCTTTCTTTTAAAAATGATTAAAAATATTGACAAATGTTATATGACCGATTTGACCTATTAATTTACCAGCCAAAGCTTGCGGTTTCACAGGGTCTATTGAGATCAGAATTGCAAATATAAACTTAAAAGTGTGTCATGGTTGGGACATCCTGGACCTGAGGGTGAGTTTAGGCAATTAGCGTATAAAGGCGGGGAAATGGAAAGTAAAAAGTGCTCCGTTCAAGACCTAACTCCTGGAGGGAGACAACGAGCATCTGCCAGTCAGACTCTTAGGTCAGCAGGGTATGACCTTGGACAAGTTAACATCTCTGAGCTTCAGTTACCTCATCTGCAAAGTGAAGATAATAGTGGTCCATACTTTGTAGCGTTATTGTAAGATTTAGCATGGTCCCTGGCACACGGTATTGTGCTAAAAGGATGTGAACTGTAATAATAGATAAAAACAAGCTCTTTGAAGTCAGATTAGTGTTCATATCTAGGCTGTCACTTAGTAGTGATTCCCTTGGGCAAGTTACCTTTCTAAGGCGTAAGTAACTGTGTTAAAATAGGGATAATAATGTATAATCTTTTAGGATTACTCCAAGGATTAAATGAAAGCAAGTATGATAGTATGCATATCCCTTGGCTATATTAAGTACTCAACAAATGAAATTAGCACTACATATATGAAGTCTGACTCTTATGAATATTACTTTTCCTCATCTGTAAAAATAGAACAAATATCTACCTCACCCTCTTCCAAGTTTGGTTTGAGGCTGAAATAAGACAATGAATATGAAAGAAACTACTTTTTATTCATTCATTCAACAAATACTTACTGTGAACCTTTTGTGTACCAGCACTGTTCTAAATGCCAGTAATATACTTGTAAACAAAAAAGGACATAATATCTGCCCTCATGGAGCTTATATTTCTGCTACTAGAGTGGAAGAGGGAGAGATGAATAAACAAATAAATATATAAAGTCAGGTAACAGAAATGCTTTAGAGAAACATAAAGCAAGGTAAAGATGGGGCTGAGATGGAGCAGTTGTGCTATTTTATAAGACGTGGTCAAGGAAGAAACAGCCAATAAATGGCATTTGGGTAGAGATGGGCAGGACATGAGGGGGTGAGCCAGGCAGATGTCTGGAGGACAGTCCAGGTGGAGGGACAGTCCAGTGGGTCTAATACTCCTGGGATGGGAGCATGTTGGGTGTGTTCAAGGAGCAGCCGAGGGAGGTGGGGGTGTGAGCCACAGCTCACATGGGAATTTACAGGGCACTGTCACCACCTTACTTGTGTCCCACCAAATTCATATGTTGAATCCCCAACCCTCAATGTGATAGTATTCGGAGACAGAGTCTTCCTGGAGGTAATTAAGGTTAAATGAGGTCATGAGGGTGGGGCCCTAATCCAATAGGACTGGTGCCCTTATAAGAAGAGCCCACTCCCTCTCCTGCTCCCCCTTCTCCTCCCCATCCCCTGCTGCCTGCACACAGAGGAAATGCCATGTAAGGACACGGCACGAAGGCATTGTTTGTTGAGTCAGGAAGAGCAATATCACAGAAACCGAATTTGCTGACACCCTGACCTTGGACTTCTAGCCTCTAAAACTGTAAGAAAATAAATGTCTGTGGTTTAAGCCACCCAGTCAGTGGTATTTTGTTATAGCAGCTCATGCAGACTAGTACACCGTGAAGGGACTTGGAGATGGGCATCCATTGGAAGACCTTAAGCAAGGACAGGACATTGATGCTTTTGTTTTTGTGTGTAAAATATGGGGGACAAGATTGAAAGCTAAGAAATTAGTTATAAGGTTATGACAATAATCCAGGAAAACGATGATAAGCTGCTAAGACCAGGGTGATAGCCATGGATAATGTGGTGAGAAGTGGCTGAATTCTGAGTGTAGTCTGAAGGCAGAACCAGCAAAATGTTCTTGGGGATGGGAAATGGAGTATGAGAGAAAGAGGGGTCAAATGTGACTCCAGGGTTTTTAGCTGAGCACCCAGAAGACTGGAGTTGCTGTTCACTAAGATGGGGAAGGTTGAGGAAGGAGTAGCTGGGGTGGATAACCAGAGTTTGGTTCTGGACTTTTGAAGTGTGCGTTACCTAGCAGGTATCCGATGGAAATGGTTGGGGATGCAGATGGAGTCACGCGTCCTAAGTTCAAGGGAGTGGTGGGATTGGGGATGAAAATGTGGAAAATGATTAGCATACGGATGGCATTTAAAGCCATGAGACAGCATGATCAAATTTTTAAGTAATAAAATGTTATGTATTTATAAGGATGTGCATAAATCAGTTGGGGTCTTTGGTACCCTTCACTCTTCAGATTCATTACAGAGATCCCACGTTCAGTCTTTCTCCTCTTTGTGTTTTACTAGTAATATATGATGCTGTTTTAAAATGGGATGAGGAGACATCTACTATCTGTCAATACTTTGCAAACAGAATATTTTACTCTTTCCATAACATATCACAGGGATATCCCAGTTGCCAAATCTATTGATAGGTTTGCTTAGCAGCTGTTCCACACTTAACTATGTGTTTAAATACTGTGCTAGCAACTGGGGAAACAATGAGAAAGATACATTCCCAGCTTCAGTGAGTCATGTATTTGCAACAAAGTGTGATAAGTGTGATGACAGAGATAAATAGGAATCCCAGAATCCCAGAGGATGGGTGCCTAAATCTTGCTGGAACCAGCAAGGGCTTGCCAAAGGAGGTACCATCTGGTATGAGTTTGAGCTAAAGGGCTGGTATATGCAGGATGTGTGCAGGGGTGGGTGAGGTCACAGGGCCAGCCTGAGCACCAGCACAGAACTAAAAGGATGGCCAAAAGGACATAGGCAGGCCAGGGGGCTAGGGTTAACATGAGATGCAGAGGGTGATAAAGATACGATGCTGGGACTTAGACAGGGGCCGGGGTATGTAGGTCTCCAAACTCCTTATTAAAGAGTAAGAGATTAACATCTACCTTGGAAGGAGGACTGGTACAAGGGGGCAATGCATGTTTTTAATAGAGGGAGTGTTTACAAATTAGTAATAGGTGTCAGAGTCACTTTAAGTAAATAACCCTAAAGAGTGGAAAATCTTTGGGTATGAAGGTATCTTCATATATTACTGACAAAAGTAAAATATTCCAAGGAAACCACTGTTCAATAATAGGGAAATGACTAAATGAATTATGGTAGATCTACCCAATGACAGTCCCTTTACTCAGTGGAACATTACTCAGTCATTTAAAGTGATTGATAGTAATAGAACCCGGCACCATAGGGAAATGCTTATTGTATGGGTGAAACAAACCAAGCTTTATATTTCTATGCTTAACCTGATAACTGTCATATAAAACATGTCTATATAGACTGGAAGAAATACATGCAAATGATGGATCATGGTTAGTTTTTTGTCTTTCTCTAATTTCTAAACTCCATGCAATATGTTTAGATTGGTTTGAAAGTTAAAATTCATAAATACGTAAACAATCAAAAAATTGCTTATAAAATAAGCATGACAGTTGTGTTACTTTTCATGAATCAAAACAAAAATCATGTGTGATAACTTTATGAAAGCTAAAAATAAAAGAGACAAAAATCAATGTTATATGATTTTTTGTATGAAGTACACGTTTGCAGCAGTACTGGGTGAGGAGTGTCATGTCAGATCACATGGCTGGGGCCTGTTGAGAAAGCAGATTCCCTGAAATGGTGAGTAAACCATTGTTCTTCTCCAGACCCTGGCACACAAACCATCCTTATCTTGATGCTCTTGGTTTGGACCTAGTGCAAATGCTCTCATAGTTATAGGTCAGCTTAGTTTTAACCTCATCTCAATAATCTGCATTGCTGGAGAGAGAGGGCAACAGTTCAGGATAACTCAAGTTCCTCATCTGTCAAAAAGGAAATTGAACTAGATCATCTCGGAGACTCCTTATAGTCCTAGAGCGTCCTGATTCTTCTTTTTCTTACAATTTCTAATTCAACGGTATGTTTCCAGTGATGTAATGCACTCTGTTCACATTTTATTTTTAAATGTATTATACTAACTTACAATTCTATAACCATTTATACTTTATCATTTTCACATATATGTTACCACTTGCTCTCCACAATCACCTCTGATTCCCATTTCCACAGGTAGGGGAACTGAGGCCAAATGATCATGAGAGAAGGGAGGTGCAAGAAACCAGGGACACAGAGCCAACAAGTGGCAAAATGAAGGTGATAATCGGGTTTTTCTTTCCAAAGTAGGCCTTCTATCCACTTCAAAGTAGCTCCCTGTACTCACTCGAGAGCCTATTCCCCTGTTCCAATCAATCCATGTTTAAGATTTAACAACTCAAATGGGATATTAGGTAAGTTAAATGGGTTCAGCACCAAGAAGTCACTAAAAGCCAAGAATGACTACATTTTATGGAACCTAATTTGTGAGTCATCTGGGAGCATTACCTTCAATGGGACAGCCAGGACTAGTATCCCCAGCTCAGAGACACTGATACTTAAAGACACCAGCAATAGAGTAACATTAAAGCCGTGTGTTATACACAGAAAGATGAAAAATCTAGGGGCATGCAAGCTTTGGATGGTCTTTGTATTGCCCCTGGTAATGCTCACAGGAGGAGACATGCTTGGCTTAAACAAAGTTGGCCATTAGATAAAATTTCTATAGAAATTTCATTTAGAAGAATCATCTTGCTGCAAATTGGACACCACTACAATATTTGGTGCCTGGGGAACTTACTCCTGGTAACTTACATTCAAACTCACTCCTGGCATTGATGAACTCTATAAAACTCTTAATGAAGCCTTAATTTTATCATCCCTAAAACAAAGTAATGGCAATTTCCTCTAACGTGGCTATGCAGAAAAAAATTAGCAAACTAAGGCCTGGGGGTGAAGTTGCTGGGAGAGGGGGTTAGATCATTTTGGAAGAGCTGGTCAGCAGAGTTTTCCGCTTTACACAGGACTCTGTCTTAGTCCCTTTCCCAACTTTGATCTGATGTTCTCACACTTGACTTCAGCTAAGTTCCTGGCTTTTTCATGGGTGAATCCCAAAGTTTATTGGTAGAACTCTCCCAGTTCCCTCTTTTTGTGGTTCAGTTCACCCAGCATAATCTCTAAATAAAGTATTACATGTCGGGGGCTTCCCTGGTGGCGCAGTGGTTGAGAGTCCGCCTGCCGATGCAGGGGACACGGGTTCATGCCCCGGTCCGGTCCAGGAAGATCCCACATGCCGCGGGGCGGCTGGGCCCGTGAGCCATGGCCGCTGAGCCTGTGCATCCGGAGCCTCTGCTCCGCAACGGGAGAGGCCACAACAGTGAGAGGCCCGCGTACCGCAAAAAAAAAAAAAAAGTATTACATGTCGGGCACATTTGTGTGTGATCTGTTCAGAACAGATCTGAAAGTCTGGCTATTTGTATTCAAATCATCTCTCCCCTTTTATCATCCCTCTTTCCCTCCCTCCATCCTTCCAAGAAATCTTCGGGGAGCACCTACTCGATTATAGGCTCAGAGGCTTAGGGGAATAGTGGACATCACAAATTTCATCCAGATAGGTCTGGGTTCACATACTAGTTCAGTGATTTACCAGCTGTAGGACTTAGAGCAAGCTGCTACTTCTCTACTTAAAACTGTGAATAACGATTGCTTCCTTACATGTCTGTGGTGAGGTTTATCATCATTAGCATATGAGGGTGATCAGTGATTTTTAAAAAATTCTCAGAGATAGATACTAGAAATAAAGATGCAGAAAAACTGAAAAAGCAAACCAAAAAACCATGATCCTGGAACTCTTTCTTTCATAAGAGTGAAAGAAAACGTAAACAGCAATTACAATACACCCTGTTAAGTGATTTAATAAAGAATCTCCATGGCTGAATCTCCGTGGATGCAGCCACGTCCATACAGGAGGGTTGCTGGTTTTCTTTACCCACGGGAAGATGATTCCCTGGCCCTCAGGTTCCTACTCTGATGTAGCTTGTCCCAAGCAGTAGGCGCCTGGGTTGACCAGATGCCCCAGTGGACCTCATTATGCTTTCTGGTGCCACTCTGTGATAACAAGATCCCCTCCCACAGCACCACCCACCCCCATTCTAGTTCTCTGGTCAGTCTTCCTGGTCTGAACTTACTATATATCCACTCCTTCCCTCAAGCCCTGATCTTTTCTTATCAACCTTAGGTGTCTCTTGGTTCAAATTCATTTTCTCCCCAACACTAAAAATAAGAATCCTCATGTTACAACCCCATCCATTGCCTGGAGATAATATTCACCTCTCACACACAGGCAGGCCTCCTCCAGCTGTGCCAATTTAGTCCTGTTCTGTTGCTTCATTCATGTGAATAGGATACCTTTGGCAGGTGAGGTGTTATGAACATCAACATGTTAAATCTTCAGTAAAGTCATTCTACAGGGTATGTTTCCCCCATTTTGTTTTGTCCAGGATGCGTCATAATGTCCACTAATATCTCTAGAATTTTCCCTTGAGTTCCTTGGCAATTCATTAATACATACACCCATCCAACAGAGGTTTATTTGAAGACCTACCATGTGCTAGGCATTGTGTTATAGCATTCCTTTGATCCTTGTGAGATTGGCAGAGGGGTGTGTGTGTGTGTGTGTGTGTGTGTGTGTGCCCACACATGCACGTATGCACACACGTGTAGAGGGTGGAGGATAAGGCAGCTATTTCTTCAACTTTGGCTGATGTTCAATGATAACTGTGTGCAGGGGAGTAGGGCGAGGCTTGGCCACGAATGTGGATTTCAGCTGCCACCTATATCCTCCACATCTTTGTCTGGGATCCACACACCTGTCAATTACAGAAATTTTTCTAACCAGGTTTGTGAGCTCATAATTGGTTGCCTATGTCACACTTAAGAATAGGATGGGGCTTCCCTGGTGGCGCAGTGGTTGAGAGTCCGCCTGCCGATGCAGGGGACGCGGGTTCGTGCCCCGGTCCGGGAGGATCCCGCGTGCCGCGGAGCGGCTGGGCCCGTGAGCCATGGCTGCTGAGCCTGCGCGTTTGGAGCCTGTGCTCCGCAACGGGAGAGGCCACAACAGTGAGAGGCCCGTGTACCGCAAAAAAAAAAAAAAAAAAAAAAAAAAGAACAGGATGTTTCCACAGTCACCTCTTCTGCTCACACAGAGACCTTCCTCTGCCAGGGAGGACAGAGGCTGTTTTCCTTGAGGGGACATCTATACGATGCATTCATAACAGTTTCATTTGTATATACTTAATTTCATCATTGGCTGTGTCACTTTTTAAAGTCCCTGCATTGTAGCTATTAGTTTCTTTTTGTCATCAGCTCTATTACAGGTTGTTCTGTCATGTTCTGTTTTTGTATTTGCTTTTTTGTTAGTTTTAAATGCTGGTTCAAATAAGAAAATGTATAGTCATTCTTTCATATTTCACTGCTTTGCCCTTTTTTGGCCAGCTCTGTAATATTTTTGATTTACAAGTAATTTTGAAATATATACCTTTTTTAAAAGGAACAACTATCCACTCAATTTCTTCAACCTAAATCTTCTTCAAGAAATAATTTAAGCAAAATGTTACTATGGTAGATGCTGAATAAGAATTTAGGTTATTGCTGTTTCAAGATATTTATTTTTTATTGAAAAATAAGAGTGTCCTGATTGGCTACTCTACTAGAAATTCTGAAGTCCAACGTTGGATCATAATTGTCATCTTCCCACCTAGGTGTGAGCTAATCTGAGACTGGAGAGATGTACAAGTACAAGGGGCCTCAAACATCTAGAGCTGATCAGGTGTTATTGGACTCAGAGGGCCTGAGCACAGGCAGGTTGGCTATTAGTACACCCATTTGGCAGCTGAGGAAACTGAGGCCCTCAGAAGCTAACTATCAAACAGATGCAGTCAACACTGCACTGGCAGGACACAAACACAGGTGTTGTGATTCTAAATTCTATGCATCCCTTCCCTCCCACTATATCACGTTGTACCTTGTAAGCATTCAGAATCAAGGTATAGTCTTCAAAAGGCATGGGAAGGATGAAGAGGAGATAGGTCTGGGGAAGTGGAATGGCTAGAAGGTCTCTCTAGTATATTCACACTAATGGGGTTAATTTCATTAAGAGTCTGATCCTGAAGCCCAAAAAGGCGAGAAACCAGAGAGAAAAATTTTAATGGATGAGATGTTGTGAGAGGACTTAGGGTTGAGAGGGACAGAAGTCCCGAGAAGAAAGTGGCACGTGCCCTGGGCTGAAAAACCACATTTTTGGATTACGAGTTTAATTTGATTTTTGCTACATTACAGAAAGGGGAATGGTAGAGGAGGTAGAAAAGGAATGGGCTTCCTTATGACGTAGAGAGCTCCCTGTTATAAAAAGCTTACGACTCTCTGTATTAGTCAGGGTCAACCAGAGAGGCAGAGATAAGCACCAGTAGATTGTGTCTGGGCGTGTGTGTGTGTGTTTGCTCACATACGTGTGTATACATATGCATATGTATATATATACACATATGTATATACACATATAACGTCCTAGTGGTTGGTTCTGTTCCTCTGAAAATATGAATGAATGCATTATATATTATATATATACATACATTACATATTTATATATATTTAATAAATATATATATGTTATTTATTTAATAGAGGGCTTTGGCCTTAGGCAATGGTGGGAACTAGTTAAGCAGTCTATAACTCTGTTGTATCACATCTGATGCTGGAGCTCGAAGTCCACTGGGCAGGCAGTTAGGAAGGAAAGATGGATAGAAATAATGAGGAAAATCAGGAGCAGCCTGGAACCCACAGGCATGAGCTGAAACTCCATGAGGACTCAGTAGAACCTTGGTTTTCACTGCTTCCCAGCTTGCCAACGTGGATGACCTGCTGGAGCCAGGGTCTTTTCTCAAGCAGCTAAATGCACACCTCTGGATGAGTTAGAGAAGCTGGAGGAGGGAAAGGGAGAGCACTCGCCGGTCTGGATGCTGCTTCAGGCTGTCTAGGTGAGTCAGCAGATCGGCAAAAACATGTGAGCTGCAAAGTGGCTGCTTCATCCCTTCCATCCTGCAGATCTCCCAAGCCTCTCCACTGTGGTCCACGCTAACTGGAAACAGACAGGAAACTGAATTCTGAGTAATGTACTTCAGTCTAGCCAAGTTGGCATACTACAAGCCACTGTACGATGTGGGAAGGAATACTGTGTCTGGGGGACAGTTGCTTAGATGCTCTCCAGAGGTACAGCAGAAGCTCAGGGAACCCAGCAGGCCTTCTGACTGTTCAGCGTCCGGGTCGCTCTCCAGCCATGGAAGGCTCCCTGTGCACCCACTGATTCAGCTGCTTTCAGTGCCTTTGTCACTAAGGATTTCCATTTTCTAAGACCAGTCAAAGAATGGGAAAGAGTCTCCCCAGCTTCTCCCTTCTTTATTGCCAAAGATCAACACACCTGCCTTTTGCATTTTAAGGATTTATAACAGCGTGTATTATCATTATAAGCAACAATAATAGTAACATTATTCATTGAGAATATATAACGTGCTGGACCCTTTCACATGTACTCTCTCATTAAATTCTTACAACAATCCTGTGTGAAAAGTATTATTGTTACCTTAATGTTACTGATGTAAACGTTGAAACTTAAAGAGATTGAATTGCTCAATGTCAGATAGCTGTTACGTTTTGGAGCAGATTCCAATCCAAGACAGTCAGCTTTGGAAGCAACACCACCACCATCACCAAAAATAACAGATAAGCGAAATCACCACACGGCTAAGAACCCTCTCAAAGCTTTATAGTTAAGCCCCTGGTATTTAGAATCTCCTACTTCCTTTCAAGTTGGAGAATCTGTGATTCTGTCAGAAGAAAGAGGGAAAGTAGAAGGGTAAATAGAGAGAATCTGAAAAAATAAAAACAACAACAACAACAAAAAAGGAGACATATAGGAGGCACCAAAGGGATAAATGCAAGAAGGGGGGAAAGGGAGGAAGATAAGAAGAAAACATTTTTCCTGTCTTATTACTATTCGACATGGGAAGGCATGATTTCTCATGTATGATGGCTATAAATGACTACAATTGAATAAAAGGTAGATACATCTAACCAACACAATAAATAAATAGCCAACAGCTCAGTTATGACAATTTAGGACTTTCAAGCAATTTTAAAAGGTAAGTGGCAACAAAGCTCAAAAGAACACCAAAGAATGGGGATAGTGGTTTTAGCAGTTATTCAGAATTGGGTCCCTGGGGATATCTTCTGAGCATTCTCAGGACAGGGCAGATCCTAGGTCACTACAGTGTTGGCTAATGAGAACTGGCAGTCCTTCAAGTCTACTTCTAGGAGACAGCAACATCACGAAAGCCTTTGAAAATCATGAGTGCATGCTAGTATACAGATCGCTGGTTGCTGAAGACATATAACAGGCCAGGCACGTGACTCTCAAACCAGCATCTTCACTGCGCTGCTGCGTGGCTGTGGTTCAGTGCCGCTGAGCAGCTGATCTGTGGAATGTTTTGCCTTGAACCCCTTCTCACCTAGCACAGAGCTGCTCATCCTTTGAGGTCCAGCTCAGTAGCATCCTGTGTCTCAACACAGTTCCCAGCGTTGTTCTTCTGGGCTTATTTCTGTCTGTTCTGTATGATAATTAATTGTTTACCTCTCTGAGCTCCTCGAGCAGAAGGATTGTAGCCTCCATTAATGACATTACAAGTGCCTCGGGAACACTCTACAGCTTAGAGTCACTGCACTGCTCCCGTGTCTAAGTGCATGCCACCCTGACTACTTAAAAGCCTGGAATTCTTCCCTTCCCAGGCTTCTCAGATTTCTCTCTTCTTTTCCATCCCCACTGACCCTACCATCGTTTACTTCATCATTATATCTTTCTAGGAATAAATGAATAATCTTCAAACATCTCCTTCACCAATGCATGATTTGTCTTCACTTCAAAGGGCTAGGATTTTTTCAAATTGGAGAAGTGGTACTTAGGATTGAGCCCAGAGGTAAACATCTAGGGCTCCAACTCCCTCCAAAGCTATGCTTCACATCTTTTTTTTTCAAACCATGTGAACAGTCTCTCCCCAAATCAGTCATCAAAGAAACACTGTTCTTCCTTCTTTGGCTTGTTGGTTTACCCTTCTTCACTGAACAAGATGGGAGAACACTGCAGAGCCCCTTCACCATGACCCAAGTAGGAACACAGACCCCTGAGCTGCCTCAGCGTTTAAAAACCAAGAATTTTACAACAGAATACACTCACAGTTGATAAGGCTCCCACATACCTGATATTTCCACCCTTCAAAGCTCTTTTGGACACACTGATCTTAATCACAAAAGATAGATAGTATTCTACCCACTTTATAAATAATGCAACAGAGGCTCAGAGAACTATGGTGGTTTGTGTAGGATCTCACAGCTGGTTAGTGGCAGAGTTCAGAAAATAAAAACCCTTGAATTCCTGAGTCTAGATAAGGTACGCATCTGAGAAAGCTTCTCCTCCATTACTCTGGATGCTTACTGATTTTAAACTTTTAAGTCCTCACATATCTATATATTTTCAACCTCTGTCTATAGGCAGAATGCATTCGAGAGATTTATGAGACAGGCAATCTAGAAAAGATGACTGTTTGCAGAAGCTACTGCTCCCCAGTCCTCCTTAGGCAGAAAACCTTCATTTGTCTTCCCAAATTCACTCCACCTCAGAGAAGAGCTCTGCGGATGGAAAAGCAAAATAAAAGACCAGACACAGTCCAGCTGCAAATGATCAGCCTCTTCCCTCCACTGAGGTAATTTACAAGCTTCCCCTACTTGGCGCAGTTACTGACATGCCTGGTGAGCTCAGCTGAATAACCTGGCCAGCTATGGGGACGGCGCTCCCCCACCCCAGCCCCCATTTCTCATTTAACTCTACTCATTAGAGGAGGCTGTGGTGCAAGCCAGGTTGACATGTCAATAAGTCACCAAGGAAATGCAAAAATTGACAGTTGAGTAATCCCAGCCCCCAGCCTTCTCCACCACAGAACTCCTCAGAAAACAGGTTTCTCAACCTCTTCACCAGGTCACTTAAATGAGTAGTGACATTTGAGTCCCTTGGAGTAATTAATTTCCTCTGTTTCCAATAGCTCCTCACATTTTTAATGAATTTTACAAGTCTCAGATCCTGCAGCCTCCCAGCTCCCTCTCCAGTGCCATTGTTCCCCAAGGTCCCATAACAAATAGCTCCCACTCGTATTTGCCTTGCAAACTCACATAAACTGGAAATGATAAATACATTATCTGGGCTTTTTAACGGATCATTGTTTAATTTTCTATGCTTGTCTGGCTGGGAAAGAGATGAATATTACCTTGTGGAGAATAAGATTTCTATTCCATATAAGGGGGGTTGGAGGTAATCTATGGCAGAAATGCAGCACCCTGTTCATCCTAATAGGCAGGGCTGCTAATTAAAAGTGTTAGGAAGGGACATCCATCCACCAGTCTGTGATTCATTCAGCATTATCCCTGGTAAACAAGAAATAGATATTGGAATGAATGCTTCTCATTTGTCAAAAGAAGAGGCATTTTCAATTGTGCCTTTTTGGCTCCCCGTATGAAGTACATAATTCAGTGTTGCCATCATTTAAAAGTTTAGGACCTCAAAATAATAGTACCTGTCCCTAAAGCTCGTAAATCTCCAAGTCTGTTTCCTATGTAGAAACATTCATCTTATGCGTGGTCTGACTTTAGTTTGCACAATTGAGAATGGTTCCTTGTGTTGGTAAATATATTGAAATGGGGCATTTGAGAAGGGAGCTGACATAGTTATGTTTAAAAATCAAACCAGTCTGAGCAACCTATTAGGAGAGTCTATAATCTGGGCAGGAAAACTGAAGGCTCTTAATGACATTTACTAGGTACTTAAGAAGAAGAGAATCAATATTCTCTTTCTCTAACCACAGACACAAAGTAGACCAGAGAAAAGCGACCCTAGGCACCAATTCCTAAAGGCTCCATAAACCCTCTAGGGTTTAAGGAGGAACACGAAGCACAAAAGCCATCACTTCAAGAGAACCCTGAGACATTTGTGAGCATATTCCCAGAGAGGAAGGTTTCCTTCAGACCAGCAAGACAGCCAGCCTCAAATATTTACCTTTGTGTTGTGCAAAATAGTCCCTCAATCATGAAGATGTAGAGGCAGGGTTCACCACCATGTCTTGCTGAATGCTGCAAACAAATAAAACACGATATTTAAAAAAGTAAACATTATTTAACAGTCTTGTTTTTCTTCCCTCTATTTCATTCAAGAAACATTTACTAATTTCCTACCACACAGCAGGCATTGGAAATACAGAGATGGATTAAACAAAAACACTCCCAACAAAAATCAACAAGTACAGCTCATTTGTAAGTACTGAATGAGAAGTGGTCCACAATACCTCTTAGACAGGAGGATGTGTGTGTCTGTGTGTGTGTGTTTATAGGTGTCACTTCCTGAGACATATGTGTGTGCACACACGTACATTTCTACACATACACAGAAGCATGGAAGATTTTTTAAAGAACTTCCCCATATTTGTAATTTGTCTGACTCTCTAAAGGCTTGAGCTCTTGCCTTGAGATCAGTAAAGAAGAGGGAGGGCACTGGAGAAAATGTCAAAGAGTCTTAAAAGTGATCACACCCTTTAATCTGTAATTCTCCTTCAGGAGGCCTTCTCAAGGAAACAATCACAAATGCAGTCCAATATTTATGCACAGATATTGTCATCACAATGTTGTTTTTAAGAGGGAAACAGCCAAAAGAAGAATGATAACATGAATGGTAGTATTTCTACATAGAATAATATTATGTACATGCAAAAATATTTTAAAATTTTTCAGGATATGGGAATATATATATATAAATATATACAACGTAGCAAAATTTTTTACAAAGCTTGAGTTCATCCATGTAGAAATTAGTCTTAAAAAATATGCCAACTGTTAACAGTGGTTATTTCTTTGTAGTATGATAATAGGTTATTTTTCTCTTGTTATGTTTTCCAAATTTTCTACACAGATCACATATTATTTTTCTAGGCAGAAAATGAACATATGAACAAATTTCAGCTTCAATATCACCATTTCTGTGCCACTTCCCTTGCATCCTCTTACATAATTGGGAACTCCATGTTCCATGCTCCCCAAGAAATAACTCCACTCTGGAGGTGACACTGCACAGGAAATGTCCATTCCATCTGCCTCTTTCTAGTTGTGAGCTCCTTAGAGGAAGTTATCATGCCTGATTTACCCTTGCTTCCTGTGAACCTAGTCCAGAGACAAGCTCATAGCTGTCACTCAATCAATGTTTGCTGCATAAGAGAAGGAATGAGTAAGTGAATGAATTAATGTAAAACTTAATAAATGGAACTGACTTGACAAAAATACATTAAGAAAATTGTTCATTCAAAATAATCAGTGGCAATAAAAGTTAAGTTCCATTTGGATTCACAAAAGATAGAAGAAGGTAGAAAGCAGAGAGAGTGCAATTTTTCAGCAAAGACAGTGAAACTGTCTAACCCAAAAGAGACTACGGTTAAAAAACACAGACAGGGGGCTTCCCTGGTGGCGCAGTGGTTGAGGGTCCACCTGCCGATGCAGGGGACACGGGTTTGTGCCCCGGTCCGGGAAGATCCCACATGGCGCGGAGCAGCTGGGCCTGTGAGCCATGGCCGCTGAGCCTGCACGTCCGGAGCCTGTGCTCCGCAACGGAAGAGGCTGCAACAGTGAGAGGCCCGCGTACCGCAAAAAAAAAAAAAAAAAAACAACAAAAAAGACAGACACACAACTCAACATAATGGAATATCACAGCCTACTGATGTTCCAGTATATTCCAAGACGAAGAATCTGTTTAAGGCTGGAATATCTATCTAGTAACAATATCCCATAATAGCAACTCAGTTATTTTACATGTTTGGAGTTACATATACACAAACTAAGTAGATACTTATTATTAGTTTAATCAGCAATGGGTGGTTGACTCCCTACTGAAGGAAACAAAAAAGCTACAGGATAGATGGTTGCAATGTTTTATACAAATTCAATTTAGTTTATTCGTAAAACTAGTGAAATATAGCCAGGGTATTAATTTATAGTTATACTTCTCTGGAGATAGATCTGGTTTGAATACCATCTCTGTCTTTTAAGAGCTGAGTGATCTTGGGCTAGTTATTTGACCTTTCTAAGGCTCAGTTTTCTTACATATAAAATGGGATAATAAAAACACGAACTTAATAGGGTTATTGTAAAAAACAAATAAAATGAGAGAAAGCATGGCATTCAAAACAGGCTTCAAGCTCATGCCTGTTTACATGAAGATCTGAAGTTCTACACATAAACCAGCCTTTCTTTTTATTATGTGCCATGAAGTATGCTAAACACTAAAAATATTACCTCATTTCATCCTCACAATATTTGTATGAGGAAGTATTGTGTTTTCCATTTATAATTCTCTTTATTGCTGTCATATTGGTAGTAATGCCCCCTCTTTCATTTCTGATTTTAGTTGAGTCTTCTCTCTCTCTCTCCTTAATCAATCTAGCTAAAGGTTTATAAATTTTGTTGATCTTTTTGAAGAACCAACTCTTGGTTTTATCGATTTTCTCTATTGTTTTCCTATTCTCTATTTTATCATATTCTTCCACTTTAAAGATGAGGAAACTGATGCCCAGTTTCAATGTTATTAAGTGTCTGAGTCAAGATTCAAACCTAGACTGTCTGGTTCCAAAACCTAATCTCATTAACTATTCTGAAGACACCAAATCTGGGTTTGCACCAATCTGCAACTCATGAGAAAATTCAGCTTACGGTTTTGCAATGTCACACCATATTACTTGATATGCTATGGCTTGAACATTATTCCCTGGTAGTCACACGTAAGTGCCCTCCTATTTCTTTTTTTTTTAATTAAATACTTCAAGCATGAAGTTGAGTGTAGACATAATTATAACCAAAAACTATGTACTACCACCCAGCCTTGTCACATATTATAATTCCATCATATTTGCTTCAGCTCTTTCCTTTTTAAAACATTACAGAATATAAGCAGATTTTCCCATGAATTCCTTCCTAATTCCAAAAAGATAACTACTCTCCTAAATGCCCATGCATGTTTTTCTGCTTCTAATACATGTTTGCATCCGTAAACAATACATAGCACTGTTTTGCCTGCTTTTTTGCAGAGCACAGGCTCCGGACGCGCAGGCTCAGTGGCCATGGCTCACGGGCCCAGCCACTCCGCAGCATGTGGGATCTTCCCGGACCAGGGCACGAACCCGTGTCCCCTGCATCGGCAGGCGGACTCTCAACCACTGCACTACCAGGGAAGCCCCTTGCCTGCTTTTTAAAATAAATTTATTTATTTATTTATTTTTGGCTGCATTGGGTCTTTGTTGCCGCACGTGGGTCTTCTTTAGTTGCGGTGAGCGGGGGCTGCCCTTTGTTGTGGTGCGCAGGCTTCTCATTGCGGTGGCTTCTCTTGTTGCAGAGCACTGGTTCTAGGCGCGCAGGCTTCAGTAGTTGTGGCACACAGGCTCAGTAGTTGTGGCGCACGGGCTTAGTTGCTCCGTGGCATGTGGGATCTTCCCAGACGAGTGCTCAAACCCATGTCCCCTGCATGGGCAGGCGGATTCTTAACCACTGTACCACCAGGGAAGTCCTATTTTGCCTGCTTTAAAACTTTGTTTAAATGGTATCCCACTGCAGGCATCCATCTGAAACCTGCGTATTTTGTTAAATATGTTTTAAAGTTTTTACTGCTTTGATAGAATTAGCTTCAATTCTTTCATTTTAACATTTAGATAGTATTTTATCATATGTTTATATTCTGACTGATTCATATTGATAGACATGTGAGCTGTTTCCAAATTGTGTTAATACAAATAACACTGTGATGGATATTGTTATACTCCTGAGACACATATTGTGAGATTTCTCTATGGACTTGCTGGGCCAAAGAGTATATGCATCCTCAAAGTTATGAAATGTAACAAGTTGCTCTACAAAGTGGCAGTAGTAATTTATACTAGTTCATATCATTATCAACATTTGGTATTGCCAGACTTTAAAATTTTTTCAATCTGATGGATATAAAATATCTCATACTTTAATATGCATTTCTCTAATTACTAATGGGATTGGACATTCTTTTATTTTTTATTTTTATATTATTTTTTCCTTCTGCTTTTTATATGCCTATTTTTCTACTGAGTTGTTATAAGAAGGAAACAACACACACTAAGTAAATAAGAAAGCAAAATACCTAGTATGTCAGATGGTCATATATGCTATGGGCAGACCAGAAGCAGAGAAGGGGTTGGAGTTCAATCTTAAATAGGGTCGTTACGGAAGACCTTACCAGGAAGGTGACATTTAGCAAAGTGCTAAAATCAGTGTGGGCACAAAATATGGGAAGCAAAATGGTAACGTTATAACATTTGATCAAGATATGTAGTGGTACATAGGGATTTGCTATAATTATATTCTATGCTAATTTGTATGCTTTGGATACAACCCTTTTTCAGTTATATATATTGCGACTGCTTTTCCTAGTCTAAAGCTTATCTTTTTATCTTGTTTATAGTGATACATAAAACTTTTAAAAATTTTAATATAATATATTAGTACTTCACTTTAAGGTAGGTGCTTTATTTTTTTGTTTTATTCAGTAAACCCTTTCCTACCTTTGGATCATAAAGAAAGTCTCCTATAGTTCCTTTTAAAGTGATGCCTTCTGGGGGCTTCCCTGGTGGCTCAGTGGTTAAGAATCCGCCTGCCAGTGCAGGGGACACGGGTTTGAGCCCTGGTCTGGGAAGATACCCCATGCCGCGGAGCAACAAAGCCTGTGCACCACAACTACAAAGCCTGTGCTCTAGAGCCGGCGAGCCACAACTATTGAGCCCATGCACTGCATCTACTGAAGCCCGCGTGCTCTAGAGCCCGTGCCGCGCAACAAGAGAAGCCACCGCAATGAGAAGCCCACACACCGCAACGAAGAGTAGCCCGTGCTCGCTGCAACTAGAGAAAGCCCGTGGGCAGCAACGAAGACCCAACACAGCCAAAAATAATAAATAAATAAAAATAAAATAAATTAAAAAAAAATAAAGTGACGCCTTTTGCATTTAATCCGCTTGGAATTGATATTCTTTATATGATGTCAGGTTAGAATTCAACAATTTTCTGTATAGATATGCATTGACCTTATACCACTTATATCTTAGTCTATGATTTGTGCGTTGACTCGTAATGATGGACCTAACATGTATTAAGTTTACAATCAGTATGGTTTCTTTTTGAGCTCTAGATTTCATTTGTCTAGTTTTCTATTCCTGTGCAAATAAATATCCATACTCTCTTAATTACTCTAATTGTATCCTAAATTTTCAAAATTAGTAAGACATATCCTTTTGTTCACCTACCCATTCATCTGTCCATCCATCCATACATATATCCATCTGTCCCTTTTTATTTATTCATAAATATTTGTTGAGAGCCCAACTGTGCCAAACACTAGTTTGGTCACTAGGGATTTAATAAGAAACTAAACAGATATTCCTGCCCTCATGGAGCTTACATTCCAGGGGATGGAGACAGACACTAAACAAATAAATGATAAATACAGATGGTGATAAGTGCCATGGAGACACATGAAGCAGGGAAAGAGGACCCAGCACATGTTAACACCCGATATAATACATACACCAAATAATCTAATGGGAAAAAGATGAACTTTAAATACACACTAGATATTCAGAGTTTGCAATACAAATTTAAAATGCTTATGCTTGGAATCTAGCGGTAGTTTACAACTTTTGGTGAAGAACCTCTACCCTCAAGGGATGGTGCATGAAAACACACCCTGTCCTTGCCAGGCTGTGACTACATAGGGAAGCTTATTCTAGTCACCTGGAAGGAGAGGTCTGGGCATACATGCATTCTGTCTGGTCCTTTATTGCAGCCTGACTCAAAACACTGGTCTTGGACCAGAAGGACACTGCAGTTTGTCAGCTGGACAGTGTGGAAGCCTGGAAAAGTTCCTGCTTCTGGAAAGCTGGGAATAAGCCCAGAGTTCTCAAACATGGCTCCCCCCGCCCCAATACGAATGTTTTACAAGCTGTCTGGAGGTGTTACATGGTTAAAATTGAACAAGCACTATCTTCGCTACCTTACTCAATTCATAGAGTAAAAAAGCCAATGGATAGTTGCATTTTAAAGTTTACCTGTTTCACCCCAGTTTTTAACTTTCTTTTTTTTTTTTTTTTTTTTTTTTTTCGGTACGCGGGCCTCTCACTGTTGTGGCCTCTCCTGTTGCGGAGCACAGGCTCCGGATGCGCAGGCTCAGCGGCCATGGCTCACGGGCCCAGCCACTCCGCGGCATGTGGGATCTTCCCAGACCGGGGCACGAACCCGTGTCCCCTGCATCGGCAGGCGGACTCTCAACCACTGCGCCACCAGGGAACTCCCCACCCCAGTTTTTTACATCTCTGGCAGTTACCACCTTTACTCTGTATGTAATTTTGTATATTTTCTTTTTAACGCAATGGGCTCTGTATAACTCTAGACAAGTTATTTCACCTTTCTAAATGTCAGTGTACTCACTTTAAAACAGGATAATAATACCTAATTGCAGACTTGTTGTAACCATTAACTACTGTAGTGAAAGACCTTAGCATAGTGACGGTATGTGGTAGTCATGGAGTAATTGGCAGGCCTTATTATTAGCATTGTTATACAAATAGTTCTAGGTATTTGTCAAAGATCTCCAAGACATGTCCATGTCCTGGTATCTGCCTGGGTCTAGAGTCCCAGCCTGAGTCTAGAACTCCAGCCTCTCTGGGGCTGTTCCTGTCTGAGCATATATGAATTCGGACCTCAAGTCCCAGTTCTGGCCCCAGCACTGTAATATCATCAACATGTGAGGGCTCCCTGTGTCCCAATGAGAGCTATGAGGTGTAAACAGCATCAAAGTGTTAGGGTTACCTCATTTACGTATCCCCCCAAACTCTACAGCCTGTTGGATGGGCATTACAGAGCTGGCATATACACTAGTTATATCTAGGATCAACACATTAGGCTTTGCTAATTTGCATACATCCAATCACAGCAAAGGCAACACCTCTAGGGGATCAGTAACACCTCTAGGGGAGCCAATCACAGTAAGGGAGTTCCTACTACCGAGTGTGAGGATTCCAAGTTTGCACGGCTCCACTGCAGGGGCCCACTGACTCTCCCTCTCCTCATTTTCCAGCCAGTCTCTGGCTAGAGGTCTGGAACTTGCTCTGACAAGAACCCTCAGGCTAGATCCAATCCACAGTGACAGTTTAGCAGCAGCTTGGACAGTGACAGCATCCATGCCAGGACAGTGACAGCAACTAGTGGGCCAGCAGAGGCACCCTCCAAAGGTGAGAGTACTGTGACCTTTTACCTCTACCCCAAATGAATGTGTGTGCGTGTGTGCGTGTGTGTGTGGTGTGTGCGTGTGTGTGTGTGTGTGTGTGTGTGTGTGTGTGTGTGTGTTAATAAGTATCGATAAGAAGGAAAGTTTAGTCAAGAGAGGTTAAATACTTCTATGTTGGGTACTTCTTTGTTACACTGTGTAATTCTATAATAAATACCAGTCATTGAAAAAGGTGATCTCTGGTTGGGTTCTGCTACATGAAAGACAGGAAACAAATATAGTATAGTTCATAGGTCTTGGACTTCCAGTAGCTTTGGCAGACTGATTCACCTATTCCTTTATCCATCTATCCACCCGGTCTTCCATTCAAATGTTTATTGAACCCTATTATAGTTCAGACATAGTTCTAGGCCCTGGTGATACCACGGTGCTCACAGATGAATGGGGATAGACAAGTAAGCAATGACGACAGACTAGGATTAATTCTAAGACAGAGATAAGCACTAGGTGTTAAGAGAGCACAGATGGGGTCCACCTTAGAGGGAAGTCCATGTACTTCACTTCAAAGCCAGTTTGAAAAAAAAGAAACAAAAAAAACTTTGGCGCTATGGCCCTGTTTGTTCCAGTTACTCTGGGTCTTCTAGCATCTCTCCTACCCCTGCTTCTGCATCTTGCAATGTTCCCGTGTCTGCTGTCTTTATGTGCATCTCCCTGTCCTGCTTCTTGCTTTGCTCTTGGTCTCGATGGACTGTGGGCCTTCTCAGTTGTGACTTTCAACACTTGCATACACACAGCCTTCCCTCCTTCTCTGGAAATTCTCGTTCTGGGTATTTCAGATCATGAACATGCCCAGTTCTGTTCTCTGGGAGCCCAATGCCCATCCTTTAAGGCAAACAAAGCAGTTTGTCCTTTGAGGGAATTCTGGGGAGGCTCCTGGGTGAAATTTCCTTTGCCCTATGACATCTCCAGATGGCCCCTGGAGGCACACATACCCAGCACAAGGCTGCCTACCATGTGCGTCTGATGGCTAAAATTAAGGGCAGCAGGGCAGAAAGTAGATCTGACACCACAATTAGACAAACTTGCACCGAGGCTGTAAAACACCCTTGGCGGAGCACACCAGTAAATTGTCCCACTAATTAGTTTATTATTTCATTGGAGAGATCAAATACATAAATAAAATTAATAAACCCTGCAAAATAAGTGCATCACTGGAAATAAAAGTATTTCTCAGGTCATTGCCTTAAACACAAACATTACATGCTAGAATAATGTTAACACAAGAAAGGCAGATCACGCTGCCTTGCAGGCTGGAATGTACCAGCAGCAGCTGGAGGTTAGGGGAGGGAGTGGGTGGCGAGCCCCGGGATGGTCTGAGAACGCGGATGGTGTTCTCTACTCTGTCTCCACTTACTGTGTGACCTTGAACAAGTCAATTTCCTCACCCACCCCCACCGATGAGCTCATTTCCTTATGGGTAAAAAAAGGGGGTTGGACTACTCCAGCTGTGACATTTCACGATTATGGGAATCAAATGAAATCCAAACCTGGATTATTATGATCTTAGTAAACAATTCGTAATGAAAATGAAATGATATCCGAGAATCCATTATAATATTCCAGTATGGATTTAAGAACTTGGAGAGATCGTAGATAATATCTAACTCTACATTCACCTAGCAAGGAAGGGAAAAGGGGACAGAGCTCGCATTCTTTGAGGGCCTATTACGTACCAGAAACTATGCTGAGGACATTCACGTATCAACCCTAAGAAACAAGCTCAGAGAACAAGTAAAATGCGGCCAAATCCACACAGAGAACAACAAAATTAGGTTCCCTACTCCCCGGACAAAGGCTTTTCCAGCAAACTGTGTTTGATCGTCCAGTCTTTTACTGGAACCCCAGGTCAGGTTGCTTATTGCCTAGCAGTTCACCGGACTCTTGAGAGATACCATGGGTGGTGGGCCCTGTGTGGTGCCCCTTTGTATATCAGTTATACAGGTACAGATGGCAAAAGGAATAGTGGAGTAGAGATGGACAGCCCAGATCATGTGACTGCTCCCAGGCATCAAGGGACAAGATGTGTGTACAGATGGCCCTTTAGGACTAAAGCATTCACTCCCCAGAGACCGGAAGTGTTGAGCTCTGAGCTCTGACTGCTTGTAGCTGAGTACCTGCTTCCCCATCTTCCTTGGATGAAGACCATCTCCTCTCCCAGAAGCACTGCCCCATCCCAGGGACAGCCTGCATCCAATGGCCAAGGCTGGCCTCCTTGATTCAATTTGGCACCATTCTGCAGGGCCGTCCCAGCTTCAGAGCTTCCTACAGAATTGGCTGAGGCCTTTGCTGTGACTGCATCATTGTTTAAATCCCCTCCCCCCTTAAACCTTCAAAAAGTACAATACAAACAAACAATTCAACCCAGGTAAAGAAGTAGTAAGAAATGACAGTGAATTTGTATAGAATAAGAGCCTTGGAAGCAAATCATTCCTCAGGATGAGACTTCTGGTCTTGGATAGTCTAGGTAAAATCAGGCATAGGAAAAAAAAAAAGTCCTCTCACTCTGTCTAAAGGTGCCCCCTGTTAGGGGGATTGAGTCCCAAGGGACCAGTGGAGGCAGGGAGGTGGGTTGCCACTAGAGCAGGTGGAAGGCAGTATGATATAATGGAAAGGACAGGAGCTCTGGAGCCAAAGGAGCTACGGCCAGATGTTGGCTCTCCATAGCCTTAGCCATGGTACTAAAACTCAATGAGCCTCAGTTTCCTTAACTATAAAATGGGGATAATCCTTATCTTGCATGACTTTTCTGACCTTTTACAACCTGTATTGACACTGAATATATGGAAACTTTCTCTGGAATCATGCTCAGAGAGAAAATGCTGCAACTTTGCAGGGTAATGATTTCACCCAAGGTCTTAAAATCTCCCTTGTGCAGCCCTTGTTTTGTCTCTGACTCATTGGGACACAGTGCAGTGGGCTTCTGGTGGAGGGTAGTAACGAAAGCAAAGGTCCTGGTGAATTTTAGCCTCAGGAGTGGCAGGAATGATGGGACTTAAGGATGATTGTAAACATGAAAATCCCAGAGGTTTAGATCTACTCTACCCTCTCAGCTGCCATAACCTGAGACCTAAACTCCTAGAGGGAAATCAGAGAGATTTCTGGCATCTCATGGTTTTTGCTTTGCTTTCTTTAGTGCTCTCTGCTCCCCCACTTTTTTGAGTTAAAGCAAATAAAGATCTATTGGCTAGAAAAAGCGCTGTCTAGAAATGGTTACATCACTCATTAGTTAGGTATACAAATGTAGGGCAATGAGACAAACACTCTTTAGAATCATGTACAAAGTATTATGGAAGCAGAATGGAAGGAACATTTAACCTCAGTGACAGACCTGGGGCAGAGAGACAGAAATGGTCTCCTAAGGCAGTGACTCTTGAGCTGAACTTGATAGGCTGTTAAATGGGAAAGAGACCAGTGCAATCCAGATGGGAAAAGTTCAGTCAAGATGGACAGACAAGCTCAGGGTGACTGCACTCAGGGATCAAAGGATATGGTCTGTGTACAAATAATCGACAGGAAATGCAAGGCTGGAGGGTAGATCATTTGATATTCATTCTTGACCATTATATTGACCTTCCAAATTAAATTTTTTCTCTGCCAGTATTTAGCATCATTTTGCAATTTGACTACCATATTCAATTAAACCATTCTAAGCATTTGAAGAAAACATCATTATATCTTAAAGGCATATACATAGAAGCTCAGAGATTAAAAATAAAAGGGACTTGTTCAAAGTCACCTATTAGTAAGAGATCAAGATGGGATACAAAAGACTTCTGACCTCAGATCATCAATTTTTTTCTCCTAAACACTAATAACGTGAACATTTATGACTCTTTTTTTTTTCTTGGTCTCGCTATATTGTACAATACCCTTATTTGTTAATTACTATTTTAAAGTATCTATGGTAATGGGAGCTGAATATCTTTCTCTCCCAATGTTATCTACCAAATGGTTTTTAAAAAAAACACAACCCATTGTTCAATATTGAATAAAAGGCATATTAAGACATATCTTAAGGTATATAAATCACAGCTTTAGGGTTAATTTATATTATTTTACAGTATACGTATGATTAATCCTCATTAATATGAAATTCTTCTTTGTTGGGGTGCTATATATAATTTTTAAGTGGCTAATTACAATAAACAAGAGCAGAGAGAGATCAAAGGCTGCAACCAGAACTTGTGCTCAATTCTCAAAGGTCAGTTTTGAATATAAATGTAAATGCAAGTGTAAGTTGGTAGGATGGGGGGGTGGGTAGAAGTAAAATTCATGATGAAATCTTAAGAGTCCATGAGGAAGCAACATGGAATAGTGAAAAAATGTACTCTTTTGGAGTGAAACAGATATCAGTTCTGCAGATTATTCTGTGTAAATTAGAACAAGCCTCTCAACCATTCTGAAGCTTGGTTTCCTCTTCTACAAAGTGAGGTTGTTCTGGGATTAAATAAAAGGATGGATGGGAAATTTCCTGGGGGTCCAGTAGTTAGGACTCCGCGCTTCCACTGCAGGGGGCCCGGGTTCAATCCCTGGGTGGGAACTATGTTCCCACAAGCTGTGGGGTGTGGCCAAAAAAGAAAAGGATGTCGGCAAGTGCTTGGTACATGGAAGCATTTGGTAGAACTATTAATAGTCTTCTGAGCCACTGCCTCCACATCTTAAATTGATCTGGAAATATGGCTTTGTGGGAGCAAAGACAAGCTGATGTAGACAAAGCAAAGAGTTGATTTTTTTAAAGTAAATTTTCTCTAGTATATTTAGGAAAGAAGCCATACATATGAATTCAACTAAGACATAAATTGTGAGCTATCGTCTCTGGAAATGTGGGCTCCTGGCACATTGCAGATATATTTGTCTTTCGTTTTCAACACATACATAGCTAGGTAAATTGCTCCTTTTAAATTATTTCACGTACTATGTAAACATTTACAACTTTGAGCCAAAATAAATCCCATGCCATAAACTTAAGACACAGCTTTGAAGGGCAATTTGCCAATATGTAACAGAAGCTTTAAAATTTGGTTAAACCTATGACCCACTTTTAGAAATTCATCCTAAATAAATAATTATGGATATGCCCAAAGATTCAGCCATAAAACTGTCTATGCATCTTTATAACAGTGAAATATTAGAAATAAAGAGATTCAATTAAAAAACAAGAAATAAAGAGATGCAACAACAGGGGTCTAGATAAATAAATTTTGTCTGTCCATATTATGAGGCCATTAAAATGATAATAAAGAAGAATATTTAATGCCATTAAAATAAGTTCTTAACATTCTAAGTGGAAAAAATGTAGGATAGCAGAATGTACATGAGACTAATTTTGTAAAAAACACTTAAGTATATAAGAAAAAGATTAAAGAAAATGCCCCAAATGTTACGAATAATTATCATAAGCATGTGGGAGAGCTTTATTTTCTTCTTCTTGCTTATTTGTATTTCCTAAAAGTTCTACCATAAATATTTATTTTTATTTTAGAGGATACTGATCTTCTCAAACTTATATTAAAATCCATGCCATAAATAACTTGAAAACACAAACAATATTCTGGAAAAATACGTCTGTATAGAAGTATTTGAAAAATACAGTATGTTATTCTATTAAATGTTAGGCAAATTCGGGACTTCCCTGGTGGCAAAGTGATTGAGAATCCACCTGCCAATGCAGGAGACATGGGTTTGAGCCCTGGTCCGGGAAGATCCCACATGCCGCGGAGCAACTAAGCCCATGCACCACAACTACTGAGCCTGTGCTGTAGAGCCTGCGAGCCACAGCCACTGAGCCTGCATGTCACAACACAACTACTGAAGCCCGCACGCCTAGAGCCCATGCTCCGCAACAAGAGAAGCCACCACACTGAGAAGTCCGCACACTGCAACCAAGAGTAGCCCCTGCTCGCCGCAACTAGAGAAAGCCTGCGTGCAGCAACAAGGACCCAATGCAGCCAAAGGGAAAAAAAAAAAGTTAGGAAAATTGATAAGAAGAATAATTGGATACCTTAATAGATAAATGAGGAAGGGACATGAATAAAATAATTAATACAATGAATACACAGGTATGCAGAAATTTTCAACTTTAGAGGAAATCAAATGCATGCAAATTAATAAAATTTGGTGATTCTAAACCCATTAAATTAGCATAGTTTAAATAATAATCAGTGATAGTAGGGAAATACATTTTTGCATTCATTATAGGTAGAAGTTTAAAATGGTTCAATATTTTTGTAAAATACATAAGCAATGTGTATCAGTTGCCTTAAATATTGCTAATGTTTGAATGAATGATTCCACTTTTGGGAATTTGGGAATGATTCTACTTTAGGGAGTGGTTTAGAAATCACTCTAATTGTAGAATCTCTATTATGAACAAAAACGTTCAGTGTAGCATTATTTATGACAGGATAATTGGAAAGAAATGCCTATCAGTGGGAGAGAGAGTGACATTTTCATTACAGAAGAGTGTCTAGCTATTAAAGCAATAGTTAAGAATGCTACGCAGTAAAATAAAATGTGTATTTTTTTAAGTGAAAAAGCATGACTCACAACAAATTTGTGTGTGCACACTCAAACACACACACACATTCACTTACTCACTCAAGTACAGAGAGACAACCTGCAAGAAAATACACCAATAACTTTTAAAGGTGTTATCTCTGGATTGTAGAATTGAGGGGTTTTTTTCCTTAACGTGTGTATATGTGTGTGTAGGTATGAGTGTGCGTCTGTCTGTGTCTCTTTGTGTGTTTCGAATTTCCTTTAATGGACATGGGTTAGTTTTATAATGTGGAAAAACCTCTCTATGAAGTAAAAATTAAAAAAAAAATTGACCTTGTGCCCTTAAGAAATTCTAAAAGAGCTAGCCCTCAATGCAGAGAAAGCCAGCGGAATATTTGCCCATTAACTAAGGTAAGAAAGTTGCTAGAGAAAAACAAAGCAATAGAAGTTAAAGGTAGTCTGCATCCATTTAAAATCTGGCAGGTATCTTAAATCAATTTTATGGGGAACATATTCAGCTGTAGAAAACCATGCAAAGGAAAGGATAAATTATATTTCTTTACCTTTTCAATGTGTGTTTAGCGGGGAAAAAAGGAGGAGAGTGACCATAATGAACAGAAAAGGCATTAAAATCGAAAATCAAAGTGAGCAGGCATAATATCAACATTGTTACCCTTCCAAATATGTGTGTATGGGGCCAACAAAGTTGGAACTGTCCACTGAGCTTCCCAAAAAAAGGATTTTGGCTGGGATGCATGTCTGCTGGACAAAAGAAACTGGAGAGAGAGGCAAAGCCGTCAGCGATCCTTGGAAAATATCTGCGCAACCAGTACATCTGAGATCTGATCCCACTTGTCACTAATTGATCACCAACGTCCTTGTGACTCAGTCTTCTGATCTACACAGTAAGTGTTCATGTATTCGTTAAATATGCATTGGGTGCTCAGCACTGTGCAAGGCAGCAGGACGCAACTGTGAACAGATAGACCGTGGCCTCTTCTCTTAATGCTGGTGGGGAAAACCCCACTGCGGAACCGTATAAAGCATAGGTGCTAGAATAAGATGATCCAGTTCTACCTTTAAAACTCCCACTTCAAACCCTTTCATCGCTTGGCCCCTGGAAGAGCTCTCCCTCTTGTTTTTCTGCATCTCCTGTTTGTCCTTCTTCATGCTCCTCTGCTGGTCTTCCTTGGTGATCTGTACTTCTAAGCATCAGTGTTCCAGAGCCTCCATCCCCTGCCTCTTCTCACACTTGCCCTTTAGGTGATTTACACCAGTCTTGTGACTGTAAATACCACTTTATCTACTGATAATTTCTGGGTTTATTATCTTCGGCCTCGATATAGCACTTTAACTCCAGACTCATCATTCCACTCGGCCACTGAATAGTCATTTCCAACTTTCAGTGTCCAAGAAATGAGTCTCAATTTGGGCTCACCCCAAATAAAAACCCTGTTTTCCTAAACTCTCCCTGTCAGAAAATGGCTACTCTGTTCTACAGGTGACTCAGGCTAAAATATCTGGAGTTATCTTTGACTCTTCTCTCTTTTTAAAAAACCTCACATCTCATCCATCAGCATATCCTATTGGCTCAACCTTCAAAATATATTCAGAAGCCAACTTTCACCATTTCTCCTGCTGTGACCCTATTCTGAACAACCATCATCTTTCACCTTGATTATTGCAATAGTATGCTCACTGGTTTCCTGCAGCTCATCACCCCTCTTCAGTGTAGTCTCAACAAAGCAGATAGGCTAATGCTTTATTTAAAAAATATGAGAGAGAAAGAGAGAGATTGGATTGGTTCTTATGTTACCCAGTGTAAATGCCAAAGAACTCAGCTTGGCCAGCAAGCCCCTGCTTGATCCAGCTTCTGGCTACTACCCCGACTTCACCTTCTGCTACATGTCCCCTTGCTCAATATGCTCTTCCTACACTGGCTCCCTTTGCTATTCCTCCAGCATGCTAGGCACTCTTGCTGCCTCAGGGCTTTTGTGCTGGCTATTCTCCCTGATTGAAAAGCACGTCTTCCAAATACTGCCTGGCTTGCTCTCTCACCGTCTTTACACCTTTGCTAAAATGATCTTCCATTATTGGAGAGCTTTCCCTGATCACTCTACATAAGGTTTCAGCCCACATTCTCAGGGCTACTGTTCTGCAAAACTCCAGGGAGTGGCATTCGCAACATAGTCCAAGTGAATTGTGACCCTTGGAGCTGTGCAGTGTACAGCTTGAAGAGCTACACACGGTAGCCCTGTCCGTCATCCTGTCTCCTCTTGTTTTGCTTTTCTTCATAGTATTTGATGCTACTTGGAATCGTTTTTCAGTTAATCGTTTATTGTCTCCCTTATCTCTGCTGTAATGAAAGCTTCACCAGAGTAGTGATTTTGTCTGTTTTGTTGACTGCTGTGTCTCCAGAGATTAGAACAGCACCTGTCTTGTAATAAATACTTAGTAAATATTTACTAAGTAAATGTATGAATAACTTATGGCAGGTTACTTAGCATCTAGGCTTGTGCTATCCAATATGGTAGCTACTAGCAAAATGAGATTATTGAGCATTTAGTTAGTTAAAATATAGCTAGTGTGATGAAGGAACTAAATATTTTAATTCTTATTTTAATTAATGTAAAATTTAAAATGGAAGCAGTGTAAAATGTTTTTTCCATTAAACTCAACGTCATTGTTTTTAATAGGATTACATTTCACTTTAGCAATTGCATTATGTAAGATATTTAAATTAAATTCTTTTTACTTATTCAATGTGGATACTAGAAAATATTAAATTACACATGTGGCTTGCACTATACTTTATCGAACAGCACTGTTTTAGTTTCTTTATCTGTAAAAGGACAATACCTACCTCACAGGGGCATTGTGAAGTTTGAATGAGGCAACACAGGTAAAACACCTGGCCTAGTGCCTGGTACATAATAACTGCTCATTAATGCTAGCCATTATTGTATCACTGTCTTTATTATTAACATTATTATTATTATTGAATGTGGAGCATATATGTACATATAATAGGGACCAAATCTTATCTGTGAGGTGAGGAAAGGTTTCATTTTGAAATGTGTTTGAGCTCAGTTCTAAAGGAGAATTATGGCTAGGTTAAGCAAATCTTAAGAGTGAAAGTTGACAGGAGATGCACTGGCCAAAGCATTCCCAAAACAAAGGACAAAGCCGCAACTCAAATCTGAGTTTTTCTAACCCCAAAACCTGTGCTCTGAACCGTCGTATGATATTGCCTCTTAAAAAACTTGTATCAATTGAAATGAAATGTTAAGACTTACAAGGAGAATCTCTAGATCCTAAAATGGGCCCATTTAATCTTGAGATAAGAAACTTTGAAATTTTATTTGATTTACTACTTTTCAAACTCCATACCTGAAGATCCCTAGGGCATTCTTTGGACTTAATACTTAGTGCATGAGAACTCTACATGATAATTTTAAATTTTCTTTCCTTATTTTATTATAATACTAAACATTGGTGTATGTATATTATAAATCATACGTACAGACGCTTTATAAATGGGCTATGAGATTTCCATGCCAGCTTCTGTGATCGCGTTTATGATTACACTGGTTCCCACGATTACAAGTGTGATGGCAGTGCCGAACCTTTAATTCAATGCTCCTCAAACCCAGCGATCAAGGACCATAGGGACAAATCAAAGGTCCACAAGATTTTATTTTATATCTTTACATTTAAAAGAGTCAATGCAGAAGACTTGACCTATCCAACCCCATCTCAGTAGAATTAGTACTAACAGAAGGAGAAGAGGAAAGAGAAAGAAGTATTTTTGATTGGCAGTCCAAATCAATTTTAGTCAAATGCTTTAGATTACTCTAGAAAACCCATACCATATTCTGTAAACTGATATATACCTAAGTATTATTATGATTTTCCCTCATTACTATTCATATATATGTGTGTGTGTGTATACACACACACACACACACACACACACACATATATATATATATATATATACACACAACAAGCTGTCATAAACATACTTTACATGATAACTTGCCATAATATTTGGAAAGTATTCGTTACAGGACTTTGGGCATCATCAAATCATCTGGATCCCCCCTGATAAAAAGTGTTCTTAAGTCACTGCTGTACCTGGAGGGACCATTCTAATTGGCCTCGCAATGTACCCGAGGGTTAAATTAATTTATGTGAGTCTCACAGCTGGGCAGCTGCCCAGCACTATATACTAGCAGCTGTTTGACACAATAAACCAAGAATAAGATTTTCTCGCAGCAAAAATAAATTTTTAACAATGTCGTGCATTTCCACAGAGGCAAAACACAAGATATGATTTCTGTATGAGATGATTGTGATAGAAGCCTCCTCGGAGGAAGGGTGTCATTTTCTAAGTCAAGGCTCTGTCCTGCCACATTATTTAAGCACAACATGACATGGAAATATATTTAATAGGATTTGGCTACAGGCAAAAAGTCTGAAAAAAAAAGTACAGGGATTCTAAGAATGTGCTGTTGAGTTATGCATGGAATTCAGAATTTACTAGAATCGAAATCCTTCAGACACTCTTTGGCTCATAACAAAACAAAACAAGACAAAACAAAAATTCCTCTCAAGTGTAGCTATACTGGTATTCTCATTATAATAGCCGTCATATTCCCCAGAACCACCGAGAAGATCAAAAATGCGTCTTTATATTTACTTCACAATTCAGCTCCACTGAGACTCTTTTTATTCAGCACATACTAAATAACTGGCACTTTACCAGACTCTTTGCAACGTCCTGTTTATTAGTAATAACAGATAGCTGTAGCACTTGCTTGGGTGCACTATGTTTCTATAATTTTGCACCAATATTGCAAGGTAGGTAATTATGTTCTTGCCATCTCTGATCCAAGTGTTTGGAGCACAATGTGGTAGTGATTCACCTTGCACCGTTCAGAGAAGAGCAACCTGTAGGGACAGAGGAGCAACAAGACAGGAAAAGCCTGGATCCCTGCAACACACTGTGGAGCTGAGCCATCATTCCAGCTCTGACCAATTACCCCAGGGCTATAATGTGAGGAGGAGAAACATCCTCTACTTTGTTTAAGCCACTGTTATTTTGGTATCTCTTTTGCATATGGGTCAACAATCTATAGTCCAGCTAATGTAGATCAAGCACAAAATTGCAATCTAGGACACTTAGAAAAGAGGGAAATTCTTATTTTCAGGCAAAGAAAATAGATACCAGTAGAATTGTTGGGTAACTGCTGGGAAGGAAAAGAAAAACACAAAATTCCCATTGTTTAATTGACAATTATCATATGATCTAAAAGAGAATAAAAAGTATATCCCAAAAGCCAAAGAATGCAGGAAAGAACAGAGCTAGGTCATGAATCCTGAATCTATTACATAATGCAAAAGTTAGGTTGGACAAAAAAGAGTGTTTTCAGGGAGAAAGACAATTCTAGACACATGGTAGGCACAAAGCCAATATTTATAAATTTAATGAACATATTGGCCTTTTAATCAAAATATTATGAGTTTAACATTAATCATTTAGACCAGTGGCCAGCAAAATTTTTCTTTAAGGGTCAAATAACAACAACAATGACAATAATAATAAACATTTCATGCTTCGTGATCAAGCATATTATGTAGTTGTTTGTATAACCACTTGAAATGTAACCATTTAAAACATTTCTTACCTTGAGCCTCAGACCAGATGTGGTCTGCAGGCTGTTTGTCTACCCCTAATTTAGACCAAGGGGGCAATAGAGGACAGTTGTCCTTCAGTACCCATGAGGGATTGGTTCCAAGAACGTCTAGTCTCCCTTTCCCCTCAGATACCAAAATTCGAGGATGCTCCAGTCCCTTATATAAAATGGCATAGTATTTGCATATAATCTATGCACATCCTCCCTTATATTTTAAATCATCCCTAAATTACTTGTAATACCTAATGCGATGTATATGCTATGTAAATAATTGCTGGCATGTGGAAAATTCAAGTCTTGCTTTTTGGAACTTTCCAGGATTTTTTTAAAAAAATTTTTTGGTCCACCATTAGTTGAATCTGAGGATGCGAAACCCATGGATACAGAGGGCCAACTGTACTAAGCTGACTCAGTAAAAGATCTGCAGTCTAGGGCTTCCCTGGTGGCGCAGTGGTTAAGAATCTGTCTGCCTGCCAATGCAGGGGACACCGGTTCGAGCCCTGGTCCGGGAAGATCCCACACGCCACGGAGCAACTAAGCCCGTGCGCCACAACTACTGAAGCCCGCGCACCTAGAGCCCATGCTTGGCAACAAGAGAAGCCACCACACTGAGAAGCCCACGCACTGCAGTGAAGAGTAGCCCCCGCTCGGCGCAACTACAGAAAGCATGAGCGCAGCAACAAAGACCCAACACAACCAAAAATAATAAATAAATAAAACTAAATTTATAAAAAAATACTATACTAATATCAATAAAAATAATAACATATTAAAAAAGATCTGAATTCTAAAAAATTAAAAATAAATATGCAGTAAATCAACCTTTGATGGGTCCCTATTTATTGGAAGCCCAAATTTTCTCATGTGACTCTTCACAAGGTGGCCCCAGGTTGCCTTCTTGGTCTCACCCATAGATCAATCAGACTGCTCATTATTTTCAAATCACATACACCTTTGCTCATGCTCCTTCCTTTGCCCTTTCCTGCCTTGCTTGCCTAGATAATTCCCTTGTACATTAAATCCAGTTGACAATATTACCTCTTCTGTATAACTGTCTCTAGACCTTACCCCTACCTCATGCTCTAAGTCAGTATCACTCCTCCTGTGCTCTGATACTACTTCATTCATGCCTCTACTATATACTTTTCATGTGTACAAAATATGATGATTTATATTTCTCTCTCTCCCAGATTATAAGCAGGGACTCGGTTTTACTTTGGCACCATGGGCAGTGTGCACCTCACAGAAGTATTCATTAAAAACAATACTGTTTATTGAGTCTCCTTTGTGTCCAGTACTGTGCTAAGCTCTTAGAAACGTTATCTTATTTAATTCCCACAACATCCATTTGAGATAAGCTTTAACTTCCTCATTTTACAGAAGCCCAGAAAAGTTAAATAAATTTCTCATGGCCTCAGAGCCAGTAAAATGACAAAGCTTGAACAAACCCAGTTCTGATGGACCCCAAAGTCCATGATCTTGACCTGTTATGTTGATGCATTGATTGCTGAACAAGCAAATGAAATATGTAACTTAAATTAGGCTAATATCATTTCCTGCTGAAGCACTTCTAGGATCTGTTTTAATTTTTTTTTTTTAATGAGAATGTTTCCTAGTTAATATTATAGGTACTCAGAGGCGACAGAACCTAAGAGATCAACTGGTCCAGCTCCCTTCTTTTTCAGATAATTAAACAGTAGCTATGAGAAAGCACTTTTTTTTTTAACATCTTTATTGGAGTATAATTGCTTTACAATGGTGTGTTAGTTTCTGCTTTATAACAAAGTGAATCAGTTATACATATACATATATCCCCATATCTCTTCCCTCGGGCGTCTCCCTCCCTCCCACCCTCCCTATCCCACCCTCCCTATCCCACCCCTCTAGGTGGTCACAAAGCACCGAGCTGATCTCCCTGTGCTATGCGGCTGCTTCCCACTAGCTATCTATTTTACATTTAGTAGGAGAAAGCACTTATTTTTAACCCAAGATCACACAACTTAAACCCTGGCCTCCTGCTGTGTAGTCTCAAACTTTCTGGGTCATCCCTTGCCATCTCCAGCATGTTCACAAGGCTGTCACCTATAGTCAACCTTGTTCCACATCACTGAATTGGTAGACTCAATGTTAATTTTTAAAATAAATGTTGAAGATGAAGTCTTTACAGTAAGTTAAAATTGTTCTTCCAATTGCACACAAATTAATAAAATAGACAAAATTGCCTTTGCCTTCAGTTTGGAATAACATCTGAGAGTGGGCTTGATGGTCCTCTCTAAGAGGACCCTTCCAACCCTCTGCCACTAGGCTTACTCTTAACATCGGGCTTACCACAATGCATTGTCTTTGGTTGTTCATTTACCTGTCTCTCTCACTAGATTCTGAGCTCCCCAAGAACATGGACCACAATTATATCCCTATTACCTAGCTCAGTTTTTGTCACAGAGTTGATGAAGATCTGTGAAGATTTACTGACTTAGTGACTTGAGGTTGGACCTAGGAGATACGGCCGAGGGAGACCAGTAGGGTGGCTCTTCTGGGCTATGGGTGTTATTTGGAACTTACGGAAGTCATCATCGTTGCATATTTCCCTGTTCCACAAAGTCTTTTCCTTAAAAAGTTGTTAGAAAATTCCTGTGAGTGAAACTTTGGCACTTTTTTTCCCTAAGCCTGAAGATATTAGGAGAATCCAGGTGGTCAAATTCAGTGTAATCAGCGTTTCTCAGGGAACATTGTGAATGGATGAATGGAGACTGATTATACAGTAAACATTTAGATTCTGATTATTTCATATTGACATTTCAGAGCAGTAAATATTTTTATGCTGGATTCAGCCTATACCATGAAAATAACTCCCTCGATGGCAGAGTCTACACATATAATTGTATAATTTAATACTTTCATTTAAAACAGTTCTTTTAAAAATCTTTTAGATTTTAAAAGAGTAATTTCTTATCTGAGAACACTCAACCTTAGACTCTCTGGGCCAGAGACTAATTAGTCTTTCACTAGGGAAATGGAACGTTCATTTTTCTGAAATTGACTATTTTGATTTGGGTATTTTCCATTCCTAGTGCCAATCAAACCCACATGGAAGCAGTCAAAAAGAGTTAAAATAGAAACCTCCATGGAGGGACATCAAGTGGATAGCTTTTGCTTTTGCTGAAAAAAGGGTGGTTTCAGACATTTACTACCGAGAACAGGAACAACCCTAAAGGGTTGTTGAGGAAATGCATGTTGAGTAATAAACAGACAGGTTTTGGAAGAGAACCAGCTCAGAAGATTATTAAAGTTATGGGCATGCTGGGCGTGGGGGATGTTTTAAGCCATCTGGTCTCATAAACTCATAAGTAATTGTATCGCAAGTCATGAGCATTTTACAGAAGGCAATTGAAGAACTCTTTTGCATTGTGAGTCTAGTACATCTCCTAATTTCCAGCACTTGTAAAAGACCCAAGAAGAGAAAATGTGAGCTATGATGTCCATTTCATTAGGGAGCAAATTGACAGTCAGAGAGGCTGGATGACTGACCCAAATGACACAACTAAGAGTTCATGAAAAACGCTTTCCCTTATACTACTCTGAGAGGTGAGATGACCTAATTGGGAAGTAGGTGAAGAGTCAGTAGGCATGCTCTGTTCATCTCCACTTTTCCTCTTCCTTCTTTGGGAGCCAGTAGTCTTGTACAAGACATGAGTTCTCCTCTGTTCCACCATGCCATCAGTCTCACCTGATCCAGGAGTCAGCCTAATTCTGGGATTCCACCAATGGGACCGCTTAGCTAAAAGAATAAAGCCACATCCTATGACATGTCCTGCATCATTAATAGAGATGCTATTCTGGCCTCCATCTTTATTCTTTTACTTTATTGTTTAACATGCTCAGTACACAGCAGGGAAGAGGGACGCTATTTATTGTGCCCATGGAGACTCCAAAAGTAACTTACAGGAGTCAGGATTCGAATTCTTCAAAGCTCACTCTCTAATAATTTCTCTAAAATCACCACTCTGTTGACAGCAACAGTAATAATCACCAAATAATCTATAGGCTCCCCTACATCTTCCTGCCTTTCCTATAGTTAGTTTGGGGCCCTGTTACAAGTTCTGATTCATTAGCCTATAAGCAAAAATGATGTGTGTCATTTGGGGGTAGCAACAGTCCACTGCACCATATGCTGAGATGGTGGCATCACCATCTCCCTATAAGAGGTAAAGAGCCCAGAGATCCTGGTTCCCTGAGTGACCACATGGAGCAGTCTGTGTTCTCTAGTCATATGGGGCTTCATATGAGTAAGAAAAACAAACTTTTCATATGTCAATACCCCCATCCAGAGATTTGGGAGTTATTTTGTTTCAACAGCATGGCATAGTTATACCTTACCAGGAGCTGACTAAGGAAATAAGGGCCAATGTAGGTTCTGGATATGGACAAGCTGGTCACAAGGCTAACACAGAAATAGCACAGCAAATAAGGAAGCTTGGCAGAGTCATGATAAAACAACAGTGTCAGCCTAATCATCATTCCTTAATAAGGGTGTTCCTACTACCTTAGCTATTACCATGTATCTGTCTTACTCATGAACTAAAGTCTAACCTCTTTGAGGACAAGGATGATATCATAGCCATCTCCATGCCCTCTGTACCCAGCACAGTTCCTGGGCATGTCAAATTGTCAGTATATGGATGTGGAACAGAAGCGACATGAAGCATTGGTAATTAATACCAGAGCTGCAGTGGAGTTATTATGTCTTTGTATTATTTGTAATTATCATTAGCATAAATTATATGTCTATTCATCATAAATATATACATATATTTATGTTTAAGTTAACTATTTAGTAAACTGAATATTGTTCATTATATAATAATCAGGCTTTTATTTTAAACAGGCATTTGTGTTCCAGAGGTCACGCCCATCGATGCAATTGATTCAGATTGCCCAAGTGAAGGAGAGAAATAAAAGCTTTGTGTTTTGAAAATTATTAACAAAAATATCTAAAGACTCAAGAGGAGATAGAAAGAAATTTGAAGCTGGAAGGGATAAAGAGCCAAGCCAGTAGCAGAGCAGCACCTAGAGGTGGAGAACACCACTTTAGAAAATAATAATTCTGTGCATCTGTAAGGACCAAGGGCTAAGGATTGGAGCCAAGGTTACAACTGAGGGTGGAACAGAGCATTTAAGGCATGGAGTAGAGCTTTGCTGGAAGACAAGCCAGCAAACATAGCAATGTAAGTCAAGGAGACACTGCCATAGATGGAGAGGCAGTGTGCATAGATGAAGGAGAAGCAGATCTGTTCCCACGCTGACCACCACCCAGGAAAGTAATGCTGTATTTCACGCCAACCCAGAGGAAGGAGATTCTAGCTGGCTTTAATGCAAACTGAACAAATAAAAAAGATATGATAGCTCTTATATGCCAAGGTTATGGAGCAATTCGTTCCTGTTACATTCTTAAGGCAGTGTCTTAGGTTCAGGGATGGATTACAAAAGAACATTTGGCAAGATCCTTGCCCTCAAGAATTCAACTAGTTATCTGGGAAAAGAAAAGGTAAAAGGTAACTACTGGCACAGGAATCCTTTAACCCAAGGAAAAACCCCAGCAACCTCAGCTTGGTAGCCTTGCCTGTTAATGACATGCCTCCAAACTACATCTCTTGTATTTTCTACCATGAACCTTTCTCTTGCCAACTCCAAGTTCTGGTGAAAACTGGTGATGTTTTCACTAATTTCAAAACATGCTATGTCTTTTAAAAGACTTGAATTGCTGTTTCCTCTGCTTGGAATACCTTCGTTTGCCTAAGACATTCCTATTCAACCTACAAGATCTAGTTTTGATTTCTCTTCCCTGATGCTCTTTTGGTTCTCTCAAGAAAAATAAACAGATACATAGATAGATACATAGATAGCTCTTATATCTATACCTTATCTATTTATCTACCTAATGACCTACCTAGAGAGGGGATATTAATATTATTGAGCTCATATTATGTGCTTGCTCTTATGGCCTGAATTGTGTCCTTCCAAATTCATGTGTTGAAGCCCTGGCTCCCTGTGACTGTGACTTGGAGACCAGTACTACAAGGAGAGAGTTAAGGTTAAATGAGGTCATAAGGGTGGGGCCCTGGTAGGATTGGATTAGTGATCTTAGAAGAAGAAACACCAGAGAGCTTGTTCTTATTCTGTGAGGACACAGCAAAGGTGAAAACACAGTGAATGTGGCCATCTGAAAGCCAGGAAGAGGGCTCTTACCAGAATTCAACTATGCGGGCACCCTGATATTGTACTTCCCAATTCCAGACCTGTGAGAAAAAAATTTCTGTAGTATTTTGTTACAACAGCCTGAGCTGACTAGGACAGTCAGTGTTTTCTTTCTTACGTTGTGCCTTCAATGACTATAACCACCAGAGTAGTGGGTATCATTCCCCCTCTTTCACGAAATGGAGACCAGAGCTCTGAGGGTGAGATTATGTCCCTGTAGGCAAATAGTGGAGTGGAGATTTGAACCCTAGAAGGCCTGTGCTCTTTCTCCTCCATATCCCTGCATCCCAGGCCTTCCTCTGGACTGTCAGGCAGTACCTAGTACACCCCTGGGTGATAGCAGTCTTCACACCACATGACAAGAATCTATTTTCCATGTTAAAGAGTGTGATAAAATTACTCGTAAATGGTAGAATTATTTACCCCAGAAAATCTGAAAAACCAAGTTGATAGATCATCATAATTAATAAGAGGTATTCACATCAACTGTTACAGAAGTCCAGAGACATGGAGAAATCCTTTGGGCTGGGTAGGGTATACTTTCAGCCGAAAAAAGAAATGTGTTTTAAATGCTCATTCTTTGCCAGGTACTGTTATTCACTGGAAGAAGAAAAGAGATTGCACTGGATCTCCCCTCACGCTTGAGTAGAAGTAAACATTAAATACTAATTTTCTGTTCTCATGTGTCATTTGATTGGGGTCTGGTCAGCCTGGGCTACACACTGGAATCATTTAGGAAACTCAAGAAAACATTGATGTCTGGGTCACACTTCCAGAGGTCTTTATTTCATTGGTCTAGGATCTTGCCTGGCTATCAAGAAGCTTCAAAAGCTCCCCAAATGACTCTGATATGCGGCCAAGGTTGAAAATCAGTGTACTAGCAACACAGAAGGAGGAGGGGGATTCCAGGTTTAATAGAGAGAAGGAGAGAGACAGAGGGAGGAGGGAGAGAGAAAGAGGGGAAAGGGTGAGAGCAAAGCAGAGGCACATAGAAGCAACCTTCACTCCCATTCCCCATTTAGCGGCATTTAACAAGTGCCCATATTGTGAGAAACACGGCAGAGGACCTATTAATACAATTCAGAGAGGATGCATTAAGAACTAAAACAAACAACGCAAAAATCAAACACCATTGTTTATTTAGTGAATGTCTTTCAAGGGGCTGTAAGTACTAGAAAGACATTATCTTAATAAGCTCCCAGCATCTCTGCCAGGTAGGGGGCAGGTTAGGCTTTTATTAAATGATGCCATATTGAAGTACATTCTTTGCTTAAATCAGAAACTAATGTATAATTATATAAACTATGGGGACCAGTTATACACTTAACATCGTAAGGATTCTAACTCAACTTAGCAGAGGAATGCTGCCAGATATGGAGTCTCAGGGGATAGGCTGGGAAAAGAGACCTGTAGAGAGGCTGAAGGAATAAAGAAGCAATAAAGTAGTAATGGCATTATTATCACTATCACTATTATTCAGCCTTACGGTGCCAGGCATCCTGCTCAGTGTTTCCCATGTATCATCTCAACTGTGCATTCTATTTTAAATGGTATTCCCATTTTATAGAACAAGAACATGGTACAGAGAGAAGTCAAACAACTTGCTCAAAGGCAAACAGCTCCCAAGTGGCCAAGTTAGGTTTTGAATCTAGGTCTGATGTGAATGGACTCAAGAGCCCATTCTCTTAATCTTAGGCATTCTTTTAAGGGAGGATGAGGTAGGGAGACAAGTCAATGAGGATAAAGTCAAGAAATTAAAATTTCCCTCCAAGTCTTGAAATCAGAACAGGTTCTGTAGGTGAGGTGGTCGATGGGGATGGTTTAAAGAATGAGCAGGTAGCCAATAGCTAAAAGCATCTAGACTGTAGATCTCAGAACAAAGGCCTCAGAATGAAGACCTCAGAATGAAGGGATTTTAGGTGGAAAGGCAGAGGACCACTTCTTCATCTTCAGTCATCCCAAGAGCACTGTTGACAGTCTTCACACCATGGGATGGGATGAGGGAGAAAGAGTGATTACCATGCACTAACCACTGAATTAAAGTTTGTGTTTTGACTATATAAACTTCTTCATCTAATATTATGCTAAGAACACTTGTGAGCCACGTGTTGGGTTCAGCACCCACACACACCTGTTTGGTATTCCAGGATACCATATATATTACCATATATACAAAACAAAGTGAGAGAGTCAGATAATTTTCAGTTGAAGCCCTTGGGAACAGCAACAGGAATCAGAGTTCCTGGTGTAAACCCAGCATCAGCCCATTCCTTCACTTTTCAAGTTTAAGGTACTATTTATATTGTGCACTACCCACGGGCCAGGCATTGTGCTAAGTGCTTGAAATACATCATCTCATTTAGATACCACAGGAGCCCCAGGAGCTGGTACTGTTACTAGCTTTGATTTCCTGATGAAGAAACTGAAGCTTCAAGAGTTAAATGGGCTCATTTGAGATCACACAGCTAGTAAATAGTCGAATGGGGATTAGAACCCAGCTCTTCTTGACTCCAAGGTCTATGCCCATAGCCAGTATAATGGAAACGGCAATATGGTAAATGTTACCTCCCCATGGGCATTATAGCCTATGGGCTTTCATTTTTTGCAAGTTTAGTATGAGAAAATAGAATCTGGTGACAGCTACAAAAGCAAACGTCAGCTTTATAGTTAGATTAAGAGATAAGATAGGAAAGAGAAGAATTCCAAGGTACTCAGCGATGGCTAGTTCCCATCCGGGGTACTATGCTTTAGCTCTAAGCCTACATTTTTAGAGAGATGGTGTATGAGTTTCCTACAGCTGCTGTAACAAATGACCGCACATTTACTGGCCTAAAACAATACAGATTAATTATCTCATAGTTCTGCAGTCAGAAGTCTGCCACAGGTCTCAGGGGGTTAACATCACAGTATCAGGAGGGCCTCACACCTTTCTGAAGGCTCCGGGAAAGAATCAGTTCCTTGCCTTTTCATTGTCTAGAGACCACCCACACTTCTTGTCTATGAATGTTCTCCTTCCCCCATCTTCAAAGTATTTAGCAACAATGGTTGAATCCTCACAGCACATCATACCCTCGCTCCAGGGACCTGCTTCTGACATCGTATCTCTTTCTCTGACTCGTCTTACTCCCCCTTATTTCACTTTTAAGGGCTCTTGTGATTACATTGGGCTGAGAATTATCTCCTTATTTTAAGGTCAGCTTATTAGCAATCTTAACTCTATCTTGAACCTACATTCTCCCTTACCATATAAGGTGAATATATACAGGTTCCAGGGTTTAGGACATGGACAACTTTGGGCAGGGGGACTATTATTCTGCCTGCCACAAATGTTGACAAACTAGATCACAAGTCAGAATGATGTCTAGGGAAGCAAGAAGATGGCTGAAAACAATGCAATAGTACAGAAAGGATTAAAATGAAAAGTGACAGTCCTTTGTCTACTTCCTAGCCATAGTCTCACTTTCCAGAAGTAACTATTTTCAACCTGTTTTTCTTTTTTTGGGGGGGGCAGGGTATTTCTGCAAGTTACCTCTATATTTCTAAATTGAATGCTTATCAAGCTCTTAATTGCTGTCTCTGTATTTGCATTAGTTTTCCAGGGTTGCCATAACAAAGTTCTATAAATTGGATGGCTTAAGACAACAGAAATTTATTGTCTCTCATTCTGGAGTTTAGAAGTCAAAAATCAAGATGTTGGCAGGACAGTGCTCCCTCTGAAACTTTTATAAAAGAGACTCCTGCCTTGACTTCTGCTGCTTCTTATGGTTTTTCAGGCAATCTTTAGTGTCCCTTGGCTTGCAGCTCTATAACCCCAATCTCTGACTTTGTCATCACACAGCATTCTCCCTGTATGTCTTTGTGTCTTTAGACGGCTGTCTTCTTATAAGGACACTAGTCATATTGGATTATGGGACTACTCCACTCTAGTATGGCCTCATCTTAACTAATTACATATGCAACAACCCTACTTCCAAATAGGTCACATTTTAAGGTCCTGGGAGATAGGACTTCAACATGGCTTGTTTTGGGGGGGACACACTTCAATCCATAACACTACTGTCTATGCGTTTCTGCAGCGACCAATGAAGACATTAGGAAGAATATATGGAGAAACAGGGGCTCTTTATTTAAAATAATAACTAAAAGGAGAGGCAGCTGGTCCAAGATGCCAGGAGAAAAACATGGATTGGTACCACATTAAAAATATGGTAAAGAAATAAGAAGAGTATAAACCCAAAGCTATGTCAAATACAGAAAGGGAATCATGAGTAGATGAGAGATTTCAAAAAGTTTCTGAAAAACAGAGGGTAGAGACTAATTACTGATGAATGAAGAGAACCCACCTGCACTACTGAATTCCCAAGAGTTTTCATACCTGGAAAAGTAAGTGTGATGGAAGATGTGGGGTGAGATGTGAGGATGAAAACAGGGAGACTAACTAGAAGCCTGGAGATGGAGCAATAGCCCTATACCCCCGATGCACTAAGTAGCCAGCCGACAGGCATCTGACCAAGACCGGCCCCTGCTTGCTCACCTCAGCAACATCGGCCAGACTACAAGCCCCACCTCCTCAGAGCCCTTATTCGGCTTCGTTTAGTCTCCTCCTGAAACAGGAGCAGAAAACCAAAGATGCTCAGCTACCTGAGGAACGCTGGCAACGTGAAGGAAAAGATCATGATAAAAAGCCACAAAAATATTCAGGAAACAAGAAAAATTTAAAAAACCTCACTAGTTTATTTTAAAACATTCATAAAGATATTGTAATCATTAAAAATGATGCATTTTTAAAGGTAAAAATAAGAACAAACTCTTGGACATTAAAAATGTGATTGCCGATAAAACAATGAAAGAAAAAGAAAATGTGTAGTAGAGTATGAAAATAAGGACAAAGAAATAAGGTTAAGAACAAATGTTCTGGGCTGCCCTGGCGGCGCAGTGGTTGGGGGTACGCCTGCCGATGCAGGGGACACGGGTTCGTGCCCCGGTCCGGGAAGATCCCACATGCCGCGGAGCGGCTGGGCCCGTGAGCCATGGCCGCTGAGCCTGCGCGTCTGGAGCCTGTGCTCCGCAACGGGAGAGGCCACAACAGTGAGAGGCCCGCGTACAGCAAAAAAAAAAAAAAAAAAGAAAGAACAAATGTACCGAGAGAAAATGAGTCCTAACTTAAAATTCTTTGTTAATTAAAAGTGAGGGTAGACTTAGAACTCAGGAAGGCAAGGACTCAGGAAGTTCACCTGCCTTTCTTAGGAAGCTATCTTGTAGAACAAGGTAGTAAACAAAGAAAGAGAATGCTGTGAGACCCCTATGACGAATATCCTACCCAAGAAGGTCACAGGACAACAGCTGGAAGCTTAGAAGCATCCAGATTGGCTCAGGAGCCCAGGGCTAAGGAACGAAGTCACCAGGTAAAATCAGGTGCAGGTAGAGGTGAAGGCAGTGATGGGATTTGAAGAATTAAATAGTATCATCTAGGGACTTCCCTGGTGGCACAGTGGTTAAGAATCCACCTGCCAATGCAGGGGACACGGGTTCGAGCCCCGGTCGGGGAAGATCTCACATGCTGTGGAGCAACTAAGCCCGTGAGCCACAACTAATTAGCCTGCACTCTAGAGACCGCAACCCACAACTACTGAGCCCGCGTGCTATAATTGCTGAAGCCCACACACCTAGAGCTTGTGCTCCGCAACATGAGAAGCTACCACAACGAGAAACCCACGCACCGCAACGAAGAGCGGCTGTCGCTCATTGCAACTAGAGAAAGCCCGCGCATAGCAACGAAGACCCGGTGTAACCAATAAATAAATAAATTTACTAAAAATAAATAAATAAATAGTATCATCTAGAAGATGGGAAATGCTGGTACAAGTTGAGTATGAAAAAGGAGATTCCATTTAAACTTGATTCCTAATGTCTTGATTCCTTGATGCTAAAGTCTTTCTCTTCTGAGTGATGTAAGAATTGAGACCTAGGATCTAGGAGAAGGAGACCTAATCTGGACACGATAATTGGCTCTGCTGTGAACACTATTACATAGTGATAATAATTCAAGTTCCATGATTCATTTTTTTAATATATTTATTTATTTATTTATGGCTATGATGGGTCTTTGTTGCTGCCCGCGGGCTTCCTCTAGTTGCAGCGAGTGGGGGCTACTCTTTGTTGCGGTGCGTGGGTTTTCCATCGCAGTGGCTTCTCTTATTGCGGAGCACAGGCTCTAGGTTCATGGGCTTCAGTAGTTGTGGCACACGGGCTCAGTAGTTGTGGCACGTGGGCTCAGCAGTTGTGGCTCGCAGGCTCTAGAGTGCAGGCTTAGTAGTTGTGGTGCACAGGCATAGCTGCTCCACAGCATGTGGAATCTTCCCAGACCAGGGCTTGAACCCGTGTCCTCTGCATTGACAGGTGGATTCCTAACCACTGCACCACCAGGGAAGTCCCCCATGATTCATTTTTAAGTTTAGGAATAAAGCCGCCAAGAATTCACTGAAGACTTAATCATGGTTGCAGGGTGGAAAGCAGACGCCATCAATTTGGGATGTAGTGGGGAAACATGGGTAGAAAGGTGAGGTCAGTAATGGCATCGTCTTACAAAATGAGGAGTAAAGAGAGACTGGATGTGGGTGGTGGGACAAGAAATGGATGTGAAGTGCGCTGGGAGGAGCAAAGGTGACCCAGAGAGGAACCGGAATACCGACTGGGAGGAGTGGGTTTATGAAATGGACAAAATCCTCATCAGCCACTGCAGGGGTCTGCAGACAATATAGAGACAACAATTAAGAACTTGATAAGCAGTTAATTTAGACACATAGTCTGCAGAAAGATGCTCTCTCCTGCCCCGCTCCCCCCCACTCCCCCACCAAATGTGAAAAAGAGTTGGCTCTGGAGAGTGGGACTATGGGAAGGATGTAGGCAAGGACTGTCACTTTTCATCATAAGCCTTTCTGTCCTTAGGATTTTTTCCAATGCTGTGCATGTATTATTTTAGCAACATAAAAATACAATAAAATGTTTTTATTGTGGAAAATTTCAAGCATTTCTTTCTTAAATTTCTAAGTTTTTTTAAATTGAAGTATAGTTGATGTACAATAGTACATGTTACATGTGTACAATATAGTGATGCACAATTTTAAAAGGTTAAACTCCATTTACAGTTATTATAAAATTCTGGCTATATTCCTTGCATTGCACAATACATCCTTATAGCTTATTATATACATACTAGTTTGTACCTTTTAATCCCCTACCCCTATATAGCCCCTACCCACTGTTAACCACTAGTGTGTTCTCTATATCTGTGAGTCTGTTTCTTTTTTGTTATGTTCACTAGTTTGTTGTATTTTTTATATTCTACATATAAGTGATACCATACAGTATTTGTCTTTCTCTGTCTGACTTACTTCACTTCACATCATACCCTCCAAGTCCATCCATGTTGTTGAAAATGGCAACATTTCATTCTTTTTTATGGTTGAGTAGTATTCCATTGTGTGTGTGTGTGTGTGTGTGTATGTGTGTGTATACCAATATCTTCAAGCATTTCTATAAGTACGAGAAAAGGGTAGAACCCTTGTTATTCAGCTTCTCATTCTCATCAGTGGACGACTCAACTGCCAGTCTTGTTTCATCGATATCCCCAACCATTTCTCCCCTCCATATTATTTTGAAGTAACACCTACATATTATATATACATCCCTAATTATTTCAGTATATATGTCTAAAATATAAAAGTTCTTTTTTAACTTAAGCATAAACTATTAGCATACCTTAAAAAAACTCCTTAATACTAACAAATATCTAGTAAACGCTCAAATTTCCATTATCCCCTAAATTTTAACAAATAATTTTAATGTGTAAATCTTTTTTTTTGTTTTCAAATAAATAAAAGACTTGCATTAAAAAAGGAGCCAATGGGCTTCCCTGGTGGCCCAGTGGTTGAGAGTCCGCCTGCCGATGCAGGGGACACGGGTTCGTGCCCCAGTCCGGGAAGATCCCACATGCTGCGGAGCGGCTGGGCCCGTGAGCCATGGCCACTGAGCCTGCGCGTCCGGAGCCTGTGCTCTGTGGTGGGAGAGGCCACAACGGTGAGAGGCCCGCGTACCGCAAAAAAAAAAAAAAAAGGAGCCAATTCAGTCTGTATAACTACAGAGAAAACAGAAATAGAGAAAAAGTTTCAGTGAAATATCAGAACTTCTCAATCAGGAGAACTGTTGGAATGAGCTGCCTTGGGAGGTCACAAATTCATGTCTTTCTAAACAGGCAAACAGAGCCTGGATGACCAGTTGTCTTAGGAGGGAGTTTTTTTCCTATGGTCCCTAATCATACCCCATTCTTTAACCCTAAAGACATTATGAATTCACAGAGAAACCTTACACCCGAAAGCTATTTGTCTATGAGCACAATTTTAGACAGTGTACTCAGAAGTCTTTTTTTCCTCTTCTCCTCCTTCTTCTTCCATTCATATATTTATCAGGTTTAACAGTTTTCCAAGCCTCTGCATTGCTTTCAGAAGCCTTAACTTCCCAAAAAACTGTAAATCATTTGAGGTTACGGACCTTACCTGTTGCATTGCTGAATCCCCCAAATTGAACACATAGTAGATGCTTGTTTTAAACTTGGTTTCCAGGGAAGGGATCTGAGACCCAGAAGTCTGAAGATGGGAGGTTTACCAAGGGCTGCTCTCTGAAACCATATCTGTAGCAGATGTGGTAAGTAGGACTGGCAGAGGGACAAGGTAAACTGTGACACACTGGAACAGAAGCCTCAGCTGATCTTACGGGGAGCTGTGGGGTTGGGATGATTCTTCGTAACTGTCCCAAATATAGGCAAGGGTAGGGTCATGGTACTCCATCCCATCAACTAATCATTGAATACAAGCTGCCTCTTAAGGCAGAGGTGTACCCTCGGGCAAAACAACTCTTTTGTGCCAAGGGCAGTAGCTAGACAGGGACTCGGTGAGGAGAGACATCTGCTAACACTCCCAGCACCAGGGGAATACGAACACCCCAGCCCTAAAGGGAGGCTCTGGGCAGAGGACCTCTACAATGCTCAACTGGTGTGTGCCTATGTGAACTGCAGTCAGAGCTACTGCCTGCCATGGTCCTCCAGGCCCCAGCACTTCAGCATGATCTTGGATCCTTCTTGGAAAATATGATCGATTCCTCTTACTTTCCTTAGGTGTTTGTACATAATTCATGCCATTTGACTGGTATGCCTTGCCTTTCTTTTCAGCCTGGATTTTCCAGAATACAATTCCTGGTCTTGGTTCTTGAATTCTTTGGCTAATTTATCATTACGTCCTCTTCTCTTGAGACGCTTTATAAAGTCTTGCAAATGCGGCAGGTATAGACAAATGGCAATAATAAGAGTCAAAGAAAGAAGTTCCTGCTTGTGTTTTGACGCCCCCATCCCAAACCCTAACCCTAACCCATCCCAAAGTCATCTTCTCTGTGAAATCTAACTGCACTCTCACAGGCAGAGCTAACTGTAGGGTTTACATACTACAGGCAATTTAGCTTGTAATGAGCCTGTCTTTCTCACTCTGCTGCCAATTCAACTCATAGCTTGTTCATTTGCTTCCCCTGGGCCTAGCGTGGTTCTGGCACATAATAGATGTCCAATAAAAGCTCCATCGGATGAATGAATGAATGAGTCGAAATTTGGGATTTTTCTTATGGCCCAAATTCAGTTATTTCTAGTGTTTTCCTGACATTTTATAATTGTTGCTAATGTGGTTCACAAGCAGAACTGGGAAATAAACACCCAGATAATAAGCCTACCTTGTGTAGTTCACAAAATCAGCATAATAAGCTCACGTTTTAAACGAAAAAGGGTGGGGGGGAGGGGAGTACAATTGCAGCTAAAGCCCTAGCACAATCAATTTTAATTAACATTGCTCATTGTGAGAAATGATAAGGTTTCAGTCATTGTAATTGCCAGTGTTGACAATTAGTTAAAGTCATTAACATCTCAACACCTAAGATAATACATACTTACTGAATTTTAAAGATGTGGAGGAAAGGTAGGGAAGAGCTGGCAGGAAATTCCTTCAGTTTTGCACAGGCTCAGTAAACAGACCCCATGAACAATCACTTTCCAGTTTTCTTGGAGAGCTGAAGAGAGATACCTAAGATGCCACTAGCCTGGCCTCCTTCCTTATTATCCACAGTGCTACAGGGAGATTCTTCTAAACACGCAAGTTTCAGTGTGTTACTCAAACACCGCCAGGGTTCCCCCACTGCCCACAGGAAAGAGCCCAATCTCCTTTGCATTGAATTCAAAACTCTTGACATCCAGCTCCATTTTTTCAGTGCTCCTCCATTCTCCTTGTGTTCTTCTCTCACACTAACTTACATCCAGGCAGTTCCTCTAGATGTCTTTGCTTTTTTTTTTTTTTTTTTTTTTGCGGTACGCGGGCCTCTCACTGTTGTGGCCTCTCCCGTTGCGGAGCACAGGCTCCGGACGCGCAGGCTCAGCGGCCATGGCTCACGGGCCCAGCCTCTCCGCGTCATGTGGGATGTGGGATCTTCCCGGACCGGGGCACGAACCCATGTCCCCTGCATCGGCAGGCGGACTCTCAACCATTGCGCCACCAGGGAAGCCCGATGACTTTGCTTTTTAGTGCCTCTGACTTTGCATAGACAGGTCCCCTTGTTTTAAATACTTTATACCCCTTTTTTTGCTTGATAAACTTCTCCTCTCTTTAAGACCCAACTCAAATGACTTCTGTCCTCAGGAAAAACAACTTATTCCTTTGTGCTTCCTGTGAATTTTTTTTGGGGGGGACAGTCCATGTAGCACTTACCACGTGATATTATAATAACTTAGTAATTCATCTCTGTTTCCAACAAGCCTATGTCTGCTGGGAGTTCTTAATGTCTAGCCCAGTGCCTGGCAAACAGTAGACCTGCAACAACTGTCAATTGAGTGAGCAAATCAATGGGTAGATGGAGAGATAATTGAAAAATGAACGAGGTAATGAATGAATGAATGAATGAATGAATATGTTCATCAGCACATGGCTCCCTCAGCAGAGATGTCTGCATAGGTTGAGCAGGAGTCATATTTCTTTGGCATTTAGAGTTTCTCTTTCTCCTTACTAAATTCAGAAGGGAGTGAAGGGAATATGAGTATCTTCAAAATTCTCATTTAGTGTCTACATTGGTTTATGATCTAAATTAGACTCACTAAATACAACAACATCATCAACAGAGACTGACACTCGAGTCCTATATTCTCCACAGTAAGTTCTTTACTTGTAATAACTCATTAAGGTTTCACAGGTTTTTGAAATAAGGGTTATTATTATTATCCTTACTTTACAATTAAGCAATTCAGACAAACAGAAGTTTAGAAACTTGCCCTCAATCACCTAACTAGAAAGTGGCTCTTTCTCCAGGATCACCTCTACACGCCCCAGTAAAAAGAAGACACATCACACAGAGCTGGTGAACACCCGTTCTGTGAGTAACCTTGACGCGCCCACACTGGGCTGCCCATGCATGATCAAGCAGTCTTAGGGTGGAGCGTTGGGGTGATGAGGATGCAAAACAAAAGAGAGAGATGCTGTTTCACAGAAGTGATTCTAATTTTTTTAAAACTCAAAGAGAAGGACTATCAGTTAGAACTTAAAAGGAAACATTCTAGTGTAAAATTCAAAGATGGCCTTTTAATAGTATTATTGTCCCTTCGCCATTGTTTTCCTGCTCTCCTCCCCTCCTGAATTTCTTCTACTTCCTTTTCTTTTCTTTAAATTATTTATTTATTTATTTTTGGCTGCGTTGGGTCTTCGTTGCTGCGCGTGGGCTTTCTCTAGTTGTGGCACGCGGGCTACTCTTCGTTGCAGTGCGCAGGCTTCTCATTGCGGTGGCTTCTCTTGTTGCGGAGCACGGGCTCTAGGCACGTGGGATTCAGTAGTTGTGGCTCGCAGGCTTGGTTGCTTCATGGCATGTGGGATCTTCCCGGACCAGGGCTTGAACCCATGTCCCCTGCATTGGCAGGCGGATTCTTAACCACTGTGCCACCAGGGAAGCCCTCTACTTCCTTTTCTAACTTACTGGCAGCATCACCAGTCACTCAATTTCCTAGTTAATTTGACTTCTCCGTCTCCTTGCCTCTTAGGTGTACCTAGATTCACTTAGGTGAACCAGTCTTCACTGTGTCCCTCGGTCATTACCTGAGTTCTGATCTTCCTTATCTCTCAACTGGTTTCTCAACTCCAGTTTAATATCCTTAATGTACTCTTAGTTACCATGATGGTATTTCTTCAAATAAAATACTACTACTACTACTACTGCTACTACTATGAAAAATAACAACCTTGGCTACAATCATTTTATGTGTCCCATTCTCCCAGGACAGAGAACAAACTCATTCCTTTGGAGTATAAGTCCATCCCCGATCTAACTACTACCTACCTCAATTTCCTTATCTCCAGCTACTCCACCATCCTTCTCATCTTTGGCTGTACATGCCATGGATATTTATAACACTATTCCTTTTCTCATACAAAGGTAAGTATCCTTTAATCTTTTAAAACATAATTCAAAAGGTATAGCTTCTCCAGGAAGCCATTTCCTGGAGGAAAGTCTACCCTGCCCCCAACTTGGAAAAATAATTCAAATTCTCATGCTTTCCTCTAATACTTTACATCTATCTCTATGTTAGCATGCATAGAATGGCTTAACTTTCTCCATTACATGTCTTATTTAACAACAATCTGAGCTCCTTGAATACATGAACCATGTTTTAGTCATTTGTGTATGATCAGATTCAAGAGCAAGGTTTGGCATATGGAAGATACTTAATAAAACTTTTTAATTAAGTAAGTCAGATAATTCCTTATAAAATCTATATTTCTGGCTTCTCCTGAAAAATTGGAAGATCTGTCAAGATTAGACCTGATTTCCTATGCTACAGAAGAGATTCCCTAAAGGCTAAGCACTCTCTAGTTTGCTGCAGTCCCCACCAACCTCTCTTGCTTCCTCCTAGCTGGCTTCACCCATTTAGGTTACCTCCCTGGCTCTGAGGGCCTTCTGTTTTGGAATATACATTGCAGCATCAACTGGGGATGGGAGATAAACTCAGTTTTAGTTATGGTTTATTCCAACCTTGAGGTGCTATGATTCTGAGCAATTTTCTCAAGTAAAAAGTAATTTAGATCAGCAAAGGAAACTGAACAACTCCAGTTTTGAGTTCCTTTCTAAAGCAGCAGGATTCAAGACATTATTACCTATTTGGTCTTTTGAAAAAATCAGTTAAAATACAAGTTTATGAGAATTCATTATGGTGAAAGAGCCAACTCAAGAAAGTAATGCAGACTTTATTCCTGTGTTGATCAATATGTAATTTTGTATGTATCTGACAAAGGAAGCAGAATCTGAAAAGTAGGACAATTCTAATTGTCTCTAATTGCATTATGCAAATGTTTCCAATAGATTTATTAGTCTATTGAACTTACTATTTTAGCAGTTGGTGTGACTCTGAAGTACTCTGAATCTTTGGAAAAGTCATTTTTCCTTCCTTCCTCCCTCCCTCCCTCCCTTCCTCCCTTCCCTTCCTTTCCTTTCCCTTCCTTTTTTTTTTAATGTAAAAATTATCTAGAATTTCTAGAGCCTAGATTAAGGACCTGGGAACTAGCCCTGATTTGTTCAAAGCCCTGATTTGAACAATGGAGGCTGGACTTGGTGATCTGGCTATAACACTTGTCTTCCCACTGAATTCCAGAGAAGAACTGGCTGATCTGATTGGTTGGACCATTTTTTTTGTTCCTTATTATTCCACGTATACACCTTCTGAAGAGGTATGTATGCTCAGTACAAAAAAGTGACTTTCCCTCTATAGCCAAAGGTATAGATGATTTGGGAAAGGAAAATCTGAGCTCTTTAGTGTGATGTTATAGAAACTGTACTAAATTATGGGAGGAGAGTGGTCACAAGCAGCCGCCTATCATCTTTATATCACCCATAGTCATTTGCATAGTGTTTTGCTCATAGTAGTATTCAGTGAATCTATTGAATAAATGCCTAGTCTAGGAGCCAGGCAAACTTGTCTTCCATTCCAAGCAGTTAAGTGACTTGCCTTCTGGTCACATCTCAGATTATTTGATGGTAAAAATGTAAAAATAACTGCCTATATACTTCAAAATCATATTAAATAATGTTAGAGAAGGATGCTGTGATCTACAATACATAGAAAAGTTAAGGTTTCACGGTTGCCTTCCAACATCCTCACAATTGGAGTCTCCCTTTTCCTATGTTCTTGTAACTTGTGGTTTAACTTTTTCATCTTTGCTTGGCACTGGAAATTTTTGTACACATATCTGTCTGCCCAAATAAGTTATGAACTCCTGGAAAGTAGAGGATACATTTGATTAAGTCCCGTGGCTCTATGTTTAACCTAGTGCTTTGCACATAGTGGAGGCTCAGTGGATATTTGATTAAATTATTTAAATCTATGCTCTAAAGAAGTAAAGTACAATCAAGCAGAGAGAATAATCTTGCATTCATCTCTAACCAAGATAGTGTATATGTATGTATGTGTCTGTCTGTCTGTCTGTCTATCTATCTATCTATCTATCTATCTATCTATTTCAGGATGAGTTCTTGAGTTCTGGGATGATGAAGAGGCAATCACATAATAGATCATCTGGGAGACAAAATGGTTGTAATTTATAAAATCAGATAATAGAAAACCAGAAAGCTATCCTATGCTCTCTCTCTACTTCACTGACACAGTAAACATATTCCCATAAAGCTTCCCTCTCTCATAAAAATATGAAACAACTTTAGAATTGGTCATTTCTTGGAATTTCACTTGGAAATCACTTCTCTTGTTCATTTTGAACGTGCCTACTAGATCAAGCCTGCTGAGAGGGTATTAAAGTTTTCTGTATTCTTAGTATTTTTGTCTTACTGATTATATCATTCAGGTTCCAGTCAAGAAAACAGATATCATTCTAGGTATTTTGCTCAGGGAATTGGTTGCCTAAGTTATAGAAGAGTACAATTATTTCTTTTTTTTTTAATTGGAGTATAATTGCTTTACAATGGTGTGTTAGTTTCTGCTTCATAACAAAGTGAATCAGTTATACATATACTAGTACAACTATTTCTGAAGGAACAAGAAGAGGAGGTAACATTAACAGAGCCCAGAAGCTGAGGCCATCTAGTGGGAGCTAGAATCGCAGAAGAAAATTCCAGTGGGAATGGGGACCAGAAAGAGAAGATTGTCTGGCTGGAGCTTTAGCCAAGGAGGAGACACCACACTAGAGTCATGTGGAGATACGCTGGTGTTCCTTCCTCCTCCTACTCTTTATTCTTTTTGTCAGCACTTCTCCGGAAGACAACAGGCAAGAAAGCTTGGAAATAGAGTTTCCTACAGTACAGAGCAGAGGAATACAAAATAGAGCAAGAAAAGGGCAAAGAATAAATCTGAAAATAAATAGGCAAATGACCAGCAAGTTGATTTATTAAGTACTGAGAGGTGTATGAGAATGTCTTGTCACAAATTTGAATTTTTTGTTTTTTCTGTTTGATGCTGATGGTATAAATAACAGGTACTGACAGGTTTAATATATATGTATGTGTGTATACGTTCTTATAACAGCCCTATGAGGTTGGTTCTAATACCATTATCTCACTCTACAGATGAGAAAACAATGAAATAAAAAGAAGTTACATAAGTCACATACCTGGTAAGTAGCGGAATTGTGATTTGAGCTCACGGTAATTTGTTTCCAGAGTCTATGTGCTTAACTACTATACCATATTACCTCTCTACCAATTGCTGCTTTACTGATTTTAAGCAGATGTTATTAAATGCATATATGTTTATAAATCTTCTTGGGGAATTGTTTCTTATGCCATTATGTAGCAACTACCTTATTTCTTAACATTTTTTCAGTAAAAATATGTATTTTTCCTGATATTTTTATAGGTCCAAAGGGTATATTTTAAATAGTATTCAGCAGTTTGTATATTTTCTCCATTTTCAAAAACCTGTCAATCTTTCAGGATCCTCATGGTTTAGGTACATTTCTTTAGGTAATACATAGTTGGATTTTTTAATCCAATGTGATCTGCATATTTTAACTGAGTTTAGTTTTATATATATATATATATATATATATATATATATATATATAGTGACTACTGATACCTAAAGATTTTTTACAATGGTTTGTGCTTTCTATCTGCTATGCATTTAAAAAAAGTCCCCTTCTTTTTTCTATTGGATTAAGTTTTCTTTACTCCCTATTTTTCTCTCCACCAGCTTAGAAGATATTCATTCATTTATAGACTTTAAATAAGTATATTTAACTTCAAATCTAAAGTTAATTAAGAAAAGCTCTCTCTATTCCAAAACAAAGGGGAAAGGATTTTAGACCAATTTTAACTCTAGTCACCTTTCATTTCTTACCTTTTATTTTTTGCCTAGTATTGTAGGTATATCTTATATTTAAATCCACAAATTAGTGATTAGTTGTTTATCATATCTCTCTCCTACTAAACATATAACAGTGATGCATACCCTTTTACAGTAGTGCTTCTTAACACATAGTACTTAATACATATTTTTGGACTGAATAAATAAGTGAGCTTTACTCCCACGTTTATCAATATCTTTTTTCCTCATCCCTTCTTGTATCTTCTTTCATGGTTTATGTTATTTTTTTCAGAAATATATCTTAAAATGTAGCACTTAAATTTGTTAGTAAACCTTCTTAGCTTTGTATGCAAATGTCTTTTTATAACCATACCTTGAATGATAACTTAGCTGGGTATAGAATTCTAAATTGATAATTATTCCTTCTCAGAATGCTGAAGATATTATTTTACTGCTTTCTGATTTCTAATATTACTTTCGGTAAGTTTGCTGTTTGTCATTTTTTCATAGATAATTTGTCTTTTCTCTCAGGTCACTTTTTAAATCTTTTCTTAGTCTCCAATGTTTTTCCTCCTATAATTTATTTTTAAATAATTATAGATTCACAAAAAGTTGCAAAATATACAGGGGAGTCTTGTGTGCCCTTTATTCAGTTTCCCATAATAGTTACATCTTACATAATTACGGTACATTACCAAAATCAGAAAAGTTTTGAATTCATGTGATAACAACCCCAACCAAGATATAGAAGTACTCTATCACTACAAAATCTTCCTTATGCCTCCTCTACTTCCTCTGCACCACCTTCTTTAATCCCTGGCAACTACTAATCTGCTCTCATCTCTACTATTTTGTCATTTTGAGAATTTTATATAAATGAAATCATACGGTATGTGACCTTTGAAATTAGATTTTTTTCATTCAGAACAAAGCTGTTGAGATCCATTCAAATCCATTCAAATTACTGCATCTATCCGTAGTTCATACCTTTTTTATTACTGAGTAGAATTCCATGGTATGAATGTACCACAGTTTAACTATTCAACTACTGAAGAACATTTTAGTTATTTCCAGGTTTTGGCTATCAAAATGAAGCTGTTATAAATATTCATGTACAGTTTGTGTGTAGATCAAAGTTTTCATTTCTCTCGGGATGAATGTCCAGGAGTATGTTTTATGAGTAAGTGTATGTTTAGTCTTATACGAAACTGCCCAACTATTTTCCAGAATTGCTGTACCATTTTAAATTAACAAGACAATGTATCTAAGCATAGATTTATATGTTTTATATATTTACATGTGTTCTGATTCAATGGATTCATGTAATTTCATTGATTCTGAAAAATTTTGAGCCATTAGCTCTTGGAATATCTTTTATTCCTCATTTTTTTCTATTTAACCTCCTAGAAATCCAATTAAATATGTTGGAACTTTTTCTCCTATTCTCCATAACTATTTTTTACTCTTCCTTATGTTTTTTACCTCTTTGTTTCTCTTTGTGCATTTCAAGTACTTGTGTACTCCAGTTAACTAGTTATGTTTTCAACTATGTCTACACTACTGTTTAACTGATTTATTGAGTTTGCTTATTTTAATGACCATATCTTTCATTTGTAGAAATTCTCTTAGATAATTCCAAAGATTTTCATTTTCTTTTTTCTTGTGTCCTTACTATATTTTTATTTTTCCAAGTCTCTTATATGATCTTATTAATTTAAACATCCCTCTTTTATAATCTCTATTCAACCTTTACATCACCTGCAGTTCTTGAGTGTTTAATCTTGTTGTTTGGTGCCTGCTGACTCTCATTCATAGTAATGTGTTTCCCTGTACATTTTGCATTTCTGGATTTTGATTTCATCATCATATTTCTCTATGGAAATCTTAGGAAGCCTGGGTTGAAGGTGTATCCCTCCAGAAGTTTTCTATTTACTTTTGCCAGGTATCCCAGGGTCAAGTTTGCTCTTGGTTTAGAATTTCATACTATGAGATAATATACATGTAAGGTCTCCAATCTAACTCCATGCAAATTAAAGCAAATTTTTTTTCACCATCCATAACCCCAAACAATGTATAAACCTCACTATTGTATTTCTAATCTGATGGGTTAATCAATTTTACTTAATTCATTCTTTTATATAAAGTCAGGCAGGCTGTACGAGGGTTTTCGCAGTTTAAATGGAAAAAATCTAAGGACTAGTATCTTTTCCCAATGTGGACTTAAAACTTACATTCCATGTTATTAGTATTGCCACTTTTTCTCTCCACTCCACAGCTGTCACTATTTCAACTTACTGGTTTTAATTTTGGGTTCATTCTTTGGCTCAGGACTCTTATAGTTTCCCTTTATTTATTTTTTTTAACTGAAGTATAATTGATTTAAAATTTTGTGTTAATTTCTGCTGTACAGCAAAGTGATTCAGTTATACAAATGTATACTTTTTTTAATATTCTTTTCCATTATGGTTTATCATAGGATACTGAATATAGTTCTCTATGCTATACAGTAGGACTTTTTGTTTATCCATTCCATATATAATAGCTTCCATCTGCTAACCCCTACCTCCCACTCCATCCTTCCCACAACCCTCTCCCCCTTATTTCTTGTAATCTGTCTTGCATTTACAAAGTTTACTTTATCCAAGTATTTGATAGTGTAAAACTCTTCAGGTTATCTAGACCACCATATTGTTAGAGATGAAAAATTGAATGCATCATTTTTACATGTAAGTTTTATATTAAACTTCAATGGTCCTTCAGCAACTTTTATCTTAATCCCTCTCCTATATTACTCAAAATTTTAATAACCACCATACTACAAATTTTTGTGGTTTTTTTCTCCCCTGCAGATAAACATTTCACAATGAGACATTCCAAAACACGACACACTGTTTTAGTCAAGTACTATATATTTTCAATTCTTAAAAAGGATTCCATCTTTTCATGTGATGATGGTATTACCTCATTTTAGAAACATAGCTTTGCTTAACATGCCAACTTAACAATCAGGAAGTTACTACTGTCACAAGCAGTTCTCCAAGGGACAAGGAGAATACCCACCAAAGTGAGGACTACCTACAAAAATATATTACCTTTGTTATTTTTATTCCAAATAGTTAAAGACTCAACTCCGTGGATTTTTCTCTACTGGCACCTTGATTATTAACTCACAGAAGTGTAGAATGATAGCGTCACCAAGGGACTGTTAAAATCGAGTTTTGTGATATACCTTTTGGGAATTGTGTAGCAAATCACCTTTTAAAAATTAATAATGATGTACCCAAGCTTCCAAATTATTTGATTTTTAATTTTTAAAATAAATTAGAACAGGATTCAAGGTCATCTTGAAATGTCAATCTTACTCAGGCACTTTCCGATATGCTCAGTTGAGCAGGAAGAAAGGGGAGAGCTATAACCAGTACGTGGGTAATTGTGCGCAACTGTGGGGCTGCCCTTGGGAATGTGTGAATATCACTTCTCATTTGTTTTATGAAGATAAAAACTATTGAAAACCATTAGTCTAGCTCAGCCCATTCATTTTACAGATGCAGAAGCTAAGGCCCAGTGAGATTTCACAGCATAAGTTAATGGCTGAGATGAGATTTGAATTCAGATCCTCTAAGTTATAGTTAGTATACTTTCTACTATACCACAAATGAAAAGTGAGTATTTTAATAGCATCTAAGTGGAAAACAGAGTGCCGCTGGGTTATTTTAGGATGTTCACATTTTTCTCACTGCATTGAAGCATGCTCTCTTTCGATCAGATTAAAGCTGACAGAGATGAAACAGTTTTGGGCAGATATCCTTGGGTTGGCTCCAGGGCCTCTAATCTACATTTCATCATGATACAAGCACATGTTCCCATCATTGGTACACCCGTCTGCAACAGCCGGGATGTGAATAGCATGCTAACCTAATTTCCTCTATGAATTTATTACTTACTCTTCATTTAAGTTCATGAAACCTAACAGAGACCCAAATAAACATAACAACCTTAACAAGAAGATCTTGGCTGAAGAACCATGCTCGCTAGGCAACGTAATCCCAAGATGAAGCCTCAGAGGCAATGGGGAAAAAAAATCAGTCTTGCAACAATACCTTGGGGAATCTCTTCCAAAGATGATTATAATGAAAAATTTTGTTAGATTACATGGTAGAAGTTGAAATATATGAGCAAGTCATGATTTGGCAATAAAATATAATTCTTGTTTTAACTTGGTACAGCTCAGTGGTACCAAATTGATCCACGATTTTCAAAATCAGAGGTGTGGCCTTTAGAACAGAGTGGAAGATGGCAGAGTGTGCGGAGAGCGAATGGAAGCTATAATGGGAAGGCATTTTGGAAGCTGAGTCCAAATGTAAATTGGTTGTTAGAGAAACTATTCAGATCCATCTGGTGGCTGCATGTGATGAATACTAGAAATCCCATCAATGGATATTCACTTTGGCAATGGCAAAGGAAAGTAAAAGAGAACAAGGGAGGACACCAGAGTGTGGATGTTGGACTCAAACCCCCTTGCAAATGTGCAGCAAACACTCCTCCCGTGTTTGAGCGGGGAAACATGAAAGGAGAGGAGTTTTTTAGTTAAAAACAAAAAAAGTAAGAAGAAGAAGTGTCAGGGACATCAGAACTACATTATATAACCAAGGGAGGGAAATGGCGCTTTGCTTGCTGAACTTCCAGATTGTCTGTCTACATTGATTTATTCATTCATTCCACCTACATCTGTTCCTCAGCACCTGTTATATTCCAGGCACAGTACCAGGCACTCAAGACAAAAATATGAGAGAACTACATTCCAGCCCTCAAGGAACTCTCACTCTAGTGGAGGAAGAAGACTCTAAAGAGATACAGTAAAGTTAAACAGATAAGAACCAAGCTATATGTATCAATAGTTATGCACATACTACCAGCCAGCTACTGTTTTAAGTCCTTTACATATATTGTCTCATTTAATTCTCGGTGTACCCCATCAGGTAAGTGTAACTATTTCTCACACTTAACAGTGGGCAAATCGAGCACAGAGAGGTTACATAACTTATCCAATGTCACACAGCTAGTAAATGGCAGATCTGGGATGTGAATCCAGGGAATCTGGTACCCAAGCTTTTAACTACTAAGATCTACTCCCTTCTGAGCTAAAAAAGACAGTGTGAAACATCAGAGGAGAAAGTCGCTCTGTCTACAGTGTGGGTGGACAGGGTGATAATAGTGCCGGTGATAAAACAGGGAAGGCTTTGCCAGGGAGAAGCTCCCTAAACTGGGTTTTGAAGAAGATGGTCTGGACAAGTATAGCATGGGGCAACCAGGAAGAGGAGGTGGCTTGAATAAAGTCACTGAAGCTCGCAATGGAAAAACATATTTGGTCCTGAAACCCCAGGAAGCTCCATATGGCTGCAACATAGGAAAACTGATGATGACTGAGGATGACACAGGAAAATGAGTGGCAAAAGAGACCGGATCATAAACGAAGGATTTTGTGTGTACATCTCAAGAATTCCAAGTTTATCCCGAGGGCGAGTGAGAGCCACTGTAGGGTATTAAGTAAGACAGTTCAGATTAAATGTGACTTTACGTAGAAGAACTCAACCACAAGGGTGGACCTGAGTTTGAAGAGGTGGTGGGGAGAAAAGAGGTTAAAGGACCTTTAGAAATAGTCTAGGATGGAGGGGGTGGGGGAAGAGGAGGTAAAGATGGATGATGTAATACTAACTGGGAAGGAATACACAGGGAAGAGGATTACATTTTAGGATAACTATCAAATTTCCATTCCACTTTGCTTTGTTACTCTGTTGGAGTCCAGGAGAATTTTTTTGGTAGACCAGAAAAAAAAAAAAAGAAGCAATTTTGAAGAAACTGACAAAGTCTCCTGGGAATCTTTCTTTCTCTACTGGCCATCTTGAATGGATGCAGTAATCAGCTGTATTTGACTTGATTAATTTTACCTAAAAGATACTTTGTAATCAATAGTTAAAACAAACAGTATCCAGGCTTAATGCAGTCGGGTTATTAAACTTATGGTTATTTCTTAGCAAAAAATAACTTCAAAACGTTCCAAGCAGTTTTGAGTAAGAAATGACTCAAATTTCCCAAGTTTTTTGTGATTGAAATATTCAGATAACACCAGGGTGAAAATAATGAAGCCTTGAGAGGATGTGTTTCATCAAGTAGAAAATAATTTAAAAGGCATTCTTAAGGATGCAAAAATGACTGTGAAAAAATACTGACTTCCTGCCAAAGAAAGGATTATTCCAGCTCACCAGAAAGAGAAGGAAAAAAGACACCTGTTAGCAGTTTAATGCTAATATCAATTCTGTTTTCAGGCTGGAAATTATGCATCAACAAAAATATAAATATAATTTTTTTCACAGCTGTGTAAGTGAAAAAACATATGTTGAGAAATCAGAGATGACTATTATCCATTATTCAAAATTTCCACAGCCACTGAGTGAATCCAGTGTCAGAATTAGGAATGTACAATGTTTTTTAACTAATTTAATTTACATTGTTGGCTGATGAAATTCCCCAGAGAACCACAATGTGGAAAACTCTTCCCTGTCCGCCATCAAAACTGCTCTGCTATTCACAGGGGCCAACACGGCTGCTAATTTCTTGTCTTCCCCTGGAGAAAAGTCAAGCAGGGTTTGTGGAACTGGAAGAGAAGCCACAAGCCAGAGGCAGGTGGGCCAGGACCACCATAAACACTTCCCCTCGATTCAGATGAAGGCTCCTAACAAGATTCACAACAAGCTCATGAATGAGAAATACCATACAGGCAGCTCTGAGCTTAAAGAAGACGAAGAAAGCAGAATTAGCTGAATAAGTATTTCTTAGAAACTATTTTCTACACTCCTAGAAGCCTGATAGGTGTTATGATGCCAGAGGTGTTACTTGTCATTCTCCACGACCTTGAACAAATGACTTCCCTTTTCTGAGATTTGTTTTTCCCTTCTGTAGAATGCAGGATTAGAACTGAATGGCTTTTCTGTGGTTCTCTCTGGATCTCAAACCTCGATGAGTTTCCATTTTGGGGTCCCAGTCCTGTCCTCAATGAGCTCAGAGTTACACAAAATCCATATGCCTGGCACACCTGAGATGATGAACTAAATTAATGATCAAAAGAATAAACTGAAAATACCAAGAGGAAGGATATTCTGTCTATGGACCATTGTCAGAGCACTGTCTGTTGTAATCCATTACTTTATTCCCTCGCACACTCTCAATCCATGATTCCATTCGATCCTCAAAGCAATCCTAGGGCGCAGATTCCCTCCCAAAGACAAAGGACTCTGCCCAGAGAATGTGGGACAGTGAAGATTAAGAGGTGGTGAACAGTCAAGGTAGGAACTAAAACTAGGTCTTGCTGATTTTGGCACCACAGCTTTTAACCACTGCCCCATCCTGCCAATAACAACGGCAGGGAAATGAGCCTGAGGTTGCTTTTGAACCCATGAAGGCAGTGAGGTGTAAGAGAAAGATCACTAGGCTTGCAGTCAGATGGACCTGGGGCTTTATGGTAACACTGCCCCACGGTACCTGTGTCGTGCTGGGTTCTCCAGGCTTGATTGCTCATCTGTAAATGGGGATACCAACGTTCACCTTGTAGGGTTATGTTGAGGCATAAAGAAGCTAATATTAAATGTTTGGCCAACAGTACATAAATAGGAACTATTTTCCTTCCTCTCACCCTCCTCTTTCCCTGTGTTCCCATTTTTTTTCAGGCCCTGACCAATTTCTTTCCAGTTTTCTGCTTGTCCTATTTGTGTGCGTGGTTTGTCTACAGAGACTGCAAACACTTAAAAGTCACCATTTGTTCAGTCGGGAGGGAGGTAACCATCCCATACTACAGGCGCCCTGTCATATACAGCACCGCTCGGCTCCTGGGCCAGGCTCACATGATCCTGGTTAGCATACGCCATCTCCCTTGAAGGGAGAGAAAGCACCAGATACACATCTGCAAATTGCAGTCCTTCATTAGCCTGTGTACTGATACTGACGTTACAATTTTCTAGTCAACTTATCACCCACCCAGTCTTCCCTCAGCTCTTCACTCCCGACCTGCAGCCACGCTCTCCTCCCAGGCAACTTCCTTGAGGAACTCCACCTTGTCAGATGTGGCAAGTGGCGTTCCGTGATGCCACCGGCAAAGGATATGTCCGCTGGAGGCAAGAAAATGGTTGAGCAATTAACCAGAATCCTGCTGGTTGGAGACCACATCCCATCATTGATGCAGTTGCCCGGAATTGAGAAATGGAACATCTCTGGATGTATACCTTTCTTCAAACCGAGAAGCAAATTATGAAGAACGCTGTACTTGGACTCAGAGGGAAAGGAGGGTCCAATATATAAGAATCCACTATGTGCCAGACTCTTCACTGTCATAAAAAAGGTAGTAGTTAACTCAGCAGTTAACAGTTAGTATGCACCAGGTACTGTCTGAAGTGCTTTTAAAATACTGGCTCATTTAATCCTTACAGCCGCACTCTGAGATAGATATGATTAACTTCTTCGTTTTACAAAGGAGGAAACTGAACACAGACAGGTTAGACAATCTGCTCAAGGCCACACAACTGCTAAGTGACAGAGGCAGGATCTGAGCCCAGGCAGCCTGAGGTCTGAATCCAGGCTCTTAGCCATCATACTGTGGGGCCTCTTGGCATAGAGAAAGCAGGAACTTCTTAGGAAGTGTGACGGGGACCGGTAGCTGGTCACTTGCCACAGAAATGAGTGGGTATACTAGGGAGAAGCCCTTAGTCATGAGCAGTCAGCATGCTGTGGGTGTCCGTGCTGTGGGCGTCCGTGTGACGCATGGAAGGAAAGGAGAGTGTTGGTTAATCTGGCCAGTTGGTTAAGGAAGTAGACTGTTAAGGTACGATCTTTTCTAAACATTTATTTTATTGAAGTATAGTTGATTTACAGTGTTGTGTTAGTTTCTGGTGTACAGCAAAGTGATTCAGATATATATATGTGTATTATATATATGTATATATGATATACGTATTCTTTTTTTTTACATCTTTATTGGAGTATAATTGCTTTACAATGGTGTGTTAGTTTCTGCTTTATAACAAAGTGAATCAGCTATACATATACATATATCCCCATATCTCCTCCCTCTTGCGTCTCCCTCCCACCCTCCCTATCCCACCCCTCTAGGTGGTCACAAAGCACCGAGCTGATCTCCCTGTGCTATGCGGCTGCTTCCCACTAGCTATCTACCTTACGTTTGGGAGTGTATATATGTCCATGCCACTCTCTCACTTTGTCACAGCTTCCCCTTCCCCCTCCCTATATCCTCAAGTCCATTCTCTAGTAGGTCTGTGTCTTTATTCCTGTCTTACCCCTAGGTTCCTCATGACATTTTTTCCCCCTAAATTCCATATATATGTGTTAGCGTACGGTATTTGTCTTTCTCTTTCTGACTTACTTCACTCTGTATGACAGACTCTAGGTCTATCCACCTCATTACAAATAGCTCAATTTCATTTCTTTTTATGGTTGAGTAATATTCCATTGTATATATGTGCCACATCTTCTTTATCCATTCATCCCAAAATTTATAAGGAGCTCATGCAGCTCAATAACAAAAAAACAAACAACCCAATCCAAAAATGGGCCGAAGACCTAAATAGACATTTCTCCAAAGAAGATATACAGACTGCCAACAAACACATGAAAGAATGCTCAACATCATTAATCATTAGAGAAATGCAAATCAAAACTACAATGAGATATCATCTCACACCAGTCAGAATGACCATCATCAAAAAATCTACAAACAATAAATGCTAGAGAGGGTGTGGAGAAAAGGGAACACTCTTGCACTGCTGGTGGGAATGTGAATTGGTTCAGCCACTATGGAGAACAGTATGGAGGTTCCTTAAAAAACTGCAAATAGAACTACCATATGACCCAGCAATCCCACTACTGGGCATATACCCTGAGAAAACCATAATTCAAAAAGAGTCATGTACCAAAATGTTCATTGCAGCTCTATTTACAATAGCCCGGAGATGGAAACAACCTAAGTGTCCATCATCGGATGAATGATATATGTATTCTTTTCTGTATTTCTTTATTACGGTTTATTACAGGACATTGAATATAGTTCCTCGTGCTACACAGCAGGATCCTGTTGTTTATCCATTCTATATATAATAGTTTGCATCTGCCAATCCCAGACTCCCGATTCTTTTTTTAATTTTTAAAATTTATTTTTTATTGAATAAAAGATTCTTTAAATTCTATAGGGCTTTACAGTTTTCAAAAGTTTCACACACATAGTTTTGTATAATCCCATAATAACCCTTTTTATCCCACTCCTATATTGCCCTGCCCCCCTTCCCTCTACCCACTGGTAACCACTCATTTGTTCTCTCTATAAGATATGATCTTCTGTATTATTATATTATTATAATTATTTTTCCCATTCCATAGAATACTTAACGAAACACAGAGTGGATACGTAACTTGTCCAAGGAAGGATTTTAGGCCAGGGCTGTATGAATTCTCAGCCCACCCTCCGCTGAAGGTTCTCAGTGTCATGAAGTCTCCCTAAACTATAGATCAGTCTTTATACGCAGAATTTCTAGAACCAACTTTGCCTTCCTAAGACACAAGCACTGTCCCCACTTCTCATTAGTACTGTCTCAAAAGCATCAGTGTAACATCCAGAAGCAGGGAGTAATTCTTCACAATTTATGTGGAGCCCAGAGCCACAAGGATGCTGTACACAGAACAAGTGCTTCGAGCACACATGCCGAGTTCTGGTGAACTGAGTTGATTGTACACTCCAGCTCCAAGATAAAGCCTGAAATGCTGCAGCCTTAGGGATGGATAAGAACTCCAGAGAAGCAGAAGGCACACTTGGCTTATTCCGGTAGCCTAATAGTGGCAAATACATGGCATAGGTGCTATCACTTCCCTCCCCGTCCCCTCTGAAGGCTCGCCCAGCCCACAGAGCGCCGCCAGCATGCCTTGAGCACAGCGCCACCTCAGACTTCTCAGCGTGGTATTCCCCGCAGCGATACCCACTGATGAGACCAGGCATGTGGACATTGAACGTATTTTCCACCCCTGAAAAACCTGAGAAGTGGACCCAGTACGTTTATACCATCTCATGTCCAATGTGATACTGTCCATAATATATTGCATTCTTCCGCACTGACATTTCATATATGCCTTTCCAACGGAGGGAACCTGAGAGCTCATGTGTGACATGTGGGCAAGAAAGAGTCCTCTGGAAGGGAAGAGCCACAAGCCTGAAAGCTGGCGCATCACACATGACGTTGATATATGGATGCAAAATGATGGGTTTGATGCTACTTTGAGTAGGAGTAGCCTTAGGCCCATGGGACTCAGCCCACCTGAGTTATCCTTCCCAAACCACAAACCTCTCCACCTGAGAAGAGCACTGGTAACCTCTCCCACTCCAAAGCATGGAAGGCAGCCTTGTCAGAGGGAGCGTTTAACGCACTCTTGTGACTGTGTCATGCCCATCCTCAAAAGCCTTCAATGGCTCCCTATGGCCTGCTAGATGAACACCAAGCTCCTTGATCTGCTAGGGCTATTACAATCTTGGTTCTCCCATTCTCAACTCACAGGCTTTACAAATTTAATCCAACCCATTTAAACTCCATAGTTAAAGCGGACACTTTGCAGATCCCCAAACGAGCTGGCTGACCACGGTCAAGTTCCTTAAACTCTCTGTGCTTCGCTCACTTCACTTAGAACAGTGCCTGGTACTGAGAAAGCGCTCAGTAAATGCAAGTGATTGTTAGTGTTCTGGGTCGTGTGTCTTCTTCCACGTCCGTTGTATGTCTCTGAATGTATGTCTGTTTCACAGCATTCTGCTGTTTAACCCTACTTGTCTGTGTCTGCCTCTGGGTCTCCCTCTTAAGTTCTCAGACCCCATCCCCAAGCCCAACCCCATCCCCAAGCCCTTCTGAAAGAAGTCTCCGGGTGTGCAGGGCAGAGCCCTCTCCCAGGCCGGCTTGGTTAGCACAAAGCTTTTCCTACACACACAGGGTATTTTCTGCATCCACAGAAGAATGACAAGAGTGGAAATGCTGTGCTCAGAAAAGCAGGGTTTTTATTTCCCAAAACCTCGTTTCTGTTTTCTCTTATCTTGACACGTATTCCTACAAGCAGATACGTGGTGGCCCCCGTTAGCTGACTGTGGCTGCATTTTTCACGGGGGCAAACCCACTTGACCTTTCTGTTCCTACTGCTCTCACAGTTCCCTTAGGAAGGCTGCTGATTGGCCCTTTCGGATTTCTAGCCTGTGAGAGTTTATTAAATTAGCAGAGGACTGAAGCAAACACCAGTGTGGGCCGTATTCTGTTTCAGCCAGTAGCATTTCGTATTCAAGAAAAAAATTTGGAAGGAAAAAGTTCTGAAGACAGATGGTGTTGATGATTGTACAGCAACGTGAATGTACTTAATACCCCAGAACTGTACACTTAAAACTGGTGAAAATGATAAATTTCATGTTACATATATTTTACCATAATAAAAAAAAAGAAGAATCAATAACTAGATGGATGAATATCATAAGTGCACTTCTTACAGGTTGTTCTTTCTATTCCTGTCCCTCTTGTTTACTTAGACAGGGATGTGTATATGTTTAAGAATTATCTTCGCTTCTTCATAATAATACGAGCCTGGGCAAGGAACTGACTGCATTCCAGCACCTCACATCATGTGATACTAGGGTAAGGGCATTAGTGGGGAAGTGCATCCTCGAATAAGAATCCTGTGGTCTAGTCCTTTCAGGGGAAGTAGGCAGAGTGTGCAGAAGAGATGCACAGGTAATAAACCAACCTTGGGAAGAACAGGGGTGTTGGTGTCAGAAGACCTGGTTGGAAATCCCAGTACCATAACTGTGGGGTATTGTGTGTGTAAGTCATGTCACCTCTAGGACTTCAGTATCATTATCTGTGAGATGCGGGGTGGGCAAGGGTGGTGGAGGAAAAGGATAAACTGTAAAGTGCTGTGCTCCTATAAGGCTACTCCATTAGCGCCAGCAGCTCCATCTAGTGTGGGGCTCGGCACAGAAGGAGTAGATGGCTCAGGACGAGGCAGCAGTCAGAGCAGGTCGGAGGTTATCAGCATTGAGACTAAGGCTACGATTTACCAGGTCATTGGTACCGCTTACTGCAGAGAGCACTCGATCATCAGAAGGAAATAAATCCTTAAATCTTCCACCTACTTCTGTTTCCTCGCCATTAAATCTGGAGAATATAAACTCCCTTTGCAGGAAGGTTTACTGATTCCTAAGGACAGTGGCTGACCTTAAAAATCCATCAGTACCTGTGTGTCAAGTTAGCCTGTTTCAGGGTAGTAGAGGCCAGGGTCAGACTTTGGACAGTGATGTGGAATGAGGCCGACTCCTGGTCCAGGACGGGGCGCAGGTCGAAAGGAGGTAGGAGGCTGGCATGGCCCACAGACCAGAGAAAGGAGAGTCTGGGTGTAAGTCAATGCAATTTCAGTCATGATCAGACAGACCTGTGGTGGCTGTAGTCATGGCTGTAGTCCGTGACAGCCACTTCACGTGTGTATCACTCGCACAGAAAGGCCCTGCGTTTTGTTTAATGCTCTGCTGATGCTATCTTGAAATCTGCAATTTTTTTTTAACAAGGAGCCCTGATTTTCATTTCGCGTTGGGCCCTGCAAATTATGTAGCCAGTTCTGCAGACAGGATGATATGACTAAATGCCTAGGTTCTCCGGTATGTTCTAATCTTGTCAGGGAGTCAAGAACTACATAGGAAGATCTTGGGTTGAGGAAGAAGAAGAGAGGGAGAGAGAGAGAAAGAGAAAAGGTGAAGATAAGGAAATTAACTATTAAACTCAAATATTACTTCTTCCACGAGGCTGCCCGAGTCCATCCTATTTAAAATTGCAACCTCCTCCCTGTCACCCCTCTCCTGATCCCCATTTCTCAGCTCCACTTCAAAATAAATTTCAATAGCATTTACTATCTGCTTTATTTATCTAGCATGCATATTTTGTTTGTCCCATTCTCCGAGAACATATGTTCCAAGAGGGCAGGAATCTGTAGCTGTTTAGTTCATTTGTTGAATCCAATGTGCCTAAACCCCCCTGGCATTCTGTGAGCCCTAAACGGATTTTCCATAGATGAAAGAATGTATCAAGCCCCTCACAGGTGCTAAGACCCATGCTAGGTCAGTTCCATGGTTTATCTCATCTAATCCTTATCAGGACCTTACAAGACTTGGTCATTTATTTACTATGTATAGGAGCCATGTTGGGTCCTAGGGGCACAAGTATAAAGAAGTCAGATGATCCACCCTCAAGTTAGGTATTAGCGATTTAGAGATACCCATTTACAACGAAGAACCTGAGGGTCAGAGAGGTCGAGTCGACTGCCAGATGTTAATATAGAGAAAATCCATGCTTTTATGGAAGTGGATGAACATCCTAAGGAGAAGAAAAGCAGGGAGAGTGAGGAAGAGGAAGTTGGGGAGACAGCTGATGGTGGGGTTGGCGTGGGAGAGAAACCATATTCTAAGTTCGAAATGGCTTGTTTGGGAAGATGAAGCTCGGGAAGGGAAGGGAAGGGAGGGGAAGGGAGGGAAGGGGAGGGAAGGGGAGGGAGGGGAGGGGAGAGGAGGGAGGGGAGGGGAGAGGAGAGAAGGGAGGGGAGGGAAGGGAAGGGAGGGGAGAAGAGGGGAAGGGAGGGGAGGGGAGGGAGGGGAGGGAAGGGAGGGGAGGAGAGGGGAAGGGAGGGGAGAAGAGGGGAAGGGAGGGGAGGGGAGGGGAGGGGAGGGAAGGGGAGGGGAGGGAAGGGAAGGGAGGGGAGAAGAGGGGAAGGGAGGGGAGGGGAGGGGAGGGGAGGGAAGGGGAGGGGAGGGAAGGGAAGGGAAGGGAGAGGAGAAGAGGGGAAGGGAGGGGAGGGGAGGGAAGGGAAGGGAAGGGAGAGGAGAAGAGGGGAAGGGAGGGGAGGGGAGGGGAGGGAAGGGGAGGGGAGGGAAGGGAAGGGAAGGGAAGGGAGGGGAAGGGCCCCAGAAATTATCTTAGGAATTCATTAAACATGAGCATTTTCTTGAGACTTAGCCCCACATCTGAAGGGAATGACTTCCTACTCACCCAGCCGTGACCTTCCCCCAGCCCCCTGATGACCCAGGACACATCACCTACGTGACCTCTAAACCAAAAAGCTGTGCTTTAATGAAAAGAATCCTGAATTTGGATCCAGGAAACTGGATGGAAGTCCCATCCTTGCCTCTCTTGGTGTGGCCTTGGATGAACCAGTCACCTCACTGCTCTGAACCAAGCCATTCAAATGCGGGTTCGCATTGACAACATGTATCACACTGTGGTGTTGCTTGAGAAACACTGAACATCATAAGAGCAGCCCTCGGGGCAGGCTGGAGAAAGTACTGAGCCCAGAGCCAAAAGTATCTCCTCCTTTTCCCCAACTCCTTAAGAGCTGTATGGCCTTAGGCAAACCTCTCAACCTCTCTGAGCCTCAGTTTCTTTGCCTATAAGTCACAAGGTCTTAAGCAAAGAGCTAATAGGGTGAGGAAAATGGCTGGCATGTGGATTGAATTTATAACCTCAACCCCATTAGCACAAGGTCTTAGCCATCTCTGCAAATTTCACTCCTAATCAGCCTGGACCTGCACAGGATCAAATCTCACAACCAAAGCATGTAATCAGTTCTGCACTTTTGCATAAAAAGTTTTGCCTTTGAAAGTTGCAGAATGTGCCTGATCTGAAGTCCCAACTTTGCTTACCTCTTGCTGACTCCTTTTGCCCAGGTTGTATATAATATACAATATAATACTGAGGTAGGGTAGAAAGTGAGGGGTCCACAGGGAACCTGATACACTTTCCCAATTCAATTGCAAGAGGCAGTTCAGTTCTCTGTATGGGAAAAGTAGTCAAATTATTGCAAATGTCTGGTCAATTCCAAATGTCACCAGCTACCAGTAAACAACAAAAAGCTGGCTACATTCAGGACAGGATCATTTAAAAGATAATTATAATAAGTGATTTAAAGGAGCTCTTTTAATTACCACTACGTATCAAAGCCTCAGGAAGGCATTCCAGAAGAATTGTTTTCTATTGTAACTGCATAAATTTAAATGCCATTAATTTCATGTCTGTCATTCACTTCTCTTCTACTTCATTGATCTCTGTATAGGGGAATTCAATGCCTTCCCTTTCATTTGGAGATTTCATGGTTTCAATTGGAAGAGCTTCGTTTTCAGTCTTTCAGCTCCCAAATGCCATTTCCACTCCACACCATCTCCAGTTCCCAAATGCCATTTTCACTGTGTAATTTTGTGTACGAAATGAAGGCTAAAACAAACAAACAAAAAGCGAGACCAGGTCAAGGAACTGGAAGGACCACTAGCCTTGTCACTAAAAGACCAAGATTTTACTTCTGGCTCTGCCACTAATTTGCTGTGTGACCTTGGGCAAGGTCCATTACCTATCTGGGCCTCAGTTTCTGCATCTATCAAATGGGAGTAAGAATAATCCCTCCCCCTGCTTATCTCACAAGAAAGGACTATGTAAACCATTCATTCATTTAGCCAGTCAGTCAATCACTCAATTATTATTTAATAAGCACTTACTATAGTCTAGGCAGAATGCTAGCACCCAGGACAGAAAACAAGTGAAGACGCCTCTCTAGCAAGAAGCTGCTGTGGAGGGGAGAAGACAAGAGAGTGAGTGCACCTCTTTGGGTTACATGTGCTCTCTTTCCTGTTCTGTTGTTTCCCTTTTAGTTTGAAAAGTCCTGATTTTAGAGTCTCAGTAGATAATGAAATAACAGCTTGGTTTCATCCAAAATAATCCATTCAATCTTGAACTTTTGTCCACACAAATAGATGCTTATATGGTTCATTTTTTTGGCCACTTTGTTTAGAATGTTAAATAGTCACAGACTTAATGAAAAATTTTCCTCATATCAGAAAAGAAAAAAGTGGTTTCTTAACCATGGGTATTTCCAGCCTACTTTCAAGGCACTGTCTAGGCCCAGGATGAATGTACTTCTAGGAGAATGAAATCAACAGGATGTGGAGAAGCGATGGCCCTTTTGATTCCCAAATAAACATTTCTCAGAGGGCTCTTCCAGGTCCTCAGGGGATTTCACAGTGATACATTCAAATGTCACCCATCTGTACAAATATCAATATCTAAGTTTTTAAAAAAGACCTACATTTTTTAAAGTGGGCTATCAGAAAAGTACATTAATGTCTCCCTACATCGATTGCTATATTCTGCTTATAAAAATGGTTCCTGGGCTAACCTTGGAAGTCTGAGAAGAAAGGAACCACATAGAACCAATATATTTTCCAGCATTTGAGATGTGTTCGTCCCCCTTTCAAAGATCAAGCTAAGACTGGCATTCAGGGGAACCAGAGAACAAGGAGCAAACACAAGGGGGCAACACTCAGTGATTGAAGCAAAGGAACCCAAATCAAATCCCCATCATGACCGAAGCCATCGTGAAGAAAGAGACCTTCCTCCAAGGGGGTTTGGACTTCCTGAATGTCTGATCACTGTTGGGAAGGAGACACCGAATGCTCAGAAACTGCAGCTTGGGAGAGGAAACTGGGTTGAATTTGAAATCAGAATTGCTTGGCTGAATCAAAGCTTAGATCCTGCATCGATATGCAGACTTAGATTATTTCACCTCCTTGAGGATCAGTTTTGTGGACTGTAAAGTGGATGCGATACTATATATGCTAAAAATGAAATAACGTGATAAAGTTTTATGACCCAAGTGAAGAAAAGAAAGTGTCCCAGGTGAAGTGAGGTGGACCAGTATTCTAAATTGCTCTAATGAGGACCTTGACTTCTCCTCTCCCTGTCTTCCCATCCTTCTTTCCCTCTCTCCCTCCCTCCCTCCCTCCCTTTCACAGGGGAAAGGGCATTTTCTGAAGCCAGGAGAGAGCCATAGGTATAGCTGTAGCTATAGGAGAGGGCTCTCAACAGGAGCTGTGGCCTCAGGCGGAGGAACCCATGGCCTTGGCAGAGAAGGAGACTAACTGCCCTGACCCATCTTCATCCGCCTGATTTCTGCTGGTGCTTTCCATTGGCCAAACCCAACCAGAAGCCAGAAAACCAGGAGGCCAGTTGATACAGTCCACTGAGAGCTCTGTGGACACTGGCGGAGCTCGGATCTGAAGAGGCAAGCACAGACCCTTCGGCACCAGAATATATACAGCAGTTTAGAACATTCGAGAGCCACTGGGCTTGCGTCTGATTGAATCCTTGTTCCCCCCACTATGGTACCTTGCATGGGGCACTTACTCTGTCCATGTCTCAATTTTCTTATCTACCTATAGGTTGCTGGGAGGACTAAATGAATTAGTATTCACAGCCACTTAGAGCAGTGCCTGGTCTATCCTCAGTGCTCTAATGGGCATCAGCTCGTACTATTTCACATAGCATACAATGGTGAACAAGAAAGAGGCGTGAGTGCAAGTCTCTCTGAGCATCCTGAACTGCGACTCACACCGGACCGCCTCCTTGATGTCTTTTTTTCTTGCTCTCAGACATGGCTTGTGGTGCGACCATTTTGAGAAGATGAGGTTATAGAGAAAGACCAGCAAGGCAGTGGAGTATCGTCTTTCCATTTTATTTCCCCCTCGTATAGTCCTGCTACAATTTTTGTCTTCATGAAATCAGGACCCGTGAGCCAGATTCCTGTCAATTACAAACATCTGTCCCCACCTGCCTCCATCCCTGACGATGTGGCACCAGGGAAGAGAAGCAGGTCATCCCGAGGAAGCAGCTGAAAGTCCCCCTCAGTCCCAGGCCCTGCATCCTGCTTTGCAACATCAAGAGTCCTCAGCCAGGGATTCTGTTCACCCTGATCACCTCACCTCCTTGCCTCTGGAAGAGACAAGCAAATGGTTGAGAAGTATAAGAAAGGAGCCCTGGACCAGGAGTCCAGAGAACTGTGATCAAATCCTAGCTCTATCCTGCCTGAGCTCTGTGACCTTGACCAAATGACAGTTCCCTTCTTAACCAAAGGTTTCTTAGACAGAAATCAGACTTGAGTACTGAAGGTGAAGGTTCTTTTGAATCTAGAAGGGAATCAGATGTCAAAGCTAGCAGTCATCGTAAACTGACCAACGGACAAGGAGTTAAAAGACCTGTGCTAGAGTTTCCGTTCTTGTATGATTAGCCCTGTGACTGGGGACGAGTCAGGTCACGTGCTAGCCCTTAGTTTTCCCATTTGCAAAATATCTACCTGGCTTACAGCTAGATGGGAAAGTGCTTTGCAAATTACTATGTATATTTGAGGCAGGTATAAGGAACATATTATTACAGCTCTGTTCTGACCTCAAATGCTCACCACACTAATTGGCAGCCAGCGTTGCTATACACACCCCACCCCCAACAGCCAAGTACCTATTTACTGACTGCTCACAGCCAGGAGTAGTGGGATAAACGCCAGGAATCGGCATCTTCGCTGCCTGTAACTGTAGCCCACACCCTGGCAGCACGTGAGTGCATTGCTTTCATTATTTATACTTAAGAAACTCCACATAATCGTTCAAGTTCAAAATTTGAATAGATTGCCAGGCAGCTTGTTGAATTCTTTATTTTAACTGGCTTATGTCTGTATTGGGTAATTCTTTCCATGTGCTTCTACTCTATCAATAACAGGATGTGATTATTGATTTTTCTAAAGCCATTAGGTTCAATGAATTGTTCAATTAGTTTTACAATTTCAGATGGATAAAGAGGCAAGATTACCACTCTCGGCAGTTAGAAACGACTTTTGAAAAGGAGGATAATGCCCTAATTTGTAAAGTGCACACGTGGATGGGAGAGGCGGGCTCTACGTGGCACATGTGCATCGAAGCTTGCATCACTGCATCCTGGGTCTTATAGGAACCACCTCCTAAGCACTAAGCTTAGGGGCTGTCAGTGAACACGTATTTGTGGTCATGTTTACCCATCGATACTGTCAAGCTATTATACATCCAGGTGGACGGTAAACCCACAATGACTGTAAAAGATAAATAGTAATAGACAATGTCATATCTAGTTCTGGTCCTAAATCTTTGAAGGCTACTCATTTTCTGTAGAAGAAAGTTCAAAGTTCCAGACAGACAGATCCAGACAATACCCTGTGTGAAACTCACAAACATTTTCTTGACTTCAGCCCTGCGCTTGCACTATTTTCACAACCTGAAGGCTCTCACATCTCTTTCTATTACCGTCCTTTTCACAGGTCGGGGAGGAGGGGAGTACAATACAGAGCTTCCCAAACTTCAGTCATCAATGCATCAAGTCTCATACCCCTAACATTAATGGTATTATACTGCACTTAAATAGTTTTTCAAATGACACACTCTAACTCTTAAACACGTACACCAGCCTCATTCTATGCATTTGCACCTATATAATCTTGGGTTTAAGATTGTAGTCCTATTATTCGTGGTACACATTAAAACACATACATAACCATTAAACCATGAATGACATAAAAATCATCTCACATACTGCTGGGGATTCCCATATCACATTATAGGAAATTTGGCGATAGGAGATTAGATTTCAGACTCTGGCAACAGGCTTGGGTTTAAACGCCAGCCACTTGCTAGCCTTACTTCCTTGGGCAAGGTACCTACACATGCTAGGCCTCAGTTTACACTATCACAACATGAAGATCAGAACAGGACTCCCATCAGACCACTGTTGTGAAAATTATATAAGGCGATATGTGTAAATTGCCTAGAACTTGATGAACATCATTATGTGCAGTTCTGCAGATACCTATGGAGAGCTATTACATCACGGTTAGGAGCAAGGGTTCTGGGGCCAGACTGCCTGGGTCCAAATCCTGGTATTGCCCAATCTTGGGCAAATCTCTAAACTGCTCAGTGTCTCAGCATCCTCAAAAAGTTGCCAGGAGATTAAGTCAATTGATGTAAATATAGTACTCAGAGGACCGTCTATAAACAGTAAGCCCATCATAGATGTCAGCAATTGTGATTATCTTTGCTGTGTTCCAGACACCAGGCTGTGTCCTAGTGATACAGAAAACTGACAGAGAAGTTAAAAATCTCCACTTTTTTGTGCATTTTATATGCAAGTGTGTCAGTATAGACAAAGTACAGGTATGGAGAAGAGGAGAAAGTGGTTCCATATTGGGCGGGGGGGGGCAGAATAAAGGAGGGCTTCACAGTGGAGGTGACATTAAGCTTGGTTTGAAAGATTGAGGTGGGGTGTTGAAGGATGAAATTGATTCCTCTAGACCAGTTTAGTGGACACTTCCTCTGGGAAGCCTTCCCTGTTCGCATACGCACAGTTAAAGGCTACTTATTGTTTGAGGGGGAGAGAATGGTGTTGGACATTGATTTTTTTTTTTAATATTGAGGGACTGACCCATGGTAAGTACTTGATAAATGTTTATGGAGGGTATGAAGTCACCTCTCCTCACCTAGCTTCATTTCCTTATTCATAAAATAAACATTCTTTCTATTGCGTCTCTGTTATTGTTCTCCCACAGAAAGAGACTAATTAATATTAACAATAATGAAAACTAACATATATTGAATGCTTCCAATATGCTATACAATTTACATATTTCACTTTATCCTCATAACAATCCTGTCAGGTGGATATCGTTATTATTCCCATTTTATAGACAAGTAAGCTGAGGCTTAGAAAGTTCAGGTAGCTCTTCCAAAATCAACCACTAGCCTAAAACATAGCCCACTTGTCCCAAGAATGTGTCCACAACCACTATGCCACGCTGTGCCTCAAAATGTCTGAATTAAATTCTGCTTCATGAGGAAGTGATGTCAACTCCCCGGATGGGACCATTTACTGAATAATGCACAGCCATTTCTCAGATGAATGAGGAAAGGGGGTGAAAGCCAACTGCTTCCGGGCCCTGGCATAGGCTAGGTCTGTGCAAATCCACATGGTATGCAAATGGTTTATAGCATCAGAAACAAGCTTCCCAGAATGAATCATTTTGCTTCCATTGCTGACTGAGAAATACTCTGCTGATGGTTCAGTCGAGCACAAGCTCAGCTGGACAAGGCTAATTAGGACTGAAGAGACCCAGGGCCTCAGTTGAACTCCTTGGTAATCAGAGAATTATGAAGTTAATATACAAGTATAATCTGTAATAAGATGAAGTGAAGGCAAATAGATTCTAATCACTGTTAACTTTCCCCACGTACGGCTTTCATCAAGTCGTGTGTATCGGATCTCTAAAGGAGAAGTAATCTTCTAGCAGGCCCACAGGGGCGGAGGTTCAACCACCTGGAACAGGTTGGAAGGGGAAAACATAAGTAGGGCAACGGAATCTTTGGTGTACAGTAAACAGTGTTCATTTAAGCGGCTTATACAGCCCTGAGATGATAACCACGTAACACAGGGGGAAATTTCTTTGGGCTCTTCGACCCACTAAGGGGACATTTCACAGATTCAGAACATTAGCCTCGGAAGGACCTTAGAGATTTATTTTCTCCAACTTTCTTATTGTACAGATGGGGAAACCACGGCCCGGGGAGAAGTAGGTGGTGGGATGTAAAATAAAAATAGAAAAATAGAGAGCATGGTATTTTAGAAACAAGATTAACAGTGAATCCAGGGAAAATAGTTTTCTGTCAGCATGTGGGATCTACAGGATAGGACATAGTGAAAAGGCAGACAAGTCACCCTAACCTCAGCTGGCGACAGTGAGATAGAGCGGGAGAGGACCACACAGCTGGAATCCTCCGTGTGGTAATGACATGATAAGGACAGTCCACGTCTGATGTGGTCCTGGGGCTGGTGGCCTGCGGGACTGCCCTGAGCACAGGACCTGATTCTGTGAAAAATATCAATATAGGCCTATGTACTTGAGAAACTCTCTTGCTCCCCCCAGGTCCGTTGCACCTCCTTCAGCACAGACAATGACAAGAGTGACCCATGTGATCCGTCACGCATCACACAAGGAGAAGGATGGGCTCTCTGGGGAGTGTGTGGGGAACAACCGAATCTGGAGGTGGGAGGGCCCGGAAGGCCTCCCTGAGGAACGCTATGCATGCTGACATCTGAGAAGTGGTAGGGTTTAGGCTAGGAGGGCGGGATAGGAAGCCTAGGCGACCCAGGATGCTACTTGTGCAAAGACAGCCACAGTAAGAAGGTGTGGGAGAGAGGGGAGCATCAGGGTCAGGCAGATATGCCGAGCGGAGAGGGGCTCCCCAAAGCATGCCACAGCTATGCCCTGGAGTGTGCGCCCCTGGGTTCGTGAGGATGTGAGGGTCCTTGTGGGTGTACACAATCAGTTATGGGTGACACATACAAAATTCACTCCATGTCGTGGCCGCATTTGTTCACAACTACTCCTTTAGTTGTTCTTGTGCTGCCCTGAATTAAGAGAGCCTCTTCGGGTATTATTAAGAAAGGGTAGGGGCTTCCCTTCCCTGGTGGCGCTGTGGTTGGGAGTCCGCCTGCCGATGCAGGGGACGCGGGTTCGTGCCCCGGTCCGGGAGGATCCCACGTGCCGCGGAGCGGCTGGGCCCGTGAGCCATGGCCGCTGAGCCTGCGCGTCCGGAGCCTGTGCTGGAGAGTGTTTGAGCAGGATCTGCAGGCGTCAGGCTGAGCCGTGCCTGACTCAGAGAACAGGCAAAACCACCGGGCAGCTTTAGAAGACTGTTGTCAGATCACCAGTGTGATAATTGGAGGATAGTCTGTCAAGGCTCATGTGTACTCCTTAGTCTAAAAATACCTCTGATGAGAGCCACTTACTAGAGTGCTCTGCAATCTCTCCGAGTCTTCTCGGTAAAATGGAAGTTTTAGGAATTTTCCTTTGTACATTACAGGACTGCCTTGAGGATCAGGAGAGACCATTTGAAAATCTTCAACAGTTAGTTTGTTAACACCAGCATATTCTGTTCATTTAGCCCCTAAACAAACTGGTGATCTCAGAACTGGCACCATTTTTTTTTTTTTTTCCCAGTACGCGAGCTTCTCACTGCTGTGGCCTCTCCCTTTGCGGAGCACAGGCTCCGGACGCGCAGGCTCAGCGGCCATGGCTCACGGGCCCAGCCGCTCCGCGGCATGTGGGATCTTCCCAGACCGGGGCACGAACCCGTGTCCCCTGCATCGGCAGGCGGACTCTCAACCACTGCGCCACTAGGGAAGCCCCTGGCACCATTTTTAATACATGAGATTTAAGGATCAGAAAGGTCATTCTGGCTAAAGTCACAAAGGGAGCTGAAGGAAACTGTGACATCGGGAGTCTGGATTCTCTGTCCTATGTCCCTCAGCATCTTGCTCCTTGGAATCCCTGCATGGGGTAGGGGGTGCCCTCTGAACGAAGAAGAGCCAGTTAGGTGCGCACAGACCTCTCCCCATGACAATTCATCACTGGTAGGTGCAAGGCGTGCCCTGAGGGCACCCTCCATCTGAGCATCTGCGCATCCTCGCCCTCAGCACAGAACAAACCACGACGATGACACGGCTCCTGCCCAGTGGGAAGGAAAACTAAATGGTAGGCAGGCCTGCCATCCAAAGACTATTAGTTCCACTGACAATTTCATTTCTCAGTTTCAAGGACAAAAGCAAAGGTTGGAAAGTTTTGCTTTGAACACAACACTGTATATCTCTCTAAAGAGCATTAATCTCTCTTCTTTTTTTTTTTTATTTTTATTTTTATTTTTTGCCGTACCCGGGCCTCTCACTGTTGTGGCCTCTCCCGTTGCGGAGCACAGGCTCCGGACGCGCAGGCTCGGCAGCCATGGCTCACGAGCCCAGCTGCTCCGCGGCACGTGGGATCTTCCCGGACCGGGGCATGAATCATGTCCCCAGTATCGGCAGGCAGACTCTCAACCACTGCGCCACCAGGGAAGCCCAATCTCTCTTCTTTTCAAATATCCAATGTCTGCTCTAGCAACGTGGAATCTCATGTCAGAAATCTGAGTCTGAGAATAAATGTTGCCATTTACTAATTGGCAATGACCTTGGGCTGGCTTACTCTCAATATAGTAATTTGCAGGTTGGGGATAGTAACATCCAATTCTCAGAATTGTTGCAGGGAATGCTTACAAAAGTGGACCTAGGGGAAAAATTTGGAGGTAAGAGTATGTACTCAGTAAAACGCAGCTTTGGTGCTTTACTCCCAAGGAAGCGACTTATCTATATGTCCTTTCCACCTAGCGCAGTGCCTACCACAGGGGAAGGTACTCACCAATGTCTGCTGAAAGTTTAATTAAATGAGTATGAATACTCAAATGTGTATGTAATTGAAGTATAGTTGTTTTACAATGTTGTGTTAGACTTTGGTGTACAGCAAAATGATTCATTTATATATATATATTTTTTCTTATATTCTTTTTGATATTCTTTTCCATTATAAGTTTTTACAAGATATTGAATATAGTTCCCTATGCCATATGGTAGGCCCATTTTGGTTATCTATTTTATATATAGTAGTGTGTATCTGTTAAAACCAAATTCCTAACTTATCCACCCCCCTTCCCCTTTGGTAACCATAAGTGTGTTTTCTATGTCTGTGAGTCTATTTCTGTTTTGTAAATAAGTTCATTTATATCATTTTTTAGATTCCATATATAAGTGATATCATATAATATTTGTCTTTCTCTGACTTCAATTAGTATGATAATCTCTAGGTCCATCTATGTTGCTGCAATTGGCATCATTTCATTCTTTTTTATGACTGAGTAATATTCCAGATAAATGCCATTTATTCAACAAAAACCCACTGCATGTCTACTACTTGTCAGGTACTGCTGTATGATTTACAGAGATTTGACTCCCAAGACATCTGAGACGTGGCATACCCCTTATTTAAAGGTCAGGAAAATGAAGTAGGTTGGCCAAGTTTGCTCTAAGAGGAAGTGGCAGAGTCAGGACGTAATCTGACTCTGGATGACATCAAAGCACTTGGTCCTGCGCACTAAACCTTGGTGCAGGTCCTCCACCAGGAAGAGGCAGGAGGATGTCGTCCGTAGGCACATGGACTCTGAGGTCAGATAGCCCAGGCTGCCTTCCTGCCTCTCCCACTCATGAGCCATGAGACCACTGGGCCTCAAGTTTCCTCATCCTTAAAATGAGAGCGCTTTATTATTACATGCCTTATAGAGTTTTTGTGAATGTTAAGGAAATAAACATATGTAAAACACCGAGAACAGTCCTGATGTGTGACTTGCATTCTCACTATTATGGCTATTTAATGGGATGCCAGGTTGTACTGTGATTAAACTTCCTCTCAGTATTGCTGGAGGTTAGATCTGAACCAATGGGCACAAGTTAACCGAAATTCAGATTAAAATTGGAGACAATCAAGATATTTCAAATAACTAGAATGGCCAGGGCAGCTTTCCAGAAAAATGAGCCCTCACCACCTAAGGAGATGTTTCAGCTGCATTTAAAGGACCATTGTGTAGAAGTCTGGACTAGATGGCTTCCTCTGAGAATTCTCGGAGTGCCAGGAGGCTATGAGTCCGTGGCCATATCCACCCGTGAAGTTCCAGGCCAGTGACATCATTTGGCATGCTAATGAATGGAAATATTTTCTTGCAGGCTGGCTGATTCAAGCCATGCGTACGATGAAAAGGGCAAATCTTTTCATGTGAAATTGTGCATGAATAGAGACTCATTGCCCACATAAAATGCATTTTGGGGAAATGGCTTTCAACAAAGCAGGGTAAGAATACACTGTGAGCTCTTGTGATATGATCATTTGCAGGAGGAACTCAGGCTGATGTTGCAGAAGCCATTGGTCTTGTAATAGACTGAATATTCCTCTTTGGAATCAGAAGTATACATGATTAAAATACCATCATCGTGGGATGGAGTGGAAGGGAGGGGAGGGAGTTATTATCTATGGTGTATCTACTCTGAGTGAGACAGTGAGCTTGGTACTGTATATGCCATCTTCTAATACTATTTGATAGTCATGAAAGGAAGGCACAGAGAGGTTAAGAGACATGCTCAGAGTCACACAGCTAGAAGCAGTGAAGTTAGGATTTCAACTCTATTTCTTAATGTAGACCCGTGGTCAGAAGCTGGTGACCCATGGGTGAGTACCAGCCTGAAAGAATTTGTAAGAGAATTGAATTAATTGATCACACTAAAAAATCAGAGTATTTTGTAAAAGGTACATCTACATTTCCAGGCTCTTTTCAAAAGTTGGAAGAGCTGGCAGCACTGGGTCCATAGTTGAGCAGGGCAGCAATTAGGTGGAGCTGAGCAGCCATTGCCTCTTACGACCTAGGCATGCCCTTTCCAGTTGCGTAGCCTTCTCCATTCCACATCGTATTACATCCTAACTGTAGTGGCCCGTTGACTCGCAACAGTTTGTGTCGTGATCCTTACTTTATATACTATGCTATCAAAATCAAGGGCAAGAAATGATGGATGGGAGAAAATAGGACAGGGAAAGGGGGTGCACAGGGAACGGGATGGGGAGGTGGGAGATGAAGAAATCCAAGACCAACACGAGAACTTGAAGCACCACAACCAGAGATGTCACCCTGCCTCTGTGCTCTGCTCAACTGACCAGTAGAGCCTTCCTATTTTGCAGAAGCTAGTAGCTCAGTCCTCATTTTAGTCTAAATGCTCTTATTTCAGAAAAGATTGTAAACCCAGCCTGGGGGAAAAAATCAATATGCATGACATTTCAAATAGCTCTTTGGTCAGCAGAGGTCTTTCAGGTTAAGGAAAATCAGGACAGATGTGTCATTAGTGCACTGAGCAGGCCTCGTCTCACTGCCCTACCTGATTCTCTTCCTCTCCTCTTTGTTGCTAAGTCATCCTATCCATCCGTAAAATGGATCTTTTCCCGGGATTTTCAAAATTCCTCAGTGAAAACGTCATCAGTATTGATCATCTTGAGACGTCTACCCCATCTCCCTTTTTGATTTTCTACTGCCTTCCTTTCTTAGCCAGTCTCTCAAAAATGTCCCTCCTGCTGCTCTTTTTCTATTTACTCAACACCTGCTCACCCAAGGAGCAGGAAAGAATCACACTGGTGAGCGCTGGATGATTTTTTTGAAGATATTTCAACATCACACTTAAAATTTCTAGCACTGCCTTTGTTTGCAACACTGACATCACAGGAGACCTTCCTTCGTGTCTCTCCTATCTACCTATGTGACCTACCTTTGAGTGAGTTAATGCACCTTTCTGAAATTCAAGTCTCTCCTCTGGATAAAGCCTACCTCACACCACTGTGATAAGCATTAAATGAAATAATAACATGAAAGGGTCTCCCAATCTCCAACAGATTATATACATTTAACACATGGTAACTGAAATAAAATCTCTACCTGAAACTGGCTGTGTGACCCTAGGCAAATCTGTTAACCATTCTGGGCTTCCATTTCTTTTTTTTTAAATTTATTTATTTTTTTGCGGTACGCGGGCCTCTCACTGTTGTGGCCTCTCGCGTTGTGGATCAACAGGCTCCGGACGCGCAGGCTCAGCGGCCATGGCTCACGGGCCCAGCTGCTCCGCGGCATGTGGGATCCTCCCAGACCGGGGCACGAACCCGTGTCCCCTGCATCGGCAGGCGGACTCTCAACCACTGCGCCACCAAGGAAGCAGGGCTTCCATTTCTGGATCTGGGAAACAGAGGGAGTTGGACTAGATCTCCAAGATGTCTTGTAACCTAATGTTCTATGTTTGCTGAGCTGCAGGGATCCTCAATTTGCCTCTCCTACTCCCTGTGAGTCTTGGATGCGAAGGTCGTGTCCTTTCACCTTTGCATCCACAGTGCCCAGCAAGACCCTGCAACTCAAAAAAAAAATCTGATGAACTTGCCAGCTCTAGCCACACAAACGCCTCTCATTTACTGTTGTTAGGACTGTAGGGTTGCTCTTAACAATTTATCATCGCAATAGTCCCACCCCAGGTCCTCCTAAAGGAAAGTGCCCCCCTCAAGCTGCTGCTTAAGGGACAACCATAGGTGGCTGATTGATGTGTCCCCTGAGCTTACTGCTCAGCCTCAGGTGACTGGATAGAGGTGAACATACGATCTTATGGTAGCCAATCCAAAGGCAGACCAGACCAACGCCTGGGCGGAGCCAAGTGGGAGGGGTGAGAGGGAGGAAGCAGAGAGAGCCCCAGGGACCTGGGGGAATGTGATGGTTAATTTATGTATCAACCTGAGTAAAGCAGATTGCTCTCCTAATGTGGGTGGGCCTCATCCAATCAGTCGAAGGCCTGACTAGAACCAAAAGACTGAGAAAGAGGGAATTCCTTCTGCCTGACTGCCTAGATCTGGGACGTAGATTTTTTTTTCCTGCTTTTAGACTCAAACTAAAACTTCAGCTCCTCTCAGATCTCCAGCTTACCAAGTGCAGCTCGAGACTTAGCATCCACAATCACATGAGTCAATTCCTTATTGTAAATTTCCATATGTGTGTGTGTGTGTGTCTATAATATAGGCAATCAGATTCCTTTTTGGGATTCTGAACTAGGAACTATGTAGGGCATGATTTTTGGCTCTTGTTAGAAGCAGGAACCAAAAGTGAGAAGAAGTAGAGAGAAAAGTAAGGAAGGGCGAGGGCCGTGAAGAAGAGTCACACACGTGAGGGGCTGCAGTAAGTCCAAGTTCAAGGAAGCAGCAGGTGCTGAGACATCAATGTGTGTGGAAGGCGAGAACAGAGGGGGCCTGAGTGGCAGATGCAGGTGCCTGTTCTCAGCCTGGATCGCTCTCTGGTTCTAGTCCTTATCACACATTGCTTTTCCTTGCAGCACTTTGAGTGAGAATTGTTGACTTTTAACCAGAAGAGGTTGACCATATTAGAGGCTTAAAGTCTGCTGCAAAAGTTTAGGGTGAGGAAGAAAGAGAAAAGAGGCAGCGAGGAGGTGCATGAGGAAAGCATGGATGGAAAAAAGATGAAGAGGAACAAGAAGGGTGGGGTAGGGGCAGTTGGATCCAGGCTGAGAGCCAGTCACTTGCAGGTTTTCTAGCTGTCCTCAAACACTACAATCAAGATAAGAGGACTTTCCTCTCCATTTCATGTTCTTTACTTAATAAATAAATAAATAAGACAAACCTGCCTATTTCCTCCCTGGAGAATTGAATGCGATCAGTTCTGGCCATAAAGCCCCCTGGAGAAATTCACGGTGTTCAGGAAACATTAAGAGGCTGAAAGAGAGATGGTTTCTAAATCTCAGAGGAAGAAGCTTCGCAGTGAAGCCTCGGACCTAATCATTTTATCCCTTCCCTCGGCCTGGTCACACTGCCAATTCCCCCAGCAACAGCAATCTCTCACAAAGGAAGAATCTCAGCGCCCAGGCGCCAATTCAAACCCACAATCAAATAGAAGCCTGAGTTCTCCGCTCATATAATTTCTGGTAAACACTGTCAATTTCAGACTTCCAAATGGTGAGTATATTTTTATTCATTTTAAGTTATCCTCTCTTTCATTTTCTTGGAAAATGGGACAACTGGGTAACCCGAGGGGTTTGATTTTCTGTACTTATTTATATGTTTCAACATATATATATGTTGACAGGTATATACACCTGTCAAGACATAAACTGTCCTTCGATGTTGAGACAAAGGAAGAACCATTCCTGCATGTCCCAAGTAGGATACTCAAAGGCATGGGGTGTGGGGACATCCTTGCTTTTAAGCTCTGTAACAGATTAAAGGCAGAACTGGCACAAGTTTAGCAGGGAGAGAACATTAGCAAATGAATGAATTTTTCTCTGTTTACAAAACAAATGCGTTTTCTATCGGCTGGGCAGGCAGTCTTCCTCCATTGCAGACCATTAATAAATGAAACTCTATTTGGTTTTCACAGGAATATTAGTCATCAGTGTCACACCAATGGGCAGGCTGGTGCTGTGGAAGACTCTGGGGTCAGAAAGCCAGCGATTCTGATGCTCGGCTCCAGCACTCACTACATCTGTGGACTCTGGTGCATTTCTTCATCCAAGCTGAGCCTCTCCTTTAACATCTGATCAACTGAAGTGACAGAATCTAATGTGTCCTGTTCTCGCAAGGGTTGAATAAAATCATCCGTGCAAAGTGAGTGGCACCATGCCTGACCCTTGGTAGGCATTCAATAAATCTTCCCACCTTCCAAAAAAGAAACTTTGTAATTTAAACAACTAAAAGCCAGGAATAGCCCTGCCCCAGGCAACATAATATTTCACCACTGCAACTGGATTACAAGCAAACGGGTAATTCATGAAGTTGTTGACCTGTGTTTCCCCGGGGCCATAGCAGCATGTTGGTTTCATAAAGAGAAGGAGAGGTGATCCCTTTCAGCAGCTGTGCCCTGCCTGAGTCAGGAGAGTTCACCTGGGGTCCCTGGCCTTCTCCTGCCCGTGTCCAAGAACTGTAGGTCTCAGGCTGCCCACCTGAAAGCTGACATTTAAAACAGAGGGCATAGAGAGAGCCCTCAATCTTGTTCTGTACAAACATGGCTGATCACCTCATTTAGGAATCTAAGACCTGCCCGACTGCTGGTTGGAAATGTGACTGCTGCTCTTAAGTTCCTCTGATCCCACTGCCCATGGCCTCCGACCTGGTGACAACAGCTAGGCTCCCAGCACTGGACATGGCTGGTCCATCTGAGTAAGCGGCAGGCGGAGAAATAAGTACATGGGCCTTGGAACCAGGAGGAGATTTCAACACCTGGGTTCACTATTTGAAATCTCAGTTTTCTCCTCTGTAAAATGACACTAGCAGGGCCTCCATCCCAGGAAAGCTGGATTTTCAAATAACATAAGTATTGGCTAGCTGGGACGTGGTAGACCAGTTCTCTACCTCCCTTCCCATCACTGCTCTGTTTACAAAACACTTTCAGAGCCAGAGGTGTCACCCCAACTCTGTTTGGAGGATATAATTACTCTTCCTTCATATATTTGGTAATAGAAACTGAAGTGCAATGAGCTTCTGGGACCTGTTCAAGTGGCATTTAGTAAGTGGCAGAGCTGGGCTGTGAACCTTGGACTTCCAATCCTAGAAGTGAGATTCTTTCACTTCCAATTCAAGAAGTGAGGCTGGCAAGTGCCTCAACACATTAGCGTCATGGACAAGCATTTTAGAATCTAAGAGCTACAATCACCCTTAGAGAGTCCAATCTTCCCATTTTAAACGTGGGAAAATGAGTCCCAGAGAGTGAATTAACGTGCCTGGCTCACACCATTGTCTGAGGCGGAACTTGATCTCATCTCTGCCCCTCTTTTCATCCCCAAAGCCAGGTTCTTCGCTCTAGAACTAAAGTCGCTGACTGGGGGTGTGTGGGCTGGCTTGGTTGCAGCCCGGTTTTATGCTCACTCACAGTTTGCTATAATCTTCCCTCCCCGTCGTCTTCTCTACAGCTGCTATACACGTGGGCATTATCTTCCTGGCCCCTGCAGACATTTGAGACTGCAACCCCTACTTTACGGAAAGCAATTTTTAACTTGAATAAACAGATTCTAAAAGCAGCTAAATACAGCCCAACAGTGATGTGTTTTTCAAGGTTGGCTTTTATTCATCAAATTTGACAAATTAAGAAATTGAGACTCAGAGAAGTTGAGCAACTGACCCAAGGTCTCACAGCTCAGGAAGGCAGAGCCGGGGTTCAGCCTGGCGCATCTGACCCCTGCTCTTTCCCCTGCCCTGAGCTGCAGTTTACAGCCGTCAGAGCTGAGCTCCAAGACAACAAATTTACACTGCATGCCTTCACTTTCATTCAAATGAATCCCTCAGTATACAATGACTCTAGGCAAGTTTGCCAAAAACCAGTTCCCTGAATGACCAGCTTGCAAAACAAACAAACAAACACTAAAACAAAACCATTCTCAAAATGGCATAAGGCTTCAGAGTGAATCTTGATATCTATTAAAGCGAATCAGTTCTCTTTCTTTTCCATCTCCTCCTTTTTCAAAAACACTTGGCTAATCTTGGCCCTTTACTCTTCCACATGAATTTTAGGTTCAGCTTGTCATTTCCCCTGAAAAACCCTGTTAGGGTTTTGATTGGAATAGCTTTGAATCTATAGATGAACTGGGGAGAAGAGGCATCTTTATGACATTGAGTTTCCCTGTTCATGAATAGGGTATCATAGTCTCCATTTATTCAGGTTTTTCTTTTATGCTTTTTAATAAAGGTTATGTAAATATCTATTTTTTTCTTCTGTAAATTTCTCGCAGGAGAAATTCCTTCAACAAGAATCTACTGAGCACATAGCATATGTGAGGCCAAAACTGGCCCATCCCCTGTGAATAAAGTTTCCTATTTTTTCAAACTTTAACCACCTTGGTTATTCTAGTGCCAGTTTCACAAGCGGCTCATGAGCCTTCATTTGGGGTTGCTAACAATTACATTTTAAACTTTGAGCATTTCTGACTGCTGACAATACACAGAAGGAACAGGTTCCCGGGACCCATGGACTCATCCTCTGTCAGAATGTCTCCTCCCTGGTAGTTTTGGGTGTGTTGTTTCAACTTCTCTCAAAGTGAAAAAGCTATTTAAGCCCCAAAGACTTTCCAAACTTCACCGTGTGTCTTCCATCACCATGTTGCCACATACAGGGCTCTGAGCCCTAATATTGGCAGTACTGGATTCTGTTAATTAGCCATTTTTCTTTCTTAAATACAAGCATCTGATTAGCAATGAGATCACACAGGCCTTACTTAAAGCAATTAGTAGTAAATACTTGAGCTTTGTTCAATGAGGTGAGATCTAGGAGCCTTCATCATGTGGGAAAGAAAAAGAACCTTCAGAAAGGATAGACTGGCTGTTCCGGTACTTACTCTACTCCCAGCACCTAGTCTGTTAAACGGCAGTGGGGTTTCCAAAATAAATGTTTCGTAAAGAGAAGCAACAATGCTGGCCTGAAAACTGGGTCATCTCCCAACTTCTTTTATCTATTCAGCAAATAGATGTTGAGAGCTTACTATGTACCAACACTGGGCTAAAGTGCTGGGATACAAAAGATCACAAAGATAGTCATGGTCTTTGCCCCCACGCTCATGTAGTCTGGTGTGGAATATACACAAATCAACTTTTATCAAGCAATAAATAAAAAGCTTAATATTATGATAAAGAAAAACAGAGGAGGCACACTTAAGACATAGGAGTTTCAGGGAAGGAGGGGTGACGCAGAAAAGGACCCTGGAAGAGGTGATTGCTAACTTGAGAAAGTAAAGGAAGGTTAGCATACCTACAGAATGAATAAGAAAGTGGGGGAGTGGTAAAGAGAGAGGAGATAGGACAAATAGGTGAGGGCAGATCAGGCAAGGAACACGAGTGAGCCATGTTCAGGAATTCAGACTTCATCTAAGGGCAGGGACATCATGGGGGGTTTTATTCAGGAAGATGACATGATCAGATTTGCTTTTGGAGAGTTCATCAAGGAAACAATGAGGGGGACAGATTGAGATTGGGAGGTGAGGAGGTGGGAAGTCCACTTAGGCGGCCACTTCAGTAGTCCACGCAAAGGATGATGATAATGGCTTCCAGTAGAGTAAAGTTACCAGGAATAGATGAGAAAGTTGAAGCCCAGAAGGGACAAGTGACTTGCTCTCCATACGCCAATGGGATGGTAAAGCAGGATTTTGGATGAGTTCAGTAGGGTCCAAAGCCTATCTTTTTACTGTACCCAGTTTTCCTACCATGTATAAGGGACAAGTTAGTCTTGGGAGATTAAGGAAGGATTGAGTGGAGTGGAAAACGGACTGGAAGGAGAACATCCTAGAAATGGAAAGACCTACTAGGAGCCTGTTGCAATAGCACACAAAAGAGGAGCTCAGGAAAAAAGAGAAGGGAATGAATACTGGTTGATCGGTACAGAAGGAGGTAGTCTACAGCAGTGCTTCTCAAATTTTGAAGTGCATAAGAATTCTCTGGAGATCTTATTAAAATGCAGATTCTGAGTCAGTAGATCTGGGGTGGGGCCTGAGATTTTCCATTTCTAAAAAGCTCCACAGTGAGGTCAGTGCTGCTGGTCCAGGGCCCATACATTGAGTAGCAACAGTAGAGCAGCGGTTAACAGCCCAGTGTTTAAGTCAGACAGACCAGGAACTGAATCCTGGTATTGGTATATTGGTACGTATTCACAATGTGACCTTAAGGAATGTATTAGTTTCCTAGGGCTGCTATAACAAAGTCCCCCAAACTCAGTAGCATAAACAACAGAAAGTTATTTTCTCACAGTTCTGGAAGTTAGAAATCCGAAATCAAGGCATCAGCAGGGCCATGCTCTGTCTGATGACTCTAGGGGAGAATACTTCCTTGCCTCTTCCAGCTTCTGGCTTTTGCCACCAATCTACAGCATTCCTTGGCTTGTAGACTCATCATTCCAGTCACATGGCCGTCTTCCCCCTCTCTGTCTTCACACTGTCTTCCCTCTGTGCATGTCTGTGTCCGTACCATGATTTCTCCTTTTTATAAGGATGTCAGTCAAATTAGATTAGGGCTCACCCTAATGACGTCACTTGTACTTGATTACCTTTGTAAAGACCCTACTTCCAAATAAGGTCATATTCTGATGTACTGGGTGTTAGGACTTCAACATACCTTTTGGAGGGGGGGATATAATTCAACCCATAACAGGCAAGTTATTGCACGACTCTGAGCCTCAGCTTCTTTATCTGTACAGTGGAGATAATGATTCTTCCTTTATAGGGTTAAATTCAATGAAATAATAGATGTAAAGTGCCAACACACAATAAGGGCTCAAGCCATTATAGTTAAGAATTACTAGGCACTAGACTTCCCTGGTGGCACAGTGGTTAAGAATCCGCCTGCCAATGCAGGGGACACGGGTTCAAGCCCTGGTCTGGGAAGATCCCACATGCCATAGAGCAACTAAGCCCGTGCACCACAACTACTGAAGCCCGCCTGCCTAGAGCCCGTGCTCCGCAACAAGAGAAGCCACCACAATGAGAAGCCCGCGCACCGCAATGAAGAGTATCCCCCGCTCACTGCAACTAGAGAAAGCCCACGCCCAGCAATGAAAACCCAACGCAGCCAAAAAATAAAGTTTTATTAAAAAAAAAAAGAATTATAGGCACTTAATATACATGTCACTTAAACATCACAACTGCTGCCCTGTGATGCAGGTGTCATCATTCTCACTGGATACCAGATGAGACTGAGTCTCAATCTGAGTCCCAACAAGGATAAGAAACTTGCACAAAGTCCCACTAACATTAAGATTTAAAATCCGGTTTTCTCCAAAGGGCCTGACTAGGGGGTGTGGCAGCAGAGGTAGAGTTAAAAAATCTCTCCTACAGAGGCAACAGCAGAGAAAGATGATGATTACTTTTATTTAATCGTGCAGCCACACGTGCCGAATACAGATTCTGGTTTCAAAGATGAGGCGTTCAGAAAGCTCAGGGGTTGGAGGAAAGAGGGGGCAAAGGACAGATGATATATGGAGTCCAGTGGATTCATCATGTTCATTGGCATCTGTCATCTTTTTTCATGTTTTAAGGCTGCGTCGGCATTTTTTAATAGGCCATAGAAGTTCACAATCAAACTTGCAAAGCTAAAGATACCTCCATGCCATCCCAGAAAATAATTTTTTTTTTCTGAAAAACAAAACACCTGAGTGTTTTCCAGCCAACAAAGAGAAATGTGTAGGCTGTGATGAGTAATTGAACCCACTTTTGTCTGTTTGCAATAAACATTTGCAAAACACATTATCCTTTTGACATTTCCGTTAGGATTGCTCATACTCTATTTTCTGTGAAATGCCTCCCATCCTTACTGGGTTCCTGTAATTACCTCTTTGGAAGAAGACCATCTCAGGCCTTCAGAGACATTATCAATTTTAAACAGTTGATTCCTAATACTTATTGACGTTGCTGTTTATACTTAGCTATCTCTTGAGGGGGAAGAAGCAATGCCAACTTAAGAAACTATACAAAGATTTGGATAGCCTGATATCTAGCCAGAAGAATGATAGCGACGGAGAAGGAGGTGGCAGTTAGAACACATTCCTTCCTTTTTTGTCAGTTCTATGCTCATTGCAGGGCCCAGTAGGGGTAAGGAAGTTACACTGCCTGGGCTTTGTCATTTTCAAGCTGTGTGGCCTTGGAAAAATTGCTTAAACGTTCTGTGTCTTAGTTTCCTCACCTGTAAAACCAGGAGAATAACAGCGCTGATTCATAGATTTGGCTGTGAGGATTAAGGAATTTAATACGTTTAAAGAACTTAATTATGTGTATATTATCATATGCACTCAATAAAAGGTAATTATGATTGTGGTTATGATTAGTTCACATGAAGAACGATAGCCTTGAAGTCAAAAGATGTTGCCACTTACTGACTGTGGAATCGCCTTGGTTTCACCCGAAAAATGGACCAATGCAGTGTTCATATCATGCGGAATATTATAAGCCACAGTACGAGTCTTTTTTTTTTTCCAAATTGTAATGGGCTGCACCTGAGACGCCTTTTAGCAGGGGAGTTAAATGGTCAGATTAGCATTTTACAAGATTATTCCTACTGCTCTTCGGGGAATAGGCTGGGCGAAGGGGATGCTAAGAAACCAGGTAGGTGAGACATGACAGGGGCCCATGATGGTGAGGGAGGGGTTGGAACAGAATGGACTCAACCTGTAAATTGCAGACAGACTCCCCAAGACTCAGTCATGGAGGGGGGATGTGAAGGACGATTCCTGGGTTTCGAGACAACCAGACGGAAGGGCAGCTCATTGAAATGGATGCAGGTATCTACACTTACTCTGGAGCAGAAGCAGAGAGAACCCAGAAGGAAAGGAATAGAAATGTGTGTAGAGAGAAGAAGAGGAAAGGGAGGAAGACGAGGGACAGATCTGTGGAGAACCTAAACTCCACACAGGGTGTTGAAGAATGGCACCGCAGGCTGACAGTGCGCCCGATCAAGGCTCGCAGGAGAGGACACGGCCGTATTAGAGGGACGCCGCACCTGTCACTTTGCACAGAACAATACAGCTTCGAATGGGTGCTTAGTCACATTATTTAAGTGTGGCCTTGCCACCAAAATACATGATGATGTCCTACGGCACAAAAAAGGACTTATTTTGTATCACTGCGTATGTTTAGCCCAGTCCCATGTGTATAACAGAGTTCTGGGTAAATGCTCCTTGAATTTGGAAAGTTGTTGGATAAAACACAAAGCATTTATTTGTCATCAACACTTGGGAGCCTCTGTTAAGCTCTGGGAGTACAGAAGATGAAAGAGACAGAGCCCGTGCCCTTAAGGACATGGATCTTCCCTGGCAGTCTTTCCTTTCCTCCTCTCCTCGCCCTCCCCTCTCCTCTCTTCTTTTTTCCTTCTCTTCTTCCTCTACCTCTCTCTCTCTCAATTTCTGTCTGCTGTCTGCTGTTTCTCTCTCTCTCTCTCTCACACTCACATGCACACACACTCCCCATACTGCACCAAAAGGGGAAATCAGCAGCCTGGAGTCCAAAACTGAACTTTTCTGCAGATAGAAACTAGGTCTGCTCAACGTGTCTGCTATCCTCCTTAGATCAACAGGCTAACCATGGCATGTCCTCCTCACACTGATGGCAGAGTGCAAGAAAGCAGACAAGCCCAATTTGAAGCCTCTGCCGGCAGCACATCTGCTAACATCTTGTTGGCCAAAGCAAGTCACAAAGGCAGAGTCCAAAGTCAAGGTAGAGGCATGTACAACCTGCCTCCAGCAAGAGAAGCTATAAAATTCGTTGATAAACGGCATAGGTACAAGGATGGAAACAGAACCGTGGTTACCTCGGACAAGTCTTTTCCATCCTCCAGGTGTCATCCACAGTGTGAAATGCAGTCCTCAAGCAGCACACAAAATGATTTTAGGTGGCACGTGAAACTTAGTGAATTCTTGGATATGGTATTAAATAATATTAAGCACATAAACTAATGATGATTCATGTTTTTTAAATTGAAGTATAGTTGATTTACAATGATGATTCACTACTGAATTTGCTTTCAATATTGCCAATTACCTTAAGGAGAAAGTCTGAGTTCATGCCTTTAACAAGCCCATGACCCTTGCTGATTTCCCATTTTAACAATGAGCTAGCAGGCCACAAGGTCAAGCTAAAATTTCAAAAGATTGCTTTGTTTTCATTTTATTTATTTGTGACCATTTTGCCTTTATAGCAAGTGATGCTGACGTCTCGTTAGTTACCTACATAAAATTTCATTAAAAATACATGTATTGGGACTTCCCTGGTGGCGCAGTGGTTAAGAATCCGCTTGTCAATGCATGGAACACGGGTTCGAGCCCTGGTCTGGGAAGATCCCACATGCCGCAGAGCAACTAAACCCGTGTGCCACAACTACTGAGCCTGCGCTCTAGAGCTCACAAGCCACAACTACGGAGCCCACGTGCCACAACTACTGAAGCCCGAGCGCCTAGAGCCAGCACTCCACAACAAGAGAAGCCACCGCAATGAGAAGCCCGCGCACCACAACGAAGAGTAGACCCCGCTCGCCACTAGAGAAAGCCCGTGCACAGCAACGAAGACCCAATGCAGCCAAAAATAAATAATAAATTTTAAAAAATACATGTATTTAAATAAAGATGTGAGCCTATTTAAAGAAAATATAAAGCAAATTATTGGCAGCATGTAGACGGCAGAAAATCATGGCTATGGGGCTTGAAGTCTGGTAAATTCTGATCACTGCCAACTTCATTGCTCCAGCTGTGGTCTTCACTTTTACCCCAAGGGTTTTCCAGAGGAAGATGAGCAGCAAGGGGTTTGTCCTTCTCTTCCAGAGGTTCCTAAGACTTTTCATTCCCCCTCCCCTCTAAATTCCAGGGGCCCAGCTGCTAATACGACTGCCCAGCCAGATCTATTTGACTGACATGCTCATGCCTACACAGCAGCCAGAGTCAGTCTCCCAGGGCTGTCCCTGCCCTTGGCATTGTGACACATGGGCCCAGATTCCAAATGTCATGTCGCATCTCCTTATGGCACCAAAGCACCCTTGTGAGCAGGAAACCCTAACAGATGGCTGAAATGCCTTCAAAAAGACTCCCCCAGACAGCCTGGGAGATGCACGGAGCCCTGTCATTAGTGATGGGTTGCAACATACGCTCAGGAAAAAATGCCAGAGGGAAGCGTGGTTCCTGCACCACCGCATCCACGGAAAGCTTCTTCAAATGCTGCGTAGCAGCTGCCTTAGACAGAGTGCCATTTGCTTTTCTAAAATATCTATTAAATCCCTGATCCCTCTATCCTTGTTTCCCTGGATGTTTAATGGTCCTAAGAGGGTGTGAGGGAAAACTTTTTACTGACATTGAATATTTCATCAAAAAGCAAATGAGGGACGGCACAGTGGTTGAGAGTCCGCCTGCCGATGCCGGGGACACGGGTTCGTGCCCCGGTCCGGGAAGATCCCACATGCCGCAGAGCGGCTGGGCCCGTGAGCCATGGCCGCCGAGCCTGCGCGTCCGGAGCCTGTGGTCCGCAACGGGAGAGGCCACAACAGTGAGAGGCCTGCGTACCGAAAAAAAAAAAAGTAATAAAATAAATAAATAAATAAAATAAAAGCATTAATTTTCTTTTACTGAAATAAAAAAAAAAATCACTACTTTGCCCATTTTCATTTCACTGGTGACCAACAGCACTCTGTGGACCAGGATTTGGGAACTGCCGTTCTTAGACTGGGAAACTTCTACTCAGCCTGCCAATCTTCAGGAAATCATGACTTTCTCTGGGATTTTCCAAAGCTGAGTCCATGCCATGCAACTCCCCGCCCACGACCCTTTGTTTCCGGACCACCCTAAGAGAAGCCCTTTATCTCTGATCCCACTGCGCTGTGACACCTGGTACTACTACCCAAGGCAGGGATGGTGGATTCAATGCAACAATTCATTCCAACAGCTACTGACCATGTTCCTCATGGGGGCCAGGCCGTGAGTGAGGCATCAGACGTGCAGAAGTGAAAGGTACTAGCCCTTCCCTTAAGTGGCTCACATTGTAGTGGAAGAGACAATAGAAATGGTATAAGTGGGCCCTGCCACCCATTCCATACTCCCTCCCTCTTTGTCAAATGGGCAAAGGAAATGATGAATAATGCTACACAGGCTAAATCACATAATCCATATTTCTATTCAATGTGGGGAACCCCAAATGGGATCAAATGATTGAATTCTCCTCCCCAAAGCTATTTCAAATGCCTATTCTCTTTAGAAGGGCGCCACAGGAACACAGAATGCAGGATGCAGAAAGAGGGCACTCAGAATGCAGCCACTAAGTTTGCAGACCTCATGGTAGGGAGACAAACCCCTTGAGCCAGGCAGACTTGGTTCTTAAAGTGTGTTTTAAATCTTTGCTTATGCAAAGGCTGCGATCTCACTGACTCTTATACTAAGAACCCAAAGGAAGCGACCAGTGTCAGAGTATACCTAGAAAAACAGCAGCATGAGACAAAGGGAGGCAGCCAACAGAATCCGGGGGGAGAGATGTAGACCACACCGAAACAGAAATGGTTCAAAGGGAGTGGAAGCAGGCAGTCGATTTCAGAACCCACTAAACAGTATGCAGAGCTGCAGACCATGGTAGGAGGGCTTTCATTCCTAAGAGTGTGTTTGGTTTTCATTTAACTTCTTTGCTGTTCCCATAAAGTCCTGAGTTAAGACAACCTCTCTGGTCATTTTTGCACAGCAAAATCTGAACCGAGTGGATATCACCAGGTACCTACAATGAGCAGCCTTTCTATCAGGTAAGTAGATAGGTAAGTAATAGTAGCCACTCTTGTGGAGGATCCAAGGACTATCACACATGTTCTCTCAACACATGTGATGGTGATATTCCCTTTTCAGTTGAGAAGCCAAAGCACAGAGAGGCTAATTACCTTGGCCAAGAACACAAAGCCAGTGATGGGTACCCGGGACTTTGCTGAGAGCACTGAGAGCTCAAAGGAAGCAGCCGGTCCCAGTCCCAGAGGGACTCTAGGTATCAGCTGTCATTCTGAGCCCAGTCTTGGGTTTTTGATACATCAAAACTGAAAGCTGTGTTCCACAGTTTATGGGTTCCCAAACCAACAGAAGATTCATAAAGATGATCGAATGGTTGGAAAATATCCCTTATTCCTCTTGCGAGGGGGTACTGTGATTAGTATTGATACAAAGAAGGGATGGATGACATAAATTAGGAACTTGGAAAACATAAATGAATTTTAGAAGGGATCAGAAGATATGACATAGAAAGGGATTCAAAAGTTATCCTAGATGAAAATACTCAGGTACATAGGGATATAATGTTGCAGTTACTTTGCCCAACAAATTAGTAGCAGAGCAGTGATTAGAATTCATTTCTCTGATATCCTAGCCCAATAGTCACACCAACCACATTTGGCATTTAGAGGATGCTCTACCAACAGATGAAGAAGACTATGGACTATAGTCTTCAGAGAGAGAAAGAATAATTTTCCTCCAGAGTCCAGACTTTTAAGCGCACTGCATTTTGTTGTCAAGGAAGGCTGGGGGGACATATTCCCTGGGTAAATATCTAAAGGAGATTCTTTAGCTGTAGTCCTAGGCAGAGAACCAGAATAAACCCAACAACTGGTCCATTTTAGTTCCTGGAGCAAGATCTGTCATCAAGTCCTAGATGACAGCTTTAATACAATTCCCAAGTTCAAAGGTTTCACTTTCTTATCTGCTGCTTCTAAAGCCCTGGGCCTTTGAGCCTTGGTTTTCTAAGGACAAGTCTCAGGCCCCTGAGGAGTGTGAAAGCGGATTCCATTTCCACTCAGACGACAGCCTCACGTGAGAGCATATCCAGAGGTAACAATTTTCTCGTATATCTGCTCTAATCAGGCTTCACTCCACCACCTCTACCGTACCAAAGCAGCTTGTGTCAAGGTCACCAGTGACCTCCTTGTTACTTAACCCAATGGTCAGTCCTCAGTCCCTACTGACTGTCAGCATCACGCCACACATCTGGTCAACCTCCTACATGAAGGACCTTCTTCACTTGACTTTCGGGAGGCCATTCCCCCTTGGTTTTTCTCTCCTCCCTGGGTACCCTTTCTTAGTCCCATTTCGCTGGTCCCTCCCACCTCCTCAACCTCTAAACATCAGAGTTTTCCAGGTCTCCATCCTTGAACACTTTTCCTTCTCTACCAAGACTCACTCCTAGCTCGCGTGCCACAACTTCTGAGGCCCACATGCCTAGAGCCCGTGCTCCGCAACAAGAGAAGCCACCACAATGAGAAGCCCACGCACCACAACGAAGAGTAGCCCCTACTCGCCTCAACTAGAGGAAGTCTGCGCACAGCAACGAAGACCCAACAACAAAGACCCAATGCAGCCAAAAATAAATAAATAAATAAATTTATTTAAAAAAAAAAGACTCACTCCTTAGGTGACCTCAGCCAGTTTTATGGCTTAAATACCATTTATCCGGGGACAACTTCCAAATTTAGTTAGCCCTACCTTCAGAACACAGCCTAACCACTTTTCACCACCTCCAATACTACCACCATCATTCCTTGTCTGGACTATAGTTACTTTGTTTCCCTCCCTGTCCCCACCCACGTGCCCTTAGAGTTTATTTTTCACGCAGCAGCCAGAGTAATGTTTTCAAAGCATAAGGCAGAAAGACGTCATTCCTTCATGCCTCTGCCCACACATCTCTGGTGGTTTCTTATCTCAGAGTAAAAGCCAAAGCCTCCATTAAATCTCTCATGCGTCATGCTACCCCTCTGCTTCCAGCTCACCCTACACTAGATGCACCGGTCTCCTGTCTATTCCTCACGCATGCCAAGCGCAACTGGACCTCAAGGTTTTCCCACCTGCCCTTCCCTCTGCCTGCAGTGCTCTTATCCTGGATACAGTTTGCTCGTTCCTTCACTCCCTTCCGGTCTCCATTCCAATGTGATCTTGTCAATAAGGCTTCCCTTGATCACCCCGTGTTATATAGCAGCTCCCCTCCCTCCTCTGTGTTCTCACTACGTCCCTTATTTCCGTAGCAGTTACCACGGTTGTACAAACCATCAATTCACTCTTCTGTTGTCTTCCCCACTAGAAAATAAACTCCATAATCATTGAGGTTTTGTTCATTTTGTTCACTGCTCTTTCTCTACCACCTCAAATAATTTCTGGCACAGAGTAGCTACTCAATAAATAGTTACTGAATGAAAGAACCAAATTAGCAAACCTTGTCCAAGATCTGTAATCAAATTCAGGAAGCAATCCATTTAAAGCACCATGGAAAGCAGAAGCCTCCGTTCCCCACATCTGACTGCTCGAGAATCAAAGCCTCCTTTCCTCCTCCATCTGTACTCTAGGCTCCCTGAAGGATTCAATTCCTCACAAAAGTATTAAAAATGAACCATATCTTATATAATCAGGCATCGTGATTAAGAGTTGAGGTGCTTGATCTAGGCTGCCTAGATTCAAATCCCAGCTTCTATCTCTTACTTGCTGTGTGTCCTTGGGAGAGTAACCTAACTTCTCTGTGTCTCATATTCCTTCTCTGCAAAATGGTGATAATGTTAGTACCTACCTCATGAAGTTGCTATAAAGATTAAAGAAGATGTATTACATTTAAGGTACTTAGAAAAGAATCTGGTACATAGCGAGTACTTAAGTGTTAACTCAGGTTATTACTAACAACATGTTGTCCAAATAACGCTCCTTTTTGTTCCCCAAGAAGCTTTAAGGGGATCTAAATATATACCATATGTATGTATTTATTATTAATTAGGTAGGTATATAGATGATATATATGTATGTATATATGCATTTATTTAAACTCCATTCCTTTTTTTATGTCCAGCCTCTTATTTTCCTCATAAACCCTGAAGCAGAGCTCAGCACTTCTTCCCAAAGAATCTACTTCACCAAATATTAACGAGCAATACTAAAGAGAGGGTTTATGTCACATATCCCACCAAAATAATGTAAAAGATCTTCATTGATAGTTCTCTTCTACACCAAAATTGCTCAAGCCATACAATCAGCCAGCTTCTCCCTTTCCGCTTCTCGTGGTTCTCTGCTGCTTCCTCCAGGATAACTTGGCCCCTTCACCTGCGCTCGCATTGCCCCTCCCCCACCCAGTCTTTCTGCCTGCTGCCCCATTGCATCAGGAGCCCCTGCAGGGAGCTACAGCTTCCTTGTATCTTACTCTTGTATCCTTATATCCTTGACACCTAGCAGAGGGCCTGCTATGTAGTACAGGTTCTGTGGGCTAGCAAGAGAATGAATAAGTGAAAGAATATTATATGTGAATCCATCTTCTTTTATGGAGGGGAAGTTGGGAAGAAAGAATATTAAGGGGCCTGTGGAACAGTCAGAAAGAGACCTCAGACTCTCTTTCTTCCTCCACCCCATCTACCACCAGGACCAAGTACTTCCAGTAGTAGGCTGTCCATTAAAACTTGGAATGATTCTAAACTTCCTGTCTGTTCTGAAGATCAACGTCACTCCAGAAGCCAGTTCTGGGTCTTTTCAATTGCTGCTGCCTTTCTTTCATTCCCTACCGGGAAAAACTAATCAAACATGTAAGGAAGCTTAAGAATATTCCAAGGAGATCTGATTGTTCACTGGTGGCCAGTTTCAAGAAGTGTATGCTGATGGACACAAATCCCATCGCCCACTGCCTTTCTGCACAGGCTCCATCCAGCCTGAGCAGGGACCTGCGTCTCATGGAGAGTGGCCCAAGAAATGGCTGCAGGAAACAAGCCCTTGTTTTCTCCATTTATCCAAAAAAAGCCCATTCAGTGAGTAGTTTTGGGGTGTTTTAGGAAGGCCTTTCCCTTCTTCATTCTCATGGAAAAACCATAACTAGCCTCTATCCTCTGCCTATGTGGTATATCATAGTACCCTTTCCCCTGTGTCCCAGCAAGGCTGATCCTTTGCTCCTCCATCCTGTTCACTGGTCCATGGCCTTTCGCTCTATCTTCAACATTTATCATAGTCACTGCTCTCCAGCTGCAATCTTGCCCCTACAGACAATGAGCTTCTTAAGGGCAGCATCACATGATGCCCAGTATACACCCAGGAGTCAATCAATTCGGTGAAATACATAAACAAATGGAAAACACAAGCAGGTGCACATTCCAGCTCGGATCTAAATACCTTTTTAACTAGATGAGCCTCAGTATATGAATCCGTACAGTCAATCCCCTCATTGACTGCATAAGATTGTTGAGATCATTAAATGAGCCAATAGATACAAAAAGGCTTTGTAAAGGTAAAATGCCATACGAATAGAAAGAGTTATTGTTGGAGAATATACTCCGCTTAATTTTGCATAGCATAAAAATCAAGTCCAGAACTGTTTTTTAAATACCATCCAACCTAAGTTTAACAATAAAAGAGTTGAAATAGGAAAAGAGATGAATGGATGCATTCAGAAGTGCAAATGACTTTTTTAGCTGAGAAAAGAAACCAGCAGTGGCATTTGTAGTATAGTACTACAGTACAGGAGACGTCAAATTCGTGATGGGAGAGGAGAGGAAAAGAGTAGGTTACGATAGGATAGAAGAGAAGGAGAGGGCCGATAAGGGAGTTGGGAACACACAAAGATGGGTATAGCAGGAGGGGGAACCCTTATTGTCTAACACATTCTGAGTAAACGAGGTGGTGATGTTACTTAATACTTACAACCACGCTGTGAAGATGGTATTACAACCCCATCTTCAAAATGGCAAAATCCAAAATTTGGAGACAGTAAGTGAGGTGCCGCTTGAGACTGGAAGCTCCACGAGGTCAAGAGCGTTTCCCTGCGCCTGGGGAAATACCTGGCACATCACAACCAACTTAGATATATTTTACGGAGGAATGAAGGAATGAATGTGGCACAGCTGTTAAGTGGCAAAGCCGGAATTTCAACCACAGGCTGATTAGGCTCAAAGCTCTTCCCACTATCCCACAATCAAGTTTATATGAAGAGTTTGTAATTTATAAAAGCTACAAGACCAGCAAAGTTCAGAAAATGATGTAACTGTCCACTTCTGTGAAATAGAATAATTAGCCACCACTGAATAAACATAAATACACATATTGACACTATGTCATAGGTCCTAAAATTTCCTAACAGGAGAGAGCTCCTGTTGACTGTACGGTAGGGTGGGTACAGGTTGGTAGTGAGTGCTGTTCTATTTAGTTATAACTGTCTGGCTTAAATGTGAATTTGGGAGAGTAGTTATCCCATAGAAGTCTCACTCCAATAACAGATGCCTATATTTTAAAAATTAGCTTTATGGATGCATAATTTAAGTGAAATAAAATGAACCTATTGGGCTTCCCTGGTGGTGCAGTGGTTGAGAGTCCGCCTGCCGATGCAGGGGACGCGGGTTCGTGCCCTGGTCCGGGAGGATCCCGCGTGCCGCGGAGCGGCTGGGCCCGTGGGCCATGGCCGCTGGGCCGGCATGTCCGGAGCCTGTGCTCCGCGACGGGGGAGGCCACGACAGTGAGAGGCCCACATAACGCAAAAAAAAAAAAAAAAAAAAGAACCTATTTAGCTATATTTATTATTAAGTTTTAGCAAAGGTACACACTTGTGCAGCCACCACCATCATCAAGATACAGGACATTTCTATCACTCCTAAAAAGTCCTTTATGATGTTTTTCAGTGAATTTCCTTTCTCCCAGCTCCCACTCAAGGAAACCACCGATCTGATTTCTGTCATTATAGATTAGTTTTCTCTATTCTAGAAATTCATATAAATGTAATCATACCGTACGTAAGGTTTGGCCTCTGATGTATTGCGCCCATCATACTAATTTTGAGATGCATCTAAGTCATTGTATGTATCCGTACTTTATTCCTTTTTATTGCTGCTATTCCATTGTATGGATTTATCACAATTTGTTTATCCATTCACTTGTTAATGGACATTTGGGTTGATTCCAGGTTTGGGCTATTGCTGTAAATAAAGCTGCTGTGAACATTCATGTGTAGGACTTAGTACAAAAATATGTTTTCATTTATTTTAGGTAAATAACAGTGGAACTGCTAGGCCTAGGGTGATAACATGTTTAACTCATAAGAAATTGGCTGTTTTCCAAAGTGGCGATACCATTTTACCAACCACCAGCTTTGTACAAGAATTCTATTTGTTCTACATTGTTGCCAACACTTAGTACTGTCAGATGTTTTTGAAAAATTTTAGCCATTGTAGTAGACATTCTCATTGTAGTTTTAATTTGCAATTCCCTGATGATGTTGGGAATCTGTTGCAGGTTGAATTGGGTCCCCCAGAAAGATATATTGACATCCTGACCTCCAGTATTTGTGAATGTGACCTTATTTGGTAGCAGGGTCATCACAGATGTAATCAAGATAAGATGAAGTCAAACTGGATGATTGTGGGCCCTAAATCCAGTGGCTGGTATCCTTGGAAGAAGGTCACGTAGATACATACATGCACAAACATAGAGAAGAATGTTATGTGAAGACAGAGGCAGATGTTGGAATGATGTATCTACAGACTCAGGAATGCCAAGGAAAGGATTTACCAGCAGCTACCAGAAGCTAGGAGAGAGTCATGGAAAAGATCCTTCCCTAGAGCCTTCAGAAGGAGCATGGCCCTACTGAGACCTTGGTTTTAGACTTCTGGCTTACAGACTTGTGAGAGAATAAATTTCTATTGTTTTAAGTCACCCACTTTATGATACGTAGAAAAGCCCTAGGAAACTAATACAGCATCTTTTCATGTACTGATTGGCCAACTGTATGTCTTCTTTTGTGAAGCAAATATTCAAATCTTTTGTCCATTTTTCAGTTGAATTGTTTATCTTCTTGTTATTGAGTTGTATACACACATACACATGCACATATATACATACATACAGAATGCCAGGCATACAATAGGTGTCCCCAAATAATACCTATTTTTAGGTTTGCTTCACACCCTACGCACACACACACATTCTGGATACCAGTCGTTTGTTTGGAATATATTTTATGAATATTTTCTCCCAATCTATGGTTTGTTTCTCATTTTCTTAAAACTGTCTTTCAAGAGCAAAAGGTATTAATTTTGGTGGAGTAAAATTTATCTGTTTTTCCTTTTATATCTCATGCTTTGTGTGTCCTAAAAATATTTACTTCAAGGTGATGAATATTTTTTCTTCTAGAAGTTTTCCTCCAGAAGTTTTATAGTTTCAGCCTTTCTGTTGGGTCTATTATCCAATTCAACTGATTTTAATGTACAGTGTGAGGTGAGGATCAAGTATTTTTGCCTCCATATGAATATTCAGTTATTCTGCCGCTCTTTGGTGAAATGACAGCCTTTACCTTGATTGAATTGTTTCAACAATTCTGGTGAAAAAAGATTGAACATATATGTGTGGGTCTATGTATGGAATCTCTGTTCTGTTTCATTGAATGATATGCTCACATCAATTCTATTCTGTGTTGATTACCGAACACACAGTCTTGAAATAAAGTATTGTAAGTCCTCCTACTTTGTTCAGCTTTTCCAAAGCTGTTTTGGCTATTTTAAGCCTTTCTCAATTTCATATCAATTTTAGAAAAGTCTTATCAATGTTGAGGGGAAAGGGCCTGTTGTGATTTTAATTGGGATTGCACTTAATCCATGAGTCATTTTGGAAAGAATGGACATAATAAAAATATTGATTTTCTAACCCAGCAACATGGTAAGTCTCTTCATTTGTTTGAGTATTTTAAATGTTCTCCCAGCAATGTTTTGTAGTTTTCACTGCATAGGCCTGACAGTTCTGTAGTTAAACTTATTTTATGGTATTAAAGAAATTATTTCCTTGTTTACTGCCAGTATATGGAAGTACAATTAGTTTTGTAATATTAAGTTTTTATCCTGCAAGCTTGATAAATTCACCTCTTAGTTCTAGTGGCTTTTTTGCAGATTGTTTAAGATTTTCTACATCTGTAGACATGGACTGTTCTACTTCTTTCTTTCCAGTCTCTTGTCTTTTATTTATTCATTTTTCTTACTAACTAGTACTTTTAAACTAACTAGCACTTCCAGTACAATGTTGAATGGAAGTCATGAAAGTCATCTTGATTTTATGGAAAGTGTCCAACCTTTCACCGTTAAGTAAGATATTAGATGTGGCTTTTCAATGATGCCCTTCATCAGCTTGAGTATGTTCCCTTCTCTTCCTAGTTTGCTGAGAGGTTTTATTATGAAAGTGTTGACTTTTGCTAAATGCTTCTTTTCTAACTATAGAGACGATTACATGGTTTTCTCCTTTATTCTAATTCTGTTTATATCATGAATTTCACTGATTAACTTTCAAATGGTAAACGAACATTGTGTTCCAGAGATAACACTTGGCCATAACGTATAATTATTTTTACTTACTGTTTGTTATCAGTATAAGGCTGGTCTCCTCTAAATTCCAAAAGATTTTGTGTGGAAGTGTTATAATCTTCCTTAAATGTTAGATAGAATTTGCTAGTGAGGTTATCTGCATCTGGAGTAAAGTTTATTATAAATTCAATTTCTGTAATCTATATTAGACTACTCAAGTTTCCACTTCTTCATCTATAAATTTTGTTAACTTTTGTATTGCAAGGAATTTGCCCATGCATCTAAGTTTCTGAGTTTATTGGCACAAAGCTATTCATAATATTGCCTCATTAACCCTTTAATATCTGTAGCATCTACAGTGATGTCTCATCTTTCCTGATTAACATTGGAATTTGTGTCTTTCTCACTCTTTTCTTGATTAGTTTAGTTAGATGTTTTTTAAAGTTTTATTTTAAGTATAGTTGATTTATAATATTATACTATTTTCAGGTATACAGCATAGCAATTCAATATTTTTATAGATTATACTCCATTTAAAGTTATTACAAAATTATGGCTATATTTCCCTGTGCTGTACAATATATCCTTTTTGTTAAAAAGCTACAGTAATCAAAAGAGTATGGTACTGGCACAAACACAGACACACAGATCAATGGGAAATAACAGAGAGCCCAGAAATAAAACCACATACTTATGGTCAATTAATCTATGACAAAGGAAGCAAGAATATACAATAGAGAATAGATGATCTCCTCAAGAAGTGGTGCTCAGAACACTGGACAGCTACATGTGAAAGAATGAAATTAGAACATTCTCTAACACCATATACAAAAATAAACTCAAGATATTTTTTAATGTCATTTGTTCTTTCTTCTTGACCCATGCGTTATTTGGAATATTTGACATTTAAAAAATTGGTTTCTAATCTAATTCTGTTATGATTAGAAGAGATCTAATTAGAAACTGATTTTATGGCTCAGAATATTATTTATCCTGGTGCACCTGAAAAAATGTGTATTCTGCTGTTGTGGGGTGTAGAGTTTTAGAAAATGTCAATTATTTCAAATTGGTTGCTAGTGTTGATCAAGACTTCTATATTCTTACTGATTTTTTTGGTGTGTATATTTATCTTATCAATTACTGAGAGAGGAGCACTATAATTTCCAAATTTAACTGCTGTCTTGTTAATTATTCCTCTCAGTTTTTGCTTCACATATTTTGAAGCTCTGTTATTAGATCGCTAAACATTTAGGATTGTTATATATTCTTGATCCTTTTATATTACGAAGTGTTTATCCACAAGTGGTACTATGTCTTGTCCTAGAGACTACTTTGTCTAATATAAATATAGCTTCTCTACTTTTATTATGATCTATGTAGCCCAACTTTTAATTTTAACCTGTGTTTTTATATTGAAAATGGGTTTCTTATAGACAGTATGTAGCTAGGTCTTATTTTTAATCCAGTGTGACATTCTCTGCCTCTTCATGTGCATGTTTATACTAGTTACATTTAATGTAGTTGCCAACATGGTTGGATTTAAGTCTACTGTCATGCTGTTGGTTTTTATATGTTCTTTGTTCTATTTTTTTTTCTCCTTTTCTCCCTCTTGGTTGAATATTTTTCTTATTCTATTTTATCTCTGCTATTACCTTATTAGTTATAACTTTCATTGTTTATTTGGTTACATATTTGGTTACTTATTTATTTTGGTGGATGCTCTAGGGTTTACAATATATGTCTTTAACTCATCACAGTCTAATTTCAGATGATATTATACTATTTCACATATAAGAATATTACAACAGTATACTTCCATTTCCCCCTTGCATCTGTTGTAATATTGTTGTCATACGTTTTACTTACACATATATTGCAAACTTCACAATACCTTGTTCTTTTAGCTTTAAATAGTTTATTATCTTTTAATGAAAAGATCATCCTCCCTCCCTCCTTTACTTCGTTTCTTCCTTCTTTCCTTCCTCCCTCCCTCCCTTCCTTTCTTCCCCCTTTTCTTCCTTTCTTCCCTCCTTCCTTTCCTTTCTTCCCCCTTCCCTTCCTTCCTCCTTTCCTTCCTTCTTCTTTCCTTCCACAAATATTCTCCAGGGAATGGTTAATCAGAAGTAAAGACCAGAAGAGACCCTGCCTGCATTGAGTTTACCTTCTGATGAGGATAAATATGGGGACAAATAAATAAAAAAGATATTTCAGATACTGGAAAATTCTATGAAGGAAATAAAAGAGTGATGTGATCAGAGAGTGACTGAGGAGAAAAACTTTATATTCGGCCATCACGAAAGTCCTCTCTGAGGAACTAACAATCAAGGTAAGACCTGAACAAGAAGGAACCAAGACTATGAAGAGAGCGAAAAAGCACTGCATATAGAGGGCTCAGTAACTGCGAAAGCTCGAGGTGAGAATGAGCACATTTATTATAGAAACGGAAAGGTCGATGTGACAGAAGCAAAATGGAAAAGGGGATTAGTGGTACAAGGTAAACTTGGAGAGACAGGGAGAGGGGAACCAATTCACATGGGCCCTATGTGCCAAAGCTAAGGGTTATGTTAAGTGTCATGGAAAGCCTTCATAGAGGTTTTATTGTTTGTTTTTGTAAGCAGAGGAGTGATGACAAAATACAATTTCTGGTTTTTCAAAATATAATTCCATCTCCTTTATGAAAATTCTTAACAATGTTATAATTTTAAAGGCCTGTTGATAAAATTTAAATTGAATTTCACCAATATTTATTGAGTAGATACTATATGCCATGTGTTTGGAGAACAGAAATAGATAAGATTTCCTCTGACTGCCTGAATCTCAAAATCATGTTCAGAAGCCAAACATAGGCCAAGTCACTGTGACTGCTTCCCCATTACTGAGCAGAGAAGAGGAAAATGTTCAGTGTGTTATAAATAGATGGTAAGTCTGAAAACTTTCTACCCAGAGACAGTTTTCCTATCACACCTTCCCTCTCTAGTTTATCCATGGAGACTATGTACATGTCCCCAGCAGGAAGAGAGGTCTGATATATTGTACAACACGAAGAATATAGCCAATATTTTATAGAACTATAAATGGAGTATAACCTTTAAAAATTGTGAATCACTATATTACACACCTGTAATTTATATAATATTGTACAACAACTATACTTCAATTAAAAAAAAAGTGATCAAAGAGATGGATCCAACATAATGACCAATGCAGCCAACAATCATGAGGGGATGTTGGAAGCATTGGGTGAACAGGAAATTCACATGGTCTCAAAGTATCATCTCACAGATTGCCCATAAATTACGAAGGGGAAAACATACCTTTACAGTGAAGAGATCTGATGGTCACAACCTATCCAAGAGCTCAAACTTAGCATTTCCAAGGGTAAGACAACCTGACAATATGGACTTCTGATGTGACACAATAGGACATACACACTACCTACATGCTATTCTTGACAAAATGTTTCATGAGGAAATAGACAAATCCAAAAAGTGGAACATTCTTCAAGACAACGGTTCTAACTTGGAGGGTATTATGCTAAGTGAAATAAATCTGACAGAGAAAGACAAATACTGTATGTTATCTATGTTTATACTACTATGTATAAAACAAAGAAGCTACAAGGATGTATTGTATACCACAGGGAATATAGACAATATTTTATAATAATTATAAATGGAGTATAACCTTTAAGTTTGTGAATCACTATTTTGTACACCTGAAACTTACATAATATTGTAAATCAACTGTACCTTAATTTTTAAAAGTCAAAAATAAAAAAAAAAAGAATCACACACAAAAAAGGAGAGAGATCTGAGACTACCAAAACCATTATATATATATTTTGTGTATATATATATATATATATATATTTTTTTTTTAACCTGACAGTTCTAATCTCTCCATACTGCTTACTAAAGACTAACCCTGAGACAGAAGAATAATGTTTTGAGCTATAAAAGAAAAAGTCATAACTAAATGGATTTTAGCTTGAGGAATGGGCAGAGCTAGATAATCCTCTGGAGGTCATGGTGGGAGACCATGGCTCAAAACCAAGTATCCTATTATAAGAACCAACGGGAATCATAGGGACTCTAAACATCTGGAGTTTCCATCTTTCAAAAAATATATATAAATATACATACGCACATATGTATATATATATGTATATACATACATAGATGTGTGTGTGTGTGTGTATATATATATATATACACACATTGTGTAAATCATAGGCCAGTTATATTCCTCATACATTTTTTAACACGTTAATCTCATATGCTGTTCTTAACTGTAAACAGCACAGACCTTTAAATTAAATATATAGTTAAACCAAGGAGAAGACAAAAGTGGAAAAGGAAGAAAAATAACTGAAATAGATTATGAGAGAATTTAATAAATATTCATCAAACTAAAGCTAATTATTAAGCAGCATAGTCCTATTAGAGACAGGTACTGTCTTAGGAAATCTTCCTATGCCCAAAACTTATTTAATGATTGATATATACAGGTTTCTTCTTTACTATGCATTCAAATAGATTTTTTCTATCTTGTAATATGTTTAATATATGCTCATTGTTTAAAAAAACTGAAAAATTTGAAAACTAGGAAGTACAAAAAAGGAAAAAAATACCCATATTTTGAAAGGTATTAAAATTTCCCCATATTTTGAAAAACAGAAAAAGGAAAAAAATTACCATATCGCCACTACCACCCACTTTCAACTTTCTGTATTGTCTCTTTTCCATCCTTTGTTATATGCATATTTTATAAATTTTGTTTCATACATTTCTGCTATATACATACATTATACATATATATATACATACATTTCTGCTGCCTAATTATTTTTTTTAATTTGACTTAAAACACAACTCCATACTATTGGATTATTTTTTTAATTTTTTTTTAAATTGAAGCATAGTTGATTTATAATGCTGTGCAATCTCTGCTGTACAGCAAAGTGACCCAGTGATACACATAGAGACAGGCTTTTTTATATTCTTTTCCATTATGGTTTATCCCAGGATGTTAAATATAGTTCCCTGTGCTATACAGTAAGACCTTGTTGTTTATCCATCCTGTATATAACAGTTTGCATCTGCTAACCCCAAACTCCCAGTCCTGCCCTCCCCCAGCCCCCTCCCCCTTGGCAACCACAAGTCTGTTCTCTATGTCTGTGAGTCTGTTTCTGTTTTGTAGATAGGTTCATTTGTGCCATATTTTAGATTCCACATATAAGTGTCTTTCTCTTTCTGATTTACTTGACTTAGTATGATACTAAGTGGATACAGTTATGGCTGACTAATTTTCTGTCACACAGATATAACCATTCTCTATGGTCAGAATTAAAACAAGGTGCTTCACTTAGGCTACTTCCATTTAAGCTATTTGAAGAATCCAGTATTATAGCCAATGGCATGGGATACGATGAGAGAACTCTCAGAAACCCCACCCCGACTTCACTGGGGTGTGAAGCAAACCCAACAATAGGTAGTATTTGAAGACACTTATTTTATCCCTGTTGTTCTGCTAAGGGCTTCACACTCACTTGATCTCTTTTAAACCTAAAAAAAAAAAAATAACAAAAACAAAAAAACACAAAACCCTATGAAGTGAGGACATTCCCATTTTACAGAGGGAGAAACTGAGCCTCCCAGAAAATAATCAGTTTGCCTAAATCATACAGTTGTGTAAATAGCAGAGATGAGATTTAAACACAGGCCAATATGATTCCAAAGTTTTTTCCCAGATCCCAATATGGGACAGTTATAAAGGTGGGTCTTTGGATCTGGCTAAAACAACTAAGAAAGAAAAAGTACAGTAGATGATTTGGTGCTGATTAAACTGGACACATTTTTATATTAAAAATAATGGATCATTTGGTCCCTTGAAGATAGTAAAATAGATTTGGATCTTTACCCTCTTAGGGCAGATTTATGATCCAAACGTCTTAAAGGCACAGTTTTCCTTATTATGTCAAAATACAAATTCTGAGAGGTTTAAATAGACAGTAGGTCCAGAGAGGAAAGCAACTAACATTTTTTTTAACATCTTTATTGGAGTATAATTGTTTTACAATGGTGTGTTAGTTTCTGCTTTATAACAAAGTGAATCAGTTATACATATACACATGTTCCCATATCTCTTCCCTCTTGCGTCTCCCTCCCTCCCACCCTCCCTATCCCACCCCTCTAGGTGGTCACAAACCACCGAGCTGATCTCCCTGTGCTATGCAGCTGCTTCCCACTAGCTATCTATTTTACGTTTGGTAGTGTATATATGTCCATGCCACTCTCTCACTTTGTCACAGCTTCCCCTTCCCCTTCCCCATATCCTCAAGTCCATTCTCTAGTAGGTCTGGGTCTTTATTCTCATCTTACACCTAGGTTCTTCATGACTTTTTTTTTTCCTTAGATTCCATATATATGTGTTAGCATACGGTATTTGTTTTTCTCTTTCTGACTTACTTTACTCTGTATGACAGACTCTAGGTCCATCCACCTCATTACAAATATCTCAATTTCGTTTCTTTTTATGGCTGAGTAATATTCCATTGTATATATTGCCACATCTTCTTTATCCATTCATCCGATGATGGACACTTAGGTTGCTTCCATGTCCTGGCTTTTGTAAATAGAGCTGCAATGAACATTTTGGTACATGGCTCTTTTTGAATTATGGTTTTCTCAGAGTATATGCCCAGTAGTGGGATTGCTGGGTCATATGGTAGTTCTATTTTTAGTTTTTTAAGGAACCTCCATAGTGGCTGTATCAATTTACATTCTTACCAACAGCGCAAGAGGGTTCCCTTTGCTCCAGACCCTCTCCAACATTTATTGTTTCTAGATTTTTTGATGATGGCCATTCTGACTGGTGTAAGATGATATCTCATTGTAGTTTTGATTTGCATTTCTCTAATGATTAATGATGTTGAGCATTCTTTCATGTGTTTGTTGGCAGTCTGTATATCTTCTTTGGAGAAATGTCTATTTAGGTCTTCTGCCCATTTTTGGATTGGGTTGTTTGGTTTTTGTTATTGAGCTGCATGAGTTGCTTGTAAATCTTGGAGATTAATCCTTTGTCAGTTTCTTCATTTGCAAATATTTTCTCCCATTCTGAGGGTTGTCTTTTGGTCTTGTTTATGGTTTCCTTTGCTGTGCAAAAGCTTTTAAGTTTCATTAGGTCCCATTTGTTTATTTTTGTTTTTATTTCCATTTCTCTAGGAGGTGGGTCAAAAAGGATCTTGCTGTGATTTATGTCATAGAGTGTTCTGCCTATGTTTTCCTCTAAAAAGCAACTAACTTTTAAGATACTTTCAATATTCTAAGAGTTTGAAAAACATTAACTCACTAATTCTACACACTGCAAAGCAATTATAATAAAACGTACTTTACAGATAAGAAAACATTCTTCAATGTTAATTTAATTCATATCTCCTACAATGTAGACTTTTAATACCTTGGAGGTTATTAGTCTCACTCTTAGTCAAATAGTATTTAGGTTAACTATTTACCTTTTCAGGTAGACTCCTTTTCTTCCAATTAGAATGCAAGAAGCTTAAGAGCAGAGAATGTATCTTAAAACCAGAGAATAAAATCTGAATCATTAAGTTCTAATCAACCTCATTACACTGGCCTCATATTTTATAGATGAAAACATGAAAAGAGAGGGCAGATGACTTGGCCAAAGACACACTGCTTTATAAATCTCATTGCAGAGCTAGACATTCAAACCTGTGCCTTAAATCTTGACCCACTCGTCCCTGTTATATATCACTCACTTATGATTTCCCATATTATCCTGGTTGCCTAGATCTGTGCAGACACACATGCTTACAGACTCAACTGGCTAATTTCCCTAGAGGTTATGTTACCATCTATGCCAACAGTGCGCAATAACCCAAATGCTCAATCAGTACTTAGATCTTCTAGGACCACCTAGCTGTCTCTTGTCCAAGTCGGCAAAGTTTTTTTTTTTTTTTTTTTTTTTTAAGAATAGGAGAAGACTTAAGGATAAAGGGTATTATCTTGGGTGCTTTTTAATATTTGTGGGTAAGAAGGTCATGCTTTGGAGCTACACGCATTGAACGCCTAATGTCACATTGATATTCAATATCGGCAGCTACAGCTTTCCTAATGACAGTGGTAATTGGGTGTATGTAACTAGAAGTCATTGCGATAAATAGATTGATTTTAGCTCGCAGCTTGACCACCACCATCTGCAATGAGTTTAGAAACAATGTAGGGGGAGGGGTGGTTCTCCAGACAACCAAAGAAAACCATTTAGCATGAATGGCTGGAAATGACCAGTTTTCAGTGTCAGTCTGTGCACCATCTAAATGTTCTAGCAGCCACATCTACAACTTTTGAATTTCCCATGCAAGCTTTTCTGCAAGGCTAGGATTCACTGTTCAGAAAGTATGTTATTTTTTAAATATTCTTTTGTTTAATGTCAATATATGTCAGACACCTGTACTAATACATACACTATTAATAGCTAGTATTAATAAAACTAATAGCTACTATTAATAATAGCTATTTATAAGGGCTTATGCGCCAGGCACTGTGCTCCGTGCTTTCGATGTATTAATTTAATCCTCAACACAATCCTATTAATACTACTATTATCTCTAACTTATAAATGTGGAGGTGGAGACTTACTGAAATTAGCTTGCCCAAAATCACCCACTAAGATATAATAAAAGCTAACATATTTTGAGTTATGACTATGTGCTTGACATTGTTTGACACCGTTTAATCCTTTTAACAACCCTATGAAGCAGGTATTATTTTTATGCCCATTTTACAGATGATAAAACTGAACCCTGGAGAATACAGGGTTATAAAGCTAGTAAGAGGTAGAATGAGGCTTCAAACTCAGACAGTCTACCTCTAGAATCTGGGCTCTTCAACACCATATTGTGATGCTTCTTCAAACTGGTGATTCTGGGTTTAGACATAGCTTTGTCTGACAGCAAAGCCCCTTAACCACCACAGGGCATGACTTGACTCTGGGGAAAGCGTGATGGATAAAATACCGTTACTAAGTTTTTCAACACCTAATCCTTCACAATAGCATTTGAAAAAACCCGTGAAATACTAACGGATAAATCTAATAAAACACTGTAAAACTTTAGCAGCAAATTGTATGCTGCTACCGTAAAAAGAACTAATGAGATAATTTAGAAAAGACCTAAACAAATGGAAATATAAACTATGTTAATGAGTTGGAAAACTCAGTATTATTAACATAACAATTATCCCCAAATTGATCCATAGATTCAATGCAACTTCAATCAAAAGTCTATAAGGCACTTTTAGAAAGTAATTGACAGCTAATTATAAAAATTATATGGAAATATAAAGACCTAAAATGGCTAAAATAGTTCTGAGAACAAAAAAAGGAACAAAATTGTAGGACTTAGACTACCTGATTTTAAGACTTACTGTAAAACTACATTAATCAAGCCAGGGTGGTACTGCTACAAGGATACACAAATACATCAATGGTACAGAATAGAGAGTCCAACAATAGGCCTGCACACACGTAGTCAACTGACTCTTTGACAAGGTGCAATGATAATTTAACGCAGAAGGGATATTCTATTCTGCAAATGGTGCTGGAACAATTAGATGCCCATATGCAAAGAAAAACAAAAACCCTCACACCATATACAAAAATTAATTCAAAATGAATCACACGCCTAAACTAAAACTCTAGACTTGTAAAACTTCTAGGAGAAAACAGAGGAGAAAATCTTTGTCATCGTGTGTTACGGAAAAAAAAATGCTTATGTAGGACAAAAAAAGCATAAACCATAAAAGAAAAATCGGTTTATTGAACTTCATCAAAATTAAAACTTCAGCTATTCAAAAAACTTCTTAAGATTATAAAAGACAAACCACAGAGTGGGAGAAAATATTTGCAAAACACATATCTGTTAAAGGACTTGTATCCAGAATATGTAAAGACTTCTTACAATTCAATAAGGAGAAGACAACACTATTTTAAAAATAGGAAGAGATTTAAATAGATACTTTATCAAAGAAGCGATGTGGATGGCAAATAAGCCTATGAAAAGATTCTCCACATCATTTGTCATTAGGGAAATAAAAATTAAACTGTAATTAGATGCCACTAGACACCTATTAGAATGGTTTAACAACAAAAAAAAGATACTAATACCAAGTGATGGGAATATAGTGTATGTTTATGTATATATATACATATATGTGTGTGTGTATATATATATATATATATATATTTTTTTTTTTAGGCTGTGCCATGTAAAATGCAGGCTCTTACTTCGCCAACCAGGGATCAAACCCATGCCCCCTGCTTTGGGAGTGCAGAATCTTAACCACTGGACTGCCAGGGAAGTCCCGTGAATGTATATTACTGGTGGGAAGCAAATGTTACAGTCACTTTGTAAAACAGTTTAGCAGTTTCTTATAAAGGTAAATAGGTACTTACCTGATGATGCAGCCGTCCTAGGTATTTACCCAAAGGAAACGAAAACATATGTTCACACATAGACTTGTACGTGAATATTTCCAGTAGCTTTATTCATAGAAGTCCCAAACTGGAAACAACACTAGTGTCCATCATTTCGGGCATGAGTAAAACATTTCAGTTACATTCATACAAGGGAACACCAGTCAGCAACAAAAAGGAGCAAGCTCATAATAAAAAGGAGTGAACTACTGCAACATGCAACAACAGAGGTAATTTTAAAAGCATCGCGCTGAGTCTAAAAAGCCAGACATGAAAAGCTACCTACTGTATGAGTCATTTACAGCACACTCTACAAAAGGCAAACGAGAGGGACAGAAATCGGATCAGTGGTTGCCAGGGACTGGAGGTGAGGGGGTGGTTACTGACTACAAAGGAGTATGAGGGAACTTTCTGGGGAGAGAGGAATATTCTATATGTTGATTTTGGTGCTAGTTACATGACTGTACCTATTTATTATAACTCTTCAAACTTTACATCTAATAAGGCAAATTGCTTTCTTTCTTTTTTGGCGGTACGCGGGCCTATCACTGGTGTGGCCTCTCCCGTTGCGGAGCACAGGCTCCAGGCGCGCAGGCTCAGCGGCCACGGCTCACGGGCCCAGCCACTCCGCGGCATGTGGGATCTTCCCGGACCGGGGCACGAACCCACATCCCCTGCATTGGCAGGCGGACTCTCAACCACTGCGCCACCAGGGAAGCCCGGCAAATTGCTTTCTGTATGTAAGTTATACTGCAGTAAACCTGACTTAAAACTAACAAAAAAGAATCTCCTGTAGAGCTTGTTGAAACAGATTGCTGGGCCTCACCCTGGGAGTTTCTGATTCTGTCTGAGGTCTGGGAGTGGGAGGAGACTGCATTTCTAACAAATTCCCAGGAGGTTGCCGGCTGGAGACTCACCATCCCAACCGACATCAGGGGGAAGGGGTCTGTACTCAGCCACTGGAATAGGCTCTCGTGCTGTGGGCCATTTGTCCTTAAAACACATCAGTCCCCAGGGCTAGTCACTTGGGCCTTCTCCATTCAGCCAATGACGGCCACCCAGGGGTTCTGCCTCGGCTCTTTGAGGCTTGAGGCCCATTAACCCAGGAGGCGAAAAGCTTTCCCCACTGGTGAGAATCTTGCAGACAATGGCACCAGAGGATATGGGGCCCTTTTAAAGGCCCACCTCTAAAGGCTATGGCTGGGGGGAGTGCCATTGTCTCATTGCTATTGGACCCCTTGGTCTAGTGGATCCTTTGCCAGATGGGAGCAGCCCCCAGAGAGCTCGTCTCTCTGGCTCCTTCCACAGTTCCCTGTGTCTCCCCACCCATGTCTCTCCATCCTATTTCCCTTTCCTATTTTCTTCTCTTAGGAGAGCATCTCTTTGCTACTGTGCGTGGACTTTGGCATCAGGCAGACATAGTTTGAATGCCAATTCTGCCACTGACTGTGTGCAATTTGGGACAACTTGCTTTATCTTCTCTGAGCCTGATTTTCCTAACTGAAAGGAGGATGATGAATGTTACCTCATAGGTACACACGTGTATGCTAAAAGTACGTGTAATCCCGTGTGGGTTGGGACTCTTCATTTTGCCTCAGAATTGGCAGCTGGCACCCAGTACTGAGATAAAAGAATCCCTATCTAAAAGCCACCACCAACAAATGAGGCCAGTCACCTCCCTTAGGATTTACTACAAAGCAGCAAAACTGACTGTGCTGTCCCCCCTCCCCCAACCCATTACCACCTTCTCCCCTCCTTCATTTATAACAAAGCAAAACAAACTCCCAGAGGAGATGCTGAGGAAGAGTCACTGGAGGCCTTGGGAGGGCAGAGAGCTTGGGGTAGAGGCTTGTCCTTCACTTGCCTGGGCCACCACCCGGCTGCCCTCAAGGCCAAGGATGTGCCAAGGATGAGTGATGTCCTGTGGGTCGAAGGTCATGGACATTGGCTAGGCTTGAGCTGACTTGATCGCTGGTAGGCAACGGGTCCCCAAAGCAAGAGGCTTTGATGTGGCCTGGGGTTAGGGTTTGCAGTGACAGAGGTCAAAGAGTGCTATGTGTCTACTTCACTGGGGCCTCTCGAGAGCCCCGCATATATCCAGCATTTAGATATGTGCCTCACAGAAGGTGAAGAGGGACAGTGAGTCCCCATGAAATCGGCAAGACGCAACCAGTAGAGAAGGAGAATTATCATGAGCCAGTAAGAAAGTCATGTTCGCCCAACCAGCTCCCAGCCTCAGAGGAGATAAGCGCTGTACAGGAAGCGAGAAGTATTTCAGAACCAACCCCAAGTGTCTTTTTCCTACCATGACCCCTAAGCCACAATTCTAGCCAGCACAGGGGAGGGGCAGATATGAAGTCCAGTGTGAGACTGGAGCTGTACATTGGATGAACATTTAATACCAGAAAAGGATTGGAAGCTTATGGATTCTGCCCAACATAGAGAATGAGAAAAGGAGATTTTATGAGCATGCTGCAAGCAGTGAATAGAGAAAAAAATCAGGTTTGTATGTCACCGAGTTTGGGTTCCTCAATACACTAGTTATATATCTATATAAAGCACCTGGTATACGACAAGACACACCTACTCACACACGCGTGTATGTGTGTATTTATAGCCTGGTAGACGAGCTATTAGGAATCATGAAAATAACAAGAGTAATTGTAAAGAGAAATATGGCATTTTTATATTACACAGCCTTGATCTACATTCATATGTACTTGCCCACATTCAGTAAACCCTGATTGGGTCCTTTTTGTGCAAAGTCCTGTGAGAAATACAGAGATTAATTAGGCAAATCTCTACCTTCAGGTAGCTTATAGCCTATTAGAGGTGTTCCAACATATAAGAAACATACCGAGAAGTATGATACAAGGTGTCTAGTACCAAAGAAAGACCTCCCAGTTTGTGAATTCCCACCATGCCGCTGGCCCTATGATGATATTTGACATAGTTTAACTCGCTTCTCACAACAGCCCTTTCAGCTAGGTTTTATGATCCATTTATGTATACCCCACCCCCTTAGTCTTGCTATTCCTAGTTCTATTTTTACTAGCTACGATTATTTGAGCTACTAGGCTTGACACATCCATTACGAATAGGTAAAAGGATATGACTATTTCATTGGAATGAAGTGAAAAGAGCCTATAGATTTTATCATCAGATAGACCAGGAGTTTAAATCCCGGGTCTGCTACTTACCATGAGAACTTGGACAGGTTATTTAACCTCTCTGACCCTCAGTTTTCTTATAATAACACCTACTTTGCAGGGTATAATGAGAAATCAATGAGACAATATATGTCAAGCACCTACCACAGTGCCCAGCAATGTGTTATCAACAAACACTCGCTTCCTACCTCCTGCACATCCAAAGGGAAGCGGCTCATTGTGTGCATAAGCCCTGGGCTCCAACCTCCTCTCCCCACCCGCCGTCCCCTGACCGAAAGTCTGGGGATGCTCAGACACCCACTTTAGGATGAGTTGTTGCAGACTCACCAATCCATCACTCCAGGCTTGACCCAATCTCTGAGCACACTTGCTTCTTAATCAACCTCCTCTTGTCAGGATTCACCTTTATTTCTTCCAAGTGCTACTCTCTCTCCTCTAGAAGGGAATTTACGCTCACTTCCGGCATTCATCTCCCAACCTCTGCTGTTAACAGTCACCGAGGCAAAGAAATTTTTAACGGAATGTCTACTTTTCCTAGTCAATAAATTACACTGAGCAAGTCTCTGCAGCCCTGCCACCCCCTCCTTTGCAGACTTATTGGACATGCACTTGAAAAACAGGCTATTTATCTCTGTCCCTACTGTCGTCTTCCCCTCTTCTCATCTTGGCGTTCCCTTATCAATTTGCATTTGTCTCTTAAAATTGCTCTAATCTAACCAGGCTTTGTGGAAGGCTTGGCCATTGTGCAGGTTCCTGTTATTTTCAATGACTTTTCCTTTTATTTCCCCTTGTTCCTGTCAGATGCATGTGTTTATTTTTATGTCTTATTTATTGCTAGATGGCAGGCAGGCATTCCAGGTAGATATGCCTGTATCTTTGAGGACTGTCTTTTTCTATTTGTCCTTTTATATCATCTCTTTGCAGCTGTTCTTCCATTGGGCAGATCCTAAGACGCTATTTGTTGAAGATTTTTAGACTCCGACGCAGTGAAAATAAAGGTAGGTTGTCTTTTTCTAGAAGCTGCCTAAGAGCAAATGGTCATCAGTCAATTTCATTAACTCACAGGTCAACTCTCCTTCCTCAGCTGAGGTGCCACCTTTGCTGTAAGTTTCCTTAGGCACCTGGGCTGAGGTAACAACTCTGTTGTGTCCGCTCCCATGAAGCCTCATTCATGTTTTCCCCGTTGGAATTTTTTATGCATCTGTCTCTTCCAATATATTGATATTTGTCTAGACAGCAGGGATGATTTCTTTTTCCTCGTGTACTCTTAGCTTCCAGCACAGTGCCGTCTACTCGTAATAGGTGCTCAACAAACATATTTAAACAATTGATTTCTTAGAAAGTAATATGTTGCCAACTGGCTAGAATCCCAGTTCTGAAATTTCCTAGCTGAGCCATTAAGCTCCTGGTCTTCAATTTCATCTTCTGTAAAATGCATATGAATTGCATTGTTGAACAAGATTTTAAAGATGACAAAGCTAAACTTGATAGATGAGGAACCTCAGGTGCCAAGTGGGAAGGGTGGTACCTACCATGGGCTTTTAGGTCCACCATCTGGACTGAATGGTATTTCATAGGGATTTGCTGATGGACTCATGAAGCAAGTTTAGTGATTAGGACAGAGCCCCAGAGTACTGAAAAAGGTGCACAGCTTCAAGTAGGCAGAGAAAAGAAATGAACAAGATATCCTCTCCAGATGGGGATTTTTGAGTCCTCAGGTTTGTGAAAAGTTGTCTCTATGACCTTTCCTTGGAAACCTGGACATAAGGGACTAGAAATGAATGCTGCTTCACAGGAATGGCTGGGGGTTACTGAGATAAATTTTTCATGACGTACTGAGTTCCTCAAAAAAGGTATCATAAGAATGCTGAACCTGACAACAGTTCACAAGGAGTGGACATGGGGGTGAAAAGAAGGCCCTGAAGGAGAGACAAGTGGGCCTTGAGTGGCAATGACAGCAAACATGGTGGCCATGATTTGCTCCAGTCCTATGCTGCCGATGGCATTGAAGAACTTCAAGGGAGTCTCAGCCCCACCAGTCCTTTGGTCAACATTGACCAAGGCTGCAGAGAGGCAGGGAGTTATAACAGGAAGCCAGTGTAGACTGGTGGCTGATTTGTGTTGGACTTCAGAGTTGGGAAGACCAGGGATTAAGTTGTGGCTTGACTACTAACTCCCTGTGTATACTCACACAGGTTTCACTAAGGCTCAAAACCGTAGCTTCCTTTTCTATAAAACACTGGTAGTGAAATCACCTTCTAGGGTTGTGAGGATTAAGTGAGATAATGATTGTAAATCACTAGGCATTTACCAGGAAGGCTCAGCCCCCAGAGGATGTGGCCTCTGGAATGCGTCCCCCAGCCCTCTGCATACGTTCCATGATCAGCGGTCCCTTTCTGAATCCACAGAGTGTTGTCTAGTTGAGGGGGCTCAGCATGTGTCTTGGTGTCCTGATTAGTTTTGGATGCCTTGACGAAACTGGGGCCCAGCCTAAATTTTGGTGCTAGGCTGGGGTCCTGATACCCATCGCTGACTTGGCTCCATAGTGCTAGCTTCCCCTTGAACCATAAACACTATCTCTGGCCTGGAAAAGACCTGTCACCGTATTCCAAAGGTAAGATGGGTCCGCTTGGACGGGCTAATCCTAGCTTCTCTCATCCCCAGGAACCTGGGGTTTCAGCTGCTGGTTGCTACTGTCACAATCCAACTTTTTGTCAACATTAGCAGAGAAGGAGATTGAAACCGTCTAGGGAAGTAGCAAACAGATCCTCATTACCAACAGGGTAAAGTCCAAACTCCTTAGTATGGGCACCAGGCCCATCATGATCTGGCTTCTCTCTGTCTCCCTGGCATCAGCTACTCCAATGTATTCTTCAGTTTCTGCATTCTACCCATGTCGTACCACTTGTTTTCTGACAGTGCCATGTTTTTTCAGACCTCTCTACTGGAGTACATGTTTTTCTCTCTTCTTCGAATGCTCTACATTGTCACCAGACAAAAACACTACTCACTCTACAAGCTGCAGCCTTGGCACTACTTCCTCTTCAAACCTTCCCTGACCCTTATGGGCAGACCAGGGCATGCCTTTTCCTGTGCCTCCACTGTATCTGAGCATATAGGTTGTACATCACACCATACTGGGTTACTATTTTCGTCTCTATATGCGTCATTTCCCAAACCTCTCTCTCCTCCCAGATTTTCAGTCCTTGGAGAACAGTGACTGTGCTTTATTTATCCGTGTATCCCTAGCACACAGCACAATACCCGGCTCCTAGTAGGTGTTCAAACATATGTGTTGCTTCAATGAATAAAATTAATTTCCATGGCACAGTTCTCACCTGGACCTGGTTTCCTCCCAGCATGACCCATGGCTATAGATATCTGAATTATGGCATGTAGTGCTCAAGCAGAAATCAGGATCTTAGGGGACCACAGTCACTTGACCTACTAATGGTGCCCATGGGAAGGTCACACTGTTTGCTGGAGCATGTAGCACCAGGATGTAACCATCCATCCATCCAGTCAGCTGAATCCGCCCTAATGGTCCATGGAATGACCCATATCATAGCTTGACTCTCTCTCATCCATCAGAGTTATTGATTAAGGTGGCAGTGCTAACACGTGCTTTAGAGAACACAAGTGATACAGGAGACCACTAACAAGAAAAGGTCCCATGGTCAAATAAGGTGGGAAATGCAACCTATTTTCTCTCCCTCTAGGAGTCATAAACCTTATTTACAACATCAAAGCTCAGAAAAATTTGTGGGTAAAGACATCTATTTAATTTGTTAGCCCAGTGCTTTCCAAACTTATTTTACCATGAGAAATCATTGTCCTTGTTACACCTATTTACATCCCAGAGAGCTGATGTTCTATAAAACAGGCTTTGGGAACTGCTAGATAAAGAAATTCCCTTGGATGTAGGGGAGATCTTCAAGGAGAGGGGGTTTCTAGATAAAGGAGCATAGAAATAGATACACAGGTAGAGAATAGGTCATAGAAGGACATTAAATACCAAAGTATAATTATTATAAATTTCTCCTACATTTTCCTCATTTTAAAAATTCTGGTATTGCAGAGTCCTAAACAAACCTTCTGAATGGCTTTTCCCTTACACATAGCCTGCATGACTTTTTCTTTTATTCTTCAAAATATAACCACTCATGAAACATAATGCTTGGCTATATGCAATATACATATATATTTCAGCAAATGATGTAGTGAGGGAAATGCTGGTGTAAGATTAAGAAAATAAAGTCTAATCCCTCTTCATGACTTATAGCTATAATCCTGGGAAGATAGATAGCCTTCTCTAATCCTAAATTTCTTAGTCAGTATAATGGGGAAAATAACTCATGCCCTACCAAAGTCACAGAACCCAATGTCATTGATACATAAAGTGCCTTAAAACTACAAAGCACTATATAAAATAAGGTATCGTGATGCATACATATGCTTGTGGTAAATGTAACTCACACCAGAACTCATGTGTACAGATCAAATGCAATTTATTTATTATCTTCTAAGCCTAATCTGGGCTTCCCCTCAAACTCTTTTATGATGGTTTGCAGGGAAAAGACAATCTAAGCGAAAGTAAGTGCCCAATTCTGTTTAAATTAATCCCAACTCAATAATTTAAATTCCTTTAGGTGACACCCAGTGTCTCTGATTTGAAGAAAAAAATAATGTTCCATTTGGGACATGGTTCCCCCCTTCCTCTGTTCTTCTCTCGGTGTTACGTCCAGATGCACTGGGGAGGCCTGTCTGAGAAGCCCTTGAGAAGGCAAAGGGGAGCAAGGAATGTCAGGTGGAGCACCCCCTGCCCGTTTTGGTCTCCGGGGCCAGGACCCTTGACCTCTTGGCTCTGCTGGCCCCCCTATCCCTGAGGGTGGTGTGAGTCATAGTCTGGTTTCTCCCTCAGCTTGGCCTAAGCCTGGTTGCCCTGTCCTCAGTTTCCACTGGCTGCAGACGCCCAAGTCTCTGTCATTCCCTGCATCCGGCCCACCGATCATTCCTTCTCCTCCCAGCCTGATGTGGGGTTCATTGTCTGCCGAGCCCAGGGCTCAGCATTCTGGCTCCCCTTTCTGCATCTCTCTGTCTGAACACATTAGGCTACACTGCAGAGTCCTGTGGGGCAGCCCCAAAGGTGTGCTCTTTGTAGAGTCCTAAGAATGACCTGGAATAAAAGTCCTTTGCCCTCAGTATTACCCATAGTTGCCCATGGCTTGGGCAGCTCTGGCTTTGGCTTGGAGAAAAGAATCTCAGAGCCCCTCTGCCTGCCTTGTTTCTCTCACTCTTCTTTCCAAACAACCCTCCAGGTTAGAGAAAGGCTTTCCTTTAATTCTCCGGAGTTAAATCCTCCCACCAATGGCAGCTACCCCTGTGCTTTTCAGATACTCGGAACTGGATCCACAAGAATCAGCCCTAGGTAGGTTAAAGGGCGAGAATGAAGGCATGTGGGAATTTCTCACTGAAGACAATAGTCTGGTCTGCAAGCCTATTGTCTTGCTGTATAATCCTCCTTGACAAGTCAGGAGATTCATAATACCTTCCCTCTTCTTCCCACATTACTCTATAACACATTTCATGTAATCTTGGCTCAAACAGATGTACGTCTTGGCCACTTAGGACAAGATATCTTTTGTATTAACTTAATACAAAAACAAATACGAGAAAACCTACAGACACCAGAAAATGATGAAACCCGGAGATCCCTGATTCTTATTTCAGTGATAGTAATCATTTTTTTACATGCATACAAAAGACTACAGTTTACAAACTCTAGAAAAATAACATAGGGAAGAGTGCTTTGTTTGAGTCAATAATAAACAATAACAATCTGTATGGTCTGAGACAGGTTTCTGCACCGCTCTGACTCTTAGATTCCTTATCTGAGTGGGGAATAGAGGTCCCTATAACACTGCATGCGGTTATCATGAAGATTAAATGCGATTGAGTCAGAGAGAAAATTATAAAGAATCATACATATGTTAGTTATCATTGTCTAATTAGAGCCTCACAGAGGACTATGATCATTCCAGTCATCATTTATCACGTGCTTAGCGTGCGCCAAGAAGTGTGGTGAGCACTTAAGGTAGATTAAGTCATTCAGTTCTGGCAATGCCGCACGAAGCAGTACTACTCTTCTTATTCCCATTTTGCAGATGAGGAAGTCTAAGGCTGAGGTGGAAAAACTGGCCTCAAGGCATTCAGCAGTGAGTGATAAATCCAATATTCAAACCCAAATAGCTTGCCTTCACAGTTCAAGCTCTTAACCATCATGCTCTGGGGCCTCCTGCTCTGTATGGAAGGCCAAGGATGTAATGATGGTGATGCCCATGTCAATGCCAAGAAAAAGCAAAGAGCTGAGAGGACTTGGGCCAACATCACACAGCAAGTGAAGGGCAAAGCCGAGTGAAGAGTGAGGGGGCACGATTTCTGATCTGTGGGGAGCTCTCTACCACATCTGGCTGCCTGCTTTGACAGGGGTCAGGGAGCCAAAGACAGACAGCCTCGGGCATTTTGTCTTCTACGCTTGCTCTGCCGAGGAGATCTTCTCAGAAGTCTCAAGGTCCAGAGGAGAGAGACGCAAACGCCTCACACTCCCCCCCACCAACGTGCCGATTCAGCTCGCATTAGTCTTGTTAAAGGAAGTTGGCCATTTCGTGTCACAGCACATTACATTTATGTGGTCTCACCTCTCTCTGCTGGAAAATGAGGTAACTAATTCATTTCAGCAGCTTTTCCCTTTCTGCCTAAAATGTGTCCTCTGATGATGATAATGCAGAAAGATGGGAAATGTTATAATATGATCGGTCCTTCACTGTGGATTAGGAATACATTCAAAGCAGCATTTCTTCCATGTCTGGGCTCACTTTCAAGACTATCTGTGTGGATTAGGGAACAGTATGGTTTTGCAATGCTAAATAAGGTATTTTATGTTCCTCCTGCTATCGTTGGGTTTGACAGAAAGGGGAAATTTAACTTCGGGGGAAGGTATTACATATGCCTATACACATTCATGCACATAACGGAACATTTATTTTTGTCAGTGGAAGAAGCACTTCTCAGAAGGTCACCAGCTGTCGTGCAAGAAAATAGTCAATGTAATGTAATGGTTAAGAGGACGAGCTCCTTGATGCCTGAGTTCAAGTTCTGGATCTACCATGTAGTAGCTGTGTGACCTTGGGCCAGTTACATAACCTCTCTGTAAATGAACTTCCTTGACTGAAAAATGAAGATCTATTTTCATCATCGGGTCTTTGTGAGGATGAGATGAGACTGAATGAATGGAAAGACCTTGGTACAGTGAAGTTTCTAGAGTAGGGAGGAGGGGGTTTCCCCGGTACCCTCAGACCCCACAGGGGGTGGGCTGTTGTCCTAACAGCATCATCCTAGAGCCCTTGGGTCTCCCCAGTTCTTTCTATCATACATAAGTTAAGTCCATGAACTTTTAAAAGGAGTATAACTCTTTAGGAATGTGACATTAAAAACCTGGGAAGACCCAGTTTGGGAATGATAAAATGAGAGGTGTGAGCTTTGATAGGGAAGTTACCAGGGCCACGACACATAACCTCAAAGTGCTCTCAAGGCCAGACTGAATAGTTTTGACTGTCGGCAATACAGAGTCATTGAAGGTTCTGGGGGATCTTTCAAGAAGATTAAGCTGGCCCTTGAGTAGACATTAGATCAGAACAAGGGTCAGCAAACTACCACCCACAGACCAAATCCAACTGGCCATCTCTTCAGTCTGCAAGCTAAAGATGTTTTTGCATTTTTATTGTTTTAAATTAATTAATTAATATTTTAAAATTGAGCCGTAAGTTACATATCTTATCTCACGTGTACAACAGAATGACTCCATATTTGTATATGTTGAAAAATGATCACCATGATAAATCTAGTTAACATCTGTCAGCCTGCATAGTTACAAAAGGTTTTTTTATGATGAGAACTTTTAAGATCTACTCTCTTAGCAGCCTTCACATGGGCGGTCCAGTTTCATCAACTCTCATCGCCCCTGCTGTACATTCCTCCCCAGGCCTTGTTTATCTTATGACTGGAAGTTTGCACCTTTCGACTCCCTCTACTCACTTCATCCATCCAGGTTTTACATTTTTAGATGGTTGAAAAAAAATCCAAAGAATAGTGTTTCATGACATGTGAAAATTATATGAAATTCAAATTTCAGAGTTCATAAAGCTTTCCTGGAACGCAGCCATATGTGTTTACTTATCGTCTGTGGCTGCTTTTTCTACAATGGCAGAATTGAGTAGTTACAACAGAGATGATATGGCCTGAAAAGCCTAAAATATTTACTGTCTGGTCTTTCGTAGATAATATTTGCTGATCCCTGGACAGGAGGGTTGATTGAACAGGAGATAAGAGCTAGTTTGGGATGCTAACGCTAATATAAAAACTATCATCAATTATGCATTTACTACCTGACATGCATTTTATTTGTATAAACATGTTTAATACTCAGGACAACCCCTATGCCAGCATCTAAGTAACTTGACCAAGGTTATTTAGGGAGGACAAGGCAGAGGCATAATCTGAACTCCTATCAATGGACCAAAGGATCTGTGTCCTTAATCATTATGCATACTGTCTTTAACAGTCAACAAGAAAGATGGTGAGGAACGGAAGAAAGGGAGGAATTTAAGAGATATGTTAGAGATACCATCAGCAGGACTCAGAGGCCTTTTTTTCTTTTTTCTTTTGTTTTTGCGGTACGCGGGCCTCTCACTGCCATGGCCTCTCCCGTTGCGGAGCACAGGCTCCGGACGCGCAGGCCCAGCGGCCATGGCTCACGGGCCCAGCCACTCCGCGGCATGTGGGATCTTCTCGGACCGGGGCACGAACCCGCGTCCCCTGCATCGGCAGGCGGACTCTCAACCACTGCGCCACCAGAGAAGCCCTACTCAGAGGCCTTTTGAATGGCAAGTATCAGGATAAAGTTAGAGAAGAAAATATCCCAAGGTCTAGATGACTGAGGCCGGTCAGAGTTCCACATTGCTTGCAAGGGTCCAAGTTTGAGCATTCTCAGTAAAAATTCAGCTTCACATGAGCTCTTCATGTTAATATTCTGTCATCACTCTTGATCTGCTAATCGTGCCAGTTGGGTTCCCAAGCACTAAAATTAAAGCTAGAAATTTGTCATATACCTTCCCCATGCGATGGAAATACAGAAGGTGAAAGTTCCAACAGTCAAAATGAATTACTCAGCGAATTCATTTGTCACCAGAAGGTAACTGGGATTTAAGCTACAGTCTCAGAAAGAAATCTATCATATCGCATGATCACTCGCTTTAATGGCAGCCTACGTCTAATTTTCATCCCCACCCAACCCCTTCTCATCAGACCCAGTAACCTGCCAGTAGTATAATTTGACTTTTTTTCCTGCTGCCCCCCTGAAATATCAAACGTCAGCTGAGACAAGAAGCACACTTAAAGTATCAATAGGACACTGGATGTGACTGCCCTAGCTTGGAGCTGCTGGTATTAGGGATTTTTACAAATTCATTTATTCATTCATTTATCCATCCACAGACAAGCATTTACTGAGAACATATTCTATGCCAGGCCTGAAATTGATGCTGGAACTCCAAAGGAGAATAAATCATATTCCTACAGATAAAGTGGTAATTCTAGCATATGATTTTAAATAGGCTCAGAAGATCCCAAATGTGTCATCAAAACACAACCCCTCACTCCCTCTATCACCAAGACATGGCATTCCTCTCCACCTTCTACTCATTTGTGTCTGAATTTTTTTTTTTTTTTTTTTTTTTTTTTTTGCGGTACACGGGCCTCTCACTGCCGTGGCCTCTCCCGTTGCAGAGCACAGGCTCCGGACGCACAGGCTCAGCAGCCATGGCTCACAGGTCTAGCCGCTCTGCGGCATGTGGGATCTTCCCCGACCGGGGCACTAACCCGTGTCCCCTGCATCGGCAGGCGGACTCCCAACCACTGCGCCACCAGGGAAGCCCTTGCTGTCATTTTTTGATGAGTAAATCTATAAGAAAATATCAGACTGGACTATGAGGAATGGAGAGAACAAAGAGACGTGCATTTATTCCTGTCTCTGAAATGAATCGTTGAGAGACCTTGAACAAGTTCCTTGTCTTATCTGTACTTTTGATTTCTCATCTATAAGATGATGGACTGGGATAGCCGTAGCTATGTATACAATATGAAGGTGGAGGTGCTTGGCTGAATTCAGGAGGGCTGAGGGGCAGGGAGAGGGGTTGGAGACGCAGAGCCTCCCCCTTTTCCCCAGCCTTTCCTTTTCACAAAGGGGAAATTCACAAACCCTGGGGAATATACTGTAGTGTCATGAAAAAGATGGAAAATATATTTGGAGTGTACTTTTGGGGAAGGAAATTGGATAAAGTCATTCACAGCTGTGTCCTCCTCTTTAACTGCGCTAAGCCTCTGTGATAGGCAAGATGAAGCAACTGTATCACTCGGGTAAGCCCCTGGGTCTGATGTACCCAGGAGAAGGTTCCCTTTCTCCTCAGAATGGGGGTCTGTGGAATATTCCAAGAGTGTTTCCCACTTGTCACAAGTGGAGACTATTGTGGTGCAGACCTTTCTAGCTCAGATAATGATTTGAATCGATTCCTTGAACTCACTCTTGAACAAAGCTGGGGAGATGTGGTTTCTAGCAGAAATCAGGCCACGGTGGGAAAATAGTAAACATTTTAACATTGAAACATTCACGGAAAGACACACCCATCCCTAAGGAGGAGTCTCCAACTCAGAGTGTATCTTTCTCTACTTGGAGTTTAAGAGTAGGAGACCAGACAGGACCGTTGGGTGAGGCTGTTACTTATTTTATTATTGTTCTTTAAAAAAACTTTTTTTAAAATTTTATAGTGGAGTGGAGTTGATTTACAATGTGTGTTACTTTCAGGTGTACAGCAGAGTGATTCAATTATACATGTACATATATCTATTATTTTTCAAATTCTTTTCCCATTTAGGTTATTATAGAACACTGAGTAGAGTTCCCTGTGCTATACAGTAGGTCCTTGTTGATTATCTATTTTATATATAGTAGTATATATATGTTAAAGACCAATAAGGAGACATCTCTACTTCTAAAACAGGCCCTCTCTAAACCCCGAGTGTCAGTTAGCTTCGTGTTACAGGTGGGGTTTTCTGGAGGAAGATGCAGAGACCCAGTTAGGATATAAGATTTTAAATAGAGAACAAGAGCTAAAAAGGAAGGGGAAAGAGCAGGACTGGGCAGAGGGAAAAGTTGAACTATGAGTGGTCTCAGCGAAGCCTATCCACCCCGGCGGGAGCTCTAGAGTGAATACTGTCTGCCCAGGTGCCTGGCCTGTATATACCTTCCTCCTTGCTTCTCTCAGGCACCAGATGAGGCTGCCAGGAAAAGCATGACCTCACAAGGTGGTCTCTGCAGCTGAGGCAGGAGCTGACAGCCGGAGGTTGCCTGCTGACCTCACTCCACACAGCCAGGCAGTACATCCTTCCTTAAAGGAATGCCTAAGTTGCCCACCACTGGACCCTCCATGAAACTGATGGCACAGACGGATGGTTAAGGAGAATGTAAAGAAGGTACAGTTTACCAGGGTGCTGCACGAGTCCTTGTAAATAGTACTGAACTGCACCCATAATCCTCAAGGACAAAGGAAGGTAGCAATTGGTATAACCTAGAGAAAGGATTGCAGCAGTGGCCGTAACTCTAGGAGAGAGCTGGGGCCTTAGGTCGAGAAAACACAGCAGGTATCAACCTGTAGCTTGGGAAGGAGGGAGCTGTTCGTGAAAGAAAGGTTCTGATCTCTTTCGCCTACTTTCCTTTCCCCTGCTTGTACCTATCAGTAGAGAAACCCGACAGAAGCCAGAGGGCAGACAATGTCAGTTGACGCAATCTCCCTGGTACGGAGCAGGGGGGGAAAGGTAGACTGCAGCTCTGGAGGGGCCAACAAGAAATATCCAGCACTCTCTGATACCAGCTCTAGGATTTAAACAGTTGTTAGATGATCCGGGAACATCAAGATCACAGAAACAGAGTCTGGCCAGAATTAAGAGCCCACAGTGAAATCCTGTAACCCCTTCAATGTCAGTTTTACTGCATTAGATTTGGTCCCCAGACTAACACTAGATCTTGGAAAAGGCTACAGAAAAAAGGGCCTTATGTGTCTCTACCTGTCTTGGCTCTGTTTTTTCTTGAGGCAGTCTTCTCCATCCACATCTTCATTGATCCTTAAGACTCAGAGGTCAGAGACCTCTTTGCTTCTTCCATTAGCTCAGTTTTTTTTTTTTCCAAACTATGCATTACAATTCATTAGTAGGCTATGAAATCAAGTTGTCATGGCCAAAACTTTAAAAAAAGGTACAGGACAGGTTCTGTCACCGTGCACTGCATGTTAAACAAGAAAAAAAGGTAATTATCATTCTGTGAAACTTTGGTTTGGTTATGTGCATATGTACTGAGTCAAAATGTAAAATTAATATATTTCTTATTTCCTTATTGGGTCCCAATAAAAAGTCTGAAACATTAGCCTAGTTGGTTTGAGATCATAGAAAATAATTATCATGAAACATGTATTACAGATAGCCACATCTCCTTTCTACAATGGATCAGGAATGGGGGTACAGGGATGACGATCAGGAATGCTGGGAGATTCAAGGTTGTAAAGCCAGTACAGACTTAATTGTTGGTTTTTTCAGGGTCATGACATACTCCAATTGTCCAAAAGATTATCTCAAAATTCCTACTTTTCCTCTTTTGTTCTTCCTACAGTAGACTACTTCCAGTAGCCATCATTTACACCTCAAAGGTGACCTAAGGCCTTACTCTAAGCTCAACAAAGTACTCAGAGGCTGAGGTGGAGCTCTGGCCCCACGCAAAGGGAGGAATTAGATCCAGAGAGCAGCTCGCTGGGAGATGCCTGCAGGTCAGTATCTCCAGGACTGTTGTCCATTGCCATCTGCAGAGGTATGATTTCCCTTTCTCAAAACAGATGTGTAAAAGCTCACACAACTGGCTGCCAGCTTCTTCCTCCTGAACAGCATCCTGACAGCTGGCTCTCCCATTATAACTATGTTAACAATTCAGCAGCCTTTGGTACCCAGGCTAGAACCATGTGCATTTAATTGCCTTGGATGATTAAGAGTTAACACTGCTGACCCACCCAGAGGGAAACTGCATGGAATATCCAATTAGAGGCAACCAGCCTCTTTGAAAATAATCCAGTGTACCAGGGATACCTCACAATAATCGGGATAATCATAGCAATTCTAAATATATCTATTTTGAAAGCAGTGAGCCATTTCTCACTCATAGAAACTTTATTTGCTAGAAAGCAGATTCTTGCAATCATTCAAATTGGAGATGTGTCTTTTGTTGTTGTTGACGTTCCCCATAGCCTCTCAGGTGCAGGAAGGACAGAGAAAGCCATCCCAGAGGAGAACAGAATCAATCCCAGCTGCTCATTAAAAGGTAAACCGTCAATAATCTTTGTCAGGCTTTTTTATCTTGGGCTTTAGTACATGATGATCCCTAAGGCAGCCCGCGGTATTGAGATGTAGCTGGGCTCCTGGTTTGTTCATCCCCACTGGTTCAGGATTAACCCTCTGCATGCCGCTGCGGACTTTCTCTGAACCACTTCTGAACCCTGGATAGGCGAGTAATATGAGGCTGCTATATCCATCTGCAGGAGGCATGGGTTTTCCTTTGGAAATATATAAATAGCTCAAGGCGCTTGGGAACCAAACGCAGCCATTAGGAGGGAGCTGCAAGAGACAAAAATTCAGAAGGCAGTCACCAAGATTTCACTAATTTATTTTACTTTGTTTTGGTTTTTTTTTTATTCATTTTTATTGGAGTATACTTGCTTTACATGTTGTGCTCTTTTCTACCGCACAGCAAGCTGAATCAGCTATACATATACCTAGATCCCCTCTTTATTGGATTTCCTTCCCATTTAGGTCACCACAGAGCATTGCGCAGAGTCCCCTATGCTATACCGTATGTTCTCATTGCTTGTCTATTTTATACATAGTATCACTAGTGTATCTATGTCAATCCCAATCTCTCAATTCCTCCCATCCTCACCCCCTTTTCCCCTTGGTATCCGTACATTTGTTCTCTACATCTGTGTTTCTATTCCTGCTTTGCAAATAAGATCATCTATACCATTTTTCTAGATTCCACATATATGCATTAATATATGATATTTGTTTTTCTCTTTCTGACTTACTTCACTCCGTTTGACACTCTCTCGGTCCATCCACCTCTCTACAAATGACCCAATTTCGTTCCTTTTTTATGGCTGAGTAATATTTCATTGTGTATATGTACCACATCTTCTTCATCCATTTGTCTGTTGATGGACATTTGGGTTGCTTCCACGTCCTGGCTATTGTAAATAGTGCTGCTATGAACATCGGGGAAGATTTCACTAGTTTAAAACCAACTCATATAATGGGCATTTATTGAAGCCTTTACACTAATCCCTCATATTTGGATTTCAGTTGGTCCTCACTGTCATGGTGTGAGCGAAGGGTTATGATTCTTATTTTGCATAAAAAACTCAGAGAATGTATAAGCAAATAAATTTAAAAAAAAACTCAGAGAAGGTAACTGACTGCTAAAGACACCACCGTGTGTAATGTTTTAAAGTATGATTCATGTACTGATGACTTCTGAATTTCTATCTCCAGTTCAAACTGCTTCTGGAACTACAGACTTGCATATCCAATGATGTACTTGACTTCTCCAGTTGGATATTCAAGCCACATCTCAAACTTCACACGTCCGCAACTGAGCTCTTGATACATAACTGTAAACCTGGAGTTCATGACAACTCCGGCCATCCATTGCTCAGGCTCCAAACCTTGCAATCACCCTTGATGCCCAGTCCCTCATCTGATTCATCAGGGAATCCTTAGATCCAGAATCTGACCATTTCTCACCAATTCTACTGTTGTTCCTCTGGTCCTACTACCATTATCTCAATCCCTCAGATTACTAACTCATCTTCTGTCTTTTCATTTTCCCTTGCCCTTTCAGTCTATTCCTAACATATTAGCTATTGCAAACCTAGAAAATCAAGGTGAGTTCTCTTGTTCCTTTGCCCTAACACTCCCATAGCTTCCTGTTTCACACAGATGAAAAGCTGACATTCTTCCTATAAACCTAAAGGCCCTACTTGATCTGGGCCCTGTTATCTCTCTGACCTCATCCCCTAGGATTCCTTCATTCCTCTGCTCACACCGTCTCCTTAGATTTCCTCTGTCTGATCTACTCATGCTTTGGGGCCTGTTACAGGTTGAATTGTGTCTCCCCCCAAAAAGATATGTTGGAGTCCTAACCCCCAGTACCTCAGACTATGACCTTATTTGGAAATAGGGTCTTTACAGAGGTAGTCAAGTTTAAATGAGGTCATATGGTAGGTCTTAATCCAGTAAGACTGGTGTCTTTATAAAAGAGGACATTTGGACACAGCAACATGCACACCAGGAAACCATGTGAAGATGAAGGGACAGACTTAAGTGATGTGTCTATAAGCCAAAGAATCCCAAAGATTGCCAGAAAACCACCAGAAGCTAGGAGAGAGGCCTGGAATAGATCCTTTCCTCATGGCTCTTGCAAGGAACCAACCCTACAAACACCTGGATCTCAGACTTCTTGCCTCCAGAATTGAGAGACAGTAAATTTCCACTGTTTAAGCCACCCGGTTCATGGCACTTTGTTGCAGTAACCCCAAGACATAAATGCAAGGCCTTTGTCCTTGCTCTTCCACTGTCCTGGAATATTCTTCCCCCAGAGGTCCCATGTCCTTTAGCTCCTTATTTGGTAAACCATTCTCTGGGTACCTTACCATAAATGAACACATATTCCTTAATATATCCTCCCTCCCTTCCCTCCTTTATATTTTTTCCTTAAAACATGTTTCACATACTTGACTTGTTTCTGTTTCCCCCCACTCCCATCTCAATTCCAGGAGGACAATAAATTTTTGGAGGGAGTTGTTTCGTTTCTTGCTGCATTCTCAACAGACCTGCATGTAGGAGTCATTCAATAAATGTTTGTTGAATGCATAAATGAATGAGTCTCTCCCTTTTCTCCCCTACCATACTGACTACCATCATCCTAGTCTAGGCAATCATTATTTCTCCCTACACCCTGCTATCAGCTCTTAATCAGCCTCTCTGCTGCTGGCCCCATCTTCTCCAATCCATGCTCCAAATTGCTTTCAGGAGTCAGCTTTCTGAAAAATACATGACCTCTTTTTTTTTCCCTAGTGAGAAGCTCCTTTAGTGGTTGAACCACAACTTCTGGATAAAGCCAAGCTCTCCATGGCATGGCTTACTCATTGTTCTGTAGACTGTCTGCAGCCAGAGGCACTAACCATTCCTCCTGTCCCTGTAGAGCATCCTGATCGTCCCGAAGTTTACTGCCCTCTACCTTGACTCTGGGAGGGCCCTCTAACCTGTGTGACAAATAGAATGTGACAGAAGTGATGCTCTATGCCTTCTTTTACATGAATGTTTGTAGCAGCTTTATCAGTAATATCCCAAAATTGCAAACAACCTATATATCCATCAACAAGTGAACGAACAAATCGTTGTACCCATACAGTGGAATACCACTCAGCAATAAAAATGAACTATGGATACATGCAACAACTTGGATGAATCTCAAAATAAGTATGCTGAGTTAAGTAAGCCAGACTGAAAAAGGATACATACTGTATGATTCCATTTATATAAAGTCCTAGAACATGCAGACCAAACAGTGACCAACACCAACTGAAGCAGAGACAAACTGAGGAATCATGAGCAACTCAATGGCTTTTTGTTTCTAGCACATAGTTTTGGGGTGTCTTCTTGTGCAGTAACATGATTGGAACTTCTTTAGCCTCATCTCCAACAGTGCCCCTACCTCCACTTATTATATCTGCCATAGCAAATTATTGCAGCTTCACAAACGTATCGTGTGTTTTCTCTCTCCTCTCATACACACACACACACACACACACATGCACACACACACACATCAGAGCATTTCCACATGCCACTTTTACCACTTGGAGTTGCTCTCATTTTTTTTCACCTGATTAACTGTAGCCTCATCCTTCCAGCCCTGGCCCACCCTTCCTGCTCTGAAATCCCCAAGTCAGGGCACTCAGCACCCTGTCTTCTAGACACGCCTTGATTATATTCTCCATCGGGGAGAAAGCTCATTGAGGGTAGGAAAAGCAGCTTATTCACTGATTTGGCTATAGTACTCAGCGCTATGCCTGGCACATGGTGAGCATTCAGTAAATGATTTTGAAATAATGAGTTGTACTGAATGACTAAATGCTTCTACAGATGCTTATAATTTACTTGGGGTAGAGGGGGAAGATTAAAATGCATGAAACAATTAGAGAACAAAGCAAAACAGTATAAAACCAAATACCAAATGGGTACCCAGTGTTCACAACTTCAGAAATACTCTTATCTTGATAATTGGTTCATGCTATATTAGGTTCTTCATATTAGTAGTAATTAGAATAATAATGATCCATTACAATGAAAACTTTAGTTTTCAAAATGCTTTCACATGCATTCTCTCTTTTGATTCGACTCCAATTATTTAGCGACAAAGAAGTCATAGAATCATTTATGCCAAATCATGTAACATGAGGAGGTTTCTTGTCATTTATTCTTTCCTGAACTCAGTTGCCTGTGAACCAGACTGCTACTCAAATGTTTGCGTGAGCTTTAGGATACGGTGTCATTTCTCTGTTCCCCAACAAAAGTAATAAAACATAGGGTTAGTGTTCCCCAGGACCAGAGCCACTTCACAGACTTGCAGCCTTTTTCTATTGGCTAAAAACACCCAATAAAATAACATAAACTGAAAATACGAATCTATGAACAGAGGGGCATTCAGTAAATGCAACATAATGCCATCTAAATAAACAACTACGACGAACACATTCTACATAGAGATAACCTGGCCATTTGCAGCTTGGCAATTCCATTTCTAAATACTCAAACGTTTCTCTACCCAAGAGCAGAAAAACATCATTCAAGACCAACAGGATGACTGGCTGTAAACTGAGTTAAACCTCACCAGAAGAGTATTTTGTCCATTTCAGCTTCCCTATCACTACAAGATACTATTTATTGAACAGCTACTCTAAGCCAAGTATTGCTGTACTTGGTACTGTATTAAGTGTTTTAGCTTCATTATCTGTAATCTTTAGGCGTTCCTAAGAGGCAGGTATCATTATTCCCATTTTACAGGTGGGAAGACTGATACTCAAAGAGGTAAAGTGAATGTCACACCACAACAGAAACAGCTGGTAAGTGGCTGCTAGGATTCAAACTGAGATCTGTCTTCAAAATTAGTGCTCCCTCTACCTTAAAAAGTTTGCTAATCCAAGAATAAATGAATATTTTAGGGTTTCCAGTAATTTTAGGGACCTGTCATTTCAACTGTTTCTCATTATTTTTCCTAATGAAAACATGAATAATTAATTGAGGACTGACAGTCGCCTCCTGGTACAAAGCACTCAGAGTGGCAAATGGGTCCTCCCTACGTGACACCATAGCAACCAGTTGAAAAATGAAGAAAGAGAGGAAGGAAGGAAGGAAGGAAAGAAGGAAGGAAGGGAGGGAGGGAGGGAGGGAGGAGGGAGGAAGGAAGGAGGGAGGGGAGGGAGGGGAGGGAGGGAATCTTCCTTGATCACACAGTTGTTTGCTTTCATTCTAGGTGGAAGGAAGGAAGGAGAGAGAGATAATTAGCCTGATTTCTTACCCTTAGGTGTCAGATACAAGCAGAACCTCTGTATTTCCCATGTGCCTCTCCTCCTTACAGGATCACAAAGCACCCAGGACTAAAATGCCCCCAGACGTGGAAGAACCAGTTAATCAGGAGGGGTTTATGGGGGCTTTCGAATTTCCCGCTGCAGGACATCTGTACCAAGGACCTTAACTCACCAGCCTAAGGGGATCTGCTGGGAGACCGTGAAACCTTTCTTGATGGGTTCCCAACCCAGCTGTCTCTGCCAAAAGGTTCTGTCTGCTGAAGGCTTCCCTCCCCACTCCTGGGCCTTTTAGAGTCCCAGGGAGGAGAGGGAGAAAAAGGTAGTAGCAAGGCCCACCACTGAATTCTGCTCAGGGATTTTCCTAACACATCGCTTCTATGATTTCAGAGCTTCGGTAAACGGGAATGGGGCCTCCTTAAGAGGGCCTGCTGTTGCACTCTCCAGAGAAGGTAGGAGGATCACATGGGAGAGGGGACATTGGAACAATATTGAATAGTGAATAGAAATTTGCCAACTGGAAAAATTAGGAAATGTGCATGTGTGATGTGTGTGTGTGTGTTTGTGTGTGGAATAGGTTGGGAGGTTGGGAAGGAAAAGGGCAAAGGAACTAGCCTGTGCCAGACATATAGCGGGGAGGCGGGAAGGCACACTCTGCACGTGCAGTTTGCTCTGCCTGCAATCGCCTGACCTGTCCTCGCCTCCCTCATCTGATTAGTACCTCATGCTCATCTTTCAGGCTGCAGCTGAAATGTCACTTCCTCCGAGAAGACTTCCCTCACACCCCAATTCTTGGATAAGTTCCCACTTTGTGTCTCAAAGAAGAAGAAGCCTGTACTTCCCTAAAAGTAGTATTTATCTTATTTAGTGGCAATTTCCCACTTACAACTAGAGTTTGAGGTCTGCATTAGTTTCCTATTCCCTAGGAAACTATATAACAGAAACTATAACAAATTACCACAAACCTAGTGTCTTAAGCAAAATAAATTTATTCTCCTATAGCTCTGTAGGCCAGAAATGTGAACTGAGCCTTACAGGGCTACAGTAAAGGTGCCAGGAGGACTAGTTCCTCGTGGAGGCTCCCGGGGAGAATCCATTTCTTGCCTCTTCTGGCTTCTAGGGGCTGCTGGCATGCTTTGGCTTGTGGTTGCATCACTGCAATCTCTGCTTCCATGGTCATATTGCCTTCTCCTTTTCTGTTGTCAAATCTCCCTCTGTCTCCCCCTTATAAAGACAGCGGTAGTCTTCCTAGCTCAAGATTCTTAATCATATCTGCAAAGTCCTTTCACCATATAAGGTGACACTCACAGGTTCTAGGAATTAGGACCTGGATATCTTCAGGAACTATTAGTCAGCCTACCACAAAGTCCTTACTGTCATGGGCACCATCTATTCCCCACTCTGTCCCTAGTGCCCCACACTGGGTCCAGCCCATAGTAGGTACAAAGTGGATATGTGTTGAAAGGATGAATTAAATCAGTGGATGGGTGGAAAAAAGGATGCTCTAGGTAACCCAAGCCATACGGGTGTGACTATTGACAGGGCCGGACACAGAGCAGGGGAAGGAGGGGGAAGGTTAGAGGTGGGGGAGGGAAAGAAAGGGAATAGATACCAAGGAATTTCACAAGAGGGTTCTGCAGCTGCCAAGCTAGTGGGAATATGTTCATCACTCAAAGGAAAATGCACCAGCAGTGCCAGCACTGCTCTCAGAACCTCTCTGCCTGATGCCAGGAACCTTTGAAAGTGCATTTTTTTCTCATTCATGTTCCCAAACAGTAAACAGCATTATCAAACCCAATCTTACAAATACGACTCATTGGCATTTTCCGATCATTTATATTGATTTAACCTGCAAAGGGTTTTCCCGTCCACTATCTGAGACTCACACCGACTCCTTAGAGGGAGGTATGGAAACTCTTGTAATGAAGAAACAGATGAAGAAACAGAGGTTCAGAGAGGACATGGATTCCTGTTCATGGTCACATACTGAGTTAATCTACATGGATTGTTCCAGCTTCTGCTGGGCGGTGCTATCTGTACTACCACCACGCACATAAGGCTCGGTCTTTTAAAGGATCATATCACATACTACATGTATGAAGGCATTTTGTATATTTATACACTCACCCACCTAGACACACACATATACATATCTATGTAATATCATATATAGCATTGCATATTCTACACAGTGACATGTTTATATGCACCTGTAACATACAGATCTGGTAGGAAAACACTTGAGATAGCATTGAGAGAGTGCAAAGAGAAAAGAATTATGCTCAAATGAAATAATGGAAGGGAAGCCCTTCTTTACTCTTAATAATTAAGGAATGGAAAATGAGGACAAATTCTTAAAGACCAATATAGAACACTTGGATATTTTTTGGATTGAAAGGCTAGATGCTAATCAGGATATGTGTCCGACTCCTCCAGAGCAAGGAGTCATTCATCCCCACATTCTCAAACACCTCAAATATCAAGACCTTTCTATGTGGTAACCACTGCACAGTGCTGGGACAGAAAGACAAATGAAGACACAGTCCCTGCCTCCAAGGAGCTCACAGCAGAGGGACAGGCAGATGTGTACATCTAGCAATTATCCTACAACGTGCCAAGTGCTTTCATTGCTCTATCCCGTGGGAACACAGAGCCAGGGCATCTAAATCAGGCTTCGTTCATAGGAGACTTTTTAGGAGAGCTGGTGCTTGGGCTGAAGTGAGAACTGGCTAGATGAAAAGTGTTCAGTAAATGTTTATTGAATCAACCAGTGGATGAATAACTGAATGAAGAGGACTCTAGTTTCTCCCCATGGGTTTGATCCCCTCCCCTGGCAACCCCGCCAGCTCTCCACCCGCTTTATAGAATCAAGTATGAGAATTTATTGTGTCAAAGCCTTAAGAATTCATAGACTATTGAGGTAGCCGTTGTCATACTCAATAAAGAAACCCACAACTTGGGGAAAATGAAAGTATCAGCAGCCTCTTCTAATAAAAGAAAATCAACAGTCTGGTCTCTCTCCACGTTAGGGAACTTTTTGGATGTCCAATTATCGGGCAGCCTGGAAACAAGTTTCTCTTCCTAAGATAAACAGCCAATGACCGAAGCACAATTTATATCTATTATTTTTTCATCAGGCTCCCATCTCAGTCCGGGCAAGCCTAAATAAGAAGAACTATTAGGAAAATCGGAGGCAAGGACACAAATAAACGCTCTACCTCTGGCATCTGTTGCGGGTCTGATCCTGAACAACGTGTGTCTTCCTATGTGACATTACCAGCACCGAACTGGAAAATAAAGAGTCTAACTACAGATATGGTCTATAATGAATCCATCTGGCCACACATCAAGTTTTTAAACATTTACAGTTATGGCCCTGGCCTTATTAAACCTGCAGGAAAACAGGCGCCCTCAGGGTTTACATGTGGGGCTTGAAATTTCTAGAAAAACATACACTCGTTTGCTAGATGCTTGAGATCAGGAAATGGTATGAAAACATCAGGAAAGTGGCTTGCAGGGCTTTCTCAAACTGCATACATACAGGGCTCGGTAAAGATCGTGTATGAGCTGTCAAGTCCATATTTGAATCCATTCCCATCTTGAAAATCTATTCCGTGTTGATTGTCCAAGAAGAAGCAAATCCAGCAAATTAATGGGAACAAGTGATAAATACAGGAAAATAAAGAACTCCCTTTTATCAGGGGCAATGCAAAAATAAAGATTTGAGACAGAGTTGGAACCCAGCCTTATCAGCGCTCTCTAGAAGGCAATGTGGTTTCCTTAAAGAACCACATGGTTGGGACACCAGGAGAGTCTCCAGTCTGCGTCTGCCATTGTACAAGGGCAGGCAAATCACTTAATCTCTGAGAGTCCGTTTTCTCATGAGTAAAATGGGAAAAACTGTAACCACTTGCTCACAGGGTAGTGTGAGGTTCCAATGCTGTTGCAATGGTTTTCAAACTGTGGTTTAAGAATCACTAGTGGGTCTGGAAATTAGTTTAGTGGATCACAACTACTATTTTTAAACAAAATAAAATTGGAATAGAATAAAATAGAATAGAATGGAATGGAATAGAGAATAGCTCACATATCATAAGACTGAGGACGGTATTGTAAAATTTTTGTTTCATTTATATGTGTGTATGTATGGACTAGGTTGCTATGTTAAATGAATTTGTTTTTCTAAATTAAGGCTATACTATATGAAAGATCTTTGTAAAATGTAAAGGGAGGTCTCCAGGGAAATCTTGTGGCCCAGCAATTGCAAATGGGTTTTGTTTTGATTGTACAGTTTTCAATTTTTTAAAAATAGACTTCAGTTTTTAGAGGAATTTTAGGTTCACAGCAAAATTGAGAAGGTACAGAGATTTCCTATATACCTCCTGCCCCTACGAATGTACAGCCTCACCATTACCAACCAGCCCTCCACCAGAGTGATACATTTGTTACAACTGATGAACCTACATAGACCCATCATTAAGGCCCACAGTCTTTAGTTTATATTAAGGTTCACTCTTGATGTTGTACATTCTATGAGTTGGGACAAATACATGTATCCACAATTATAATATTATACAGAGTAGTTTCACTGCCCTAAAAATCCTTAGTGCTCCATGCATTCATCCCTCCCTCCCCACTAACCCCTGACAAGCACCAATTTTTTACTACTACCATATTTTGCCTTTTCCAGAATGTCATATGGTTGGAATCAGACAGTATGTAGCCTTTCCAGATTGGCTTCTTTCTCTCAGTAATATGCATGTCTTTTCATGGCTTGAAAGCTCATTTCTTTTTAGTGCTAAATAATATTCCCTTGTCTGGATGTACCACAGTTTATTTATTCATTCACCTACTGAAGGATACCTTGGTCGCTTCCAAGTTTGGGCAATTATGAATAAAGCTGCTATAAACATCTGTGTGCAGATTCTTACGTGGACATAAGTTTTCAGCTCCTTTGTGTAAATTCCAAGGAGCGTGATTGCTGGATGGTATGGTAAGAGTATGTTTAGTTTTGTAAGAAACTACCCAACTATATTTCAAAGAGGTTGTACCATTTTGTATTCCCACTAGCAATGAATGAGAGTCCCTGTTGCTCCACATCTGCACTAGTATTTGAGGTAGTCAAATGTGTTCTAGATTTTGGCTATTTAATAGGTATGTGGTGGTATATCATTGTTGTTTTAATTTGCAGTTCCCTGATGACGTACAATGTGGAGCATCTATATTTTCACATATTTATTTGCCATCTGTATATCTCCTTTGCTGAGGTATCTGATAAAATCTTTGGCCCATATTTAACTGGGTTGTTTGTTTTCTTATTGTTTCGTTTTAAGAGTTCTTTGTTTATTTTAGATAACAGTGCTTTATCAGATGTGTCATTTGTAAATATTTTCTTCCTGTTTGTGGCCTTTTTATCCTCTTGACAGTGTCTTTGGAGAGCAGCAATTTTTAATTTTAATGAAGTCCAGTTAATCAATTCTTTCTTTCATGTATCATACCTTTGGCACTGTATCTGAAAGGTCATTACCAAACCCAAGTTCCTCTAGATTTTCTCCTATGTTATCTTCTAGGAGTTTTCTATTTTTCACTTTACATTTAGGTCTGTGATCCATTTTGAGTTAATGTTTGTGAAGAGTATAAGGTCTATGTAGAGATTCATTTTTGTGCATGTGGACGTCCAGTTGCTCCAGCACCATTTGTTGAGAAGACTATCTTTTCTCTATTGTATTGCTTTTGCTCCTTTGTCAAAGATCAGTTGACTGTATTTATATGGGTCTAATTCTGGGCTCTCTGTTCTGTTCCGTTAATCTATTGTCTATTCTTCCACCGGTACCACTCTGTCTTGATTACTGTAGCTGTATACTAAGTCATGAGGTTGAATAGTGTCAGTCCTCCAGCTTTGTTCCCTCTTTCAATATTGTGTTGGCTATTCTGGGTCTTTTGCCTCTCCTTATAAACTTTAGAATCAGTTTGTCAACATCCGCAAAAATAACTTGCTGGGATTCCATTGAATCTATAGATCAAGTTTGGAAGAACTGATAGCTAGACAATAGTAAGCCTTCCTATTCATGAACATGGAATATCTAGTTGTTTAGTTCTTTCACTTCTTTCATGAGAGTTTTGTAGTTTTCCTTATAGAGCTCTTATACATATTTTGTTATACCTAAGTATTCTACTTTGGGGATGATAATATAAATAGTATTGTGTTTTTAATTTAAAATCCCATGTGTTCATTGCTGACATATAAGAAAGTGATTGACTTTTGTAAATTAATCTTGTATTCTGTAAACTTGTTATAATTGCTTATTAGTTCCAGGAGATTTTTTTGTTGATTCTTTCAGATTTTCTACGTAAAGAATCATGTCATCTACAAAGAAAGCCAGTTTTATTTCTTCCTTCACAATCTATATATCTTTTATTTCCTTTTCTTGTCTTATTGAATTAACTAGGACTTCCAGTATGATGCCGAAATACATTAGTGAGAAAGCACATCCTTGCTTTGTCCCTGAGCTTTGTGGTAAGGCTTTGTGATTCTTACCATTTAGTATAATGTTAACTGTGGGGTTATTTTTTCGGTAAATATTCTCTATCAAGTTAAGGTTTTAAAATTAGAACAAAATTCGAATGCACTCAACAGACATTCATGTTTCAGTTCCCTCAACTGCCACCATCCCTTATTTCCAGCATGTTTCATTCATGTTACCTGCTTGACTCCTGGAAGCTTCTGAATTTGTGATATCTAAGCAAACCATAATATGAACATAACCCTAGTTTTACACTTTTCACCCTGAATTAGAATTGTCTCTGCAATTGTCCCTGAAATTCTTAAGAACAGGAACTTGATCCAGGCTGACAGTATCCTTTACATAATAGCTGCTTAATAATACTTCTTGAGCAAAAGAACATTATCGGTGGATGAAAAGCAGAGTCAAGATTTCCAGATCCTTGTCTGGGCTCAGACTTTGCCATTGGCCGTCTGGGTTACGTCAAGGGAGTCATTTCCCTGCTCTGTGCCTATGTTTCCCTTGCTGGTAAAATAAGAGTACTGGACCCAAACCAGTGTTTTCCATACATGGGTGTGCTCTGGGAAATCCACAAACAATGAAAAGTGCCTGTCTGCCAAATGAGGAAGATTTAAACTGCCAGAGGATCCCATTTATTGCTTTCACCTGTTTTATTTATTATCTACCTTAAGATTTCATTTGACTAGATGCTCTCTAAGATCCCATCTAGCTCTGCCATTCAAAGACTCCAGGACCCCCAGTGTGGTGTTCTCTCAGGCACGCTCTAACACCTTCATTAAGCTGTTATGTTCTTTCTTCAAAGCCTGCTAAGCTATCAGCGACTGAGGCGGTGGCTAATATGAATAGAACCTTTGACAACACAAGCAGGCGGATTCATTTGTTCTCTGCTTTCAGAGTCCAGGCGAATGGTCCCATCTTCCTTTGGACTCCTGCAATTCCTGATGACTAACTGCATTCATCTCCTTTGATGTGTGGCTACTCCCATAGATCTTGCTGGGAACTTTCTGTTTCAGGGGTTCATCTATCAGCCAGTGTGGATTAGGAGGACATTTAATGGAGAATTCATTATGATGAGAAATCTGTGAGTTGCAGTCATAAAATTTGCTCTCGCTTTTATGGAAAGCTTCATCATCCGCCCACTCTTCCTGAAAACGACTGCTACCAGGCTAACCCTCCCACCTCTGGTCTCCTGCTCCGTTTTGCAATGTTTGCAATGTTCACCCAAACATGTTATTTGATTCATTTCAGCCTAGGATTATTGAGTGCCTGTTATGTACCAGGTACTGTGCTAACCATGACCAGTAAACCAAGGTGTGCTTTACACATCTATGCCCTTGACCACTGGCATGTCCTGTTCCCATTTTATTCCTTCTCTCTCAAGATTAAATTCACTCACAAATTCTATTAACCCTTTTCTGACCCACCCCTCATAAACTAACTCATCATATTCTGGGCTTCCCACACCCTGACTTCTCTCTTTTGATCACGTTTTACCTTGTGCCTCTGTTTTCTTAGCTTGTGGGGAAGATAAGATGAATAAAGAGAGGTAAAGCACTTAAGTTGTGCCAGCTACATGACAGGTATTAAATAAATATTAGCTATTATCATTGTTATACTTGTAACTGGCATCTGAGCAGACAAGATAGAACAGAATGCAAGAGGGCTGGGCATTGGGATGTGTCATTCAAAGGGAGGAGGAACAGATCCAGAAGGTTGGGGACATGCGGATTCCTGGTCCAGGTGTGGAAACGGAAAGAGACGGTTTGGGAATGAAAAGAGATAATGCTAGAAACATTCTTTTGATTGCTTTAGATGTCTGGTCCAAGCTATGACCAGCTGCCCATGAAGGGTCAGACATCACGAGTGTCCTCCCTCTCCAGCCCCCCACCCTGCAGCTCTGGAAGGAATTTTCTGTGCTGGCCTTTCAAGAGGAGCTGCCTCAGGCTTTCAGCTCTGGCTACCAGAGTCAAGGGAGAAGGTCACACTTCTTGGCAGTCAAGGGTGAAGGGCTCCTCAGGCAACACTTGATCTGCCACTGCTTTTCTGGCAGCCCACTCAAAATTATTGATTTGAGTGTGTGGATAAGAAATGAGGGTTAGAGCTGCAAAGGGGCCTGCTACTCATCCCTGCTAGAACTGGTATAATTTGAGAGATTCTTTTAACACCCTCTCAGAGGATCTAAGTCTAGGCGTTCTTCAAGAAGAGGAAAATGTCAGTCTTCACCTAAGGACAGAGTCCTCAGTACAACAGGTCTCAATGCCTTATTCATCTGTCTACCTACAAACTGGCCAATTCAAAGCATATGTGCAGTAATACTTAGTTATTATCACATGGTCATATGGGGGCTTGAATGCTTCCTTAGAATGTATCTTTCATTGAAGTATAGTTGAGTTACAATATTTTATTAATTTCAGGTGTACAACAGTGATTCAATATTTTTATAGATTATATTCCATTTAAAGTTATAATAGGGCTTCCCTGGTGGTGCAGTGGTTAAGAATCCGCCTGCCAATGCAGGGCACACAGGTCCGAGCCCTGGTCCGGGAAGATCCCACATGCCACGCAGCAACTAAGCCCGTGCACCACAACTACTGAGCCCGCGAGCCACAACTACTGAAGCTTGCAGGCCTGGAGCCCGTGCTCGGCAACAGGAGAAGCCACCACAATGAGAAGCTTGTGCACCGCAATGAAGAGTAGCCACCGCTTGCTGCAACTAGAAAAAAGCCCGCACGCAGCAACAAAGACCCAATGCAGTCAAAAATAAATTAATTAAAAAAAATTAAAGTTATTATAAAATATTGGATATATTCCCTGTGTTGTATAATATATACTTGTAGCTTATTTATTTTACACATAGTAGTTTGTACCTCTTAATCCCCTACTCCTACTTGCCCCTCCCCGCTTCCCTCTCTCCACTGGTAACCACGAGTTTTAATGAAAATTTTTACTCATTTGTTTGTTCATTTCTTGACCCATTTATCCATCAAACAAATACCTCTTAAACCCCTGGAACAGTACTTGATATTTAGATAAATAAGCTAAAAAATAATAATATAGGGGCTTCCCTGGTGGCGCAATGGTTAAGAGTCCACCTGCCAATGCAGGGGACACGGGTTCGAGCCCTACTCTGGGAAGATCCCACCTGCCGCAGAGCAACTAAGCCCGTGCGCCACAACTACTGAGCCTGTGCTCTAGAGCCCACGAGCCACAACTACTGAGCCTGTGAGCCACAACTACTACAGCCCGTGTGCCTAGAGCCTGTGCTCCACAACAAGAGGAGCCACCGCAACGGGAAGCCCACGCACCGCAATGAAGAGTAGCCCCCACTCGCCGCAACTAGAGAAAGCCTGCGTGCAGCAACGAAGATACAACACAGCCAAATAAATAAATAATAAATTCTTTAAAAAGAATAACTATATACAATCTCTGTTCTCTATCGATCACAGGCTAATCATCAGAGAAAGAGACTGAAACACTAGAGTGTGATGAGGGTTACAATAATGATCAGGACATATCAAGGCTTGGGCAAGGCCCTTGGGAATGGAAATAGCGAAAGGATTGAGTCAAATATAAAAGTGCTGTTTTAAAACACAAATGAATGTGTGCAATAGACACGTACAATCCTCCCTCCACTGCTGAGCCCCAACCCGACCCTGAGTCTCAGCACATTTATGACATCCCCTATGTCCCTAAACATCCTCCCACCTCAGAGGCCTCCGCAGGATGGGCTCAGCATCAGAGACCTGAGGATGTTTCTCATACTTGTCGCTTGGTAGTAAAACATGTTTCTTTTTCCTATGCGCTAAATAAAAAGTTCAACATATTCTATAATATTCACAGAAATGAAAATAATCACAATTGCTAGCACTTATTGGGTTCTTATATATACTACCTATTCAGCTAAGCACTTTACATCCATTTTCTATTTAGTCCTTATAAAACCCTGTGTGTTAGGATCTACTGCTGTTCATTTTACAAAAGATGCCACGGAAGCTCACGGAAATTGCCCAAAGTCACCCAGCTAGTATGGGACGGAGCTTCAACTTGAACCTGTACCTGCCTCTTAAACCAACCCTCCTCACTGCCTTATATTGTTTTACAAAGGGGGCTTTGGGAGCATAACGGGGCAATTAGAAAAGCTTCACAGAAGAGCTGAGTGCTGAAAGACAAATTAATTAAAAAGAACTAAAAAGTCTGTTTGTCTTAACTAATCAACTAGCCTCTCTGGTTCTACAAGCCTATGAAGTTCATTTTCTTTTAATTTAATGAACTGATAGACAGTAACTCAGTGCCTGAAATTTGGTAAATATCAAAAAAAAAAAAATTCTACTTTCTTTCTCTTCACCCTCCCTGTCTTGTATCCCCATGAGCCTAGCATAGTGCTAGATACATATTTGACTGGTGACTGATGGATGGAGACAAAATCTGAGATTTGGACACCCTCCCAGGTCATCAGTCACGACGCAGGGCTTGAAGGTGACAGCGACATATCCCCAGCCACGGTTCACACAAAAACAACAGTTTATTTCAAGGCACCGTTGAAAGCAACTCCTTTGCTTTGAGAGTGTTAATTATTTCTGAAGTGTAAGAAAGTGTATCCAGACAGGGGGTAGAAATATCCTGACCTTTTGCTACTCATTTCAAAAATCAGATTCTATTTCTTTACAGAAGATATCTTGGTTAATCGAATGTTACATAAGCTTTTCATTTTCCTTGCTGGTTTCTGTCTCCATTCTCTTCTGTTGTTCCACAATCGTTTTCAGACATTTGGGGAGTGGGTGAGGAAAGGGAAACCGTTTTTACCAAGCCAAGAATAGTAAATAGGGCTAATTTTCCTGGATGCTTTTGGAAACAGGAAGCCCCAAGAACAACTTAAGAGATATCTTTCTTTGCTGGCAAATTCATTTGCCGTAACGAGTGGTGGTCATCTTTCCTGAGGAGCCTGAAATTCCCAGATAAAGATGAAAAGATGGTGTTTCATCATAATGACACGGATCTGCATCCCCATTTATTTTGTGCTCCAGCAGCAAAATATCCTGGGGACTGTCATTCTGCTTTGCAAAGTGGGAAAAGATTTAGCCATTCAAATAATCCGAAAGTAAAAAGAGGCACCAAAGGGAAAGAGCACAGAATAGCAGCTTTACAGTCTCTTTTGGAAAAAAAAAAATTCAAACTGCTGACCCAGATAGTCAGAGTTTATAACCCGCCTCCTCAACTCTGTCTGCTACTGGTGCTCTGTAGGAGAGAGTATTTCTTTGGCTGTTCCCTAATAATAATAATTCTTTACACTCCTATAGCACTTTAGACTTCTTTCACAGTACTTCCATTATCTCATTTGATCCTCAGAGTAGCTCCACGAAGTACACAGAGCTGGGACCATCACCTCCATTAACAGATGCTGGTGTTCGTTCACAAGTCTCACACTAGCCCTTTTTGTGGTTAGAAGAGCAGAAACCACAACCACATGTTCTGGTCCAAAGGCCAGATTTCTTCTCTCAGAAACCTAGTCTTTCCTTCTTGGAAGGTTCACAAATGTCAGCAGCTCTCAAAGTTACAAATTTCACCATCTTCAAAACAATTAATTGCAAGGGTTTACTCTGAGCCAACGCTACGGAAAAGACAGGCCTGCTCTGGATAACAGAGACTGCTGGGATCTTTACCCGTCTTTTTTATACTTGGGTGCAAGACTATTTGGAATAACTTCCGGTGAAAAGCTTAATCATTAAAAAATAAATTTTAAAAATGCAGAGGCTGTACTTGAGAACTCCTCGCTTTCCCTTACATCCTATGTGTTTCAGTTGTATCCTGTTGCCGCCTAATTCTACCTCTATTTTCAATCTACAGCTGGGTTATATTTTCACCTTCTGGTTTAAATACATTTCGAATGTGTCAGTATCATTGCTTCTACTCCAGATTAATAGGATCAGCCAAAAGGATGGCTGACAGTTTTGTTGCTATAGAAACTGGTCCTAATGTTACACAGCTTGCCTTTCCCCTATTTTGCCATACATCTACCCAGCTATGGAACACAGACATCTTTTTGTTTCACAAGGAATTACATTAAAAAATTAAGCCATAATTTCATCCTGGGTTAGTCCCCATCCTGTCAAAAAGAGTATTAAATAATATTAAGAAGCATGCAGAAGAAAGTGGGAGTTGGTGATAACATTACTGATAACTTATGAGCCTCCCAGGTAGAAAGAGAATACACGTTGAACAAATTATCCCACCTGCTAAATCCGTGTTCTTTCCTGCTGGAGTTAAGAACTTCAAGGTTTTCCTTAGCAGACCTCTAAGCCAAGGCAAGACATCCCACCTTAGCCTGTGTGCCACCAAAGCAAACCTCTTCCTCTCCCTCCTGCTCACCCACCCATCCACCCACACACACGCAAAATAGCTTCTGGACAGCTGTTTCCTTAAATATGTCATCAACATCGTCCAACATATCACCTCCATTGTACACTGAAATTCTTTTTCCACAGATGCACCATGGCCCCCAGAGAAAACCTCTCACACAGAATTAAGATGTAAAGTCTTAGCACTTAATGATGCAGCCAGCACGTATGGTTGGTGCCAGAAGGTACACTCAAGAAGCAAGAGAGGAAAATGAAAAAAAGAAGCACCCTGGGAAACGACTGGGAAACACAGCTTCTCCAACCTCTGTAATGACTGATGTTTATCAAAAGTAGAGGCAATAAGCAGCATGCTAATTGGCAGGACCTAAACTGTCAGATGTCCATTTGTCACAGCGATGATGGTAGTGACAGGTTATGCATTCGAGTGAATTTCTCCCTTTCCCATTACAGGTTTAAATAAAACTTTCACAACCATTTAGGAGGCGCAGATGACCAAAAGGGACACATTCCTTAGGCAGCTCTCCAGGTTACCAACAGCCTTTCTATCATAAATGAAAAAACCAAGAGTTTGGGTGGGGGGGGCGGGGGAGGGGGTGAGGGATAGATTGAGGGTTTGGGACTGACATGTACACGCTGCTATATTTAAAATAGGTAACCAACAAGGACCTAATGTATGACACAGGCAACTCTACTCAATATTCTGTAATAACCTAAATGGGAAAAGAACTTGAAAAAGAATAGATACATGTATAGGTATAACTGAATCACTTTGCTGTACACCTGAAACTAACACAACATTGTTAATCAACTATGCTCCCATATAAAATAAAAATTTTTTAAAAAGAGTCAATCACAAAGCACAGTGTTAGAAAATCAAATCAAAGTCAAATCAATAAAATGAGTGTTATTGTACCATCACAAAAAACCAAAAACAAACAAACAAAAAACCCAAGAGTTTATGTCACCCATTTGCGGTGTTTCAGAGAATGAGTTTGCATTGAGGAAAGGGCCATACAGAAAATGTTAACTGAGCCTCTGTTATATGGCGATATTCTGATGGGGACTTAATAACTGTGATCTTATTTAAATTTTCACAGTTTCTATGAGGTAGAGGGTTATCCTCAAATCCGCTTGACAGATGAGGCAGCTGAGGTTCAGCAAGGGCTAAATCTTGTTCCTAACACCAGGCTTCTCTCGTGTGGCGGAATTGGAAAGTGGAATGGCCAAAAGTGGGGAGAGTGTGTATCTGAACATTTTTGTAGTTTGCATATATAATCTACACAAAATGCAACATGAGCTAATTAAAGGATAATGCCTGTGAACTCAAGATAGCTTCTCCCCATCTGCCACCCCCAGGGAAATATTTCACAGTGCTGGTCAGTAAGTATCATGCTGGCCATGGTAATTAGCAAGGGAGGACTGTTTTTAGTTGAGAATCCAAGTAGGAAGTGTCTTTTCTTGCTAAAAGGAATGCTGATACAGCAGGCAGATAGCAGTGAGGACCACAGAAAAGAGGGTTAGTCTGGACATAGCCGCATTGGGTAAGGGTTCTTCAGAAAGAAGGATCTGCAGAGTAACCTAAGAGCTCCGGGTGTATCTTTTTTAAGTAGGGTCACCATGTAATTTATCATTTGAACCAAGACTCTTTTGATAATGAAAGGGGACATGACTAATAATTTATAGCTGAACAGGAAGCATAAACTGGGACTTTCTTGGACAAATCCAGAAGGATGGTCACAGGCTAAAAGCTGTCACTCTCAAAGGATTATTTAGTCATTCAAGTAAAGTTCTTATTTAAAAACGTTGCTGGTATTATCCCAGACCAGCACTGTCCAATTGAAACAATGCAAGCCACAGATGTAAGTTTATCTTTTCTTGCAGCCACATTTAAAAAGTAAGAAGAAACTGGTGAAATTAATTTTAATAATATATTTGACATAGCCCAGGATACCTACATCATTTCAGCATATAATCAATACATAGAAACCATTAACGTAATATTTGCATTCTTTTTTTCAAACTAGATCTTGGAAAATAGGTAGGTTTTGGAGGTGCTGAGACAGAGGGCTCCCAGGAGAAGAGGAGAGAAAGAATTCTCTATACTTTCCACATAGAATGAAGAAAATTCTGCCAGAAAATTTTTTAAAAAGAGAACCATATTTTTCCAGCTTTATTGAGATATATTGACATATAAGAAACACAGTGTTCTTTAATCAAGTGGGGATTCTAAACCTGAGTTGGAAGAAAAGGTGGTGAGTGAGAGGTGGGACTCGAGCAAGAGAGGAGGTGGAGGTGACACATGGACCCTGGAAAGGAAGCGTGAGGGTCTTCATACAGAAAGCAAGCTGGGCCTTCTGGAGGAGAAGCAGGTGATGTACCTGTGGAAGACAGGAGAACACATCCTGTGTTTCTAGGCAAGAAATAGAGAATCAAACAGGATCTGGATGAGACTGGGAGCCCCCTGAGGTCCAAGCATACGATTAATCTTCATATCCCCAGCATGCAACATGGTGCCCAGTGCAGAACAGTAACTCCATAACTCTTGGGTGGATGAATCTCCAGGCTCTGATGTGTACAAGGAGACTGGGCCTGGGATGATGGGAGGGTAACTACCATTTGTGGGTGGCCTGCATGTTCTACCACCACATGAGCTATGTCATCTCATACAGTGACACCGAGGTCAAAAATGCTGGTCCCGCTTTAAGGATGAGGAAGCAGAGGCCCAAAGTGGTCGATTAACTTGTCAAAGGCCTTCCCCACTAGTAACCACCAACGCTGGGATTTGAACTTAAGACCGTTTGGTTATGAAGCCTGTGCTCTATGAGACCACTGCTGTCTAGCCAGTTGGTGGCTGTCTTTTGAGAGGAATAATAATAGTGATGATAATAACAGTGATGAGGATGATGATGACGTCCTTAGCTAATACATATATACTATTTGCTAAGTTGTCGGCGCAGTTCCACGCACTTACTCTATTTTGATTCATTTAGTCCATACAGTCACCCCAGGAAGAAGCTGTTATTATGATCCCCATGTTACAGAGGAAGCGGTGACACAGAGAATTTAAGCCACTTGTCAATGGTCACACAGCAGGTGAGTGGCTGAGCTGGGATTCGAGGCTTCGTTGCTTGGTTCCAGAGTCCACAGATTTACCTCCCCTCCCCCCCCATCCCCAGTGCCTACCAGGGAAGGTTTTGCATTATATGCTATGAATGTGGTCAAGTTGTAGGACAGAAGATAGGAATTTGCCTCAGAAACTGAAGCACGAGGTTTTGTTCCTGGGACTAGGGCTGATCACTTTTCAAATCTGACTGATTGTTCTTACAGGGTGTGACTTAGAGAAATAGGACACCCAAGATGTGTTACCTCAAAACGGGTTGAGAGCTTCATTACTGAGCGGGATACAACACATGCAGGTGTTCTCAGCACAGGATTTATATTGATATTTGACCTTAACAACAGCATATACAGAGACCGATAGACATCAGATATTCAGTAGCAATTTTATCCGAAGCCAACAGTAGGCTATGCCTCTTAACCAATACCACAGCGTAACCTCTGAGAAAAAACCAAATAGTTATTCCCCGAGTCAGTCATTCGTTGCCTGAGCTAATATTTATGGCTTTCATCCCCAGCTCTAGCCAGCAGAGAGCGCTTTGTTGAGCTTCAGGGATTCCAGCAGCAGCTAGGCAGAAGAGCACTCAAGTTTTCAGGAAAAATCCACCACCTCAGAGCTGGGAGGAGGAGTTGACAGGTGACCTGCCTCGAGAAGAACATGGCTGACCTCAGGCTGATGAGTGGCCTCAAGGGGTACCTTCCATGAGGGTAGGAGGGTATCAGCCCAATGGACTGGGGAAAGGCCTACCCTGGGATGTGTTCTTGTGGCCATTAAACCCCATGACCTCAGACAAGGCACTAACTGTTCCAGGTCTCAGCCTTCTCAGAAGTAGCATGGAGGGACTGGCTCAGTTTCATGCAATATCCTTCCAATTCTATGCTGAGCTATTCCAGCTCATTCCCACTCCCAAACAAAAGCCCAGATCCTGGGAATCTCAGGTTGAGTCAGAGCTTAGGGCCCCCGGCTCACCCAGAAGGGAAGCTCTCACATCTTCACCATCTCTGGAGATGTTCATCCAGCCTGAGACAGTAGATTTCGGATGTTCAAAGGGAACTTATTTCGTCAACTCTCAAATTCAAGAACATTACCCTCCAAGAGAGTATTGCCTATCTAGCAGAGAGCAATAAATGAGAACATCAGAGGAGGCAGGGCTGTGCCCGGAAAGGAGCATGGGCAATAGCAGGAACTGAAGGTAGATGGTAAAAGCGTTTGAATGTTTCATTGAATTGAGACCTTCGGATTTTATTCTGTAGAAGATGGAGTATCATCACAAGTGCTTATGCCATGGAGAGGGTAACCTCAGTGGGTTTTAGAACAACGTATCTGGTAGCACGGCAGAAGTTGGACAGGAGAATGCAGACAGACTTTACTCTTTCATTCATTCACTCATTTATTATAGTGCAAACAATTATTGAGGTCCTCAATGAATATCTGTTGACTGAATAAGTGACCATTTGGTCCCCATAAGAAAAATTTTCCTCCTTAGGCATTTTGCTCCTTAGTACCTGATGTCTAGTAAAAGCATAATTGCCCTCCAATGACCTAATGTGGGAATGTTGTTCAGGTTGGGTCCCACAGTGGATGAGGTCCCAGGCAAAGGGTAAAGAAACACCACCTTGGGAAAATTGATACCATTTCTGATGTCCTGGTTCTGACTCCCTCTTGGAATAATTTCACATGCCCAGCTGCATCAGCATGTTGAGTTATACAAGGTAGCACGCTGTCGCACTGTAACAGGCATGACATATCATTCCATCGATGCATGAAATTAAAAAGATGTGGTTTGCTAGAGATACAGCAGATAAACCAAACTTGCTTCTCAGTCCATCTACTTTTATTCACATGTGAAAATCGCAGAAGAAAACGAAGAACCAGTCAGTCTGATTAACTGCCCATAGATTGGTGCCAATAAACAGTTTCATACCATCCACAGTTAATGAAGTGGGGCGTTTGATGTTTATTGAGTTCCTACTATGTGCTTGGCATGCTAGCAGGTGCAATATGCAGAGGAAGAAACAGAACCTGCAGAATATCAGAGGAGGGGCACCTTACCCAAGCTGAGAATGTTAGGGAAAGCTTCTTGGTAGAAGTAATGCCTAATCTGAATGTTGAAGGGAAACTGAATTCACCAAGAAGAAAAAAGGGAAAAAGCAGGGCCAGGTATATATAGGTGGCCGAGGGGAGGGGGGAGAAAGTTTCCCCACTTTGTGTACCAGGAGAGAACATCTGCTGCAGACACAGATGCCCAGAGCTCCAACATGGACAGCGATTTTCTGCCAGAAGGTGAAGAGATGCAGTGAGCAGGCGTAGGAGCAGATGTGGCAAGTGCGTGGGGTTAATCAAGCATTCTGCAGCCAGCAAGAGAAACAAATGCCCCCAGGGCAATACTGGCAGCAGCTGGCAGGAGATGGCACCGACTCGAGCTCTGTCCGCCTGGAATAAGAGGCTCTCTGCCACTCGGAGGACTGAAGGCATTCACCCGGCGCTCCTGCCTGGACCCTCCTTGTTCACAGAGAGGGCAACAGAAAGGGGGAAGGGAAAAACATTAGTAATAGTGTCATGACCTACAATAAAGAAAGGAATCAATAATCATTCTACGAAGGAAAAAGAGAGACGAAGAAGATGGCTATTTGGTAATTTAATGGTTTCTATTTGCTTCTCTGGCTTTGATTTTACAGTTGGGAAGGATGTGAGTGTTATTACATGGCAATGAGGTTGCTATGGTAACTCCTTATTGTTTAATATAAGACTAGCTAAATCTTAGATAAGTTACTGGGAGAAAAATTAATGCTGCCAAAGGCCAGATTCGGTTTTTGATTCTTTCTGTGTGTGTTAACACTTCTGCCTGTTTCCCCTTCATAACCTGCCCTTCTCCTATAGGACATCAAACACTCATCAGGATGAAGGATGGCTTCAGTCATTGTTGAAGGGATCCTCTACCGTGGAAAACTAACCAGGGCCCAGTGGTCAAGGGGAAAAAAGTCAACAAAAGAGGTGGATGTCTGTGCCCAGGAGAATTCAAGAGGTAGCTCAACCCTAGCTTTGCAGTCCACCATACCTGTGCTTGAATTCCAGCTTGGCTGCACAGCCATTCTGTGACCTTGGGCAATGAAACTTCCTGGACCTATTTCTTAATCTTCAAAAATGGGGAAAATAGTGACATCCATCTCGCTGAGTTTTGTTGGGAAAAATAAATCATAGAAGGTTGCAAAGTATTTAGAGAGGCAATACTTAGTGCTTAATAGTAGCTATTCTTTTTTTTTCTTTTCTTCCTCCTCCAATTTTGATAATGATAATGATGATGATGACGGCAATGACTATCGTCTTTTTACTGTGTTAAGGTCCAGTTCCAAAGCCATGACTTCCAGCTTATCCTGACTTCCCTGGAACACACAAAGCTTGCTTCTCTCTGCACTCCCTTTGGTCTGCCTGTAGGTGTCACAAGGTGGCACTAGGTTAGAGATGAGGAAGGAGTAGAGAAGAGGGAGTCACTGACAAGCCCAAGAGCTTGCTTTGTCCCAGGTCCTACGCCAGGCCCTCACTTGCATTATCTTTCTATGTTACAACACGCCAGTGATGTGGATGTGCTTATCCCCATTATACAGAGGAAGAAACTGAGGCTCAGAGAGGTTTACTACTTGGCTGATGTTCCCACAGCTCATACATGGTAGGTCTATAGATTTGATTTCAAAACCCATGACGCCACACAGCCATTCTGAGTATCCATTTTTATGTGTTTTCTTCTGATACATTTCTGTCTTATCTCCCCCTTGCCCAGCAATCTTGGCAACTGGCGGTGGGCCTTTGTTCCTTCTTCCTTGTGTTCTGCCCCCTCCCCTGTTCCAGTCATAGCACGCAGGATATGCTCTACAAAAGCCTGTTGATTGAGGTATTGGAATAAAGTCAAAGAAAAAAAGTGAGACAAGAAAAATGGATGCAACCATGTCTGCAGACAGAGACTGACTTGGCTTATGTATTGAGTCTCAGATTTCAAATGACAGCAAGGATAAACAAAGACAAAAACATCAAACCTCTGACATAAGTGACAATCAGGGGGAAAACAAAGGCTATGAAAATAGTGGTTAAAATAAAGCAGGTGAACAGGGAGATCAGCTCGGTGCTTTGTGACCAACTAGAGGGGTGGGATAGGGAGGGTGGGAGGGAGACGCAAGAGGGAGGAGATGTGGGGATATATGTATATGTATAGCTGATTCACTTGGTTATAAAGCAGAAACTAACACCAAAAAAATAAATAAATAAATAAATAAAGCAGGCGAAATCTGAAGAAAACTAATTAACTTTCCAATTATGTCAGGAGCTTTCCAATTTCCAATTATGTTGTAAATTATAAGTTTTTGCACCATCAGAAAGGAGGCTGAGGGGAAAGGATGACAAACCAGAGGTTTCAATAACGCCAGAGAACACGTAACTTTCATTAATAGGTAGCTCTGGCAGTAATATTATAAAAAGCATTCTGGTTTCCTGAAATTCCCTTGTAATGAATGGCTTCTCAATTCAATAATTTTATTTCAGTTAATCTATCACCTTGCAAGCCCATGCTAAGGAAACCTAGTAGAGTGCTCTTTTGGATAATTTAATAAATGTTTCATTTTTTTCCCAACTACCCCCTCCCCTCAAGTAATAACCTTGTTGGGGTGATAGCCTTAAACGACAGACAAGAGGTCCACTTACAGTGTCTGCAATGAGGCTTGTTCCTCTCTTGGCAAGGTGCATGAAAACTTTAAAAAGAGAGCTGTGAAACTGTGTTTCGAGATTGACTGACAACTTTATTAAATTCTGAAGAATTCCACTTAAGAAAAACGAAGTTTGAAAACCGTGACAATTTTAGCATTAGATGGTTGAAAGTGTCTTGTGGCTTTAAAAACCTCACAGGACTGAGCTTGGATTCAGGCTCTATCTCCCGTTTGCCTTCTGACTTTTAGTTCAAGGGACCCCCATTTTCTCATCTGCATAAGATGAGTAGAATAATGCCTACTGCGTATGACTGCTCTCATGCTGCAAACAATTAATGCACGAAGTGCTTGGTAGATTGTAGGCACTCATTCAATGGTTTTTTCGTGAGTAATAATACCTTCAGCTGATAGGATTCATTTTTTCACCAACGAACATTGACTGAGAGCTTCCTGCCAGATAAGACCCTGTGCTAGATGCCAGAGACCTAGTATGAAAAACAGTCTCGAGTCAGAGTCTGGTGGGAACACAGCTAGTTCTCTCTCTCTCTCTCTCTCTCTCTCTCTCTCATCTCTTTGCTCAGCCTGCCCTCTTCCACCTAGAGATTCCCACCCCAGCTGAAGGTCCGTAAGTCCTCGGTAAGACTTACTTCCACTACAGCTGCCACAGCCCCCAATTGCTTTGTCTGGTATTACCAGACAAAAAAATTGGGTAAATGCAGAAGATGCTTACACCCATTATCTCAAGTGAGTAACAGCCTACACTTCAGAAGTATGATACTCTGCCGATATCCTCAATTTACACGTTGGGAGGCTGAGGTGCAGAGAGAGATGCCCAAATCTATTTAACTCCACAAGTCAAATGCTTCCCCGTGATACTCTACACTCACTCCTGCTCCACTATGTGAACTGGCCAGACAAGGACTGACATCTTAATCGTGAAGATGAGGAAACTGAGATGAGGGAGAGGAACTAACACACCCGCTGTTACGCTGTAAGTGACAGGTGGAGACAACATTAGAACCCAGGTGCGTTGTCACTTGCAGAGTCGTTCAGTCACTCAGCTCCCATGCACTGAACTTAGAGGGACCATTAAATACTGGGTAACCTCTGAATAATAATGATAGCAATAATGATGACACCATCCATCAGTTAACTTGTACTTACTCTTTCTCAAGCACTCTGGAGAGAATGCTGGATCTCATTCATCTTGGCCACAATACTATAAGATAGGTCTATTACTTTTCCCATTTTTACACATGGGTAAAGGGCCCAGATAGGTAAAGCAATGTGCCCAAGACAACACAGCAAGTATAGCTAGGATTTAAATCCAGGCAGCTGGATGCCAAAGTTGGCCTTCTTCACTGCTTCACTAAGTAGTCTCTCTTACCCACGCGTTGGCTCATGTGTGTACATGGATGTGAGGATGTGCGTCTCCCCACGCACATGAAGAAAATAAGATCTAGTCCTCTGTGCAGGATGGAATTAACATACAGGCCTGCGGCTGCTGTCTTTAGAAGGACCTGTTTGCAAGATTAGTCCTTGGCCGATGACTGGGAACTTGGCTCTGAAAACGGTCCCTACCTGTTAAGACTGGTCCACTGTACCTAGACTGTTTATGCAAATAATTTGGTTTAGGCTAAATATCTGCTTTCCTTCTTGGAGACTGGAATTTTGTAATTGTTAGGCAGAGAGTACATATGTGACCAGACCCCCAGTAAAGACCTTGGGAACTCAATCTCAAATGAGCTTCACTGGACCACAAACACCTTAACAAACATTGCTGAATGTTCACTGTTGGGGGTAGAACACATTCCGTATGACACCTCATGGGAGGGAGAGAGGTTAGAAAGCCTGAACGTGGATCCCTCCAGACTCCACCTAAGCTTTTCCCTTACTGATCTAGGCGTGCATCCTTGCTGTACCTCTGCAAGAAGTCTTAGCTGTGAGTATGATTATGTGTTGAGTCCTCCTAGTGAATTAATGAATGTGGGCACGATCTTGGGTACCCGTAAAACACTGTCTCACTTATAGGCTATGAAAAAAATTTCCTCAAATTAACCAATTAGTAAATATTTCTGTATTAGACTCCTAAAATTTGTTTCCTTCCAGTTTTATTAAGATCTAATTGACAATACAACATTGTATTAGTTTTAGGTGTACAACATGATGATTTGATATATGTATATATTGCAAAACCATTACCACGATAAGTTTGGTTAACATCCAACATTTCACATAGTTACAAATTGTTTTTCTTTGTGATAAAAAACTTTTTTAGATTTACTCTCTTACCAACTTTCAAATATATAATGCAGTATTCTTAATGATCATCATCATGCCGTACATTATAGCCCAGAACTTATTTATCTTATACCTGAAAGTTTGCATATTTAACCACCTTCTTTTATTCTTTTTATTTTGACCATATTTCTTGTCTTTGTCCAACCATTCATTCAATAAATACTCATCAAGAACTTACTCTGTGCCAGGGATTGTGCTAGGGAATAAAATTTATATTCTAGCGGAGAAGACGCACATGAATCACACAATAGGACAAACATAATAATATTAATAAAATCATACACACACACCCACACACACACGCATATAATAAATTATGATCCAAGATACAAAGGGAAAGCACAAAGAGCTATGTCAAACTATGGCAGGCCTGTCTGACTTAGATGGAAGTATCATAGAAGACTCCCCCGAGGAAATGACATTTCAGCTGAAGTCTGAACAACAAGTCAACTATGTGAAGGGAGGATGGGGAACAGAAGAGCAGGATTTTGGGGGATACCTCTCATCTCTCTTCCAAGTTTTAAAACCTGGGACTATTTAAATAAAAGGAAAAAAAAAATCACTCCACCGACTAGCCATTCTTGTCATGAGGATAGTTGTAAGAGCCATCAGTGGGACCTTACTGACGTGTCAGGAAAAGAGGAATCTTCCAGAATGTTCTATGGGCCCTTTGTGGGGCAATCTTGTCCCAGCATTTTGAATGACTTATGAGAATGCCAGACAACAGTGCTCTCCACTGTTGTGTGATTTTAAGTCAGATGCTTCTCTCTAGCATTGCTGACAGAGGATGGTCATGCCTAGGTCATCTCAGCCAGCCCTGGGTCTTCCACAGTGGAAATCAGGGCATGCTGTCATTGAATAATTGCAGCTTGCCTCCTGAAATGCAGATGTGCAGTCAATGGAGAGGATTCAATTTGTGGAGGGGCAAAGAGGGAAAAAAAGATAGAGGGAGTCAAAGTAGCGGCAGACTTTCTATTTGCTCTCTCCTGAGTCTTTGGTTACTCAGAGGACTGCAGTAGATTTGTCTATATTTCAAAGGGAACTGAACTCAGATGGCTGGGCATTTGGGAAGGGGAAGGAGTGGGATAGGACAGGGGCTAGAGATGGACTAGGTTCCATCTAAAACTGGCCTTAGGGCGTCATTGTGGGCTTGGGAGAGAGGGATGAAGAGCTGTGAAGATTCCCTTCTTTTCCTTCTCCACTGTGAATCCTGACATAACATACCCGATCCTATAGTCATGTGAGGTCAGGCTGGGAGGAAGGAAGCTCTGTAGAGCAAAGGGGAAATAAAGCGAGCCTGGGAAGGACTTCCTACGCAGTAGTGCCTGGGAAAAAAGAAGAGATGGGCTCCTTCCTCTTCCAGGGTATGCAAAAGTCAGGATTTTATAAATCTGCCCCTAATGGGTTTAACTGGTCATTGCTATTCCATATTATGGATGGTAGATCCTACGATCTTTCTTTAGAAAAGAGATCAAATTAAATACCTATTATATACTAGGCACTCTTCTAGGTGTTAATGCGTATTATTTAATTCTGAAAACAAACCTAGGTGTTTTGTTCCTATGTTATACATTTAGAAATGGGTTCATTTATGCATTTTCCCTATGAACATTGAGTGCTGCATGTCTTACAGTGCATCAGGTACTTTACAGCTTTATTTCATTTCATCCTTAAAATAAAGAAATTTTCACTATATAAAAGAGAAAACTCACATCCATTCCTCCTGTTCTCAGGTATGCCACCCCTTCTAAGAGCCAGCCACTGTCCTACACTCTAGCCAGGCAGGTTTGCCCAGGACCACACAGCTTCCATCTCAGAGAAGAGGGTGGGGAAACAGAAAGATTAATGCCAGGATCACAGAGCAAGATGTAGAGTTGAATAAATAAATGAATGAGCGAGTGAGTTTGGTGAATGAATAAATAAATAGAATGGGTGGTGAATTGAGAAGCCGGCTAAAAGTAGAAACAGCAATATATTCTCACAAAGAGAGCTGAATATTTTCAAACTCATTTCTAGCCTAGCCTAACCACATGAAACCCCAAACATCATTCAGCATGGGCAACCAAAAGTCATCAAACTCGGAAAGGCCAAAAAAATGAGGAAAGAAACTCACTTTGCTCAGACTTGTTTGAGCTATATGGTTTAACACAGTTTAGGATTGCGGTCACAAAACCCTCAGGAAAAATCTTATGTGTTTGAAAGTATCATATTAAATTCCATTTCATTACATTTTGCCCAAAGAGCATAGTAATATCTGTGTACGATATTTGTAACAAAATGCAAAAATGTGCCTTGTATTTGCATCCTATTAACCTATTTAAAATCCCAAGCAGAAGAAGATGAATTGGACTCTTCTGCAGTCTAATGCATTAGAATATAAAAAGTGGAAATATAAAGTACATTAAACAACTGCAAACAATAATAAGCACTGTAATTGTGATGCAGTGATTTCAGATTGCAGTAAATTCACATAGTTTTGACTACAATATCACACTGAGGTAAGGAATGCCTGTGTGAGGTACCAAAGGGAGCCTTAAGGAAATATAAATTGTGCTGCCTGTACTCCCACCATCCCATTAAGAATTAACCTCATTTTGAAAATAAAATATACATAGCTAAACAACATGAAGAGAAACTTCCTGTTGCTTGCCCCCTTGACACAACAGATGCTCAATGAAAAAGTACTGCGGGATTAGATACATATGTCATTCATTCTCCAAATATTCATTACACCTACTGTGTACCAGGCACTAGGTTATTCATAAAAAGGAACAAAGGGAATACATACAGGGGAGCAGAAGAAACAGAAATATGGCCAAGTGCGTCTTCCAGGGCTGAGGCCCACCCGCATCCTCCCACGTGGTTGACAGACGTGTATTCAGGCAACAGGATAACCCACGCACTCCTTCTCAAGTCTACCATCTCCATTTTTTGTTAAACTTGAGGGGTCTGGGTTCATTTTCACTAAATGAGCCATCAGATCTCCTTAGAGAGGGGTCGAAGTTTCATGAAGGAGAATCATTTGTGCTCAACCTTGAAGAACAAGTGAAGGAGGGGCGTTCTCTGGCAAACGGATCAATATGTGCAGAAGCGCCAATGAGAAATTCATGTGCTAGTGCAGGGTGGGAATAATACCTGCATCACACTTGATCATAAGGATTGCGAACATGATTTTAGATTCTACGCTCAGACTGAACCGTTTAGTAGCCCTGTAATTCGGCACAGATATTAAGCAATATTATGACTTAGGGATAGAAAGGCAACTGACATGTGTTGAGTGCTCGTTACATGCCAGGAATCATGTCTAGGACTCTAAAATCAGCAACCCAGTCAATCTTTAGAACCTTCTTTATGGTAGCGATCCGCATCCCTGCTTTCAGATGAGGAAACTAAGTCATAGAGAAATTGAGCAATTTTTCCAATGTCATATAATAAAGAATCCTACTATGATGAATCCCACCTATACGGCCCAAGCAGCAACTGTCATTATAAATCAAAGAGCCTCTGGGCATTTAAGATCAGGAAACGAGGCCTACGGAGTCCAAGTGACTTGGCCAACGTCATCCAGTGGTTGGCAAGACCTGGACATGAACCCAAGTCTCCTGATTCCCTTTCTAGTGCTCCACCAACACATCAGGACCTCCAGACTCCCATTTCCCCAGGTACAGCCCGTGCAAACGAGGGAGACAGTGCAGTGATAGATTGTTCCTAAGAGCTATTTTAATAGCCCTGCTGTTTTGCTGGAGAAACACAGATGCTGTGATTTGCTTCCCCTGAAGCCTGCAGCCTGGTTACTGTTCAGGCAGCCACCAGATGCTGCTGTCCCCAAAAGACACCTGGAAGCAGCCAAGCTGCCGAGGACACACAGAGACGACCACCTGGATGAGCAAAGCCCCGCGACGTTCATCAGTAGCCACCCTGGACCTTTGCTGATATAGACACTCCACCCACTTGGCCAAGGCCCCAAGGAAAATGGATAATTAGTGTTCCTGGATATGAGGACTCCCCACTTTCAATGATGCTCCGTCAAAACCCAGTTCAAGGCCAGTCCTACCTCATGGCCCAGTCTGACTCTTTAAAGTCTGGAAAGAAAAGAGTGGGGGGAAAAGGAAGTCAGTAACATTTACTACGTGACCACTACTGCATCCGCTGTCTAACAATTGGTGTCTAATGACTGTTCATCTTTACCTCGACTCTGTGAAAACGTTATTATGATCCCTGTTTTACAAATGAGCAAACCAAAGCTAGAGAAAAGTGAAAAAAAGCATCAAAATATAATACAGTTCATCTTGGGTCAAGAAGGGCTGGACCATTGGTCTGAAGGGTTCCATCACTGTTCTCTTTCAAGGAAAATGGCAGCAAAGATGACTTTCGATACTTAGCATATCATTCGCCTTCAGATAAAGTAACTGACTCTACAATCCCTGGGGAGTCACTCCCTAGCCTCTCTCTCTCTCCTACGGCAAAACCGTCTTTTCAAAATGGCTCTCTGCCTCCAAACACTGTGGCTCGAAAGCATCTGTGCTCCCTCTTTGGGGGATGAGGGAAGGAGAGGTGGAGGGATGCAGAAGCTAAGATTTATCCAGAATCTCTGTTCATAAATGAAAACCTGTTCACAGTGAAACAAATTTCCCATCTATGGTATCTCCGCATCTCATTCGACATCTCCCATCTCTTGATTATCACTGTGGGTTGCAATGTACACTCTATTAAATGGGCAATAAACACAGCGAGGGTTATCACTGCACATAAGAGCTAACAGAGATCTTGTCTTTTACCCCATTTCAGAGCCTTCCACGCCTTCCTCCTACACCCTTCCCATCTCTGCACGAAAAGAGCCAAAAATATGCCTTGATCTATGGCATAAAGTCTCATTATTCATTCAACAAACTGAACACATCATCACAGCCCCCAAAACATGATGTCCCTCCAGTCTCCTCATCTCAGAAACTGCATCTCCATCCACACAGCTCCTCAAGCCAGAACCCCAGGAAGAATCCCTGGCTCCTCTCTCTCCTTCACTGATCCCATTAAGTCCATCTCAAAATCAAAATCTACCTCCTGAATAGTTTTCAAATCCATCTTCATTGACACCATCCAAACTATCAGCGTTGCTCCCTTGGACAGAGACCTACAACAGGTCTCTCTCCCACCCCACCTTTCTTTTCCTCCCCTTACCACCATTCCCCATCCATTGTCCATTTATCTCTGAAAAAACACAAATCTGATTGTACTGCTTTCTGTCCTTACCATTCAGTGTGGGCCCCTGTGGACACTGGGCCAGGTGTTTTTCATTGATCATTCATTAAATTGTCCCCAGATCTCCTCTTTCTTGTAGGGGGAACATCTCCTGTACCCTCATGTCTCTACCCTTATGCCATGCCCTCCAGTACTCATATCATCCTGTTTGACCTGTCCAAGGTAACTTCCAGGCTGTGTTCCTTTGGCCTGAAACATGGTTAGTCTTTGCTCCAAATCAGATCTGCCCTCTAATGTATGAAAGTGGGTGGATGTCCAGATGATGGGATTTCATTTGGAAAGAGGGAGATACCTGTCCTAAGGTATCTCCCTCATTCCAAATCAGATCATGTCCACACCTACACCACCACTGACTGAGCGTCTGTTCTGTGCCAGGTACTCTGCTAAGCCTTGACATATTTTGTAACATTAAGCATCACAAGGTCAAATGGCTGCTGATCACAGAGCTGGATTTGAACCAAAAGCCTAGAATATTAACTGTTATTCCCTTCCTTTATTACTTGTAGCTCCTTAAATGTCCTAGGCTGTTTTCTCCTTGCCCCCCAGCCCCACCCCACCAACTACTTTCTATAATCTATGTGTGGCATCTGCGGTTCTTTTTGCCTGCTGTGCACTTCCACTTTGTTTTCCTTGCAAACTCCCATTTATCCTTTAACATTCTCTGTGAATGTCTCCTTGAACCCTTCAGAGTCCTCTGTGTTCTTCTGATTTGTTTATATTCTTCTATCATAACACTGACCACACCTATCATAATTAACTCTTTATCTGATTGTTTCATTCATATCTATAACCACTGGGTGTGAAGTAGAGTGTGGGCCCCATCATAAAACTGCTATCTGACCCTAGGCAACTCAATGAACACTCGGAGTTTTATTGTCTGCCTCATGGGATTAGCGAGAGATGAAAAGTACCAATACACGTAAAGTGCTTAGAATAGTTCACGGTATATTCATGGTATATGGTAAGTCCTCAATAAATGTTGTGTGTGTGTGTGTGTGCGCTCACGTGCATTTTTTTTCTTTTTTTCTTCCCCCCACTAAACAGGGAATGTCTCAGGAATGAGTCTTGGTAACTGTGTTTCATTCAATATATGACGGTAAGGAAGATAAGTACAAACATATTAGTAACTAAGTTATCCTTTAAAAAAAGCAGGTTGCAGAATTGATGAGTGCCTGTCATATACTGGAAATTGGTACTGCCCCTTTAGAAAGCAATTCTGTAATATATATCAAGAGTCTGGCAGTATTTACATAACTTGATCTAATAACTTTCACTTTGGGAAATTTGTTCAAAAGAAATGTGCAAAGATTGATTTGCTCATTCATAAAATACACAGAAATGACTATTAGGTGCCATGCACTGTGCTAGGCTCAATAATTATTGAATTTTTAATTATAAGGAAACATTTGGAAACAGCCTAAATACTGATCTATAGGGACTATATACCATGAACTATTATGTACTTATTAAAAATATCTTGCAGGGAACATTAATGTGATCAAATAATGCTGTTTTTAGAAAATCAGGATACCAAAGAGTCATAAAATACAATCCCAATATTGTGTTACATTTACATGGAACAGAATCCTTGGAGGAAATGCAAGCAGAAAGTTGAAAGTGATTTATTTGGATGGCAGAACTATGGGTGATTTTTTAAAAATAAATACATTTATTTATGTAATTTATATTTGGCTGCGTTGGGTCTTTGTTGCTGCGTGCGGGCTTTCTCTAGCTGCCGTGAGTGAGGGCTTCTCACTGCGGTGGCTTCTCCTGTTGCGGAGCGTGGGCTTTAGGCATGTGGGCTTCAGTAGTTGTGGCACATGGACTCAGTAGTCGTGGCTTGCGGGCTCTAGAGTGCAGTCTCAGTAGCTATGGCGTACGGGCTTAGTTGCCCGGCGGCATGTGGGATCTTCCCGGACCAGGGCTCAAACCCACGTCCCCTGCACTGGCAGGCGATTCTTAACCACTGCACCACCAGGGAAGTCCTGGTGATCTTAATTTTCATCTTGAGTTTTTAAAAATATCTAAAATTTAGATCATGATTATATATTACCCACGTGCAAAGAAAAAATAACTGGTGTGACGGAGAGATACAGAACTTAGAGATATATATTCTCAAGGGTATGAATCTCCCTTCTATGCCCCACAAGAGGCTCAGGAACAAAAAAGAGTTGTAATAAGATTTGGGGAAAAGAGCATGGGCTTTGGAATTCCACAGCTGGCTCTGTGGCTTTGCCACTTACCAACTATGACACCTCAGGCAAAATACTTCATCTCTCTGTGTCTCAGGTTTCTCACTAAAAAAAAAAAAAAAAAAAAAAAAAAGATAACCTGGCTCATTGCAGAAGCTTAACAAAAACATGAGCTTTTCTTAAGAGCCAGTCTGTTTCCAAGATGCTCTGGGGGATGTCTCTGCAATTCTCCCAAATGCAAACCAAGTGTTGGAAACCTTAGGACTAGAAAATGAGTAAGTTAAAACAAACCCCACCAACTTAAGTGGGTGGCTTAGGCCCCAGACTCTTGCTCCATCCCCACAAGATGCAAATGAAACCCAGCATTTCACTAAGTGACCTTGACAGTGCTCAACCATGACACCAGGGGAAGAGACCAGCGTCCACACCACAGTCCCCAGCGACCTGAAGTACCCCGGGTCCCCTATCCTCTGATCTTCCATCCCTATTGAAGGATATATAGAACAACTGCATTTATAATTAGTATTTTTGTCATTTAAGGTTCACAAGATTTGTAGTCAATTATTGGCTAAAAAACATTTATTATTTGCAATGTATTATTAGTTTATTATGGCTCATTGCTCTAAAATACTTTGTTTAATCCTTTGCAGGTCCTTAAACACAAATATGGTAGCTATTAGCAACCTCTTCAGTCAGGCATAAAATTGTACCCAGAGGCCTCATAAACAATAGAGTGCTTTGCAAAGATTAAATCAGTGTACACAGCTGTGAAGGAGGCTATTAGGAAATGCATTATCATTTTGTTTTACTGTTACTTTTTGTGCCACCGTGCTTGTGTCAGTCCATCAGCTAGCCCTGCCCTCTGCCCCATAAGTGGAAGGGCCACCACATCTTACCAGGTAAGAGGCAGCCCCCAGGAGCCATAGGGACCCGGCCTCTCCGTGTGAGGTTAAGGGGACCTGGGACCTGTCGGATGGAGTCAGCCCAGAAAAAGCATAGCATTCCAGGTCTCCTTTCCTTCAAGGAGGGAGGCTGTCCTTATTCCCAAGCTTCCTGAAAGATGCTCATTTCAAATAAAATGATTGTTTTCCTGTTTGCCTTTGATTATTAAAAATGTCTGCTGCCTCCAGAAAAAGGAGGGGAAAAAAGGGAAACTATTATTTATGGAGCCCCTGTTACGCTGTAGGCCCTCTCAGATGGCTGTTTATTCATTCAACAGGACACACTTTGTAGACGGCTCTGAAGCCACATGGAAGAGTAAGCTCGGGGCTCAGCATCGGGTCTGAGAGGCAAACAAATAATTCGGGTACATCCAATGCTATGTGACGAGTGTAAGGCTTCCTAGTGAAAGGATTAGCTAAGCCAAGTTAAGAAAGACAAAGGGAAAACAGGCAGCAAGAGATATGGGGAGCTGTAGGGATGGGAGAGAGGATATTCCAGGCTGTGAGATCACCACGTGCAAAGGCAAAGAACAAAGTACGAAACAAGGGTGTACCTTATTTCATGAAGTCCCCCCAACGACCTTGCTAGGTGGATAGCATCCCTTTAACAGAAGAAAAGCCTCTTTCTGGCCTAACCCTTCTACCCCTCACTGTCCTGTCCTTCAGGGGCCCACATTACACAATGGCAAGAATCTTTTGGATTCATGTCAAGTCTGAATTCAGCTTTGGTTATTATCCATTTGGGTGATTTTAGACAAGTCAGTTCTCTGAGCCTCAGTCTCCTATCTGCAAAATGGGGGTAATAATACCCACTTCATAAGATTACCATGAAACTTCTATACAATAATACATCAAAGGCACCCAGTGTATTATTTGTCCCATAGCAGAGAATCAAAAAATTGTTGGTTTCCTTCCTTCTATACTTAGGTTATCAGTTCAAAATTTGTCTCTCCCAGGAAGCCTTTCAAGATTCATCAATTTAGAAATTACCTGAGGGAAGGGACATATTCTGTATTGATATTTTCCAGAAAAACTTTGCACACAGAAGGCTTTGGAGAAAGATCAGTGAAATTGAATGAACTTGGCTGTGTAGTCTGCTCACCTAAGAGCCTCTCCAGTGTACCTTCAAGCTCTTTTGTCCCGACAGGTGAACACCCTGGGCACTGGGACAACCTTCCCTTTTGCCTTCTCTTAGAAGGCTGTGGAAGGAAACAGGCAGGAACAGCAGGGCCTGACCTTTTTGGACGTGTTTCCTCCTGACTTGCTATATTGGAAGAAGCAGGAATTCGACCAGGTTTGACCTCCCAGGAAGCTCTGTAGCCCCATGAGCTGGTAGCTCCAGCCACAATTACTCTCTAGCTGTTCCCTGAACACACCATCTCTTTCCAATCTTACACGACACGCCATTTGCCACGCCGTCTTCCAGGAACTGTCCTGCCCTCTCCTGCCACTCTAAAACTCCAAGTCATCCTTTAAGACCCAAGCATCACTTTTCTAAATTCTCTCAGGGAGGGTTACTCACTCTACCTACGACCCCACAGACCAGCATTCATACTTTCATCTTATATCTAAAACTCTGAAATAAGTGATTCCCAGATCTGTTTCCTTTCGTGTTCTGTGATGTGCTGAAGGACAGGAGTCCTACCTTTCTCATCTCTGCATTCCCAGTATATAGGATAAAGGATGGCACGTCGTAAATCTCTGGTGAATGCATGAGTGAATCCTAACATCCAGGAGTAATCCTGCACGAGACTCAGACATCCTGAAACCAGCCTGGCATTTGCCAGGGGCTGCAGTGTGAATGGCGGCCGCCTCAAGAAGAAATCATTACAGAATTCTCTAACCCCTTCCTTTCTGAAGGTTGGGCCCAGAGGAGCAGAGTCCCTGCTATGATCATTCAATGTGGGCTTTCCCCCTCAATTCAGCCCACCAGATCACTTATCCAATCTCCCCTCATGAGCTGGTTATCTTCTGTTTGGTCCCTGCCGCATCCATCCTTCACCCATCTCTGCCCTCCGTTGTGACCCAGGGTTCCTGTGGACAGCTTCACGGGAGCTTCGTGGCTCTTTGCTGGGTTCTGCTAATGGGAAGCTCTGAGGGGAGGTCAAGGGGCAGTAAGGAAAAGAGGCTGGGGTATTTCTGCCCCTCTCTTGCTCTGCTTCAGAGCCTCATCCGCAGCAGCTGTGCCCACCCAGGAACACGTTGAGAATTAGTCACCATCTGATGGTTGGAACCGTGAAGTGTCGAATTTTGTGCAGCACACTGGGGCTGGTTTGGGGGCTGGCAGAGATGGATGGATAGACAGGAGGAAGGGAAAAGGGAAAGAACAATGGGGGAAAGGTGGGCTGATGGATTTTTCAGTCTTGCATCCCATTTCTGGTGGTCATACCAATCTGACCCTCTATCTGTTTTGGTTGACACCACAGTCAAGTGGAAAGAGAGTGAGTTCTGCAGAGAACAGAGAGGTTGGCGTTTAAGCCATACTCAATCAGGCTGTTGTTCAACTTGGGCAAGCGAACACCTCTTTGAGCCTCAGTTTTTGATATCTATGTAATGGGATAATATGCCTCCTTACACAGTAAAGAGAATGTCGTGATGTTAAAGTTTGTGAGAGAGTTGACCACAGTATCCCAGACACAGCAAGTGCCAGATCAAAGGCAGTTTTCTCTTCTCTGGCTCCTGAGTGATAAATAGATTGACTGAGTGAATGAACGAACAAACAAATCCTCTTTCAACAAACCTTTTGTTCTATCTTAGGTTGAGGTAAAACCTGCCCTCCTTTAACTTTTACCCATTGGACTTAGACCTGCCTTCTGGAGGCAAACAGAATAAATCAACTCGCTCTTCTAAATGAAAACCCTTCAAATATTCCTGTTTAATAAATTGAATAAACAGACTCCACTTTAATAAATTCTCCCTAGGCCGGCAGCCCTTGGCAAGGCAGGCTATATAAATGAAGAAGATGCCTGCACGTGAAGTGCTTTACAGACCACATGACTGCTACCCTACCAGAGATGGAGGGGAAGTAGTGGAGGCTCATTTAAAATGAACCAGCAGTGAACCACAAGCTTTGGCCTTTCTAAAGAGAGCCTAGATATCGTACACCTTGATTTTAAAAAGGACATCATGCATATTTAAAAAACAATCCGTCCTCTCCCCCTTGTGTATTTCTTCTTTGTTTGTTTATTTCAAATACACAGAATACCTACTCTGTGCCATGTACTGTGCTAAGCTCTTCCCATGCTTCTCTCATTATCTCATTTGGTCCTTACTCTAAGGGAGATATAATGTCAGCATCCCTATTGCACAAATGAGGGAACTTTGGCTCTAAAGTCAAAAATTGCATCCAGGGCACACAGAGCTGCAAGGAAGGGAGCTGACACTCAAAGCCAGGTAGGTTTACCCAGTGAGTTCTGCTACCTAATGGTATCTATGGAAGAACGGGGCAGTATAATGAGAAGGCGACACACACACACGCACACACACTGCATTGCATCAGGTCTTGAAGGGTGTTTTCATCCTTCAAGAAGGCAAAAAGGAAGCAGCCTGAACCAGCGTGTGGAGATGTTTAAGAATCAGTCTGATTTGGGGGATGGTTAGTAGTAGATGTGTCCGAAGCATAGAGTATAGCTAAGGCTGGCAGGAGATCGGGCCAGATAGGTAGGCTGGGACCCAAGTGTGAAGCACAAGAATGTGACACAGATTTAAGGAGCCTGGGCTTCACACAGCTGCGATAAGGTGGCTCAGGGAACAACTATCACTATTCCTCTGAGGCTTAGGACCGATTTTATTGAGTTCCATGCTCAGTGGCCTGGCTACTCACCCACCATTACACTTCTGTCAATACTGGAGCTCAGAGATCATTTTTTAGGTTCACCCAGGACTGGCTAAAAACAGATATTCAGCTTTTAAATCACTAGAAGGGGAAAAAAAGTAGGAAGATGAGCTAGCCCATATAAAAAAAGACAGGAAACAAAGGGAGCCCCAAGAAAGTATAAAGAAGAGAAAGCATGAAACAAAAAGACAGGAATAAGACCAAACCTATCAGTTATGACAGTAAATATAAATGGTTTAACTCTCCCCTAATAAAAGATAAAGTCTTTCACATTGGGTTAAAAGCAAAATCCAACCATATGCTGCTTACAAGAGATGAACAGTAAAACATAAACAAGAAAGAAAAGGGGGGAAAAGCTGGGCAAATATTTATCAAACATAGAAACAAACAAACAGAAAGCAGCAACTGGCAACATTTCAAAGTAGAATTCAGGGCAAAAAGCATTATATGAGACAAAGAAAGTTATTTTATATTGATAAACGGCTCGTTTTACAGTAAAGCAATAAGAGGTGTGCTGTTACATAATGGCAAAGTATATAAAGCAAAAACTCTTAGAAATATGAGATAGTGATAGAAATAACCTTCTTGAAGTTGACTTTAACAAGAAAGACAAAACTAGAATACCATTTTTATTTTTATTTTTTTAACATCTTTATTGGAGTATAATTGCTTTACAATGGTGTGTTAGTTTCTGCTTTATAACAAAGTGAATCAGCTATACAGATACATATATCCCCATATCTCCTCCCTCTTGCGTCTCCCTCCCACCCTCCCTATCCCACCCCTCTAGGTGGTCACAAAGCACAGAGCTGATCTCCCTGTGCTATGCGGCTGCTTCCCACTAGCTATCTACCTTACAATTGGGAGTGTATATATGTCCATGCCACTCTCTCACTTTGTCACAGCTTCCCCTTCCCCCTCCCCATATCCTCAAGTCCATTCTCTAGTAGGTCTGTGTCTTTATTCCTGTCTCACCTCTAGGTTCTTCATGACCTTTTTTTTTTCTTAAATTCCATATATATGTGTTAGCATCCGGTATTTGTCTTTCTCTTTCTGACTTACTTCACTCTGTATGACAGACTCTAGGTCCATCCACCTCATTACAAATAGCTCAATTTCATTTCTTTTTATGGCTGAGTAATATTCCATTGTATATATGTGCCACATCTTCTTTATCCATTTATCTCTTGATGGACACTTAAGTTGCTTCTATGTCCTGGCTATTGTAAATAGAGCTGCAATGAACATTTTGGTACATGACTCTTTTTGAATTATGGTTTTCTCAGGGTATATGCCCAGTAGTGGGATTGCTGGGTCATATGGTAGTTCCATTTTTAGTTTTTTAAGGAACCTCCATACTGTTCTCCATAGTGGCTGTATCAATTTACATTCCCACCAACAGTGCAAGAGGGTTCCCTTTTCTCCACACTCTCTCCAGCATTTATTGTTTCTAGATTTTTTGATGATGGCCATTCTGACCAGTGTGAGATGATATCTCATTGTAGTTTTGATTTGCATTCTCTAATGATTAATGATGTTGAGCATAGAATACCATTTTTATTAAATTATGTATCCAACTCTAAAAATTGCTAAAAACTTAATTGAGTTCTTACAATGTTCCAGGCACTGTTCTAAATATCTACATATACTATTATCTCATTTAATCCTCGCAATAACCCTGTGAGTTAGAAAATTATTATCCCTGTATTAAAGATAAGAAAACTGAAGCACAAGGAGGTTAACTAATTTACCCAAGATTATAACACAACTGCATTGTCATAAGAGATTAAGCCTTGTTCCAAACTGAAGCAGGTATTCCCAGAGACTGCCCTTTCAGCTAGTATGTTAATCTCAAAGAAAGAATGCACGTCTTTTGAAAGCAAACTAGGACACTGATCATTCAAAGTAAGAGTATGCCAGGATACAAAGAAAACCTCAACAAAATCAGAATGGACAGAAAGTATAGTCTAAATAATCTGACATAATAATGTAGATTAGTAATGTAGTAAGTCAAGACATTATAACACCAAAACCTGACCAAGATAGAACATGTATGTACGTACATGTATACACCAACACACACATGTAGGTTAATCATAGGAATGTGATACCAAAATTCCACATCAAACATTTGCAAACCTATTTCACCCACTTATTGAAGAAGTATCATGACCAAATTGACTTTTTCCTGGACTACAGGGATATATACATTAATATAATACCTCTTACCAGTAATTCAAAGGAAAAAATGACATGGTCATTTTGATAGATCACTTGTTCCTACTGAGTTGTAGCCTTCTAGCATGGTGAGCAGGGCTGGAGGTGTTCAGAGGCCAGACAGAAGGGGCTGTTATACCACATGAGTTACCAAAAACAATCACTCAGACACAAGCAACAATGCAGAAATGATCACGAGTGGCTTAGCCAGACTAGTTGCAAAACAATCTAAGGTTGAAGGAACCTTCTCAGTTGGTTCTCGACTGTCCCAAATCAAGGTCAAGGCCTTGCTCTGGATCTGAAGCTCTACGTGGTCATCACAGGCAGGGTGGTGCTGGTGGGTGTGTCTGTGTGTATGTAGGTAGTGGGGGCAACTACATGACCCAGTTTTGTGAAGGGGGTGCCCATGAGGTTAGACACTTATCAGGGCCTGGAAATCCCAGGAGCGTCCATTCCAAGACGCGATCCTCACACCTGAAGGAAGAGAAGGTCACATCAAGATTGGAGGTTATGCCTGAAGATATTCCTAGAAGTTAGATGTTACCTCCAGGGACTCTTTGAATTTTCTACAAAAGGGGCTTTGGTTTCTACAATGTTGTAAATTTAAGCTGCTATTCTCCTGAAATTAAGCCTGCTTCTTGTGCAGCTAAAACTTGAGACAGGACAATAGAGATGGTCGGAGGAATTTATGTTTCTCTCAAATAACAGTCCTGGAGGACCATGCCACCAGGAGTGCCCTCACGAGGGACAGGACACAGCCTGTAAGAAGCAGGGTTGAGACCCAGGTTAACTGGCTTCCCAGGCAAATACAGTCATGTTTTTAATGTTGATTTTTTTAAATTAAAAATAATATATCCTTTGTGGACAGTTGGAAAACCCCAACAATGACAAGAATTCACATCTGGTAACATTTTGGCTTTTTTCTTCCCAGTAATTTATTTTCTCTGAGTACCAAGATGTGTATGCATGCATATGTACATAATTATAAAAGCAAAATGGAAAATATCATTCATGTTTTATATCCTACTTCATGCTCTATTTCGTCATCGTTTGTGTGGAAGGGGGAGATTTTAGGGAAGAATTGAGCATGGAAGGTGAGATACAGACAGAAAAGCTGATGCTGGATTTGGCTAGAACGTCCCTGTTGACGAGGTGAGGCCACACAGGTGGAGCAGACCACACCTCTGGACACAACTCAGAGAGCTTCTCTGAAGAGAAGGGGAGAACCAGGGTGGACGGCAAGGGGATTAAGGCAGAAACGTGTAACACAACCAGGCACCACAGTTTGCACCTCAGCTCAACCACTTACAAACCACAGGACCGAACAAGAGCGTGAGGTGTGGACTGATCAGTGCCCGGGGGTGTAGCACCTTGCTACCAGCACATCCCATTGGATCTGTACGATCAAATCTGGTAAAGGAACTGAGGCGTCAAGATGTGAAGGTCACGTTGTACAAAGGTGCAGAACTGGCGTTGAAGCTCAAGATCACCTAACTCCAGACAATGTAGGTGTTTTGAAATAAGAAAATTAAACCATGTATTATAAAATACAATTGATAGCTTACATAATTAGGTCTTAATAAAGACAGAAGAAGACATACATCGTAGCTGAAATCCTTTGTTTTTAACCATTAGGTGCCCTAAGTGCTTGTATGGGAGCCTGGTGGCCTGGCTTGGTCCCCATCAGTCTAACGCGACTGTGTGTTCAGTGTGATACACTCCCACACAAGGATGCCTGCTGCCCCTCTGTATCTCACACAATCTTGCTTCCCAACGTCATTTTTCCCCCCATTTGACTGCATGGCCTGACCTAGAACAGCTATGCGCGATTTGAAATGTAAGCATTCCTCTTCCAACTCTCTGATAAGAATCTTTCCCCTTTAATTATGCTCCCAGTGGCTCCTCGCCCATTCCTTTTCACTTCTGCTAGGTGCTTTCAAGTTGCGTTTTCTTTCTACCCCCTGTAAACTCCCCAAGGCTTAGCTTCAGAGACTGGGCTCTCTCCAGACCCAATCAATTCCAACATTCAGTTAAGCTAATTAAGTTCAGGTTGCCATCAATATATTTCTTAATTATGGTTGAAATATAGGTAAAACCTAGAATTGTTCATCGACAGCCCTTAGCCTCAGCTGAAAGCTATAGCATCTACCGTTACGAACTCCCATGGGTCAGATCGAGGTTCTGACAATAGAAAGACCACATGTGTATTTGCATGGGATTTGCATATATCTACACAGGTTAGTCTCTTCACAGATTTCCAATTAAAATGTTATTATTTCAGGATCAAAGTTGTTGTTTCCTGATTTTCCTAGTCTCTCGTACCATCAGCAACACCTGATCACTTTGACATTGACTTTTGCCTGAGGACAGCAGGATATAGGGACGAGAGAGGGCAGCTGCCGTGATCTACGGCACGTGGCGAAAGCCCCAACTACCGGTGCACACCTCTGAGGTGGGCTGACCCTAGCGATCGAGAAGTTTCCTCTGGTGGAAAGAAGACCCCAGGCAAGTCTTGGAATAGCTGCTGAGCTGCTGAGCAGAAGAGGACTACGATTGTTCTGGATGGCTTGGCTGGTGTCCGCCTCTCCTTCCCTACTACCTGCCCTCTTCCCTCGCTTCTGGCTCATTTCTTTCCTCTCAATGAGTCTTTTTTGCCTGCAAACCATGGATACCAGAAGAGCCTTTCTGAAACACAAGATCTGGTCATCTCATTCTTCAGTTTGGAATGTTCCCCCTATGCTGAAAGCTACAATCCTAGCATAATATGTGAATTCCTTCATCATAGCTCGTCCTTCCCGCTGTAGCTCTTGACTCCACTTTGCATCCTGGGCTCCAGATAAGGTGAACCACATGCAGTTTTTTAAACCTACCAGATGCCTTCATCCCTGCAGGTCTTTGCAGGTATGGCTCCGTCTGGCCATCAGAATGTATTTTGCCCAGACATCCCACAAATGGCTAACTCCTATGCTGTCTCCTACCTTGAAGCATCCTTCCTAATTGCCTCCTCCTACCTCTATGTTCCAAATACTTTCAAATGTATATCCATAGCGCCCCCATGTTTCCCTCTTCCCTCCACTGGTAAAAATCACGAGGGATCCAAGGACTTCTGTGAGATCCAAAGAGGACCACCCTCTTCACCAGCCCCTGTGTCACCACTGGCAGGAAAAAAGATGGCTCACCCATGGACACCACCTCTCTCCCTGCCCCATCCCTCATCATCTCACCACTGCCATCTTGCTTGAGTCCATCAGAAATAATCTCTCTCTCTCTCTCACACACACACAGGCCATCCCTCAAGCAGGTTCTAATCATCATGGGGCTTTATAGGCAATGATGTAACCCCAACCTCTATTTTTCTCCACTGCATTTATTATATTTAGTATCATCTGACACACTGATGCGTTTTTTACCTAGTTATTTTTTTTTAATCAGTCTACCTCCCTCCTCCAGAATGTAAGCTCCATGACAGTAGGGAATGTTGTCTGTTTTATTCATAGTAATATCCCCAGCACCTAGAAAAGTGAATGACAGATAGTATGTGCTCAATAAATATTTGTTGAATGGACAGACTACCAGCAGGAACTTCTGCATGGCTGGTTCCGATGGATGTGGCAGAAGCTTTACCAAAGGGCTATTAGATAGCAATACATATGCAAGTGTTTGGGGCTATCTGGAGAAAAGCCACTTTGAATAACAAATGAGAAAAGAGAGGTAAAAATCCAGGTGGCTGGCAGGAGGGGGTGATTACTTGAGCTGCTGATTTATTGTATAGGTTTATTAAGGGAGATATTTGGAAAGTAGATTTTCAGAAGTTCTAGCTGCATATTGTGATGGGAATCTCTCTTTGCTCGAGAAAACCTTGAGTAAAAATCCACATTGATTTTCGCTGAATGTGAAGCGAATGAAGAACTTAAAAGGGAAAAAGAAAGCCCATCTGTATATCCCAACAGTGAAGCTTCAGGCAAGACATAGAATTGAGGCTCAATACATGTAATGAATGAATGGATGAATGAATGAATGAAATGAACCACAACCAACCGGTAGAAACTTAAGGGTGTGGATTTTGTCTCAATATGAAAAACTTCTTAAAATCCCCTAATGTCCAGAACTAGAATGAGCTGTTCCCTTTTTTTTTTTTTTTTCTATCAGCAACAGGAAAATCATCTCATCAAAAATGTTGGAGGAGAAATGTCTATAGTAGAAATGACATTAGACCAGATTAGTGGTTTCCAAAATGTTATGAAGCCTAGAAGATCTAGGGGTTGTGCTTCAAAGGTTATTTCCTGGGACGGGGGAGGGCCTAGAATGCAGGCTTCTCAGACCTCGATGTCTGTTTTAACCAGAGCAGCTATTTTTTAATTGTATTACATATTCATTCATTCATTCAACATACATGTTAATACTAAATGCCTACTGTGTGCCAAATACTGCACTGGTTCTCTGCAAGTCTTTTTTTTAAAATTTATTAAATTTAATTAATTAATTAATTAATTAATTAATTTTTTTGCGGTACGCAGGCCTCTCACTGTTGTGGTCTCTCCCGTTGGGGAGCATAGGCTCCGGACGCGCAGGCTCAGCGGCCATGGCTCACGGGCCCAGCCGCTCCGCGGCATGTGGGATCTTCCCGGACTGGGGCACGAACCCGTGTCCCCTGCATCGGCAGGCGGACTCTCAACCACTGTGCCACCAGGAAAGCCCCCTCTTTTTTTTTTTAAATTGAAGTATAGTTGATTTATAACGTTTCAGGTGTATAGCAAAGTGATTCATATATATATATATATATATATGTATATTCTTTTTCAGATTCTTTTCCATTATAGGTTATTATAAGATATTGAATATAGTTCCCTGTGCTCTGCAACTGTGTTTATGAAAATAGTTTTCAGCTTAAAAAAATTTCAAATAATATTGGAACCCTAAGACTCCAACTCTAAGACTGATGCTTCCACAAGCTGAGTAAAAATGATTACCCAGTATACTACTGTAGGGTGTCCACAAGGTCCCATGAGTGGGACTATGCCACTTTTTCTGGGAAAAAAAAGGGAGTGTGAAGTCATCATGGTCCAAGGAAGAGCCCATCGTGGGAAGGAGGAAAGGCTTGCATTCATCAAGTCCCTCTGAGCGATGCACTGTTTGAATGCTTATTTATTCTAATCTTCATGACAACCCTGAGGAGGAGATTTTACAGATGATGAAGGGTCCCAGACATTTATTCAAGATCATAAACGTCATACACTTGGATCTGAACCCAAGTCTCTGCAGCTGGTGCCCTTCTCTTTTCACCACACTGGGGGACAGTCGGGTTTGCAAGCTGGTGGCCTGGTTGCCTTTTGGTCCCTAACATACAGACTGCACTTGGTGTGCAAGTGAACGCAATGAGCTCCACTAGAAGATGAGAGCAGAAGATTGATGTGCTGGGTTACCTGGACAAGGTCTGGCCAGGGCGGCCGTGATGCTGAGACCAGGAATTCCAACAATAAGACCCTGAAGGTGGCCGTTTCCGTGCATTCTTCACGTGGGGGAGTTATGCTCAAGCCTTGCATACAAATCTCCAGAGACATGAAGAAATGAAAGAAGAGCCGATGACTTGTCGACTCACTGTAAAATGTAAATGATCACTACATTTTTCTGTACTTTTTCTTTCTTAAACTCAGAGGAATAAATGTCACGGCCTCGATAAACAAGAGGAGCAGGGGATTTCAGAGTGAATGAGCCTGAGGAGAGGAATAACAGGAGGCTGCATTTGAATTACTTCCTCATGAAATGGAAAGAAGGCTGCGAGGCATCTGTGAAGGCACAGTACCCTTAGCCGGGACTGGGGGTGACTGAAAGGGGACAGAAAGGGGTGAAGTGAGGTAGGAGCGAAAAGCAACCAGTGCTATAAACGCAAAGCTTGAAGCTTGGCATTTTACAAATATGCTCTTACTTCGTCCACATTCATTCATGTATTCATTAAGCAGATACTTACGGAGTGCCCACCATATTGCCATATCTTCCTGGGGACACATGAATGAACAAGGCTGACAACGTCCCTGCCCTCACGGAGCTTATATTCTAGCTGAGGGTCATTTAATAAACAAAGAAAATAAACAACTACTGTAATGGATGACAACCATAGATGCTGTAAGTGAGTTTACGAAACGTGATGGGGGTACTAGTCAGGGAAGGTACTAGGCTCTGAGAACGTGACAAGGGTGCAGAGACTGAAATGGAGTAAAGGAGGGCCGGGCAAATAGGTGGAGGGGCAGTGAGGGAGGAAGAGAGAAAAGGTGTGCACACCTGAGGGCACATGTGTCAGGAAGATTAAGGAAAAAAGGGGAAAAGTGGTAGGTGGAGGCCAGACCATATGGACCTTGTAGGGCCTTTTACAGTGTATTGGGTTCTCTCCTGGGCATAATATGGCGACCACAAGGAAATGTGAGAAGGGGATGATGCCGTCTGACTGCAGTCTTGAATTCTCTCTCTGCTGTGTAGGGAGCTGACAGGAGGTGGGCAAGGAAAGACGGATGGAGACTCCGGAGGTACGACAATAATCTCATGAAGGTGGATGAGAATGTCAGATGTACAGTAAGCATCAGGAGAGTGGGCAGGATTTGCTGTTGGATTGATGTGCGGTGTGGAAGGAAGAGAAGCACGAAGAATGACGACAGGGACTTCAGCCTGAACGGGGGCTGGGCTGGAGGCATCCACAGAGGGCTGGTATCCACGGCCACGGGCCCGCATGAGATCCCCTAGACGGGAAGTGTAGGCAGAGGAGAGCAAAAGCCGAGGGCGGCCTCATAAGAATGGAGGAGATGAGTAAGCTTACGCCCACTTTATCGATTCAAGAAGGTGACCTCAGATAAGCAAGATGCTTCTGTTCAGCCATGAAAACTGTTCCTCCAGAAGCACCGTGCACCTCAACACGCTTACCATGGCATGCTGCAATCCTTCCACAAATCTGCCCCCGCCCCATGAGACAAAGGGCTACTCAAGGGCAACCAGCATGCTGTATACAGTGTTTTATTTCCAGCACCTCGCCCCTGTCAATGAAGTAGCTACTGTACATACAAAAAGCTTATGACCAACATCTATAAGAGTGATTATTACACCTCTCACGGAGGGGTCTCAGTGGGGATGTGTTTATCTGAGGACTGGGTCTATGAGGGGCTTTGGATGATACGCTCGGGGTGTAAAGCTAGTAATCAGCACTTAGAACAGAGCCTGCACGGAGAAGACGCTCCAGAAATGCGCTTTCACTGACTGAATGAAAGCTGCTGTGTTCACGTGACCCATGCAGATATTTGATGGGAGCCCCACTGAGCTAAAACACAAGCATCTCTAAGGGTGTTCACTGGTGTCACTGATGTTGTCTCAGAAGTTAGAGGAAGGAAGGGCCTTGTCTCAGCCAAAGAAAGAAGTTGGTAAGAGTATAGAAGGCATAGGGCTTCTGTGGTGGCGCAGTGGTTAAGAATCCTCCTGCCAATGCAGGGGACATGGGTTTGATCCCTGGTCCGGGAAGATCCCACGTGCTACGGAACAACTAAGCCTGTGCGCCACAACTACTGAGGCTGTGCTCTAGAGACCGTAAGCCACAACTACTGAAGCCCACGTGCCTAGAGCCCGTGCTCTGCAACAAGAGAAGCCACCGCAATGAGAAGCCCGCGCACTGCAACGAAGAGTAGCCCCCGCTCGCCGCAACTAGAGAAAGCCACGCACAGCAACGAAGAACCAAAGCAGCCAAAAGTAAATTTAAAAAAATAAGTACAGAAGGATGAGAAACTTGAGAGTAAAGCAACTATGTGACACTGTAATTGGAAATAATTTAAGAAAAGCAGGAAAGGCAAGTAGGCATGATCAGACAAAGAAAAATTCATTTCCAAATGTGCTGAGAAAAAATCTTAGGTTTAATTCTTAATATGGCTAAAGAGGGTTAACCATAAAAGTGAAACACTGACCACAGCATCATGAGGAGTCTCAAGAAAGTAACATCTGGATTAACTCAATAACACTGACATCTGGAGAAGGGATCTGAAGACAATGGAAATATATGAGGAATAATAGAATAAGTAGTGATGATGGTGACAATGATGACAGTTAACACTTATATAGGGCTTTCTGTGTACTAGGCACTGTTGTAAGCACTTTACATATAATAACTCATTTTATCCTAACAATCCTTTGATACAGGTACTATTATGACCTCCATTTTATAGATGATGAATCTGAGTTTAAAAGTTAAGCAATCTGTTAATGGTCACACAGCTAGAAAGTTGAAGCAAGTGAAAAATATAAGATGGATGTAGGTGGGAATTATCCATTCACCCAGCTACCATTTACTCTGTACTAGCTGTGTACCAGGCACTATGCTAAACGTTGGACTTGGGCTTTACAGAGAAATGTTTAAGGTTTGATAAAAGTCATTAATCAAGATAAAAGTATTTTAAAAGTATTGCAATTTTGTCAACATGGAGCCACAGAAGTTCACATAGGAAAAGATCTTAGACATTACCTGGTCCAAGGTTCTTATTTTACCAATGGGGAAACTGAAGCCCAGAGAGGGGAGGTGACCTACTCACTGGCACAGCTGATTAATGACAGAACAAGATCATTCAACTCTCTAATCATGCAGGGTGTTTCATTTGTTCTCAGTTTGGAAAGATAACATGAGTTATCAAGAGGGAACTCTTTTCCACAGTAGTTGTACCATTTCATATTCCTACCAGCAGTGTATGTGAGTCCCAGTTGTTCTTTTTTCTTGCCAACACTTAGTACGATTAGTCTGTCTACTCTCTTTACTCTTAGTCTAGTGGGTTATAATGGTATCTTATTGTGCTTTTAACTTGTAGCTCCCTATTAATGATTTTTAGCATCTCTTCATGTGTTTGTCATCTTTATCTTTTCTTTGGTGGAGTTTATGGGATTATCATATTTTTGAGTGGTAAGAATTTCTTTACTTATTCCAGATACAAGGTCTTTGTCAGATAAACCTTTTACAGATATTATCTATTTATTTATGTATTTATATTTTCACTTTTATTTTATGATATTTTTCAGCTTTTTAAATTTCATATTGGAGCATAGTTGATTTACAATCTCCAGAGGCAGATGGCTGTGTTAGTTTCAGGTGTAGAGCAAAGTGATTCAGTTATACACACGCATATATCTATTCTTTTTCAGATTCTTTTCCATTATATGTTATTACAGAGTATTGAGTTCCCTGTGCTATACAGTAGGTCCTTGTTGATTATCTATTTTATATATAGTAGTGTGTATATGTTAATCCTAAACTCCTAATTTATCCCTCCCTCCCACCTTTCCCCTTCGGTAATCATAAGTTTGCTTTTCTTCTAGTCTGTGACTTGCCTTTTCAATCTCTTTTCCAAGTTCCCTGAGTGGAGCAGTTTTCTTGCATTCCCTTCCATATTGCTAGAAACTAGAACACAACAATCTTACATATTGAAAATATTCAGTAAACTTCAGTTCAATGAATGAAACAAGCTCTAACTTTAAATACTTCAAGCCAAGCATGTGAAAGGTGACTTTGTTTCCTCAGTTTTCCAATCTGTAAAATCAAGATAACTAACTAATTCAGTGGATTGTTGTCAGAGTTAAGTGAGTGAATGTGAATGGATTTCTTTGACTGATGCTAGGAATAGAGTAAGAGTTTAATAAGTATTAGCACTATTTTATTCTGTTATCTGAGGGAGGAGAAGTGGGTCCAAAGGGTTGAAATCATAGGGAGGCAGACTGTCTCAGTTTAGTGAATTATTTTCCATTGCTGTCCAATAAATGGAATGAAATAAATGGCCACATGAGCTTCTTGGCTGCCCATCAATGGGAGCATTTAAGCAGAGAGAAAATAACCATTTGGTCAAGTTCTAGAGGAGATGATTGCTACCTTGAGAAAAATCCTGGACTTCTGTGTCTCTCCTGTTCCTAAAAAATGTTTGACTTCTGGTAAGAAATGATGGTAATAATAATAACAATATATTGTTATTATTAATATTAATAACGGTAATAACATGTGTATATATTTTATAACACATATAACACATTATAAGGCATAGATAGTGTTTATAATATATGGTATATCATACATTATAATGTATATTATATGTAATATAATAAATTATTATTAAGGATATACTGTTGTGCTGAGACTTAAAAAGTATTATCTAAATCTTGCAACAATCACCTAAGGTATCATCTCTATTCAACAGATGAGAAAAATAGGCTCAGACGTGGTAAATAACTTGCCCAATAACAAACAGCTCGGAGGAGCAGACCTCTGAGCACAGGTGCGTTTGCGTTAAGGCCATGCTTGCAACCCGGGTACTCTGTGGCCAGTCTCCTTCTGCTTCGTCGTAGCCAAGTGCTGCTGAAACAAACGAGTCCCCAACACCTGTGCCCCAGCCCCACTGCAGCATGTCTCTGAGCCAGTGGGCATAAGTATTTAGGTCTTGGTCCACAGCTGCAGGATCCCTCTTCTGTTGGCTCAGCAGGTCACCCAGTGAAGTGGCCAAAGACCAGGACCAGGGCAGTCATGCCCGAGGTTAGCCACCTGGACTGCTTTCCACCAGGCACAACCAGCTTCCTGGGGGAATGACGTTCGCCAACTCCAGCTGGAACAGGGCTTTTTCTTCCGGCATATGGGGTGCTTATTTGTTTCGGAAGTCCTCCCTAGTGGCAGCTTTCTCACAAGGCAGTAGGGAATATCCCCATTTGGTCCTTGTCCATCCAGCCTACAATATTTATGCTGTCATTGTAAAGCTGTGGGACCCTGGATCTTAGTCACCCAAAGATACTTCTGGGCTTTTCAAAACCAGGCCCGGTCTTCCGAAAACAAGTGCCTGCTTAGCCACCATCCTGATCACCCGCACCTGTTGGCAAGATAACCCTGAGGATATTTACCAGGTGGAGCCAAACAGACGTTACCTAGCAACCAGCAGGCTAGGCTGGGGTGCGCCCTTGTGTTCTGAGTGCGATTCTTCAGGCATCTTGGACGCTATGGAGAATAAAAGCATGCCAGGCCGTGAGGAAGCCGTGAGGCTTTGGAGTCGGACCCTCCTTTGTGTAACCCTGACTCTCTGACTCCTATGACCTTGGGCAAGTTGCCTAAACTTTCTGAGCCTCAGTTTCCTGACCTAGAAAATCAAGAACAATAACAGTACCTACTTCATGCTAATGCTCTGAACATAATGGATGAATGTAATGCATGAAAATAAAATATAAGGGACAACATTCTGTATTAAGTAGGTATTCAGCGAATACTAGTTCCCTTCAAAATACTTTTTTTTTTTTCTGTGCTACATTTGACAAAAACACAAATCTAAGCATCTGAAGGACCAGGATCTAGTTACTTCTACCCTTTACTTGACTACACAGTAAACTGCTGTGTCCTTAAGGAAGTCTTTTAACTGCTCTTTGAAATATTTCCCTTGTTTGAATTGTGGGGACCATACTAAGGGTTGTTCTGGAGCCCACTTGAAATTAGGGATATGAAAAAGCTCTGAATATCAGAATATGAACGCAAGAGGTAAACTAAATATATTGCTGGTGTTATATTTAGTTGAAGGGACGTTAGCATACTAGGATGCTAACTAGAGACCTTTATTTAATAGCAGTTTTTAACTTCATCTAGGTATGGCCCTGGTATTCATATTGGTGAAATGGATATTTAAAATCACGTTGAAGCTTATCTACCCACCCACCCCTTATTTATTTTCACTTTAATCTCTATTTTGGCTTCAGGAAATGTTTCCCATTCCTAACACCAAGAGAGCTCATTGTCAGGGAAGGTAAAAGTGTTCCAGGGGCTGTAGTTGTACTAGTTAGCTTGGAGAAACCAAGAGCAGAATGGCCCAAGGATGAATGTGAATTATAGAGCATTATGCAAAGTTTTGTTTTCGTTTTTTTTTTTGCGGTACGCGGGCCTCTCACTGCTGTGGCCACTCCCATTGAGGAGCACAAGCTCCGGACGCGCAGGCTCAGCGGCCATGGCTTACGGGCCCAGCCGCTCTGCGGCATGTGGGATCTTCCCAGACCGGGGCACGAACCTGTGTCCCCTGCATCGGCAGGCGGACTCTCAACCACTGCGCCACCAGGGAAGCCCTATGCAAAGTTTTGGAGCAAAGTAGACAGGGCTTGAAGGCCCCCTGGTCTACTGCCTCCTAGCTCTGAGGACTTGAATAAATCATTCACCTCAATAAGCTTCAGTTTTCACATCTGCAAAGTGGGCGTTCTACAGCTTATCTTGCAAGGTTGTTGAAAGGATGAGAGCAGTGAATATAAAGTACCTATTAACTTGGTTGGCAAATAGAATATTCTTAATATATAATACATATTAAATACAGTATTAAAATGGCAATAATAACTACAGTTGAGAAGGAAAGTAGAGCCCAAGCAGAGGAACAGTTCCACATGTTTGGTCTAAGCAGCAAATCTGAACAATTAAGAGGAAATAAATGTGGGAGTCACGAGGCAGGGAGATGAGAAATATGTCAGCAGGTGAACTGGTGGAGATAAATAATCTGGAGCCCAGGCCAGGAAGTAGGTCCAAGTTTTGGAATCCCAGTTAAAAGGCGCAGAGCAGGACAGACGTGTCAGCCACTTAGGGAAGCTTTGTCCTCGTGTCTTTGCTTTTACCGGCCATCTCTTTCTCCGTCAGGACTCAAATGACAGCCCCCTGCAGAAGTGCCTGATGGAAAATAGGTTATTAGCTAGAGAGGAGACCGGGATGCTCTGGGCACAGGGTTCTGAGCAGTGACAGGTCTGCATTCCGCACTTGGAATCACAATCCCTGAATGTCAGGGAACGGGATTTCCCTTAAGAATTGCCCACGTGACTAAGTACCCCTCAGGTTAGTGGAGTGACCAGTTTCCCCCAATTCAGTTTATTCTTAATCAGGTAACACTAAGATGCCTTTTGGTCATTGTCTCCCTGACTTCTTACCTCAGGGAGCCTGATTCGAAGGAGTTGCTGGAAGCAAAGAGAGAGAACTTGAAATGAATTCCATCAGTCATTCAATCCTGTCTCAGCTTCCTGGCTGGGTTGGCTACCACAGCCAGCCCCCAGAATCATCTGTCCTGGCAGAAGTTAGGTCCAGCAGCTGGGAGCCGGAGCTCTGTGTCAGTGAATAACTTCAAAGACAGTGGCTTTCCTCTGTTAAGTCTGAGCACTAATTATCACCTATGCACATCACAGAGCTCAGGGAACTCATGGAGCAGCTAAGACCAATAGTGCCCATAAGTGCCTTACTTTGCAATAGCCGGACTAAGAAAAGTGGTTCGGAGTTCATCTGTACAGATAGTTATTTGTCTTTTTACTGGTACTAAGTCAAGCAGATTATTGAATCCACTGTGGGAATGGAAGTTCTCTAAGCTACCAGGAAACTGGGGCAGGTTATTTAAACGTGTTGAGCCATAGTTTCCCAATCTTTTAAACAGGGATGTAAACAAATAATTCCTAAAGCTCCCTTAGCTTCTAAATACACAAACACACACACACACACACACTTCCAAGTGAAATTGTCAACCAGACTTGAATGGATGGACCGGTGACAGATCGTGACACTTCCGTAAGAGCAACCCACATTCAACATACGCCTATCACACAACCCAGCAATCCCATCTTTAGGTTATTTGCCTGAGGAAAATGAAAACATATGCCTGCACAAAGACATCAGACAAATGTTCATAGGAACTTTATGGGTTATAACCGGAAACTAGACACTGCCCAAGCGTCCAACAGTTGAGTGGATGAACTAGCGTGGTGAAGCCATACGATAGGATACTAATCAACAATAAAAAGGAACAAACCATTGATACACTTGATGGCATGAATGAATGTCAAAGTAACTATGATGAAAGAAAGCATCCAAAGATTTTATACCTCAAGATTCAAATTTTATAAAATTCTAGAAAAGCAAAGTAACTGGAGGGACAGATATCAAAGCTGTGGTTGCCTGGGTATGGGGGTTGTGTGTGAGGGAGAATGGGAGGTTGAAATGAGGGGAGTTAGATTATAAAGGAGCGTAAGGTAAATCTGGGCTTTGATGGGAATGTTGATTATCTTAATTGTGGTAACGGTTTCACAGGTGGATGCCTATGTCAAAAGTCATCAAATTGTACACTTTAAATATGTATATTTATTATATGCCAATTATACCTCAATAAAACTGTGAACTTTTTTTTGGTGGAAGCATGTGATCACATAACAAGATGGCCCTGTGGTCCAGGGCAGGTTTCTGAGCCATAATTCTAATCTGCAGGCTTTGATAACCTGGATGGTGTGGAAGCACGTAAATTCCACAGCACCAGCACTGAATGCCACAGGGAACTGCTAGGCACTCAAGACAGGGTCTGTCACCCCTTCTGGTAAGGCTGCAGATTCTTGGTCTCAGGCACGGGGTTTCTGTGGAAGCAGATTAGGAACTGGAGATGGTGGGAGCGTAGCTTTCAGAGAAGAGAAAAAGAATAAATTTGTACACAGGCTTTGGGTTGATAAGTGATCCACTAGGGCACCACAGAGGAAAAAGGAAACAGGAAGATCTGAAGTAAAGCTAGGACTTGGAACATAGTGCACGTGTGATAAAATCATCATTAATTCTTCTCTATATTCATCAAATCTGTACTGGGCTCCTACGCTATGGCAGACACTATTCTAGATGCTGGAGATACAGCTGCGAGCAAGAGATAAAATCCCTGCTTTCACACAGCTCACATTCCAGTGGAATGAGACAGAACATCAATACGTCAAGGAAGACGTATAAAATCAGGAGCGACGTTTGCTCGGAAGAAAAAGTAAAGCCGGGCAGGGGGTGGGGGTGGTACCAGGCACTGTTTGAGGTCAGTAGAAACCAGAATGAGCCAGGTGGGGATTGGGGAAGAAGACTCCCTTCTGGAGAAGAAGGGATAAGGGCTATAATTCATAAGAGACTGAAGGTGAAGCCAGGGCTCAATACGTCTTTCCATAATGGAATACTGATAACAATAACATAATGATCGCTCCTGCTTATTGAGTCTTTCCTATGCACCATGATCTTGACTAAGTGCTTTCATCCTTACAGCAACCCCACAAGGCAGGTGCTCGTGTTACTCTCATTTCGCCGCTGATAAAACTGAGACTGAGACCATGTAAGGTGCAGAAAATGCACCCACAGGTAATGATCAGCTGAGGAAGGGACTCAGATCCACCAGATCTGTCTGACCTTCGATCCCGAGCTCATAATCACCTAGTAGCCACGTCAGGGTGCATCGGTTCATGAAGCCCCAGCAGTGGACTTGGGGTGAGTTATTTTTACTTCACAGTTAACTGTCCCGTATCCAGTTCTTTCCTTGCTCATTTCTGATGAAATGTTGCTTTGTCATGGTTCCACGTTCTACTGCTTTCATGTGAATCATGAAAGTACATACTACATAAAGATAAAATACCTAGAATTACTCTGGAAAAATTGAATTTGACATTTTTGCAAGTCACTCCCTCTGCTTCACGTACCATCAGACTGGAGAATTTAAAGAAATCTTGCTGTGGAGCACAGGGCTGCTGGAATCTTAGGAATGGTCTAAGCTACCATCACTGCTCGCCTGGACCACGGGTCTTCCAATCTTCTCTTGCTCTTCCCCATTCTTTCTACTGTGTCAGAGTAACCTCTTTAAAATACAAGTCAAGTCCCCATAATTAGTTAGCCTTATGCCACCTACTGTATCAAATACAGTTCAACACTTCAGTGGCTCAAACCTGTAGAAGTTTATTTCTCATTCACAAAGCAATCCCATCCTCACGGAGCTACGAGCCCCATGGTGAGTTAGGGACCCAGGCTCCTTCTACCTTGTGACTCAGAGCTGCCTTCTTCGAGAAGTGGAAACATCTAAAGAGCCCAGAGAAGGCATACCTGCCTCTTCAAACCCCCAGCCTGGATATACATCACTTCCATTCACATTCCTTGTCAGGCAATAATCATGTACCCACATCTTGAAAGCAGGGGGGTGGGGCAGAAAAGGCAGTCCCTGTTTAGACAGCTGCCCACAGGGCCAAGCCCAGATTATGGAGAGAGGACCACACAGTTTTGGTGGCTTACTAGATGCTCTCACACAGCCTCTCCCCCTTTGGCTTAAGCTCCATATGATGAAATTCAAAAATCTTTAACACAGCCTACTAGGCCTATGTAAGCTGACTCCTGACCCACATACCCAGCTTTACATCAGGCTGTCCCCATGGTCTCAACACTCCAGCGACAGTGGTCTTTCTAGGCCTAAAAAATGTCATGCTCTTCAAGGCTCACTGAGCATGATAAACTCTCCCTCTTCCTCCTCTTTTCCTCAGTCCCCATTCTTCATGGGATTTCCTTTCACTCCCTTTCACTTTGGACTCTCTCCTTGTACCCCCAGACTAGGCTACTTCCTCCTGTCCTAAGCACTCATCACCTCCATCTCCATACCCCTCCATCTGCTCCCTGCCATGCTCTCAGGAAATCCCAACCCACTTGCAATGACTTATTCAGTTTCTGAAAGCACAGCTAGAATCAGGCTGTGGATTCAAAGCGTCCATCTACAATCAACGGGTGGGGTCTTAATACTTGGCCAGGTTATGTATAACTTCCTTTGCCACCATCTCCTCATTTGAAATATATGGGTAATTATAATGCATCCTTCATTGATTATAGTGAAGATTGAACAAGACGAGGTAGGTAAAATAATTAGTGTAGCCCAAGGTGTATAACAAACCATAACTAGTGGCTGTCATTGTTACTTCCATGAGGATGAGCTCTGTAACCGTTCACCTTATTCGCTGTTATATTCTCAGAACTTACGCAGTGCCTGGCCATAGCGGGCATTCCCTAAATAACTGTGAAATAAAGCAATGCTCTCCTTTTCCTCGTGTATGGTGGGTTCCCTTAAAGAAACACGTATCTGTGCTTTGTCACTCTTCCTGCGCTGGCCCATGTTCATCTATGAATGAGACAGAATTGCAGGATAGCCGAGTAGCGAAGTGCACAGCTTTGGAATGAGCCTGTGAGGCCCAACTTGGTTATTTCCTAAGGGTCCAGCACAGAGGAATTTTCTTCTCATTTCCTCACCTCAGTTTCCCTGATTGTACACTGGAGATAATAATCGGGCATGCCTGGTAGAGCTCTTGAGGGGGGAACAGTGCCTGACACAGAGGAGGCCCCCCAGAAATCATAGTTGCTATTTAAAACAATTAGTTGTGAGGGTTTCTTTTGACAACAGGAGATGAGCATGGGATTCATTTAACATGCTTTGCCCTTCCTTCTTTCCCTTGGGTGGATTTTTTTTTTTTTTTTTTCCGGTGCGCGGGCCTCTCACTGTTGTGGCTTTTCCTGTTGAGGAGCACAGGCTCCGGACGCGCAGGTTCAGCGGCCATGGCTCACGGGCCCAGCCGCTCCGCGGCATGTGGGATCTTCCCGGACCGGGGCACGAACCCGCTTCCCCTGCATCGGCAGGCGGACTCCCAACCACTGTGCCACCAGGGAAGCCCTCCCTTGGGTGGATTTTAAAGCCATGATATTTGTGGACTCGCTGGGTTGTATGTTCCTTTGAAAAGAGGTAGCTGAGAGCAGGCAAAAACTCCTGGACCATATTTATCTGAGGTCATGGAATAGCACCTGATACAGTCTCCATCTCAGACTTCTTCCACGCCTTGCCTTCTCTCTCCGCCACTGAGTGTGGGACAGAGGCATGGGGGCAGTAATGGAGGAATTATCACGTCTATTCTGAAAGAAGGCATTTACCTAATTGCAAAAGAACACATCCTGGCCGCAGACAATAAATGGTGTGTGATGCTTCCATGAAGTGAGATGGATGGAGCTCTCCGTTGCTAACCGGCCCGTAACCAGGGTCATTAATCACACGTGGCACACCCATTGCCAGTAATGGACTTCACCCCGGAAAACTCCAACTCACCGTGCCAGTGGGTTAAAGGGAAAGCCTCGCCTGTTATGGAAATATAGATCTCCCATCAGGATTAACCCTGGGCGTTTGCCACCCCTCATTCCCTGAAAGGCCCTTTTAATTGATTTTCTTTCTTATTTTCTCCGACCTGGCGGAGAGCTTACCTGCCAGCCTCTGCCTGGACCCAGAGACTTGGCCTGAACTATATGAATTGCTAAGAAGCCTCTAGTGCACAAGAAATCTCCCCTCTCTCCTGCCCTTGACAAGAAAAGTAACTAAACCTCAAGAGAAGATCCTCGTTTTTTCTGCCAGACCCCACAGCCCTGCAGACAAATCTGGGTGGGAAAATGATCTGACATCATCAGTTACAATTTACGGAGGGCCTGCTCTGGGCTAGGCACGGGGCTTCGTGCCCATTTCCTCACCACAGTTATCCTAACAACAATTCTAAGAGGCATTTGGCTCTCCGCTTTTCTTGGTAAAGAGACTAGGGTTCAGAGAGGTTAAGAGACTTGTCCACGGTTGCAGAGTGAAAGGCAAAGCTGGTGTCCAAATGGGCATGCCAGATTGCAGAGCCTGTGTTGTTTCTGAGATGCCCACCTCGAAGTGCCGATAGCTATCTTGTCTTTCGTGGACTGCCATCTGAAGTTTCCTCGAAGCCACAGCTAAATCCCTATTTCCCTCTTAACCAGCAGTAGAGAAGCAAAATAGCACTGGATACTCGAGATGATCATGAAAAGCAGACTTTCATTTTAAAAGGCAGTTAAGTTCCACCACATTGACACTCTCAAGCTAGATCCAGTAAATATTGCTTAACTTACTAAATAGACTCTGGCCCAGCTCCAGTACTTCAAAATGTTCAGGGTGAAGAGGGTTAGACATGGTTTAGTCTATTTCCTTTTCAGGGGAGAACCATGAGATTGGGTCATTTGTAATAAATTCCTTAGCTGTGCAGAGTTTCTGCAGAGATACTATTTACTTAATTTGATTAAGAAGGAAGAAGCCATCCCTTTGGGGGTGGGGGAGTGCGAGCGTATATTCTCATAAGCCCTGAGTGGTCCTGAACCAGAGGCGGTAGAACTGCATTTTCAGGTCATCCCAGGCCTGTAATAAAATAGCTGAGGCAACTGAAATGATGTCTTTTGTGCTGGGAGGTCATTTGCAATGGAAAGGGTTTGCTATTGTCATTTCTGCTGTTATGTTTGGTTGCATGAGGTCACCTGATCTGCAAAAGGCATGGGCAAATTCTTCAGCCTGGCCTGCAAGGTTCTTAATGAGCTGTCCCCAGCTTGTCATTCCACTAGGGCTACTGACATCTTAAAAGGACCAATAATTACTTGTTGTGGGGGACCTTCTGTGCATTGTAGGATATTTTGCAACACCGCTGGCTTCTACTCACTAGATGCCAGTGATACCATCCCAGCTGTCACAAACAAAACTAACTCCAGACATTCCCAAATGTCACCTGGGGGCAAAACTGCCCTCGGTTGAGAACCCCGCACTAGAGTATTGTAATTTGTATTGTTCATTGTGTCCTTCCCAGAGGCTGTAACTGTGCCTGACACGTAGTAGGCACTCAATAACAATTCGCCATTGAATGAATGCAGCACAGCACCCAGTCTTATGATCGACTAGGCTCTCTTTCACACAGCATCCTCTTCCTCACCCATGCCCACTCTTTGTCTTTCCTACCTCTATGTCCTTATTCTTCCACCTAAAATATTTTCCTCCTCCATCTTGACAGATTAAAAACCCATCTTTCCCTCAAGATTCCATTCAAACACCATCCTAACTAAAGCTATTCTTTTTTTTTTTTTGCAGTACGCGAGCCTCTCACTGTTGTGGCCTCTCCCGTTGCGGAGCACAGGCTCCGGATGCGCAGGCTCAGCGGCCATGGCTCACGGGCCCAGCCGCTCCACGGCACGTGGGATCCTCCCGGACCGGGGCAGGAACCCATGTTCCCTGCATCGGCAGGCGGACTCCCAACCACTGCGCCACCAGGGAAGCCCACTAAAGCTATTCTTGATCACCCACATGGAATATATCTCACCATCCCATGGCCTCCTTATGACCTGCTGTCTCTTACTTTTATGGCTTCTAACACTTTCTGAAAGAGATGATCTAATCCAGTGGTTAAGAGACCAGGCTCTGAATTGAAATTAGAGTTCCATTCATACTGGCAGTGAAACTGTGGAAAAGTGACTTAATGTCTCAGAGACTATTTTTCCATCTCTAAAAGACAGATAACAATACTATCTCAAAGGTCTCTTGCAGGAATTCAATGAGATAACATATTTGATGGGCATGGCCAAGTCCCTGGTACATAGGAATAAGTAGCAGTTATCATTTTTCTCCCTACTAGAATGAAAGCTCCTTAAAAGCAGAGCCCAACGGACAAAGGATTAATCTCCAAAATATATAAACAGCTTATGCAGCTCAATGTTAAAAAAACAAACAACCCTATCAAAAAATGGGCAGAAGACCTAAAAAGATATTTCTCCAAAGAAGACATACAGATGGCCAAGAAGCACATGAAAAGCTACTCAACGTCATTAATCGTTAGAGAAATGCAAATCAAAACGACAATGAGGTATCACCTCACACCAGTCAGAATGGCCATCATCAGAAAATCTACAAACAACAAATGCTGGAGAGGGTGTGGAGAAAAAGGAACCCTCTTGCACGGCTGGTGGGAATGTAAACTGATACAGCCACTGTGGAGAACAGTATGGAGGTTCCTTAAAAAACTAAAAATAGAACAACCATATGACCCAGCAATCCCACTACTGGGCATATACCCAGAGAAAACCATAATTCAAAAAGACACATGCACCCCAATGTTCATTGCAGCACTATTTACAATAGCCAGGTCATGGAAGCAACCTAAATGCCCATCGACAGACGAATGGATAAAGAAGATGTGGTACATATATACAATGGAATATTACTCAGCCATAAAAAGGAGCAAAATTCGGTCATTTGTAGAGATGTGGATGGACCTAGAGTGTCATACAGAGTGAAGTAAGTCAGAAAGAGAAAAACAAATATCGTATATTAACGCATATATGTGGAATCTAGAAAAATGGTACAGATGAACCAGTTTGCAAGGCAGAAATAGAGACACTGATGTAGAGAACAAATGTTTGGACACCAAGGGGGGAGAGCGGGAGGTGGGTGGTAGTGGGATGAATTGGGAAATTGGGATTGGCATATATACACTAATATGTATAAAATAGATAACTAATAAGAACCTGCTGCATAAAAAAATAAATAAAATTCAAAAAAATAAAATAAAATCATGAGGCAGGTTCTGCCACGGTCAAAATAAATAAATAAATAAAAGACAGAGACCAGTTCTTACTCATCTTTATACCTCCAGTATCTAGGTCAATGCCTGATAAACAGTGGCTACTCAATAACTCTACTGCATATACAAAAGCAGTTGGTACTTCGAGCTGGGAAATCCTCCAGGACAGTAGATTCATGGACTCTTACTGTATAAGAGAAGAAAGAATCTAGTCTGAGCTCCTCATTTTACAAGAAGGAAAAACCAAAGGCCAGGGAGTACAAAAAGCTTGCGCACAGCAGCACAAGGTGATACAGAACCGAAAGTCATGTGCCAAACCCGCTACCACCATCCCCTTGCAGACCATGTTCCTTAGGAGAAGCCCAGCAGAGTCCGTCTCTCTCCTGTTTGCAAAGCAGCGACAGGAGAAATGTGCCTTGATGCGTGGGAAAGCTAATTAGAGCTAATTTATCATCTTTCCTCAGAACTACGATGCCGGGTGGAATCTGCTGGAGGTCTGCGCTGCAAAGAGAAATGTTTTTGATTATATTTACACATCTGATTTGAGAAACACATGGAAACCTAATCACAACTGTAATAGCAGGCTCATTGGCCCTCAGCAGACTTATCTTGTCTGCATGATACGTTTTCCAAGGTACAGCTCAGGCTTCACCTTTTCATAAAGTTTTCCTAGACAGTCTTCTATATAATTCAAACCCTCTGTGAGGCATCTGAGAGAGTAAATAGTGCTTTGGAGTTGGGCAGAGTAAATGACTTTGGGAAAGGTACTTCTCCCTTCTTAGCCTCTGTTTCCTCCTCTGTAAAATGGGGCAATAGTATCAACCTTGTAAGTTTGACGTGAGGTTGCAATGCAATACTGTATGTAAATGGCACGCCCAATGCTAGACGCATACAGGAGACGCTCAGTGTTAGCCTATACCTATGTATAGGTCTAGGCGTTTGGTACAGAAAACTCTGACCCTGCCTGTGAGTGCTGACACATCTTCAGCCTCGATTCCAGGCTCTGCGCTTGCGTCCAGCGCAGAGGGTCCAGCATAATGGGAAGATGACTGGAGTACAGCTGAAAGGCCATCTTGTAGGAGGAAGACGAAGTAGCATGATATAACGGAAAGACCATGGGCTTAGGCATTACAAAGACTTGTGTTGGAATCTCAGCTCTGCCACCATCCAACTGCAGGACTTTGGGAAATTCACTTAACCTCTCTGAGCTCAATTTTCTCATTGGCAGCACTGGCGAGAGTCTCTACCTCATGCGGCAATGGTGAAAATGAATTTATATCATATATATCGAAATGCAGAGCACATCATCAGATCAAAATCAATGAGTATGCAGCAGAGACTGGCCCGAGACTCCTAGGCACTTAGCACAGACTCAGTAAATGTGGTCAATGAGTAAATGATCTGGATGGAGCGACTTATAATCTGGGATGTCTGGGGTAAGGACACAGAACACTGGATTAGGAGACAGAACCATATGAGTTTATAGCCCAACTTGGCCAATTCAGCAAACACCCATGTTCCCAAGTCTCAATCTTCTCATCTATAACGAGGTGATCCTAATGAAGATAAAAGAGTTGATACTGGTGAAAAGGATTTTTAAACTGTAAAGTGGAGTTGCATGATATCTGGAAAACATTTAGTATGGTACCAGCAAATAGCAAACCATTCAAATAAACGGCTGACGATACCATTACCGAATGCTTACAAAGCACCAATTTTTAAGGGCCAGTCATGGGGATTCCACCGTGAACGAGACAACCCCTGCCTCCTTGGACGAGCATCAGGAATACAACCCCTTCCCCTCCTCACCACCACCGATGGAGGGATTGGAAAGGCTAGGGTACGCAGTATCCATCCAGCTTCCGATGAAACAGCACACATGCAAAATACATGCTTGTCTGTATGCCAGTCCGTGGCAAATGCCCTCATTTCCCCTTCATTGTAGGATTTTTTTTTTCATTTTATTACAGTTTTTCATGTTTTGTCTTTTGTCATGTTTCCCTTTTTTGTTGCCAGGGGACCTGTCTCTAGAAACAATTCCATCTCGCAAACATTCTTCTGATTTCTTGTGTGAAGCATATACTAACACTTGGTTACAATGCTGTAGAAAATGAGGAACAGGTTCTGAGGGGAGAGCCTGAGGGCTCTTCCGAGAGTAGAATAGGTGTCAATGTGTGAAATTACTGATATCCATTTTGCCTCTTTAATACCCACTGACACCAACTCAGATCTATAGCCCATGTCGCCTCTTCTATTAATGCTGTGACAGGCTACCCCTTTGTGGCCCCTGATGAATCTCTCCTCCTGCATTTAGGTCCCTCTTCGTCCCCTCCACAGCCCTGAATCTGGGATTGTTCTGAAATTTTAACCAAGAGAATATGGTGGAAGTGACGTAGTACCAGTTCTGAGCCTAAGCTTTAGAAATCTAGATGCTTCATGAATGTATTGATCGTTTAACTCTCACTACATCCCTCTGAAATAGAATCATCTAAGAGCTAATTATAGTTTTCTGGGTGTCAGGTACTATTTTAAAGGCTTCAGATGAACTGACTCATTTAATTCTCACATCAGCTTTATGAGGGAAATGATATTATTATAACCATTTTACAGGTAGGGAAACGGAAGCACAGAGAAGTTAAGTAAACTTAGAGCCAGGCCATCCGATTCTCACACATTAATCACTACGTTGAACTTCAGAGGGGTTAACTGGCCCAAAGTCACACAGAGGCCATGGCAAGGCTGGAATTCATACTGGCTTTATTGACTACAAAGTCTGACCCTTCTGGACTACAAACATCTAAAAGACTGTTCTGGTTCTGCCAGCAACTTCACCTAAACCCAAAGGCAACTGCTACAAAAAATACAAACATACAGCTTGCAGCCAGGGGTCATCTTATCAGGATTTTACAGAATCCTTCTCTGGTTTCCTTTTGTGTGTGTGTGTGTGTGTGTGTGTGTGTGTGTGTGTGTGTGTGTGTGTGTGTGTGTGTGTGTGTGTGTGTGTGTGTGTGTGTGTGTGTGTGTGTGTGTGTGTGTGTGTGTGTGTGTGTGTGTGTGTGTGTGTGTGTGTGTGTGTGTGTGTAAAACTATATATGAAAGTGAAAGCACTTCTAGATCCCTACTTTACTCCAGACTCAAGATATAAGTTCATTGTTCATTCCACCAACATCAAAGGGTACTAGGTACAGAACATGCATTCATCCAGTCTACAGGATTTGACCAAGTGTCTTCAGGGTTACTGTGCTAGGCACAGGGGCAACAATGGGGAACAGAGAGCAAACAGACTCCACTCTCACATGCTATACAGCAAGTCCCCTTGGGATCTAGACGGGCTCTGCTGCCTAGGGGCGTGTGACCTGGGCAGGTACCATACACTCTCAGAGCCTTAGTCTCTCATCTGTAAACTGGAGCTTCTCTATCATAATCTACATTATAAGATTCTTATGATTGAAAAATGTAATAAAACAAGTGAAATGCTTAGCAGAGTGTCAGATACAGATGGCAATCAGATGCTTTCAAAGTTATTATTATTAATAATAGTTTAATTTAAAAAAATAGGAGTCTAGTATCTACCAGGCACTGTTCTAGGTTCTTCAAATACAGCAAGCAATAAGGCCTGTTCCTCACCGTCAAGGGGTCTGCAGTCCTAGTGAGGAGAACAAACGTGCACATGGACAGCTGGGCTTGGAGTCATAGATGCTGTCACAGAGGGGTGTGTCCGGTGTCACTGGAGCACAGAGGACATACAGACCGATTCCTTGTAGGTGGGAATGTGGTTAAGGGGATGTTGGAGCAGTTCCACAGAGAAGGGTGCTGGAACTTAGCCTTGGTGTTTGGAAAGGACTCGGATAAGGAGAAATGTGAGAGGGGAAATGTGAAAAGGGAACTTGAGGCAGAGAAAAAGGGCTGAGCTAAAGCATGGTGCTGTGATTGTGCTTGGATGGTTTCCAATGAGGAAACATTTTCTGGGAGTCGGGGTCTGGAATGGGTCATTGGAGAACAGGAAGCAGGACGCGAGCTTTATCATATAAAGAGGCAGAAGAAATTGATTGGAAAAAACCCTTAATACCAGTGGATTGATTCATCAATAGATAAAGAGGCTTATGAATGTAGATCCATAGATATAATTTATAGATATGTATAGGTACAGCTATCTCTGACTCCTGCTGTCTTTCTTTCTGCCTGTCTGTCTATCTATCTTCTGGCTTACTTTTCTTTTCTCAAAAATAAGTAGGGGATGGACCTAGAGTCTGTCATACAGAGCGAAGTCAGAAAAAGAAAAACAAATGCCGTATGCTAACACATATATATGAAATCTAAAAAAATACAAACAAACAAATGGTTATGAAGAACCTAGGGGCAGGACAGGAATAAAGATGCAGACGTAGAGAATGGACTTGAGGACACAGGGAGGGGGAAGGGTAAGGTGGGACGAAGTGAGAGGGTGGCATGGACTTATATATACTTCCAAACGTAAAATAGATAGCTAGTGGGAGGCAGCCTCATAGCACAGGGAGATCAACTCCGTGCTTCGTGACCACCTAGAGGGGTGGGATAGGGAGGGTGGGAGGGAGATGCAAGAGGGAGGGGATATGGGGATATAGGTATACGTATAGCTGATTCACTTTGTTGTAAAGCAGAAACTAACACACCATTGTAAAGCAATTATACTCCAATAAAGATGTTAAGAAAAAACAAATAAGTAGGATGAGAGCAGGGTCACCATTGTAGCCATAATGCCCAGCACAGTAACACGGAAGGCACCTGATAAAATCTTGTTGAATGGATGAATGAATGGGCTATCACCACTATGTTTGATGTTTGTCAAATGAACAAATGAACTTACATTGTGAATGTGGAGGAAGTTGGGTAGTTTCACAGAGCAGGTGACATTTAATCTTGACATTGTTGATGAGTACAACTTAGCTTAGCAGAAATGGGCCATTTCTGGGAACATGTGTACAGACATCAACAGTCACTGCCCAGTGTATGGTACAGTGGTGAAGAGCATGGATTCTGAGACCAGGGTTCAAGTCCTAGCTCTGTCATTTAACAGCTGGGAGCCCTAGGGCATGTTCCTTAACTTTCTGTGTCTCAGTTTCCTCATCTGTAAAATGGAGACAATAAGAGTACTGACCTTACAGGATTATTGTGAAGACACAGGTGATTATTACCACAATGCCCGGCACCTAGTCAGCTCTACATAAACACTCACAATTACTAGTAGTATTATTGTTGAACCCTGAATGCCATCAGCAGAACAAACACTCTAGAGTCCTATTACACATAAGTCAGTTCTTTCTTCATATATTATAACTGAACAGTCTACATGAGTCTCTTCGACACAAATCTCTTTGGTACAGATGAAGACCAAAGAGCTTGGGAGTCATTTCTGAAAAGATGAGTAAAAGAGTATAAACAAAAAGAAATGAGGGAAAAAAGAATATGTTGAATGCCAGGATTCAGAAGGATTGTTGCAAGACATTAATGAGCAAAGAGATCTGGAGAAACTGTGTCAAAGCTTTCTGAGAGAGAGTGAGAACAATACCTGGGGAATGCCAAAAAGAGAGATGATAAAGGGGAGATGACAGCTCCCTGCAGGCCTGGACCAAGTGTGATGGAGAATAAGCAACAAGGCCAGAGGAAAGCAGTGTGTCTTGTTACGATCCTTTGAGAGGCTTTAAATCAGCAGTGGCTTCCTGGCAGGGTGAGGCAGGGCTCCAACCATTACAGGTTACCCAGAAGCCACCAGAGAAAAATGGAGAAGGAAAGCCTTGAAGAATGAGAATGGTCCCCGATGTGATGTGGTTTCCATAGAGACCAATCTCTCCATGGTAGCCAGGAAGGGCAGTGCCTGTCCTCAGAACAGTTAACAAGCTATTAGACCAAACATGAAGATGCCAGCAGGTGAGTAAAATGAAGCTGCTCTATAACAGCTGTCTGTTTGCTAAGATCAAACATGGAAAGAGACGGCCATAAATCAGCCTGGCCACTGCAGCCATTGAATCAAGTTCAGGGGAGTGCGACAGAATTTCTAACCTGTAAGTCAAAGCCCAGGGACCACATCCCAGAGGTACACGCTCAGAAGAGTGATACTCAAGATTCCCCAGACTGGCCTGACGATCCAAACAAGATTAAAACAAAAGAAAACAAGATGGCAACACCAATGAACAGGAAGACAGTAACAAGAATGTGGGAAAGACGAGCTGAGCAAAGTACAGGAAGGCAGCAAACAGAGGGAGATTTCACATTGTTTTGCCCAACATTCAGTCAGAACTGAAGATAGAGGCTGGCTTTGCGGCAAGCAGCGGTATCTGCTCAGCGTAGGATGGCAGGACCAGGATTTGAAACTAGATCTTTCTCAGAGCAGGCACTTTGGTTCTAGGGCTGTGCCTCTTCAGGAAAGTGTCCAAAGGAACCAATGGGCAACTACCTGCTTCACGTACGATCTACTCTCTAAACACAGAAAATAATGTAGCAGGATGAGGAGTCTGTTGTGTGGTGAGACCTGTCCTCTAACGGGGTGCAAGGCCCCTTGGGTCCACTCTGCCTTCTGTGAGAATGTCTATTTGCACAGGTGATGGCTCAACACCCAAGGTCCTTATGTCCAGTCCTTGACTCCCTGGAGCCCACCTCTGCTTCCTTTCACAGCTGGGCTATGTTTAAAACATCACACACCCCTGTCCTGGTACATGCTTTTCCTCAGCCCCAAATGCCCTTTACCTCTTTTTCCATTTCTACTTCTCTTCAAATCTCAGCTTGAGGGCCATCTGATTCACTCACTCACTCATTCATTCATTCAATCAACAAGAGCTAAGTACTCACCAAGTACACAGGATGCCTCTGATTCCGTCCTCATTACTTCCACATACCCTGCACTTACGTCTAACAAAACACATCACGCTAGGCCAGGCTTATTTATCGATGTGTCTGTCAAGCTCATTAGATTTTAGATTCCTTGAGGGCAGATTGGGTCTTGCTCACTGTCTAGTGTAGTTTCTAGAACTGAGCACGTAGCAGGTGCTCAATAAATATTTATTAAAGGATGAATAAAAGAGTAAATGAATGAATTGCTTTTCTAATTCTCTCCAGGTTGCCGTACTCTGAAGGGAATTCTCCAAGCCATCAAGTTGGCCTGGGATGAAATGTTTTTGTGCACATTACTTAATAAAAAGGGCTCTGGGTCAATTGAAAAATTTAAAGTCAATATGAAATTGATCCTCAACAGCACTTTCTCCTCCAAACATATAGACAAAAGGACATTTCTGAAACATAAGTATTAGTGTTGCATTTCCTGTTCCAGAGACTCAGTGATCGTTGTCACCTCCAAGTCCAGCCCTCATTAATTTATGGGGCATCCAGCATAATCAGCAACAGGTTTCTTGGCAGCATGACTCACAGACCAGCCTAGAATTTGGGGGAGTCACTAAGCTGCAAACAGAGCAATTTCCTTTCATGCTCTTTTCTCTTAGAAGTCACTGAGCATCATTTAAGTTAAGCTGAAAATATTTGGGGTGAATTTCAAGGGCATCCCAGCAAACTAGTCCCCCTCAACTATGCAGGGAAAGAGGGTGTAGACACCCAAAATAACACATCCCATAGCACCTTCAGGAACTCCCATCCCACCTTTGCTCAGTTTAGAAGCCATATAACTAAAGATACGCCTAGGAGGGGGAAAAAAGCAGTCAGCAGAGGAGAAGAACAAAACTCTTCTTGCTGGAGGAAACACAATACAATGAAAGACAGATGTACCACATGTGACAATGCTTGGGCACAGTATCTGGCACATAGATGTCTTCATCACTAGAGGAGATGGTTGTGATCATCCATTTAGACTGGCTTCAGACAGAAGTGGGAAAATGATTCAGGACCCCTTGCTTAAGCAGCAGGGATGCTGATACGGACTGCATGCTTGTGTCTCCCCAGAACTGATATGTTGAAATCCTAATCCCTAATGTGATGGGTTTAGGAGGTGGGGCCTTTGGGAGGTCATTAGGTCATTAGGGTGGAGTGCTCATGAATGGGATTAGTGCCTTTAAAAAAATAGACAGGGAATTTCCCTGGTGGTCCAGTGGTAAAGAATCCACCTTCCAATGCAGGGGACTCAGGTTTGATCCCTGGTTGGGGAACTAAGATCCCACATGCCGTGGGGCAACTAAGCCCGCACACCACAACTACTGAGCTCACGTGCCTCAACAAGAGAGCCCGCATGCCGTAAACTACAATGTCCACATGCCCTGGAGCTCCCATGCCACAACTAGAGAGAAAAAAAATCCCCACACGCCACAACTAGAGAGAAGACTGCGCACCGCAACAGAAGATCCCGTGTGCCGCGACTCACACCTAAGACCTGACACAGCCAAAAATAAATAAATAAAAGAAATAAAAAGACAGAAGAGACAGGACAGCTGGCTTCTTCTCTCTGCTCTGCCAGGTGAGATACAAGGAAAGGATGGCTGCCTACAAACCAGGAAATGGGCCCTCAAGACACTGCATCTGCCAGCACACTGATCTCAGACTTCCCAGCCTGCAGAACTGTGAGGAATAACTAATTGCTGTTTAAGCCACCTGGTCTATGGTGTTTTTGGTACAGCAGCTTGAGCTAAGATAGAGGTGAAATCATGGCTCCCAGGGCTGCCTGACTTTCCACTCCTTTGATTCTGTAGAATGGTGCAGTGTTGCAGCCCAAGTGCCCCCTTGCTCAGAATCATCTGGTGAGAACCAACGATGCCTTAGAACATTTCATTCAGGACGTTTCACCTTTCTCCTGGTTGAGGTGCCGGCTGGACATGAAGTGGGTCTTGACTGCCTGGATGCCAAGCTGGACACGCAAAGAAAAGATGGCGGGTGCTTCTCTAGTGGCGCAGTGGTTGAGAGTCCACCTGCCGATGCAGGGGACACGGGTTCATGCCCCGGTCCGGGAAGATCCCACATGCCGCGGAGCGACTGGGCCCGTGAGCCATGGCCGCTGAGCCTGCACGTCCAGAGCCTGTGCTCCGCAACGGGAGAGGCCACAACAGTGAGAGGCCCGCGTACCGCAAAAAAAAAAAAAAAAAAAAAGATGGGGGAGACTTCCCAGGATGAACACCCCCAAATTTCAGGTGAGGGTCACAGTGACAGAGACTCCTTCAGACTAAGGCTCCAGGTGGTCCTGGTGATGGTCCTGTGGGGGCAGGGACAGGGTGGGGAATGAAGGCAGGAGAGGACTATGAAAAGCTGCAATGAGGAAAGGGCTTTACCCCAAGGTGCGCCCCTTTGAACGCGGTGGGAGAGGCCAGGCTTTAGCTTCTACGGTGTTACAGATAATCTGCCCCAAGCTTCTCTAAGCCAGGCTAGATTCTGTGTCTTCTGTTTCCCCAGAGGCCAAAAGGATCACAGCTAAGAACAGGTGTTGGTCAATGCTGTCAATAACACCACACCGCAATTCCATCCTTACCTCCTTGTTTTCTAGTTATTTGAAGAGAATGTGTTCATAGGTCCAACCACTGAAGCCCCTCATATTTTGACCCCAGGCCCTACTTGGCATATATATGTGTATGGTGTGTGTGTGTGTGTATATATATATATATACACACACACACACACCATACACATATATATATAGTATTGTGCAGCATCACAGCCCAAGTGCCCCCTTACCTCATATGGTATTTGAAAATAACAGTCACATTTAATGTCACAGCAATACTATAAAGAATGTGGTTTTATTTGCATTCTAAAAATGAGGTTCAGAGTGGTTAAGACACATGCCCAAAGCCATACAGCTAGTAAGCAGTAGAGCCAAGACTTGAACCCACTGTCCTAATCTTAAATGTTTTAATCGGTTCAGTTTTCCCATTTTGAATACCAGTTAGAGTTGACAGTTATGCTCTCTAGCCCAGTTGTGGGCCCCTTAGTTTGCAGAAATCCTGACTTTTATAATATCCTCTGGCCTCCAGCCCACTGTTCCCCCTCTGGACCTGACACAGTTCTAGAACACGGCTTGCACATGCCCTTTGGCTCTTCCCGCCTGAGTTACTTGAGATCTCCCCTACATGAGTCAGTCCTGATCCAAAGCCCTTCTTCTTTACACTTAGAAATTGTTTTTAATGATTGTTTTTATATTCATAAAAGTGATGCATTCTCAATCATAATATCAGATTTAGAAGAAAAAATATAAAGAGGGAAATAAAAGCTCTCCTTATCCTACTACACAGAGAAATTCACTCCTAATATCTTAATGCCTTGTCTTCAGCCTTTTTAGGGGTCTATGCCTATACACCTAGAGATATGTTTGCATCAAAATTGGAATTGTGTTGTACATAAAGTCCTGAAGCTTACCTTAATGTCCATATGCCATTAAGAACAATAAAAAATTCTTTAGAGTGTTTTATTTAATGACTACTTTATTTGAATATGAAAAACTTTAGTGAAGCATTTTCCTCCTTTTGGGAAATTTTGTTTTCCCTTTTTCAAAACTACAAGTAATGTGGAAATAAACTTGTTTATTCATACATCTTTGTAATTTCTATTTTTAGGATGGAATACTGAAAGAGGAATTCTGAGGTCAAAAGTTATGAAGTCATTTCAGGCTCTTAATTAAATCCTCACCAGTAGAATTCCATTTTACACTGGAAGATAATTTTTCCTGGAAGGTCCGCTCAACGTGGTAGCAAAGGGCAATCTTTCAGATGATCTTGCATTTGTTTGAGTAGGAACTGAGTTTAAGGGAATGTCAAGACAAGACTCTGTGTTCATCTAGGCTGGGAGGGGTTACGGTTAATGCAGCTAGCATTACTTATCCTAACTAATCCACAGGGAGTGTCTGATTTACTCAGTAGTCCCCAAACCAAAAAGCCTCAGCTGGTTCTCTGTGTATCCATCCACTAATCTGCTTTTGACCAGCATGGCTTTTCACAGAGGCATGGGTGATACGTAGTCCCTAGCATCTAACCTACTGTTCAGCATCTAGTAAGGTTTACCTGGGTGTGGGTTCATGTGTGTTCAAGGAATGAATGAAAACATACAAAAACCTCACAATTCCAACTGGCTGATATGTAAGCAAGGTACACTCTGCCAGCTGAAGTGGATCAGCATCTGGTCTCTATGTAAAGAGCTTCACCCCCAGAATAACCCCATTTCAGCTACACAGGGCATCTGTACACTGCCTCCTATCAAGAAAAACCCAATGCTGGGGACCACCCTTAGGGACAGAGGCTGTTGTGCAGAGGAAAATGGTATTTCCCAACACAGTTGTTTCTCTTCTCCAGCTGATGCTAATTACAGTTTGCTAAATGTAAACTGGGGATACATCTCGCCCACCCAAAAGAGTTCCAGAAATGGGCCTGTTGTCTTCACGGTAACCTAGGAGCAGAAAGCTCTGCCTCCTTCTAAGTCTTGTATCTGTTTTTCCTCCCAATATGACACAGACAGGTAAACACAAAAAGGTCCACTCACAGACAAGGTGAGCTTGAAATTTCAAATTATCCCAACCTCAGGGCCTTTCTTTTGGTCACTTGCTCTGATGCAAAGCTGGGGCATGAAGTGGAGGCATGAGGAAGACACTGCCTGGCTGGCAGGGGGTTTAATTACACGTGTGTGTGGCGCTATGGTGGCACTCTGGCAATGCAAGTTACACAACTAATTATACTGAAACAACAAACTCGAGCTTTCTTGAAGGGGCTCTGCCCATGGGTCCACCATATTGTCATTTTGCCACACAATCATTCCTTTCTTCCATTTTAGCATCATTTGTTGAATTTTCACCCTCTATTTAAATCCTCCTCATTTTAGGACATTATCAAGGGTCACCACCTCAGGGCAGCCCTCCCTGGTTTTACACTCCATATGAATACATTCACCTTTCTTCAATGTTATCATAACACATTGCTTGGGCCTCTTTTATACTATTTTCAGTGTCTGTGCCTCTGCTGTCAAATCTGGAAAACAAGACTGATGGGTCTCTAAGGTCTTTTCATGCTTTTCTTTTCAAAACTTTATTCTTTGCATTCTTAGGAATAATAATCAAATGCTTTAAAAATGGTACAGTATAGTGGTGAGATTGTGGCTTTGGCACTAGAAAAACAAAGTTGGAGCATCAACTGAGCTGCTTCTAGCTGAGTGACCTAGGCAGGACTAACCATGTCTTTGGCCCTCAGTTCTCCCATCTGTAAAATGGCAAAAATGCTGATGTGACATCACAAGCCTACAGAGTAGATTAAATCAGGTTGTGCACGTAAAAGCACTTTATAAATAAATAGCTGTTTGTATTAGCTATTTTAATAAAAAGCCCTGAATGGCTCTCTCCCTACTCTAAGGAAACTACCACCATTTCTGGATTAAACATCTTAAAATCTAACACCTCTGATTCTCAGAATCATGCCCAATAATCTACACTGTCTCTCTGTCTGTAGAACAAAGATTCTTCATTAAAAAACAACTTTGGGAACCCTCTCGTGTGTGCCTACTTTGTATTAAGCATTTGCCAAGCTTATGCCACATAAACAGAGTGAGAGAATTAGAGAGGCTTAGTTTAGGGTCAAGTCCCAGGTCTGCAAATGAATATTTGCGTGATCGTGTGAAAATCGCTTCGCCTTTTGAATCTTAGTTTCCTTGTCTATAAATCAGTGGCGATACTGCCTGCTATAAAGGCAGTTGTGAAAATGACCACGTGACAACACTCAAAGCACACAGACACGACACCCGGCACAAAGCAGGCACTCCACAAAGACCAGTCCCTTTCTCCTTCTTTCCTTTCCCTTTGAGCACCAAGGTTCTAGAATTCCACAATATAAAACATTCATACGCATAGATGAGGGGTAGATGATGGGTGGTCTCTAGGGGAGTGATGTCAGAGAAAGGTTTTACCAGAAACTCCACTCCAGTATCACAAACGGGCCCTGCTTGAGCCTGTCACCCACTGAGCTCATCACCACAATATTTTACAGTGAGCATTTAACTTTTTTTTTTTTTACAAAATAGAAAGATGATTCTCAATGATGCGTGTGATAAACCTTTTAGAAATATTAAAGGTTTCACAGCTCAATGTTTGACAGACTTGATTAATCCCTTCCACACAAATATATTCAGGAGGATAGCTGTAGTTGGGTTTTAAAGCTCCAAGAGTGTTTTTTTTGATAAAGGTAAAGAGCTTTTAAAAAGAGAGAGGTTCTTGTGCTGCACGGAATAGACAAAGAATACGAAGACCCAGAAGGCTGCACGAGAGGATGGAGAGCTGGAAGCTGGGGGCGGTGGGGAAAGGAGGTGGGGCAGAACAGTGCTTTAAAAGCTCTCTTCCTTGGAGGAGTTTTCAGATGAAAGGCACACATTCTGCCTGACCACGGGCCATTCGTCCAAGAGTTTTCTTCTCTGCTGGGTTCCAAAATGGATGATGGGGGGGGGGGGCGGCAGGGCAGAACAAGGGCAGAACAAGCTTCAGAGGGGAGTAAAATGGAATTTACCATCACCCCCTTTCATAGTCCTGGACCACTCAACAGCAGCCTGCTTGCTCCTTCAGTCACCAAGGCTATTAGCCTATTTCCCACACCAATCTCTCCAATTCCCAATAGGATTTTGAGCTCCTCGAAAGAACAGGGAATAATTTTTGGCCATTTTTCCCCTCGGCACGTACCTTAGCTTTTTGATATAATAAGTGCCTAATAAACATTTGTTAAATGGACAGAGTTGGTGTTTAAGAAATCCTTGACAAAAGGGTCGAATGACAAAAGTGGGGGCAAAAAAAACCCCTATTTAAGAACAATGCTTTAAAAATTACTATCAGATTCCACATCCTTCTGATTTCCATACTACAAAAGAAGACTGAGTTTAGAACCTAACCACTGAAGCTTCCAAATAAAGCCTCATTCAACAGATACTGACTGAGCGCTACAACCATGCTACACAAGTTGGACACAGTTCCCTGCTCAGCCACATGGCCTGGTAAAGGAGACTTGTCATCACTGTGGGAGGTGCTCTGATGGAAGGGTATATGGGAAAACATGGGGGACAAAGGAAGCTATACCAAACCCAGCATCTTTGCTCATGGGAGATGTTAAAAGAAGCCTTGAGAATGAGCAATACACGCTTAAGCTGAAGGTTGAAGGACAACGCAGAGGGAGACCGGGGAAAGCATACTTCCCCACGTATCATGTACAGAGTTTTGATCTGCGAACTTCCATTTAAACTTCAAATGGAACACTTGCTCTGCTAATCAACCTCCCCGCACGAAATCTCAAAATGTCATCCCACCCTGCCCCTAGGTTTCCTTTGACACCCAGGTCAATCTCCAACCCCTATTTACTTTTATGGAAGCATTTTCCCAGAACGAAATACCAACATATTTGCCACAAGATATTATGGGGGGCAAAGGTGTAATTCAATTATGTGACTTAATCAATTCAAATGGCTGATGTACAAGGATCTCGGGATGCCATCCAGCTTTCAACTCAAGGCATATAATTGTTCCATAATTTCTTAATTCTCCCACAAGACAGTTTAAATTAAAGGATGTCAATTTGCAAAGCCAGACCGCATTGTATTCTTAAATTGGGCCTGAAATAGCCACAAGATGAAGGGTAATAAGGCAGAGAGCAGAGCCCAGGGTGCCTGGTGCCGTGCGAAATTGTTTAACACGGTCAGACCCTTTAATCTTCATATCTACTGATGCAGAAAGTAGCATATTTCTGTCACTTATGATAAGAAACATTACTTTTTAAATTCCTTGGTGAGGCCTGCAGATCTTCTAGGCAGCCAAGATAGCAGGAATCTCTATTTCTGTGTCTGTGAACGTTTCTTCTTTTCGCTTAAATTGGTTTTATTTTAATCCATTTAGTCTCCAGTCTAAGTCAGAGACAAGTAGCCTGAATGGAACCACACAGGAGGAGAACAAAGCCTTCTGCCTTTCAGTTCTCAGATTCTACTGCCTACCGGCTCCTTGGATAATTACTGATCCAACAAATACTAAACCTGAGGGTATAAACTTCAGGACAGGCAGTTAGCTCCAGAAAGGGAGAGAATAGGAACGGCATCCGAGAGAAACAAAATCATGCTCCAAAGTGGAGTGTGCAGTGGAGGGGAGGGGACGATTTAAACTATTATCATGGAAGAGTCAAGTATTTTACTTACACGTGTCCTAGGAAACGCTTGGGTCAGTGCGTCCAGGCTGGGCGGGGGTAATGCTGGGGAAATGGAGGCCCCAGGATCTGGATCCAAGAAACTGGATGATGTTTTCCCAAGATTGCCGGGGCCCCGAGTCAGGAACAGTCATGGAGAGAAGCCAAGGACATCGCTATAATGAAAGAAGTATATGTCAATTTTGAAAGCAAACCAGAGTTAGCAGTCACAACGGTGTTTAGAGTTGAGTGGCTCAGGATGAAGCAACATCTAAAGTGTACGCGGTGCGTGTAGGTGGGCTTGGGGCACAGGGATCCGAAGGAATTGTACCAGGCTAAACAAGAGGGCATTTGTCAGTGTCTCTGTGCCAAGTGTTGTGTTAGACTACGTGGAGGGTACAAACAAAGCATAGCATAGTCATCAATCTGTATCTTAAAAAGTTGGACTAGGTTATACCTACACAGGTTAAAATGCAAAATGTACAAATTCCACATTTCTCACTTCTATGAATCTATCTGTAGGATAAACACCTAGAAGTGGAATTATTGGGTAAAGAAAACATGTATTATAATATTTGATAGATATTGTCAAATTACCATCTACAAAGGCTGTGCAATTTTACAATCTCTTCAGCAATATATGAAAAGACAACTATGGGAAAGTCCTCCCCAAAAGAGCTGGTCATAGGTCTTTATTTGGTGAGATACAAGATATAAGGCATAATAATGACAACAATAATGCTAATATTTAATGAACGATCATAGCACTTTAATAGCAGTTTTTAGTCCTTATATGGAATAATCCATTTATTTCCAGCAGTTACCCACTGACATAGGTACCATACTGTCATCATTAAATAGATAAGGAAACAAACATAGAGAAAGTAAGTATCTTGCTCTTGACCACAGCTATGAAGGGTGGGGCTGGGCTTCTAGCCCTGGCACCTGGCAGTACTTCAACACCCAAACTTTTAACCATTAACTCTTATTCTAGGAGGTACCTGTTGTAAGAGGTACACACAAATAGGAAACCGGAGCTGGGGTATGTGTCAACGGAATCAGGGAGACCAGTTCTTTCCATCTTAATAGAAGTAGACACAGCCTATTAAGTGGGAAAATGTTGGGCTATAGTGGTTGATAAGCAAAATTCTAAGAAGAACACGTTGACACATTATTCTTACTTTTTTCTCCTACCCTTTTCACTAGAAAAATTATTCTATCAATATTCATGATGTGTAGAAAGGTCAGAGCTACAAAGATGAAAGCATGGGGTAGTCAAATGAACATGGTACTTTAAGTTACCCATAGACTTAAGAACCCAACCCATAGACTTGGGTTCGAGTTCAAGTTCTACCACTTTTTAGCTGGATGATGGCAAGCAAATTATGTAACCTCTCTGAACCTCATTTTCTTCAAATGAAAACAATGAGTCTATAATCCCGGGAAAATGCTTACGATGACTCAATAATACAAAATATAAACAGTGCCAAACATTCAACAAACGCCATTAGTTATAAGCAATTTCTAACTACCTGTTTGATTTTATTCTCCGTTTCTCTTTACAGACCCTCTGCTTTCAGAAGATTATTCACTTTTCTCAAGCATGATGGAATTTTCCAGTCTGCTTGCATTTCTGCATTCTGTTCTCTCTTGCTGAAATACTTCCCTGTCCCCAAGTCCTACCTATAGGAATTCTACCATTAAGCCATCCAGGTTTATATCAAATGTCACCAACTCCACAGTGTCTCTTGAATAATGACCTCTGCAGTAAACTACCCCTAAGTGGTTTTTATTTTTTTAACATTTTTATTGGAGTATAATTGCTTTACAATGGTGTGTTAGTTTCTGCTTTACAACAAAATGAATCAGTTATATATGTACATATGTTCCCATATCTCTTCCCTAAGTGGTTTAATCCCTGAGTACTATTGAATTCCTGTTTATTGGGCTCTACTACTTTTAATAATAATACTTTGAAGTTGGTATTATACTAGTTTCAAATACTAGTTTAAATCATAATACTAAATAATACTAGTTTAAAAATGCTTTCCTATGTACCAGGCACTGTTCTAAACACTTTCTATACCTCACTTAATCCTCCCCACAGGTGACAGATAGGTACTGTTATTATCCCCCTTAGACAGTCCTGACTGTCAGTCGCTATTAGCATGCCTTATCTGCAAAGCTGGAATGAAGGTCCTACAGGGCAGTGAGGCCATGAGCATAATACTTAACCTTGTAGGCTTTGGAGTCAAAGAACATGGGTTCCAGTCTTGGTCCTGATCCTATCAGCTGTGTGATATTTAGCAAATTACCAAATCTCTCCAGGCATTGATTTGGATTTGTAAAGGGGATGCTGATAATACCAACTTCAAAGAGCCATTATAAGGCTTAATTGAGTTTGCAGATATAAGAATCTGAAACAGTGTGTGACATACGGTGAGCACTTAAATATCAGCTCCTATGATTGTTATTTAAATAGCAGGTAGCTGGTTTCCAATAAAAGGCTCCCAGTCACCACCTCGAATTTGCTGTTCCCTCTGCCTGTACTGCTTTTTCCCACCCTCACCCATCATTTCACTGCCAACCTGAAGAACTCAAGGCCCAGGTCACTGGGATCTTGCTCTAGCATCTCCTACTCTGTAAAGTCTCCCTTGATAGCCCCCTCTGCAGAGAGAGAGCTCCTTCCATGCCACCCTCTATTACCATATGCCCAGCTCACCTGTACCACTCATCTTACTGTACTACAATTCCTTGTTGTCAGTCCTGCTCAGAACTATGCGCTCCTGGAAGATGCCTTATTTATTTTTATAAATGTATTTATTTATTTTTGGTTGCGTTGGGTCTTTGTTGCTGCGCGTGGGCTTTCTCTAGCAGTGGTGAGCAGAGGCTACTCTGTTGCGGTGCGCGTGCTTCTCATCGCGGTAGCTTCTCTTGTTGTGGAGCATGGGCTCTAGGCGTGCGGGATTCATGTGCTCAGTAGTTGTGGCTCTGAGCTCTAGAGCGCAGGCTCAGTAGTTGTGGCACACGGGTTTAGTTGCTCTGCGGCATGTGGGATCTTCCTGGACCAGGCCTTGAACCTGTGTCCCCGGCATTGGCAAGCGGATTCTTAACCACCGTACCACCAGGGAAGCCTGCTTTAGTTATTTTTAATCCCCAGTACTTAGCACACTACTTGCATAACTGGCTGCTCTGTGTCTATTAAATTAAGAAATAGATGAATTAAAAATGTAAAAAACAATAAATGATACAAATGAATTTATTTACAAAGCACAAATAAACTCACAGACATAGAAAACAAACTTATGGTTACCAAAGGGAAAGAAGGGGGGATAAATTAGGAGTTTGGGATTAAAATATATACACTACTATATATAAAAGAGATAACCAACAAGGACCTACTATATAGCACAAGGAACAAGACACAAGGTTATTACAAGATATTGAGGCTCTTAATATCTTGTAATATCTTGTAATAACCTATAATGGAAAAGAATCTAAAAAAGAATATATATATATAAAGAATTAGATATATATTTGTTGTACTCCTGAAACTAATACAACACTGTAAATCAACTATATTTCAATAAAAATTAAATTTTTTTTAATTTAAAAAAGTTAGAAAAATCTTAAGACAAACAAAAAACCCCTGAATGCTAAACAAGGGAAAGTTACTAAATTCTTAACTCACTACTTTATAATTCACTGAAAAGTCACTCAATCTCCCCATCAAAGCATAGAAAAGAAACTCTGCTAAAAGCAAATGTTTTATAAAAATAGGTGAGAACGTTCTGTAAAGCGACCCATAGCATCTCTATCGCCTGCATCTTCACTCACCACACTGCCAAGCTATTGATATTTTAGTGATAGACACGGCAAAACGATAGATCCACCAGCAATTCATAAACCCAAGACATTAATAGACACACTGGCTGCTCAGATATAAGTAGAGCATTACGGAAGGAAAATAATAATTAACTCATAAGGAGAGGGGCAAGTAAACATTCTATTAAAAGGGAAAAACTCCCAAATGAATATAATCTCTCTCCACTACAGTATGAGCATTAAAATGAATGGTGTTGGCTTTTCTGTGGTTTGGATCATCATTGTATTTAACAAGCTGAAGTTAACTTCGCAGCGAAAAAAAATAAATTAAATGTGCCAGTGTCTCAGGAAACTTCATTTTCTGAGTGAATAGCCAAGCTGATGCACATCACCAGAGTGGCTGACAATCACTTTTCCATACTGGTGTGTTCTAAATGCGAAAGGAAACCAACTCTTCATTTAAATCATATTGCAAATCACTTCTTGCCTGCCGGATGGCAGTCAGCTGCAGTAGGTGGCTTTCACATAGGGCCCCAGATACAACATTGGTTGATTAATGTTAATTTCAAATTAATTTCAAACTGGTGTGTTTTTGGGGGGATGGGCATGCTATCATAGTGCTCACGATGCTGAGGAAATTTTACAGTGGGCGACTGACTCAAAGGCCAACAGCATATTTGCCATCAGATAAAAATGCACGTTCACAAACATACCAAGACAAGTCAATTATTCCCTGATTCACTATTCCCTGGGTCCCTTTGTGCAAAGAAAACTATTTATACTCCCCATCAGATGGATACACAGTATATGGTAAACAAGCCCCTGATTCCACTATTCTATATTATATTTCCCAGGGCACCTTCCGCTGTGGAAGTCATTAGTTTTGGTCTTTTGGTTCCCGATTTATCAAAACAGACATTTTGCTAGTGAGCTCAGTTTTACCCCCGGATGCAGAACAGTTAGGAGACACAATTTTTGACCAACTGAATGAAACAAACAAAACATGCTTTGTAATCTTTTGGTGAGGGTGACCGGAAATTTCTACTTCTCCACCTTGATGACTGGTATGTCGATAAATACTAAAATCAGTGCTCGAAATCTGGCCATTCTTTTCCCCTTCCTAGGTTAATAGTTCAAAGAAACAAACCAACGGCATCCTTGCCCTCTGAATTACTTTCAATACAATGTACTTGAATCAGATCATTCAAAATTAAGGAAATTGATCAGAACCAACATCTGAAAAAAATTAACATGAGCCATCATATTCCATTGGTCAAATCAATAATACTCTTTTAAAAAATAATACACAGTGTGGGCAAGGGTTCTGGGGACAGATTCCCCTGCACTGGAGATAGCCCTGCTCCCGGGATGCCGGGTCACACACAGCATACCCCCAGCACACTGTTGTCATTGACGGTCAGGAACCGATCAGGAACGTGTGGCGCAGATGGGAGCGTTTTTTTGCTCAGATGGTCTGGCATGGAATCCTAGCTCTTTCACTTGTAACTGTATTATCGTAGGTAAATTCCCTTTTTTAATAAGCCTGAGTTTCCTATTTGCAGGGCTGTTGTGAGGATTTGGGGTAAACACACCTTGCAGTGCAGTGCCTGTCATAAAGCAGACGCTTCATCAACGAGAGCTATTATTACAGTAGCCTTTAAACAGAATCCCTTTCTTCATTTACGAGTGTCTCTCACCATACTACCAGCATCATCAGTGAGTACTTGAGATATCAGGATCCATATAACTAATGGACTAATTTACAGATGTGTAAATACCCAGTGTGCCCTGAGACCACATTTTCTGTTGTGTGTAAGTCAATGTATTTCAATAGCTGAAAGCTAATTTCCACGTGGGTCTTTGACCTTTAAAATTACTGAATGCCTTGCTCTCTAGTGACAGTATCTTTTCTGTACCTGACACTGATTTGCAAAATTAGATGTCCGGAAGGCTAAAACATAATTTTTTATGAACAAGACCATAGCGTAACAAGACTGGGACTAGCTTATTAAACCTAACTACAGTAAAGTCTTGGTGACCATCAAGGGACCAGGCTTCCGCTGTAGCAGGATCTTTAGGCAGGGGAGTCACAGAGAGGCTTCTGTGAGAATGTTCCACAGCTCCTGTGAGTGCATGGGGCACTGTGCACGTAGAGTGAAGCCGTGGTTCTCAAATTGCATAGTTGAGTCACCTGGGGAACTTTACAAATCACTGATGATCAGGCTCCACCTGACCTAGTAAATCAGTCTCTGGGGGTAGAACCTGTACATTAGAAAAATTTTACAAGCTTTCCAGGTTATTGTAATGGGGAGCCCAGGTTGCAAAAATTCACTGGAGTAAAGAAATGTTCTGACTGGCGTGATGGTCTTTAAAATTGGTGTTTTTTCTTTACGTAAGAAGGTTGAAAAGTGTGGAAGCAACAAGAGGAAAAACAGAACACATAAAAGAAGAAGAGATGGAGAGCAGGAAGAATGGTCTGGATCTCATGGTCAGGGGAGGAGGGGTAAATGGTAACTAAAGCAGGGGGTGGTGCTGCCCTGAGGATCGGGGAGCTGGGGGCCAGAGCAGGTCTTCAGTCTCGGGGAGGAGAGGCTGGAAAGTAGCCATGGACTGACACACCATCTCTCCAGCTCTTGAGAAAGTAACACCACTCTCAGGACCAGGGAGGAACACCAGCAAGGGGTGAATGGGGAAGGGAGCGTACGGGTAAACTGAGGGAAGAGAGTCACTTCTGCTGCCAGGTCTATAGCCCCAGCTTTTCACCTCCGACTGCCCCAACCTCTTTCATACTTCCCTACTTTTCCATGTTCCGTTCCTTCCACCTGAGATCACTTTTCTCCTCCACCCCGCAAATGCCATCAAATATCGCCTCCTGAGTGAAGTCCTTCCCGATTTCCTCCAGCACAGTTTACTGTTCATCTATTCAGTCCAGAGCATTTCTCGCAGAACACTTTATGTGTTCCCCTCAGACACAACTCATCACATTATAACAGTCTGTGCTTTATGCGTATGCCTTGCTTGCTCAATTCTGGGTGGTCTTCTGTTTCATCCTTGGTCTCTGCCACAGGACCCAGTACGAATTCAGTATTTTTTTTTTAAAGGAGCCTACAGCACAGTAGTGGACTTATATTGCTGTCATCTGCCCAGCATCCTTTTTATAGCTGGCCCATCCTATGGGATTCTAGAACAACTGTCAATCACGATGACTTACCTGACCACTGGCCTTACAGGTCAGCATGTGACCCAGGCAGGGTAATTGAGCACTCCCACAAGAACTGCTACAGGGATATTGAGGAAGAGGGTTTCTGTTCCGAGACGTATAAGGATTTTACCTGAGTCTAACAAAATTATCTTGTTTGCAGGAAGTCTGGAGCTCCCTTTGGCAGGAGTGAATATTGCTAAATGTTGACACATTTAGAAACAGAGAGAGGTCGAAATCGATAGATGAAGAGAGAGGACGAACCCTGATGGAGGCATTTTAGCACAGCCAGGCCAGATATACAGCCATCACTCAAGTCTTCCCAGTTACATGTGCCAATAAATTCATCATTTTGCCGGTGTTACAGTCAGATTCCTATCACTTGCAGTGGAAGTTATCTGTACCAACTCAATCATGTCACATTAATGATATTGAAGACAAAGTCCCCAGTCATACAAAAACATTACGCTTGATTCTTTTGTTTAAGAAATCGGTAGAGAATAAGCTCATTTTAAAACAAAGGTGTTCAAACTGTTTGACAGGGTCCAAGGTATGCGTGAAGGACTCTCAGGAAACAAATTATGGAGAAATTAGAAAGCACGTGCCAGGGGCTTGGCCTGCTCCTTACTTCTTTAAAGTAACTCTTTATTCTGTTTTATATACTGAGATTCTATAACTCTACTTGAAAAAAAAGGCCCCATTGCTTTAAGAAAGAGTATGAAAACGAATGCATTAAAATATACCCTCAAAAACAGTATAATATTTTAAATAAAATTTTCCCACACATTAAAGATTAGTCCTCAGCTCCATGAAAACTTTGCTTACATGAGATGATTCATTCTGTAAGGGGCCTGGGGAACTGAAGTTTTGCTATAATTGAACAGACGGCTGGAGACATGAGACAAAGATGGAAGGATCCCACCATCATTCCTGGGATCTAACAGGACATTTTGTCCCAAACCCTCCTATGGCAGGAGGCAATGCCAAATGCTTGTTGAATGTGTTGCAAGAAATCCCTAGGTGGCTAGGAATAGAAGGTTCTGCACTGGACAGTCTTTGGGAAGCTGAACTAGAGAGAAACCCTGGAAAGGAGTTAGGAAGAAAAATTTCCAAAGAGCAGCTTTTTAAACTTAGTCACGTGAGTTCAGAGCCTGAGTCACGCTTGACTCCTCTACCTTCATTTCCCATGCCCAGTCCTACCTGCCTGCGTCATCTTCTCATAACCCTCAACCTCATTTCTTCTCCACCTTCACTGCCTCCGAGTCTCATCGTTTCTTTCAGGGCAGTTTTTTTGTTTGTTTTGCGGTACGCGGGCCTCTCACTGTTGCAGCCTCTCCCATTGTGGAGCACAGGCTCCGGACGCTCAGGCTCAGCGGTCATGGCTCACGGGCCCAGCCGCTCCGCGGCATGTGGGATCTTCCTAGACCGGGGCACGAACCCGAGTCCCCTGCATCGGCAGGCGGACTCTCAACCACTGCACCACCAGGGAAGCAGGGCAATTTCACGGCCCTCCTTCCTCTAGCCTTTGCAGGGTCGCCATGTTGAGCTTCTCAAATAAAAAGGCACCACAGCCCTGGCCTCACTGCTGCAAACCTGCCCATGGATGAGGTCCAACCCTCCCGCCATGGCCATGCTCGTGTACACCTCCTCTCCCCGCCACCACTTACTGTCGCACAACACAGATCTGTAGGCGTTTCTGTCCCAGGAGTCAGTACCTTTGCCTGTATATCCCCTCTTCGGGTATGTGCAGTCAGGGCTCAGAACCACTCTTCTACACCATTGGTTCTCCATTTTTAAAAACTGCTTTAAAAAAATTACTTAGGGCTTCCCTGGTGGCGCAGTGGTTGAGAGTCCACCTGCCGATGCAGGGGACACGGGTTCGTGCCCTGATCTGGGAAGATCCCACATGCCACGGAGCGGCTGGGCCCGTGAGCCATGGCCGCTGAGCCTGCGCGTCCGGAGCCTGTGCTCCGCAACGGGAGAGGCCACAACAGTGAGGCCTGCGTACCGCAATAAAAAATAAATAAATAAATAAAAATTACTTAGGGGGACTTCCCTGGTGGCTCAGTGGTTAAGAATCCGCCTGCCAATGCAGGGCACACAGGTCCGAGCCCTGGTCCGGGAAGATCCCACATGCCGCGGAGCAACTAAGCCCGTGCGCCACAACTACTGAGCCTGCACTCTAGAGCCCGTGAGCCACAACTACTGAAGCCCGCGCACCTAGAGCCCGCACTCCGCAACAACAGAAGCCACCGCAATGAAAAACCCACGCACCGCAACGAAGAGTAGACCCCGCTCTCCGCAACTAGAGAAAGCCCGCGCGCAGCAGCGAAGACCCAACACAGCCAAAAATAAAATAAATGAATTAAAAAAAAATTACTTGGGGATCTTGTTAAAAGGCAGGTTGTGATTCAGGAGGTCGGGAGTGGGGCCTGAGATTCTGCATTCGTAGCAAGCCCACAAATGCTGCTGACGCTGCTGGTGAAGGGATCCCACCTTGAGTAGCAAGATCTGCCAACAATTACAGTGGAGACCTTCCCTAAATAACCTCCCCTCACTCACCGCCCTAATGATTAGGTACAGCTGATAGCCTTTGCTTGCAAGCAGATGATGTTGAAATGTCTAATTAATACTTATTGAGTACTCACAATGAACCAGGCACTGAAGTGCTTTTCACTTATTAACTCATTTAATCAGCACAACAACCCTATGAAGTAGGTTACTATTAGTATTATTACTTTCATTTTTAAGCTAGGAAACTGAAGCACAGAGAGGTTAAGTAACTTACTCAGGATCACACAGCTGGTAAATAATGGACGTTGGCTTAAACTCAGGGCAGTTGTCTCTGAAGCGCACACTTTTGTACCCTTATCCTATGCTACTCTCAAAGATTCTCAGCTGAAAGAGTCCTGCCTCCCCACCTCAGCTCTTTCTGCTTTCCTCCATCCCAACAGGCAAAATAATATATTGCAATAGACTGTTTACTTGCCATTCTCTCCACATCAGGCCCTCTCTGGTTTAATTCTGAATCCCAGGCACCCCAGGCAATTCCTGGCATACAGTAGATGTTAATTACATGCTTTTAAACTATTGACCTGCATAAAGATTCATAGAACTTAGCAACTTTTCCACTTCTCTCTGACAAAAGTTAGTTTATTTCACTGGTTCTCAAACTAGCTAGAGTCAGAATCACATGGAGGGTTTGTTAAAACACTCACTGCTGGACCCCACCCCCAGAGTTCGCATCAGTAGGTTTAGGGTGGCAGCTGAAAGCCTGCATTTCTAACAAGTTCCCAGGTGATGCTGCTGCCGCCCCGCCCCGTCTGATGACCACACTTTGAAAACCACTGTTTTATTTACTCCTCATAAATTCTTAAGTTTTCTTTCACAAAAGATCCTAAAGCACTCAACAGGAGTTTCAGAAAGAGATTATCAAAAAACTCTGCGACCAAAGGGAATTTTTACCTCTCCTATTCAGGAGCATGAAAAAAGTATAAAATAAATATCATAGCATTTTACTAACAACACAGCTAGAAACTGGTTTTATTTTCTCTTCGAAAAAAAAAAAAAGAAATAACGTGAATTAGCAAGTGACATTTAAAGCAGAAGTCAAAAGCAAGTGGAGAATTTGGTTTTAGATGATCCAGAGGCAATTACATCAACTTTGGTGTACTGTGTACTTTTGACTTGGATTCTCTGCACCAGGCACTCAGGATGCAGTGAGAGCCAGGCAGGCCTGGCCCTTGCCCTCAGGAAGTGTGAAGTCTAGCAGGAAAGGCAGCAAGAAGCAAGCAAGTGTATAAAGAAATGAAATAATTATACAGACTGAGAAATGTTCTAGTAAGATAAGCAGTGTGCTAAGAGAGAATACTGGGGGGAGGGCAGTGCTCATTTTAGGTAGGGTGATTGTACAGGCCTCTCTAAGGAAGTGATATCTCATTACTTGAGCCCATAAGAATGAGAAAATCCAGCCTTGTGAATAGCCAGGAAAGAATATTCCAGACAGAGGAAATCACAAAGGTGAACCCCTGGGTATTAGAAGGAGCTCAGTAAAGGCCAGGGCGCCTGGAGCACAGGCATGAAGTGGACCTTGTATCGCACAGGGAAGATTCCGAATTGCATTCTCAGTGTAATAGGAAGAAGCTAGAAGGATTTCAGCAGAAGAAAGGCATGTCTGATTTGCATTTGAAAGAGATCACTCTGGCTGCCCTGTGGAGAAAGGCTTGTAAGGGGCAACAGCAAAAAGGGAAAGGATCAGTCAGGAGTTAATTTTCTGTGCAATGTGCTACCTGAAACACCTAACAGCTGGTGGAGGGTGGGCGTGGGGAGAGGTTTATCAGCTGCACCAGTATAAAGTTTTACATCCTATTCAAATAATCTACTTGCATTGCGCTGTTTAAAGACCACATGCTAAACTGGTCTAGGCTAATTGTAGCAAGTTGCTGCAATGCAGACCTCCAGCTCGCTGAAAAGTCCATAGAAGACTTGCTTTGAGAGCATCCTTAACTGAATGGCTGTGTATAATCCCCAGAAGGGACGATTTAAAGAATACAGTGGGCCCTTGAGAGCTGAAAAAAGCAGATAGTGAAGTGATATTTTCCTTTCTTACAAAATAAGTCCTTTTCAAATTATAATGAATTCAAGTCTGTGGATGGCCATCAATAACAATAGCCAACACTTACATATGCCCAGGCACCAAGCCCTACTGTCCTAAGTGATGATGCATCTTTACTTATTCAATTCACCCATGAAGTAGCCACTATGATTCCATTGTTCTTATTTAATAGATGAGGAAGCTGAGGCACAGAAAGGGTAAGTAATTTGCCCAAGGTCACACAGCTGAACTGACCTTAACTATTGAAACTGAGGCTTGACACTGGGCTGTCTGGCTCCAGAGTTGTGGCCTTAACCATCATCATACTATTGCTTCTAGAGAATCTGCAAAATAAGACATAACTTTACTTATTGAAAGGGAGACCCCACATTTTAAATTTTGTTGTATTCCTAGCATAATTCCTGACAGAATAATCTAGCTCTGAAGATGAGCTGAACCTGAATACTGAGCTTCACTGCCCACTATTAAAGAAAAGACACAAAATCAGAGACAGCAACTGAGTTCTACGATAATATCCTCATACCAATGACATATGCAAACACAAAAATGCACACTGATGTTGTTAAAAGCCTCCGCGGAATCTCAACAAAATTATATGTAACTTTAGATCCTGTGGAAGAGGTACCAAAACTCAGTTTTTCTAAAATAAGCGAGAGAACATTCCAGAGGAAAGCATGCATGTAGCTGCACCAACTGTTGACCCCCAAACATAGTGGGTGTTGAGCCAACCAAGCCCTGCCTGGCATCAGGGATGAGGCCTAATTCACAATGGTATTGCCAGAGTCAAGGACAGTACCTGGCACACAATACGTGCCATAAAACTGGCTGAGTGGGATGGGCAGATCCCTTGAAGTCCCCGCCATACAGTTGACTAGCTGCGTGACCTTGGTCATGTCACTTACTCTCCTGGGCCTCAGTTTACCTGTGTGTAGACCAAGGATGATATTATCTTCCCTGTATCTTTGTTGTGTATATGAGGGAAGGGACAGAATGGAAGTGAAGATCTTAGTGCTTAGCCCAGGATATATAATCAGTAAGTGATAACTGCTGCTGAAAGAATTATTATTACTACTGCTACTACTATTATCACATGCTTGTAGATTTCAAAACTAGCAGCAAGGCCAAACAAGTTACAAAAATAAAACCTTTAACATAAAAGCATGATTGCAGTCTGGTTTTTGAGAAATATTTAATAGGAAATATGTTCTTTGTCAGTTAAAATACTGGACCAAAATGACTTGATAGAGAAATCTGAGAGATATTTTAGTATAGTGGTTAAAGGGATAGACTTTAGACCAAACCCTAGCTTCACCACTTACTAGCTGTGTGACCTTAGGCAAGTTACTTAACATCTCTTGGCCTCAGTTCTCTCATCTGTAAGATGAGAGTGTTCATAGTAACCGGCTTCATGGAATTATTATGAGCATTAAATGAGATAGTATACATAAAGCATTCAGACACGCCTAACAGGATGTGAGCACTCAGTAAGTGTTAACTACTGTGATTATTAGGTGGTCGTTTCCACTGTGTGGGTATTTAACGCATAATCAGGAAACTAGTGACAACATGAAACGCTGGGCTCCTGGTTTGTGTCTGCCAGCGGCTCACAAGGAAACGGACTCCAAAGAAAAGTGAAACGTTGCCACTCTCATTATATCACAGCACTGGGGCAGTTAGAGATGCTGTCTGGCCATCCTAATAGCTACAGGCTGGCTATTTAATGACTTACAAAAATAACAAGAAAAAGGAACCCTTATTTGATGCCTAAAAGTTACAGAAAATGAAAGAGAAGGTTGGGGTGTGTAAAAAGTTATTGTTCTGATCCTCAGGGCAATTAGCGTAATCAGGACAGATACAACACAGTGCACTGGCGAATCCAGAAGCTCCTTTTTCCCTTCCATCAAAGGATAATATATATTTTCACCTTCAGAAAGGTTAGGTAATTATAAATGTATTCTCCTTACTCATAATATTTGAAGCAAGTAATTGTTGCCCATGGGAAAATGTTTAATTATTTCTGATGAACAGTTGTGGCACTGAAACACGAGAACATGACAGGCAGAGTGTGGAAACCACGGCCCAGTTCTTAATTGTGTGGGAATCTTGTCTTTTCAGCGTGGAAAAAAAAAATCCCATATTGATTTTTCTCTCAATTGATTTCACAAAATTTTCAGTTTAGCAACAGTGAGTCTCTCCAATTATAGCCTCTTCTCGATTCCCTAGGCTAGAGGCTACCTCATGCCTTCGTGATGGAAACCTCACACTGCCCAGCTAGTGCCCTTTGCTGAACAATACAGCCTCATAACTGTACCCCCTCCTCCCCTAAGCCAATTTAAAAAAAATGAAGTATAGTTGATTTACAAGATTGTGTTAGCTTCAGGTGTACACTAAAATGATTCAGATATATATATATATATATGTATTCTTTTTCAGATTCTTTTCCATTATAGGTTATTACAAGATAATATAGCTCCCTGTGCTATTCAGTAAATCCTTGCTGTTTGTCTATTTTATACATAGTAGTATTTATTTGTTAATCCCATACTCCTAATTTATTCCTCCCACCTTCCCCTTTGGTAACCATAAGTTTGTTTTCTATGTCTGTCTTTTTCTGTTTTGTAAATAAATTCATTTGTATCATCTTTTTATATTCCACATATAAGTGATATCATATAATATTTGTCTTTCTCTGTCTGACTTACTTCACTTAGTATGATAATCTCTAGGTCCATCCATTGCCGCAAATGGCAATGTTTCATTTCTTATGGCTGAGTAGTATTCCATTGTGTGTGTGTGTGTGTGCGTGCACGCCATATTTTCTTTATCCAGTGTCTGTGGATGGACACTTAGGTTGCTTCCACATCTTGGCTATTGTAAAGAGTGCTGCTCTGAACATTGGGGTGCATGTATCTTTTCAAATTAGAGTTTTTATCTTTTCTGGATATATACCCAGGAGTGGGATTGCTGGGTCATATGGTAACTCTATTTTCAGGTTTTTAAAACACCTCCATATTGTTCTCCGTAGTGGCTGCACCAGTTTACATTCCCACCAACAGTACAGGAGGGTTCCCTTTTCTCCACACCCTCTCCAGCATTTATTATTTATAAACTTTTTGATGATGGTCATTCTGACCAGTGTGAGGTGATACCTCATTGTAGTTTTGATTTGCATTTCTCTAATAATTAGCAATGTTGATCATCTTTTCACGTGTCCTAGGCACAATATTTTTAAAGGCAGTAGGGAAATGGCAAGGGAGTGCAGCTTTGGGACTGCACATAGAGATGGAGGAGCCATTTCTCATTCCTTGTACGGAGTAAAGGACTGAGTGGAGGAGGGGCTTTGGTGCCCTGTTACGGATGCTTCATGTTATGGGTGGGAAACCTGAGACCCAGCTGGGGAAGTGGCTTGCCAGAAGCTACCCAGCAAAAGCAGGTCTTAAACTGAGATCTTCTGACTCCAAATCCAGAAAGAGAAGCAAGTTGAACTGGGAAGATTCAGTGCAGTTGACGTGACAATCTGAGGTCAGGCCTGGAAGAAAGGAATGGGTTCTGGGGAAACTGGTAGATGAAAGGGGCTGAAGGGGTAACTGTCAGGGCTACAGACACTCCCCATTAGGCCCTCTTCCCTGCAGCTGGTACCCACTGCCCCTCCTCTCAGGGTGGCACGGAGTGGCTAAGAGCAAGCGACTCTGGATTCAGACAAACCTGACTTCAAAACTGCCTTTTCCTAACAATGCAATGAAATAGGCATCACTATCCCATTTTACACGTTTAGGAAACTGAGGCCCAGAGAAGTCAAGGAGCTTTCCCAAGACAAAGTTTGACTGGGACTTTGACCCACGTTTGATTTTCAAGCCTACCACCACCAACGGCTGGGATATTTACATAAAATATTTCTTTACATTTACGAGCTGATTTTGAATCTAAAATTGGTAGTTTTGTACCTGAAATTTTAATCCACTTGCCCATTAGAAACTGCTTAGAGACATGTATGGTGCTAGTCAACTCTTCTTAAATGGAATTTTTATTGAGATAATTGTAGATTCACGTGAAGTTGTAAGAAATAATAGTGAGGTCCCATATACATGATAGTCAACTTTTTTTTTTTTTTTTTTTGCGGTACGCGGGCCTCTCACTGTTGTGGCCTCTCCCGTTGCGGAGCACAGGCTCCAGACGCGCAGGCTCAGCGGCCATGGCTCACGGGCGCAGCCGCTCCGCGACATGTGGGATCCTCCCGGACCGGGGCACGAACCCGTGTCCCCTGCATCGGCAGGCGGACTCTCAACCATTGCGCCACCAGGGAAGCCCGATAGTCAACTTTTTGATAAAAGTTTTATGAAAGACTCTGGACCAAGGGGACTTAATAAAAAGAAAAATGTCAGGCAGCAAATACAGTGGTCCAGATGTATAAGACCTTATAAGCCTTTACAAGTCTTAAATTTGTAAGGGGTTCATATTTCTTTTTTAAGTTTGGAGGCATTAAAGCTCTGTTGCCTGGGTTCAAATCCAGCATCACCACTTCCCAGCTTTATGATCCCCAGTGAGTTACTGGGTCTCTCTGTTTCCACACTTGTGAAAAAACAGGTGATCATAGCCACCTTGCTTATAGGATTGTAGTGGGATTAAATGGGTTAATATACATAAAGTGTTTAGAATATATATTCAGCTGATCATTGGTATTCTTGGCATGTATCTACATTTTTTTTTTTTTTTGCCTGTTTACTAACTCAGGAAACAAAAACTCAATCATTTCCACCTATTTCTTGCCCTTTAGGGGTAGGGTGGGGGAGGGGAATGGTTTCTTTCAGAGACTCAGAATAAGGGTGCAGTTTTTTTTGTTTCAACCTATACAACATTTACTCAATGATTTTATTCATCCATATCAATTATAAACATTTTCTTTCATACGTGGAAAATTCAAATTTTTTTTAATACCAGATTTCCCTTCTTATGGGAAGATACTCAAAGACACCAGCAGTTTCTTGCAAATGTGTGAATTTTATTCCTTTCTTTTTTTGAAGTCTTGAATAGAGAGCACATGATTTTTAAAAACTCCTCATGAAATAGAAGCTATTTCCTAATTCCATCTATGTGCGTAGTTTATGTGTTCCAAATTAACATGGGTGGGGATTGCTTCCGGATACTGGAGGCAAAATAAAAAGTGATTTGATCCCATTGTTAGATATGGAAGTCCTTAGAAAATTCTCTCATTTTGTCCTGTTCAAGAAATATCTCGCTAAAGAACACAAGCAGTACTTGTACCTATATTATAGACTGAATAAAGGTCATTTAACTAAATGTCATTTAATTAAATGTTAATTACATTTAACAGAATAAAGGTCAAAGCTGTTGAAGGTGTCTTAGGTGTTATTGGGCTCAACTCCCCCGACTCCAACCTGTTCCCTACCCCAAAACCACACACATGCACAGACCACCACCACCACATCCACCACCCTCATTATCATTGCCACCACCTCCATCATTACCACCACTTCCATCATTACCACTACTTCAGTCATTACCACCACCTCCACCACCCCCATCATCATTACCACCACCTCCATCATTACCACCACCTCCACCACCCCATCATCATTGCCACCACCTCCATCATTACCACCACTTTCATAATTACCACCAACTCCATCATTACCACCATCTCCACCACCTCCATCATCATTATCACCTCCTCCATCATTACCACCACCTCCATCATTACCACCTCCTCCATCATTACCACCACCTCCATCATTACAACCTCCTCCACCATTACCACCATCTCCACCACCCCCATCATCATTGCCACCACCTCCATCATTACCACCACCTCCACCACCCCCATCATCATTATCACGTCCTCCATCATTACCACCACTTCTATCATTACCACCATCTCCACCACCCCCATCATCATTGCCACCACCTCCATCATTACCACCACTTCCATCATTACCATGTCCTCCACCATTACCACCATCTCCACCATGCCCATCATTATCACCTCCTCCAGCATTACTACCACCTCCATCATTACCACCACCTCCATCATTACCACCACTTCCATCATTACCACCACCTCCATCATTACCACCACCTCCACCATGCCCATCATTATCACCTCCTCCAGCATTACTACCACCTCCATCATTACCACAACCTCCATCATTACCACCACCTCCATCATTACCACCACCTCCACCACCCCCATCATCACTGCCACCACCTCCATCATTACCACCACTTCCATCATTACCACCTCCTCCACCATTACCACCATCTCCACCACCCCCATCATCATTGCCACCACCTCCATCATTACCACCACCTCCACCACCCCCATCATCATTATCACCTCCTCCATCATTACCACCACTTCTATCATTACCACCATCTCCACCACCCCCATCATCATTGCCACCACCTCCATCATTACCACCACCTCCATCATTATCACCCTCTCCACCACCACCATCATCATTGCCACTACCTCTATCGTTACCACCAGCTCTACCACCTCCATCATTACCACCACTTCCAGCATTACCACCAGCACCAAAGTCCATAAAACAGCAATTATGTGCTGATTTTCACAAAGTCACCCACAGAGTGAATGGCAAGCAAAAAGGTTTTTCAGAACCCTCATGATCCTTTCATCCAACCTTTATTTAAGCTCCTGCGCAATGCACAACATTTGTTTCTCAGTCCTGCTCCCTAACTGGACTAGAATTATATTCACCTCTGAATGATCTGTGCCCGGCACGGGGTTTCTCCCTCAGTGGTTCCTCAGGAAATATGTCTCCAATGGAATTGAACGCAGAGCTCCAATTTTCTGATACCAGCTTTCTATCCCAGACTACCCTGCCAGCTTCCAAAAGTCCTGTTTTTCAAGGGTGGTTTTATAAAAGCCAGTGTTGACCTAGAATTAGAGAGAAATACTACAAGTGCCATGGGGCACAGGCTCACGGCAGAGCTATTAGGGAAAACTGCAGGCACTGAGTTAGTGGGATGGGGGCAGTCTCCCATAGAGGCTGTGCACTGTGGGATGGTGGGTGGACCCAAGAAGACATCAGTTCCCTGCTGCCTCTTTATTTGGGAGCAGGGAGACATTCCCTGGCCACTTATGGAAAACTTGAGCTTTGCTATCAGGGTATCAGCCTCACAAGAATGAGGAACACCCTGTTGTAGGATGCCAGCCAGTACCCAGGGAGTTTTCACAGCAGACAAGGCGAAGCAAGCTTAGCAGGACGGTAGTGGCCACTCTGAGGACACACTGGCTTGTCTCTCCTCAATAGAGAAATTGAAGTCAATCCATCCTTCATAAGGTTTCACACCATTGTCCATCTGGCCAAACTGGGTCAGCATTTAAGTCTCTGGCCCTGCTCCATGGGGAGGGATAGTAATATCACTGTTTACGATGGGTCTCTGTAATGATGTTCCTTTCTTCAGAGGCCTTCCCTGACTTCCCGGGTCAGTCTGTTATAAGCTTCCTATTGGAATAGCAACTGGTATATCTCAGTGCATTTGTAATCACTTGGTCAATTCCCCTCTTCCTTGCTAGATCACTAGCTCTACAGGGAGAGGGACTATATTTTCCAATTCATTGCCATATTCCTTGAACCTAGCACAAACTAGGTTCATTTTAAAAGTGTTTATTAAGCACCTACTGTGTACACACTGGTACACAGTAGGTGCTTAATAAACACTTTTAAAATCAATCGATCAATCACTTTAACAATAAATGAACAGGGCTTCCCTGGTGGTGCAGTGGTTGAGAATCTGTCTGCCAATGCAGGACACACGGGTTCAAGCCCTGGTGTGGGAAGATTCCACACGCCGTGGAGCAACTAAGCCTGTGCGCCACAACTACTGGGCCTGCGCTCTAGAGCCCGAGAGCCGCAACTACTGAAGCCCACGTACCACAGCTACTGGAGCCCGCCTAAAGCTCGCTCTCCGCAACAAGAGAAGTCACCGCGATGAGAAGCCCGCGCACCACGACGAAGAGCAGCCCCTGCTCGTTGCAACTAGAGAAAGCCGCCGGCGCACAGCAGTGAAGACCCAACACAGACAAAAATAGTAAATAAATATAGAAATAAATTTATAAATAAATAAATAAACAAGAAAAACAAATAGTATATAGTCCTGGAAAGCTTACAAAGTACTTTTTACATGTATTAACTATGTTGTTTAGTTCTCACATAATCCATGTGAAGGAGGAGTATTATTCTAATTTTTAAAAGAGGAAAACGAAAGGTTGAAGCAGTTAAACTGCCCAGTAGCAAGGTTGAGAGTTAATCAAGTTGGGACCACACAGCCCAGCTCTTTCCTCCTTGCTCTTTAAATTCTCTTTCTCTTCGCCTAACCCCCAAAGATAAACTTAGAATCACCAGCGCCTTCCATCCCCCGCACCTGCTGTGGGATCCCAATTAATAACTGCAAAAAACATTTGCTATTGTTCTGAGGAGCTGGGAAATCAGTGTGTTCATTAGCAAGCTCCCCTCCCTGCTGCCAGCCAGGAAGAGGAGGTGCTGGGGCCTGTTCTCTCTATTTCTCCTCAACCATCTGTGACTAAAATGTTCTTTGAAATGCACTCTTCCCCAACTCTCACAGTTAGGATTCCATCTCATCTTTCTCTCTCTTCCCCATACTAACACCCCCATCCCCGAAAATAAAACCCCAGAACCCCATTCCATCCTGTTGATCTGCTCCTCTTTCACAGACCCTCTCTCGTCAGCCGAGATCCAGTGGCAGCTTTAGGTCTCAATTCTTGTTTGAAAGGAAAGCAGGCTTTCATCCTCCATACTTCCCCGTCTGCCAGGCGCTGTACGCATAGCTTGTTAGTTACAGACCCTCCAAAGAGAAGGAAGATGATTTAAGATTCAGACAGAAGCTAAATCTGAGCCCGCCGGACCCCAGCTCCCCCAGTCCCTCCTGCTCAGAGCCAACCCCATCTCCTGGTGTGCAGGCTGATGGGCCAGTGGCCAGACTAAGGCGAATCTCAAATGACGTGAGTTTGGGGAATCCATTGTATATAGTACTGGACTTGATTTATATAGGACCAGCCACTGAGGACAGTACAACACTCTTTTAAAGCAAAATTTAAGGCTACCTAAAAGTTGCAGTTATAACACAAGGAATAACTGAGTACCCATTACCTAGACTCACCCACTTTTAATATCTTGCCACATTTGTTGTATCTCTTTCTCTATATACTTTTTCTTTTTTCCTTAAACCCTTTGAGAATAAGTTGGCAATATTGTGAACCTTTTCCCCTAAATTCTTTAGCATGTTTCTTCTAAGAACAAGAGGATATTCCTGCATAACCACAATACTATGATCTCACTCAGTACATTAGAGAACTGTTATCTAATGTACAGTCTACATATCAGATGTCCCCGATTATCCCAATAATGTCCTTCAAACCTTTCTTTCCCATGTAGGGTCCAGTCAAAGACCACGTGCTGCATTTAACTGTCATTTCTTGTTCGCCTATAATCTGAAACTGGTCCTCAGCCTTTTCTTTTTCTCCATGATATTGACACTTCTGAACAGCATAAGCCAGGTTTTTTTTTTTTTTCAGAATGATCTTCAACTTGAGTCACATGATTCCAATTCACCCCATCATTGGAGACATTAAATTTATCACATGATTAATAGGTGTGTATCAGATTTCTTCACTGTAAAAGTACCTTTTCCCTTTTGTTAAAAACAAAACAGCAGGCCCCAAATGGAGTCACTTATGCTAAGCCCCACATCATCAAACAGAGACTTAACTTAATTACAGTTTTGGCTCTCCCAGAAATGGAATCTTAAATCTGTCAATAAGGAATTGCCGGATCAGCACTATGTAGGTCATCTGCCTGATAGACCCCTGCCATCCCCTAAAGACAATAACCTTGCAATAACCAATGTGCTTTTTTTTGCCTAGTATAACTTCTTTGTCATGGCTCCCTTCTGTCTATAAAAGTCTTTCATTTTGTACAGCTCCTCAGAGCTCCTTTCTATCTGCTAGATGGGATGCTGCCTGATTCATGAGTCATTGAATAAAGCCAATAAGATGTTTAAAATGTACTCAGTTGATTTTTGTTTTTTACACTGTGTAATTAATTGGTATTCTGTGGGAAGCTATTTGAGAGCATATGAATATCCTTTTCCCAAATAAGTTTTCATACGATGGCTTAAGCATCCGTTGATAATATTTACCTAAATCAATTATTATAACAGTGGTTGCAAAATAGTTGTGTTCTGATGCTGTCATTCTACATACATTAGTTTTTCCTGCAAAAAGAGTTTCCCTTTCACTCTTCAATTTTTAGTATCACTCTAGACTCATGGATTCCTTTTTGTATTATTCAGTGTGTTAGAATCCCTTTTTGTCATTCTTCTCTCTGTTGCTCTAACTGAATATATTGGAAGGAGAAAATATTAAGTCTTCTAGCTCCTTCTCATCCTCTTTCTCCCCAGTGTCAGTCATGTGAGGGTTCACTTGCTGATCCCTCCTATTCCCTGCTGACATTTATTCCTGACGGGGAAATCTGAGAAGTCACACAGAAGGATCTGGAACTATATCATGATGCCCATTTTCATGCTGAGCTTCTTGAGGGATGGGGTCAAAGCTCCTCATGGCTGTGTCCCCAGCACCCAGCATGGTACCTGGCAGGTAGTAGGTGCTCACTGATTATTGTGAAGGCAGCCCAGGAATGACTGCTTCAGCCAGGTACAAAGCAGCGGCTCAAAAATCTCAGACAATCTTTATTAGAGGACAGGGAAGGAAAATTCACCTTTACAGAATACTTAGAACGTGCCAGGTCCCTGATGAACTTAGCAGAAAGCTGCCATATTAGCTCAGACTTTTACGTGAGAAGTGAATAAAAGTATCTGGTGTTTTTAAGCCACTGTCATTCTGGGTCTGTCACATTTAAAATGCAGATTCTGATTCAGCGGGTTGGAGCTGGGGACTAAGATTCTGCATTTCTCACAAGCTCCCAGGTGAGGCCGAGGTGCCGCTGCTCTGAGGACCACTCTGCACTTCTGTAACAGCAAGGCACTACTCTGCTTCATATCTATGCATTTGTAAATGCTGTTCTCTTTGCTTCAAATCCTTGCCTCTCCTGGTATATCTGGAAAATTCCTATTCATTCTTTAAAAGATTGTTCAAGGGTCATCTCCTCTTTCCTTTGCCACTTGTTTGTGAGCACCTACTATGTGCCATTGCTGGTTTAGGTCCTAGGATCCATGAGTGTACAAGAAAAATGTGGTGTGTCCTCTCAGAAACCCCACACTCTAGGGGGAAGAGAGAGAGACTGTAAGATAAGCAAACACACAAACCAACACAAACAGTGACAACTGCAGTAGGTACCGTGGAATATGAGGAGGGAGAATGACCAGGGCTGGGTTGTCCTTTAGGCATGTGGCCAGGGAGGAACTTTCAGAGGGGAAAATAACTGAGGTAAGATCTGAAAAAAAGAGAATAAGTTGACCCTATGAACAACTGGAGGGAAGGAAGAGCATTTGAGGCAGAGGAAGGAGAACGGGGGCAATGCCCCTGAGCTTGGAATGTTAAAGGACCTAAAACTTAAAGGTAGTGAGAGATGGGGAGGGAGCTTGGAGCAGAGATGGGAGGAGTTGAGGGCTAGGTCACGTAAGACCTTTGGCCATGGTGATGTGTTAGAATTTCATTGCAAGTGAAATGGGAAATCACTGGAGAGTTTTAAGCACAAGAACCATAAGATTTAATTTATGTTTTAAGAGATCACTTTGGCTGCTTCACGAAAAATGTATGGTAATAACAGCTAATGATAATAGCTAACATTTGCTGATTGTGCTTATTACACACCAGGCATTGGTGAGCGCTTACATATATTAACTCATTTAGTGCTCTCAGTAACCTTATGAAACAGGTACTGTTATTGTTCTCATTTTATGGATGAAATTGAGACAAGAAAAAAGTTAATAAACCTGTCCAAGTCATATAGCTAGTACATGTTGGAGCTAAGATTTGAACCCAGGCAGTCTGGCTCCAGATTTCTGGCACTACATCACCCTGTTCTACCTCAGGAGAAAGCATGAAAGCAGGGTAATGCATTAGGGCAGACTTGCAGCAGTCAGAGTGGGAGACGTTGTAATAGGGAAGAACAAATATGACTCCAAATTAGATCTGTTCTATTGCCTGTGCTTAGTCATCCTGGCTCTGCACCTTTTGCAAAAGAATGCTGCCTATAGCCTGAAATGTACAGGATAGCCTATTCTCAGGGCTCTGACCTTTAAGAATCCATTCATATAACGAGAAAAACTTGTAGAACAGAGAATAACGTTGGTCTTGTTGGAGGTTTACAGGAACATCATGATCTGACCTACGTGGACAGCTACAAGAACAAAGGATTCCAATACCAAGAAGTTTGCAACAACTAACCATGCCTCTCCCTTACCTTGCCTTTAAAAGTTCTTTGCTGAAACCCTTGAAGGAGTTCGGGGTTTGGGGGTGTGAGCAAGTGGTCTCCTTGCAAGGCCCTACAATAAACCTTTCTCTGCTCCAAACTCCGATGTTTCAGTTTGTTTAGCCTCACTGTGTGTTGGACACATGAATTTGCATTCGGTAATAATGTTGCTGGCTTGGTCTAGAGCAGTGATAGCCAAGGTGGAAAGAGGGAAACAGATTTAAATATTATTTGGGGAGGTTAAAAGACAAGGAGCTATCAAGAATGGCTTCTGAAGTGTTGGACTGCAAGCAGATCGGTGGTGTATCCATGTGCTGAGATGGGGAAGTCTGGGAGAGAATCACGTTCGTTGAGAAATCAGAGTTATGCTCCAATGTAATTTTTGAGGTGGCTATTCAATAAACAAGCAGGGAGGAGATGAACAAGTAGGTACGAGTGTAGGGCTCAGAGTAGAAGTCTGGGTTAGAGATGGGAATTTGGGAACCACCAACATGAGTGGGGTATTCACCGCCACAGGATTGAGTGTAGCTGGAGAAGAGAGGAAGGTTCAGTAGTAAAACTAGCGTTCACTCACTTATAGAGATTGGGAAGAAGAGGAGAAGTCAGAAAAATAGATGGAAAAACAGTGACCCGAGAAGAAGTAGGAGGAAAACCAAGAGGGTATGGTATCAGAAACCAAGATAGATAAGCTCCTGGGCAGTTAAGTGATAGGAAAGGAGAGAAAATCCATTAAATGTGGCCTTGTGGATGTAACAGAGTCTTCTATTACCTACAAATATTCCATTCTCCGTTCTTCCTTAGTCACAGCATCCCCATTGAGGCACATATGGTTTGGAATAAAGATCTTATTTCCCAGTCTCTCTCACAGCTAAGTGTGACCATGAAGCCAGGCTCTGTAAACAGAAGTGTTGTGAGAAACTTTGGGGAAGGATCCTTTAAGGAGCTGACTCAACAGGCAGAAGCCCTTTTCCCTTCCTGCAGCCTGGAATGTGGTTTAGATGACTGGTACCACCGCAGCCATTGTGTATGTAGAGGAGTTGGCACAACAATGTAGAGTGTCGCATAATAATAATGAACACAGGGCTTCCCTGGTGGCACAGTGGTTAAGAATCCCCCTGCCAACGTAGAGGACACGGGTTCAAGCCCTGGTCCGGGAGGATCCCACATGCCGCAGAGCAACTAGGCCCGTGCGCCGCAACTGCTTAGCCTGCACTCTAAAGCCCGTGAGCCTCAACTACTGAGCCCACGTGCCACAACTACTGAGGCCCGTGTGCCTAGAGCCTGTGCTCTGCAACAAGAGAAGCCACCGCAACGAGAAGCCCACACACCGCAATGAAGAGTGGCCCCTGCTTGCCGCAACTAGAGAGAGCCCGCATGCAGCAACAAAGACCCAACGCAGCCAAAAATAAATAAATAAAATTAAAATAATAATAATGAACACATACCAATATAGTCTCAGTTATTGCTCTAAATGCCTTATATGTTTTGAATTATTTAATCCTTAAAACAACCCTATGAAATAAAGATCATCCTTATTTTACGTGAGAAAAATAAGGCACAGAGAGGTTAAGTAATTTGCCCATGGTCCCACAGCTAGAACATGGCAGAACTAATATACAAACTCAGGCAATGTGGCTTAGTTGTTCCTAACTAATTTGCCATACTCCCTGAGATGGAAGTTTGGGGGCACTTAGTACAATTAGGCTGACTGACTGTGTGCTTTTATACAACTGCATGCAGATGTTCTGGTGCCAGGCAGAGGGGCAGACAGCTGGGTTCCCCAGAACTGTGGTGTGGACAGCACTGTAGAACACAGAGGGAGAGGGAAAGCTATTGAGGCCTGTTACTCCACTGACTATATTGATGGACAATGGACTCTAAGTGAAGTCAGGCGAGGAGGGTACCCAGGCGGAGGGTGGGCCTTGTCATGTTAAGATCCCAGGTTCCTCTTCTCTAAATCGATAGCCCTGGATAGCATGACTGCTTAAGTCCCTTCTAGCTCTAAAATCCTACAATTCATTTGGGGCTCAATAACTGTTGAATGAATAAATGAACAGATGTGTATGCACATAGGCAATACACATTTTCTTAGCAAGTATACATATAAAAATAAGAATGTAATATATGTTATATATTTGCTAAGTAAATGAATATTGTAGGCAAAGAAAATACCTACATCTTTGGGAAACATACAGACACACATATCAATAGCATTATTTCATAATTATATCATATCAAGCAAAAACACAACTGCTGCATATCATTGGATATTCTGTATCCAAATGACTGAGGCTTTGCAGTAGGTCTTAGAATGCTTTATCAGGGCGTAAGCAGGGCTCTCAGTACTGCCACTCTGCGCACTAATGCATGATGCATGTACATATGTGTGAGGCTGCACATAACACAGATATCTGGTGGCCACAACTTCTCTACCTCTTCCTCACACGCCCATACTGAAAAGGTGGGATAGGGCTGGCGAAGAGAAAACTGACCATGGGGTAATTGGAAACCAGCAGGTCTCCTGACCTGATGCAAAGACACTCCAGGGTCTGTATGAAATTACACTGAAATTGACTAGCACAAAGCACTGCCTATGTTATTATTTTAACCTATTTCATAGTATAAATGCTCACTTTCAAAACAGGGATAAGTATTGCAGTGAGCACTGTTTGTGTATTAGCTCATTTCAGCCTTTCAATGACTCTGTGAGCTAGATGCTCTTCCTAGCCCCATTGTAGTGATGAGAAAGTTGAGGCTTAGAGAAGTTCATCCTTTGCCCTGAGTGACAGCTATTAATGGCAGCGCCATAGAGGGACCTCAAGCTGTGTGAAAGCTGAGCCCTCTCTTCCTCCTCACCATCTGTTGGCAAGTCGTTCACAGGTATAAAGCGCTACTTTCTACTTCTTTTAACAGAGTTGCCCAAGAAACAGCTTTTCTGGGACTTCTCTGCCAGAAAACCAGGGCCTCAAAAGCTATCTGTGTGCCCTCTGCTCTGATGACTCTCTCAGAGACCTACAGCCTCCCCGCCTTTAGCTCTGACGCCTGATCCGGGTTACTCATCCTTACGCCCATACATTAGCTAAACCCATTAACCTGACACGACTCCACTGACATGCTATTCAACAAGCAGCCCAACAGCTGATTTAACCGATATAGATTTACTGCTTAACGCTAGAGAGGAGGGAGCCGGGAGGGAGGGAGGGAGGGAGGCAGGCGCTAGCGCCCCACCGCTTCCCGGCGCTGATGCGCAGCCAGCGATCCTCTCCTCCAGCAATTACTGACGCTAATTAGCAGCTTACTACAGATCCGAGGGAAGAGACACCGCAGAATCCCTGCCTACCACATTCTAGGTGCAGAGCCTTCAGGAAAGGGCCTGTCTGGGAAGAACCTGGCAGCTCAGAAACCAAGCAAATTGTGAGGGGTAGAGGGAGGATCTAGAAAATGGCCTCATAACCTGGGGCCGTTCTGTTTTCCGCTCCCAGCTTTGGTCTGGCTGCGGCTTGCATCAGCTGCGGCCCTGGGCTTCCGTGGTGAATGGCTCTCATTCCGGGCACGCAGCTGGCTGCCAATCATGGAGGCATACGGCTCAGATTCCTGAAGCCAAGTCATCTGCCCTCTGACCCAATTCTATGGATTATCACAAAGAACAAAGCAGTTGGGATTCAGCCACTGCGCTGCTCTTCACTTTAGGGGATGCAGGTCTATTTTCCTTTTTCTTTTTTCGCCAAATATGCCTATTTTACGCGATACCGAGGCACTTCTAAGTTTAGAAGATGGAGTTGATGAAGGAGGACGAGGCTCTTTGTGGGCAGAGGGAGGGCAGATATTTCTTAAAGGGACGCAGCTAGAACAGTAGAAAACAAGCTAGACTCGTCAGGAGTCATGAGTTTTAGTCTTCGTTCTGTGTTGTGTGACCTTGGGCAAGTCACATCTCCACGCTGAAACTTGGGGACCTGGGCTGTCTTCGTAAAATGAGCAGTTACCTCAACGACCTGTGAGGTCTCTCCCAGCATGCCTATTCTCAGTTGATCATAACCTAGAGTCCCGTTACAGTAGTGGAAAACTTAGTGAAATAAGCTCATAAAATAATATTAATTTCTAAAATAAACCTTATTTTATAACAGATTTCTCTGCAAGAGAATCATAATGTGTTTTCTTTGCTTTATTTTTAATGTGAAATTGAACTAAGAAAAGATCTGATACCCTCGAATCTACAAAGTGAACAAAATCAACTCTATGACTTTGTATCCTTTGGTTAGAGAAGAAAAAAAAAAAAAAGGAAGTATTAAATTGTGATTGCCCATTGCAGCTATCTACTGGGTAACAAATGTTGCTGAATCTGTGTCATTTAGCAAAAAATACTGCAAAGAAAAAGAATATTACAGGTTTAGTATCTTAATTATGTAGATTTTACATTCAATGAACTCTTGCCAAAATAAATTGCGTATATTATCTAAAAAGCAAATGTTAATTAAAACTGTATCTTGATAGCGTGCCTGGTTCACAAGACATTCTGAGCATATGAGATTATATAGCGCACATTAGCTACAATCAGCTCAGACTGAAGGTTTGGGTCATTTCAATGATTCATGTGAAGTCAGACAGCATTGGCTGGTACTGGTGTCTGACAGCAATGCCTCACATATTTATATAGAAGATGCAGCTTGATCCCAACTTATTTTTCCAGACGAGTGAAGTGTCTCTGCCTGCTCCAGAGTTTCATAAATAGGAGAGCTGACTTGAATTGCCATTAATTAGCTGTTTAACACAAAGCTACCCAGCGATCACTGTATCCAGGGGACAAATATAAAATTCCCAGCAAGGAAATGAGACTGGGGAACAGACACAGAGAACTGGAGGTCACCATATTCATCACTTGTCTCTTTCCCTCTGCTACCCTGAGCTCGGATGTCCCCAAGACCAGACCATCATCCGTTCACCCTGATAGGTGGGTAATTGCGTTCTTGAGTCACAGCATCTGGTCTTTTTTGAACATCTTCACTGCTGAGCAGTGTATACAAAGAACAAGGTCCAAATGCTGCAGAATTGATTCTTCCGCCCTCACCAAGAGGCACCGCTCCAAAGCTAGTTTAATTATAGGTGTTTAGACGTACGGAGATGAATACCTAGGGAACAACTGTTCTGCAGCACTGCTCTGGCAAGCGTGTATTTTCTTTTCTATTTTTTTTTTCCATTTTTCATTTTAACAAACAGTCAGCTGTGTGCTGCACATAAGTGATCTGTAATCAACAAAACAATAAAATGCCAAGTGTTAGGAAAAGGTCAGGGGAGGGTTTTCAGACAGGAGCCTGGAGCCACAGTGTGGCCTGGAATGGCAAGGCTGCCATTTCTACTGGAATTCCAGGGTCAGTTCACTTCTAGGCTACTACCAGTATACTCTTATGGAAACTCAGATATGTTCAACAAGCCACTCTCTACCTGCCTGTAAAGATCACTGGAAAATGGCCTTTAAATGTGGGCCTCCATTATTTGAAGTTTCTGAAGGAGTAGCAGCTATGGAGGCCAACAGATGTGGGTTTGGATCTCATCACTGCTTAGGAGGTGCGTGATGGTGAGCAAGTCGGTTCACCCCTGGGAGCTTCAGTCTCACTGCCTGAGAGTGACAGGGCCTACCTGTAGGGGCAGATGTGAGGCCTGATTGAAAGAACAAATGTGGGCACTTAGCATAGTACCAGATTCTTAGTGATATTTAGGAGCAGCTACAATTCATTCATTCGTCATCCATCCACACAATCAGCTTTTACAGAGTGCTGACTTCGATTATTCAGAGGCAGATTTATGCACAAAGACATTTGGAAAAGACAGGATTTTCGAGGATAGTGGAGCCATGGAATGGATAACCATTGAACTGGTTTAATTTCCCCCTAGGGGCAGTATACAAGGATGGGGAGGAAGGGGGACTCCTTTCTCTGTGTGCTGGCCATATGCCTGTTTCGTCTCAGGTCCCATTTCTGCCCTTCTCCGCCTAGGACCCCCAAACATGCTTTTCTCAGGTCCTTTTGCCTGGTGGCTTTTGCTTCAGTTTTATCAACAGAAGACCTGGTAGGACATTGCAAAGCAGGAGGAAGAGAGAAGGAACTTCCTTCCGGCTGCGGTTTCTGCCAGCATCTTTCCAGCAGCAGTGTAGAGCTAGGATGTCCAGCACCTTTTGGCAGTGTCCTCTCTTACAGTGCCAAGCCTCCTTCTGGATCCTGGGGCCAGAACTTAGCAGGTCCTCCACAATCTCAGGACCAGCCAAGTGGTGTCCCCCGAGACCCCAGCACCAGCCATACAGTGTTAGCTCTGCGTTCTCATCACCAACCTGTGGAATTCTTCCACAGCTCAGCACCACAGCCCGGCACCTGATGTCCCAGCACAAGCCATGCTGTGACTTCTCTTTGGTTCCAGCCTCAGCAATCCCTTCTCACTGATTCCAGCATGGGCTGGTCCCCCAGCCCTGTGGCAGTACAGCTCATCAGGAGGGGGCTGCCTAGCTTTCCTTCCATTCACTCAGCCCTAGGTGTGGTAGCTGCTTCCAGTACTTCCTAATCTCTGACCTACCTCACCTTTCCCTTTTGCTCTTTCAACCTTTCAAACTGTTTATAACGAATCTCCTGTATCAAAGTCCCTCTTTTCCCACTGGACCCTGACGCCCTGTACACCCTGCATATTTGAACACGGACGTTGAAACCTGAGGGGGAGGGGAGATTAAGGAAGTTGTTTTAAAAGACAGCACCCTTTAATCCAATAATTCTACTTCTGCAAGTCTTAAAAGTGACATCGGCTAACTCTGTTCTTCCCTCAAGCTTCACTTACACGTCACCTCCTCAGAGAGGCTTTTTTTGGCCTCTGAATCTAAATTCTTTGCCTTGCCATATCAGCCTGAATCTTTCTTCCACGATACTCATCATGATTTGCAATAATCTAATGTGATTGTATTTGTCTGTCGCTCCGTTAGGTAATAAGCGCAGGAATTCTCAATAAGAGCAGGAACTCTCCCAGCAGGAACTGGGTCTCTTTGGTCACTGGTCTTTCCAGCACCTGGGAAGGTGTACCTTGTACAGGTGCTCAGAAATAAATAAACGGCCAAAGATGTTCATCATGGCATTGTTTATACTTAATGAAAAGCAATAAACACCCCACATACCCACTATGACGAAAGTGAATAAGCATATGAAGAATCCATTCAACGGATCAACATAACCATCATATTTAGCCTGATATAAAGGTTTCTTGATGTGTGGTCCATGCGCCACATTCCTCAAAATCGCCACAAATGGTTGTTAAAATTCAGATTCCCAAGCATCAACCCCACACTTTCATAAGCTCTTCAGGTCATTTTCATGCACCCTAACTTTTGGGAATCCCTGGACCAACCAGGATTCATGTAAATTGCAGAGATCTAGCACTAACTTGAAAAATGTATTTTACCGTGTTGGTTGGGCAAAACAAAAGTAAAGCCAATCAAGTAAACAAAAAAGTAACTAATCAAAAGTAACCAATCAAAAGTAACCAAACAAAAAACAAGGACAAGTATATAATTCAATTAGATAAACAGAGAAGAAGGTATGTAGCAAGGTAAACAGACAAACGAAAAACGAATATAACAACTTTTAAAAAATCATGGAAAAAGAACTATAAGGAAATATACCAAAATACTTTTCTTTGGGGAAGGGCTAAAATCACTATTTTGTCTTCGTCTTTCTGATTTTCCATATCTTCTGAATATCTGATAATAAGCACGTATTTTGCAATGGAAAAATACCAAACCAAATCATCTCTAAAAAGAAAAAAAAAAGAAAAGAGATTTTCAGCAGATCACCCAGTCCAGCTGAAAACGCCAGGTCAGGCTCTCTGACCTCTCCTTCCCTGGGTTTCTTGGGCTGTTTCTCCATCATTACTTGTCACCCATAGGGCATGTGATGTGATCATTTCCTTAAATCTTACCCCGTCTGCACTAAAACCAGAGATTGGCAGCTGGTAAGCCATTGAAATTTCATACTTAAGACATCAAGGCTGGCAGCCTTGCTTTCAATTCCCCTCAGCTCATCTTCTTAGGAGAAAAGTTTCTCAAAAGCACTTGATCCCTTGAAGTTATTGGGCATCACATTTAGCCAAAGCCCTGCTCAGACTAGAGAGGCAAAGTTGGAGAGAACCCACGCACAGTATATTAAAGGCTTGGGTATGCAAGTGACGTGGAGGGAAAAAAGAAACCAAGCAGCCGATCCCCTCAGAGCCCCTTGAGTCCAGTTCCTGACAGACTGCACAGGTATTGTCATGGGAGGAAGAGAAAAGATGGCAAGTATGGCTGGAGTTAATCTTTGGAGAGACTCTCGCTGCAGACAAGCCCAGAGCCCACCATTACCCAGGAGGAGCATAATGGCACACTGTTAGGCTGTCTCCCAGGAGGAGAATTTTAGGGGAGCCCTCTGACATCCTTAAACTAGAGTCCGGCTCAGCTGAGCTGCTGGCTGGGGATGATGCTTCCAGCCTGCTGCCAGTTCTAGAGCTGGCAACTCTGCACAGAGACCACAGGCCTTCATCCTCAGCGCTCCATAAAGACAGTCACTTTCCCAGGCAGGTGAAAGAAAATGATCCTGATTTCCTATAAGGCAATAGGCAAAAGTGCTCCCTGACAGCGGAATCGGGCCGTACCAGCCAAAGCACCACCTCAGAGCAGATGATTTGACAGGCATTGACAAAACCCAAGTGCAGTCAGCAGGCCAGCCCGCCTCTCTCCCAGGCAATGAAATTACCATAAAGACCTTGGCAAGTCCCCTTCGCTGGTCTCGACTCTGATTTTCCTGCTACGTTAATCCATTCTAACATAGGTATACCTCCCCAAAGCCCAGATTTCATCGGGTTCAAAAACCAAGAGCTACAGAATCGAGGACGAATTTCACGGCCTGGCATCCAAGTCCTTTCATATTCTAGCTCCAAGCAGTATATTTTTAATGTGTAATAATAATAGCAATCAACCTGTCTTGAGTGCTCACTAGGTACTAGGCAATATTCTTAGGGTTTCTTAAAAAAAATAATTCATTTAGTTCTCAAAATAACCCCATGGTGATTAACAGATACGCACTACTATGTATAAAACAGATAACAAGGACCCACTGTATAGCACAGGGAACTACATTCAATATCTTGTAATAATCTATAATGGAAAAGAATCTGAAAAAGAATATATATGTATAACCGAATCACTTTGCTGTATACCTGAAAGTAACACAACACTGTAAATCAACTATACTTCAGTTAAAAATAAATAAATAAATAAGAAAACAATGAGCCCCATTTTACAGATGAGGAAACTGAGGCACAGACATTAAATAGGTCAAGGAACTCGCCTGAGGTTATACAGCTAATAAGTGGGAGAACCAGAGCTGGAACCCAGCAGTGTGACGTCACACACGGCCCACACGTGCACACCTGTAACCCCCATGCTTCCCAGTCATCCCTGGAAGGAATGGTTCCCCTGCCAGTCGGGCCGGTCTGAACACTTTTCTCTAAATGTGTCTGCCCTACTCCCCTTGTCCCTTCTCCCCATTGAGTAAGCATGATGTGTTGGTCCCCAGGCCCATGGCCAGACATGAGCCTAGGGCAGCCTTGGATGGAGGGTGGTGCCCCCAAAGGAGCCCAGAGGGGCCTGTATTTGACTGACTGTGCTTCAGGGCCATGGGCTCCCTACTGAATTTTGAAAGAGGATGGTTCATTCAGGCCCCTCAGTAATAAAATGAAGAGAATAGTCCTGCCCCATACAGTTGGAAACAAGGTTCAGTGAGAGAAGGGTGAAAATGGCTTTGGAAACTTATGATTGCATCTTCCTTTGAATTCCCACAGCATGCTTTACTAACATCTCCTTTACCCTTCACTGTGCCTATTAGCATCTCAGTTCCCCTCCAGGCCCCCCTCCCCAGCTGCATATTAAAGAGGAGGCACATCACTGAGTGGGTTGTGTGGGTATATTTCCTTTCAAAGAGGGGAGGCCTTGGGTGCTCTGAAATCAGCTGTCCATGTACTTGTGGGAGCTCATCTGCTGTTGTCCTTAAAGGCTTTAGGGTGAAATGCTGCGTCAGGAGCTGACTGCAATGTGCCCAGCCCTCCCCTCCCTACACCCTCTGCCCCTGTTCAGCACCGCCCATGTGAATGTGACGTGGTTTCGGTCTCCAGACACCCATCTGGAGATGGTTTCCTACTGTCCTCCTATCCAATAAGAATGGGACCTAATTTTTAAAAACTGGATTTACACTTTAAATGGGTGAATTGTGTGTTACGTGAATTATATCTCAATAAAGCTGTTTTTAAAATAACAGAAAGCAGGGCTTCCCTGGTGGCGCAGTGGTTAAGAATCCGCCTGCCAATGCAGGGGACACGGGTTCAAGCCCTGGTCCGGGAAGATCCCACATGCCATGAAGCAACTAAGTCCACGCACCACAGCTACTGAGCTCACGTGCCACAACTACTGAAACCCGTGCACCTAGAGGCCATATGCTTCACAACAAACAGAAGCCACCACAATGAGAAGCCTGCGCACCGCAATGAAGAGTAGCCCTTGCTCGCCACAACTAGAGAAAGCCCACACGCAGCAGCGAAGACCCAACGCGGCCAAAAATAAATAAATAAACCTGTGACTCTGTAAAAAATAAATAAGTAAATAAGAGAAAGCAGCCATAGACAGTGTGTAAATAAGTAGGCGTGGTTATATTCCAATAAAAGGTCACATACCAAAAAAACCAACAACCCACAACTGATTTCAGGCTTCATGCTAATCACATGGGGTGGTTGCAAGGGGTGATGGTGTATTGGCAAGAGCCCAGGACGTGGAGTAAGACAGACCTCAGTTTGAATCTTGGGTCCTTCCACTCACAGTGTGTCCCTGGACATGTGACTTTGTTCCCTAAGTCTCAATTTCCTCTGCTGAGAAATAGCGATGAGACTGCCTCCTTTTGTTGGGAGGGTTAAAGTTCAAGACATTCACAGTATGCCTGACACAAATAGGCACTCAAAATTGGCACTTCCTTCCTACACCAGCGTGGTGGCTCAGGAAACAGAGCAGCCCACATCCCTGCCCGCAGCGTCCCTGTTTACCGGAGTTCATGGAAATGTACATTTCTATAGGTACATATACAGCAGCATGGGGCAGGTAAACAAGCCTAGCAAAGCATGTGAAATGGGGCACCAGATACAATATGGAGTGAAGGGCAGTCAGGGATGTCTTCTCAGGGCCCAGAGGGAGTAAGGCTTGAGAGAAGTCTTGGCAGATGAAAGGACACAGACTCTACATCAGACAGCATGGTTCTAATCCCTGCTCTGCTCCCATTTTCCGTGTGATCTTGACAAAGAAACGTCACCTCTCTGAGCTTTGATGTCTGTTCTGAAAAAAGAGATAGTAAATAACACAACTTGCAGGATTGTTGTGAAGTTTACAGGAGATAATGAACAAATGTGTTTTGATGGCTAAGATTCAAATGAATTTACAGACCAAGCTAGATGTCAGATTAGGGGGAGTCATAAAAATAAAAATGCAAAGATCTGTGACCAACAAGGACCTACTGAATAGCACAGGGAACTACGCTCAGTGTTTTGTAGTAACCTATAGGGAAAAGAATCTGAAAAAGAACATTATATATATACACACATACATATATGTGTGTGTGTGTGTGTGTGTGTGTGTGTGTATAAAACAGAATCAATCTGCTGTACACCTGAAATTAACATGACATTGTAAAACAACTATACTTCAATTAAAAAAAAAAAAGATCTGTGAATCTCTAATAATGTGCCAGGGAGTTGGAAGAAGTAGTTCAGTGTGAGTGTATGAGCACATGTGCATACTTGTATCTGTACTTAAAACAAATCCATTTAAGGGAACTTACTCCTAATAAAGGCCCAGGGGAAGCTAGGTGGACTCAATGGCTCCATGTCATTGCAGCCATCCTCCTCCCCAGCCTAACACAGATTTATAGAGTTTATTTTTCTTAAGTTGCTCTAAGTGCTTCAGCTGTACTCTTTGATTTAGCTTTATGACATTCCGATGCAGTTAGAGGCAGGTGATATTATTTTCATTTTATCAATGCAGCTATTAAGCGTGAGGGGAGAGTTGCTTAGTCCATGGAGCTGGTGGGGCAGAAAGGGACCTTGAAGGTCATGTAGTCAGACCCTCATGCTGGGGCTACAATTCCTTCATTCTTGCTAAGGCCTTATCCAGCTAACATCTGAATGCTTCCGGGGACGGGGAGTTCAGTCTGTCAGAGAGAGAAGTCTAAGTATGGGCTATGGAAACCCTTTTCTGGCAAGGCTAATTTGGAGGCAGTCTGGGCTTGACGTCTGAGAGGCTTGGGTTCAAATCCCAGCCCCACCATTCACTCGTGGGGCAAATGATCGATCTCTCCAAGTTCCATACTCTCATGTATAAAATTAGAATACAAAAGATCTACTTCCAAGAGTTGTTTCGGTAACGAAATAAATAATAGGTATCAAATTACTTAGGCAAATATAAAGCAACACATACTTGTAAGTTCTCATTAGTTTCACTGTTATCATAAAGGCTTTCACCTTGGCAGGTATCATCAGGCATCGTTGCTGTACTATTAATTAGCACAACGGTTCTGATGGACAAAGTGGCCCCGTTAACCAATATTTAAATATACACATTCTTTTTGACCTGCAGATTCTACTTCTAGGGATTTATTCTACAGATCCACTTCTACATGTGAACAATATGTTCAAAGATGTTATTATAATATTATTCATCACTTTATCATTAGTAATTTAAAAATACTGGAAACAATCTTAATGTCCTTCAGTAGGGAATTAATTAAATATTATAATATGGCAATACAATGGAATACACTGTTGTATTGTTAAGAGAAAGAATTCTTTCTATATGTGCTGGTATGCACTAATCTTTAAGATATATTATTTAGTGGAAAAAGTAAGCTGCAGTACAGGATATGTAGTCTGGACCACTGTATTAAAAAAGAAAAGTGGAGATAATATGCTCACGCATACACACATGTGCACTCTTAGACTCTGGAAAAAATACCCAAGAGGTTGGTAATAGTGGTTGCTTCTTGGGAAAGAAATCAGGGAACTGATTTTTACTGGATGCATTTTGTACTGTTTTAATTGTTTTTGCCACTATATGTATTCCTTCTATAGGAACAGAAATAAAAGCACTATAAAGATGCTGACTCTCTAACCATAAATCAAGTTTTAAGGGGCAGAAGCACATCACTCTCCACATCTCAAAAAACGGCCACCCCATGCCAATCCTCAGAACGGTCCTGTCTCTTCTTTCTCTCATATCTAACTATCAACAACTTCTATCTGCTGCATTTTTCACACGGGTCCACAATCAGATCACCCCCTGCCCCTCTGCTGCTCCCTCCCTGGGCTGGCCCAATGTCTCCTCCCCCTTGGACCTCTGTGCTACCCTCCCCACTGGTCCCGCCGCTTCCATTCTCACTCTGTAGTCTCTTCCCCACACTGAAAGAGCCCAACGGAACTTCTTGAAAACCTAACTCAGATCACATCAATTGTCTGATCAAAACCCCCGAACACCGCCCTGAGGACCCACACGGCTATGGCCCCAGCAACCCCTCTGACCTCATCTCCTAGCCTCATTCCCCTGCTCATTCTGCTCCAGCCACACTGGCCCCTTGGTGTTTCTAGAACTTTCTCCCACCTTTGCACCACTTTTTTCCTCAGCCTGTAAGGTACTCCCCATATAGAGCTGTATGCCTGGCTCTCACTTCCCTAAATGCCACCCTACCCCTTCCTTCCCCACTTTTACAAAATAGCACCCCTATTACTATTTTTTGTTTGTTTGTTTTTTGTTTTTTTGCGGTACGTGGGCCTCTCACTGTTGTGGCCTCTCCCGTTGCAGAGCACAGGCTCCGGACGCGCAGGCTCAGCGGCCATGCCTCATGGGCCCATCCCCTCCGCGGCCTGTGGGATCTTCACGGACCGGGGCACGAACCTGTGTCCCCTGCATCGGCAGGCAGACTCTCAACCACTGCACCACCAGGGAAGCCCACCCCTATTACTATATATTCCCTCCTTCTGCCTCGTTATTCTCCGTGGCAATATTCCCTGCTTGACCCTATTTGTTCATTGGTTTGTATAGTATCATCTCCCCCATTAGTGAGAACTTCAACATCGTTCTTAGCAGAAAGCACAATGGTAGACCCATGGAATTACTAATAAATGCCTGGTGACTTTAGTTGGGACATTTATTAGTGCAATAGAATGAGAATTGGACCAGAAAAAGGAGACCTGAACCCTGAACTCTTGTTCTTGCTTACTTATGCCCGATGACATCAAGCAGATCTTTTCACTTGTCTAAACCTCAGATGGTAGTAATGGCTCCCAGCCCAGGGTTTCTAGGCCCCTGGTGGTTTCAGGAGGTTGTCACAGGGCTCCATTGTCAGTATTTCTAAGTGTCAGAAAGATTTCCCTAAAGTGTGTGCTATGGAATACTAATATATGTTCCTCAACAAAAAATGAGGGGCAAACCCTCCCTTGTTGGCTATGAGACCCTCAGAGTCATAGGCTTGGTGTCAGTCATGAGTCTCTGTAGCAGATGGTATAGGCCTGAAGTTAAAGATAGGGAAGGAGGGGGAGAAAGAGAGAGGGAGGGAGAGAAGAAGGAAGGAAGGAAGGAAGGAAGGAAGGAAGGAAGGAAGGAAGGAAAGGAGGGAGGGAGGGAAAGAGGGAGGGAGGGAGGGAGAATGGAAGGAAGGAAGGAAGGAAAGAAATGTTTCGGAATCACTGAAAAAGAGGAAGAAAGGAATTAAAATAAAGACAGAAAACAGAAGCTGAGTAGAGTACACAGCCTGAGAGCCGAATGTCTGGGGCGGCTTTGCCCTGAGGAACCACCATCCATGAAATGGTCCTATTTGTTCCATGAAAGAATTTCCAGGGACAAGTACATTGAGAAATGCACATCATGATGAACCGCTCGTAGAAATATATGATGCCCACCCACAAGCATAATAAAGTTCTGAGAAGATTTTTAGTTAAGGGCCCTGTCATCTCAGTGTTCCCAAGCTTTCTTTCGACTATAGCACTTCTTCCTTTCTTTTCCTTCCTCCCTTCCCTCCTTCCTTCCTTCCTCCCTCTGTTTCTCTCTTTCTTTCCTTCTTTCTTGTCTGAATGGAGAGAGAAAAGACAATTTAGAGAACAGAGACAGAGAGCAGAGACTCAGGCTGAAACCCTAGATTAATCCATGTCCAATCAGTCACGATCTCCTGAAGCTTTCAGCGTGACTCCCCTGTCTGTAAAGAAGTGGAATGGGAAGGACAAGAGAGGATTACAGGCTTCTTTCAGTTTTGCACATAGGAACTGAAATAGGGATGTCCCACTGTTCTAAAACAGAAGTGGGAAATGATTTTGCCTGAAAATAAAGCCAGAGCAAGGAAGTGTGTCTCCCAGTGACGAGTGGGATGTGCATCATCTAAATGGGTTGGCCATGTGTGATCAAACACCCATGAGCCAGTTCATGAGAAGGGCAGGACAATCAAACTGATAGCATCAGGTAGGCAAACACACCTCTTCATTTTAGGGTGTGTGATCACCAAACAGTCACAAACATCAGGCCACAGTCATGTGCGTAGTCCCGTATCTACAACTGGCAGTTAGCAATTCATTAGACAAGGTAAAAATTGCCCCCTCACTGAACTCCAAGCTGTCCTCTGCAAACTTCTTTTAGGGCAGAGGCAATGTCTGAAGTGATGTCATATTCCGGACCCCAGTACAGACCCTGAGGATGAATGAATGAAGGAGTGAACAATAGGAATGAACAAATCTGAATCTCAGGGTCATCCTGTGTATAATGGGGCAAACCATGGACCTCACAGGGTTATTGTGAGGATTTTATAGGTGGTTAAGTGTTAAACCCTTTTGTTTTCTCAGACATAGCGTTAATAATAAACACCTCCCAAATAAGGAATGGAATTTTGGTAGGAATGGAGAAAGTGCAAACACAGTCCATAATTTTCACTTCCACATTTCATACAAATGCAAATCAAACACAATCCAAGGGAGGCGAGAAGAATTAAAAAGAAACGTTCCTAACAGACAAACATTTGGGCATTAAAGTCACCAGACTAACACAGAGCTTTCTTTCTATTCGTACCCTGCAAGTTCAAACTGTGTTAAACAAGGCCGAGTACCAATCTGAAACACCAAAAATAAATAAATAACCATCGTATAGTATCTTGACCCTTCATAAGGCAGTTTCTTATTATTCTCTCCATTAATTCACGTATTTATTCAGACAACAGTTAATGAGCGCTGTTTAGGAGTCCTCCACTTTGAAAGAGTGAACCAAGCACCTCCAGGAGCTGACTGTCTGATGCAAGAGACAAACAAATGGAAACTTACCTCATTTGATTTTTGTAACTACCTGTAAGAATGCTGAGACATCACAATATCAATTTTACAGTCTAATAAACTGAGGGACAGAGATTTACTAATTGAGAACTCCGAGGCTGGAGTTACACAGACAGGAGAGTGAATCGCCAGGCCTGCCACCTTCTCACTGGGGGACCTGGGACCATGAGTTCCTTATCTTCTCTGTGCCTCAGTTTACTCATCTGAAGGATAGTAATAATAATAAGCCCTCCTTCAAATGGATTAAATGAGTTTATTGTAAGGTTAAAAATAAGTCAACAAAGCTCTTGACATGTAGAGCCCCTTAATAAACGCCAGTGATCATATTAACATCTTGAGTTTTATTCATGTTATTATTGAGTTCTAGTAGTAGTTTTACCTAACGTCATACGATTAATAAGTTTCAGAATGGGATTCAAAGCCATATGCTCTCAGATGAATATCTGTGTACTTTCCACGTAAAAACAGAATAGGTTGAGAAACACAGAATCGTGGGTCTGAAAGGAAACTCAGGGATCATGAACTTCAGTTTTCCTCCTAGTGACTAGTGGTCATCCCACCTCTCATCAAGATCTTTACTCCCTACTTAAAAAATTAACCCTTAAGGACAATTAGAAAAGTATGCCTTGAGCTGAGTCCCACTGTCACTCCAAGTCACTGTTCAGACCAAGAGCAAGCCTTCGCCTTCTACATCATGAGAACCTTCTGGAGCCAGTGATTATACTCTGACTCGTCTGTGGGATGATTAACAAGCTGTGTTTCCAGCATGTAATGGGTCACACTTGAAATACACGCCAGCAATGTACAGAATTTATGGAAACATTGCTCATCCTAAGCAGAGGGGCTGTGCCGTTTTTATTCACTCACTCAACATTCATCAGGCAGCCTTTATGTGTCAGGAACAGGGCTAAACACCGGGACCACAGAAAACAGGACACCATCCTTGCTCTCAGAGAGTTTCAGACTAAAAAAAATAAGTTCTCTGGGTAAAAATGTTCTTTCTTCATGGTTCTAAGGAATATAGGTCATCTGGTCCGACTATCCCTTTCCAGAGGCGTCAGTTGAGGCCCCCAAATGTCAAATGACTCACCCAAGGTCACAGAGTAGGAAAACAGCAAGCTTGACTACATGTCTTAAGCAAGACATGTAGTCAAATACAAATGCTCATCGGCTGATGACATAAAGAGTTCTGGGGTTTCTCTGGGGCCTACCCTGATTGCCTTTTGACCTTGGACACGGGGCTTGTGGATGAGCCCCAAGGCTATCACAGGGGATGCCCATTTCTGCTCCTTGACAAGAGCTCCTTGGGGTATTTAAAAATACATTACACCATGTGTAAGCTGGAGCACATTCTCATGGATGGTTACACAGAGTCCTGGTTCCACTCCCTACTGGGCCACTGAGACTGTGATTGACTTGGGTGTCTGTGACCCTGGGCCAATTGTCCTCCGCAGAATTGTGGGGACAATGGGAATTCCCAGGCACACTGGTCCATTGTGAGGATGGATTGTTTCTCCAGGCCCATAAAATTCTCTGAGTTCCGCTGAGAAAGGCCTGATTATTACGAGCCCTTTGAGAGTTCCCCTTCTTTGTAACTAAAGTGAAACTGTACTTTATCTCATTAGCTACACATTATTATTGGTCACCTACCGAGAACTTGCAAGATTTCACATGTAAATTAGCCTGGGTCTAGGAGCCAAAACGGGATAAAAATTTGGGCAGGTGTGAGGCACTGGTGAACCAGGTGTCCGGGGGCTTGAGTTCTCAAATTGGCTCTGACCCTTGCCCTGCTGTGTGGCCTTGGGCAAACTTCTACACCTCTCTCTTGGTCTCCCTGCCCCTCATCAAATGGAGATAATGATCCTATCCTTGTTTTCCCTGCCTTGCAGGATGTGAGGCTCACACAAGACACAGACATGAAGGTACTTTGCAAACAGCAAAGCCAGGTATGAGCATCAGGTATGACTATTAAAGATGGTCTCTAGCTTATGGAAAATTTGTCTCCAAAGTTTGGAAGTCATGGGCTGAAATCTTGTGACACCAGCACTCCTCAAAATAATGTCATGCTTAGGAGTGAGGTTCCCAGGCAAGCTTAATAGAATCCCACTTAGGGACTTCCCTGGCGGTCCAGTGGGTAAGACTCCAAGCTCCCAATGCAGGGGGCCAGGGTTCGATCCCTGGTTGGGGAGCTAGATCCCACACACACGCCACAACTAAGAGTTCGCATGCTTCAACTAAGAAGTCTTCATGCTGTAACTAAAAAAGATCCCGCGTGCTGCAGCGCAGCCAAAATGAATAAATATTAAAAAAAAAAAAAAGAGAGGGAGAGAGACAGAGAATCCCACTTAGCCCCAAATCGCAAAAACAAAAACAACAGGATTAAAGGCACCATTTCCATTATACCTAATCACCTTCAATAATATAGTTTCTCAAGAAAAATGCATTCTGGATTCTAAGTCCCCCAGAAGACATCTTCCTTCCCAACAGCCTTAAGTGAAAGGGGGTCACAAACTTGGGAACCAGGAAGGCTGGGTTCAAGTCTCACCTTTGCTACTCCCCTAGTTAAGTGACTACAGGCAAATGAATTAACTTCTCTGATCTCCAGTTTCCTTATCTGTGAAATACAATTGACGATGACCACCTTGTGGCAGTAAATGAAGCTCAGAGCAAGCATCACACCCAAGATAGTTCGCTTCTTATACGTGAAGGACTTGCTAACTCTTTTCATTTCCATAAAAAGGCAAATTTCTATAGCTCTACAGAAATCTCTCCTGAAGAGTCAGAGATCTGGGGATAGAGGTCAGCTGCCCCGTGGGGTGAGAGCTCCAGCCTCAGTCCCCCTCCTGACTCTACATATGGGTAAGTGAATCATAATCATCAGGCTTAAAGAAACCATCCGTGGTTACAAGTGTCCCCTCCTGATTTAACAGGAGCAAGCCAGCGGCAAAACTTCTCTAGGGCGGTGAAACTACTCTGTGTGATACTATAATGGTGGATATATGTCATTACACATTTATCCAAACCCACAGAATGTACAACTCCAAGAATGAACCCTAATGAAAACTATGGACTTTGGGTGATGGTGGTCCGTGTAGGTTGATCAGGGTAACAGATGCACCCCTCTGGGGAGTGATGCTGTAGCAGGGGAAGTTATGCATGTGTGTGGGTCAGGGGTTATATGGAAAATCTCTGTACCTTCCACTCAATTTTTTCTGTGAACCTAACACTACTCAAAAAGAGTCTTAAAATTTTTTCTAGTGGTGGTAGAATGCGGGATTGGGAACTGTCGGTTCAATTCTTTCACTAAATCACATTTCATTCTGATCCTAAGTGCCCTGTAAATCAGGGTTTATCAACTTAAAAGTTAACAACAAACCTAAAAGTACATTCCTTTAAATGGTGCACAAGTTTTAGGCTTCCAATATGACCATGAGGCTTGTCACTTTATTTGGAAGGCTAGTAAATGTTTAAGGAATTTTTTTTTTTTTGCTTTTTCTCCAACATCGTTATAACTTTCAAACACGCTGAATACTTTTATAACAAACACCCATGTACCTACCACTTAACATTTACTATGCTTATTTCATCACATTATCTACCCATCTATCCATTCCTATTGCCAACCACCAATCTTATTTTTTGATGCATTTTAAATTAAATGGAAGACATCTGTATACTTTCTCCCTAAATACTTTAGCATGAATATCATTAACTAAAGCTCAACATTTGTTTTTGTTTTTTTTTTTCTCTTGAGGTAAAAATTAGATACAATTAAATGCATGAATCTTACATGAAGATTCTCACTAAATAAGTTTTGACAAATACTTATACTTGTACGACCAAAGCCTTGACTGAAATATAAAACATTGCCATCACCCCAGAAGCCCATTCTCATTCAGAATCTAGAGGCAACAACTATTCCTTTTTTTTTTTTTTTTTAATGTGGCCTCACTGTTGTGGCCTCGTGGCCTCTCCCGTTGCGGAGCACAGGCTCCGGATGCGCAGGCTCAGCGGCCATGGTTCACGGGCCCAGCCGTTCCGCGGCATGTGGGATCCTCCCAGACCGGGGCACGAACCCGTGTCCCCTGTATCGGCAGGCAGACTCTCAACCACTACGCCACCAGGGAAGCCCATATTCCTTTTGTTTCATGGTGGGTTTAGCCTATTCTAGAACTTCAGATAAATAGGATCATACAATACGTGCTCTTTTGTGCAAGGCTTCTTTCACTCAGCATAATGTTTTTGAGATTCCCCCATGATATTGTATGTAACAATAAGTTGTTCCTTTCTTTTGCTGACCAGTATTTATTTGTATAAATATACCACTGTTTACTTAACCATTCTCTCATTGATGGACACCTATTTCTAATTTTTGGCTAGTGTGAACAAGTCTGCTATGAATATTCTTATAAATGTCTTTTCCAGATGTAGGTTTTCCTTCTCTTTGGTAATTGGCAAGTTGCAGATCTGCTGGGTCATAGGTTAGGTGTATGTTCAGTTTAAAAGAACCTAACAGGCCCTTTTCCCTGTTTTTCCTCTTTAAGAGGTGGTGACATTTTCTACTCCTACCAACGAGCAGTCGTAGCTGCACACGTTTGCTAGCATTTGGCGTTGTCAGTCTTTTTAATTTTAGCCATTTGGGTGGGTGTATAGTGGTATCTTGTGAGAAAACTGATTTTTAAAAGACTCAAAATTATCTGAAAATAAATGAAACATCTTTGAGCCAGAATTTTTTAGAAATACAAATATTTCTAATTGTATTATTTTTGGATGTGTGGAACTAGAGGGTTAAGAAGGAAAAAAAGATCATGTTCTGTCAACGTCAAAAGCACAAAGATAATAAGAAGTATAGCTGATATAATATGCTTATGTTCCAAGAACACCCTTCTAAGCTTTTTACATGCATAAACTCCCGGTAACTACCATGGATTGAATGATTACTATGTGTTAAGTACCTAGCACTTTACTTGAGCTAACTTAATCTTCTCTACAGCTTTGCCAAGTCAGTTTTCTTTTTTTTTAAAGATCTTTTTTTTAAATTTAATTTAATTTTTTTTTTTTTTTTTTGCTGTGTTGGGTCTTTGTTTCTGTGCGAGGGCTTTCTCTAGTTGCGGCGAGCAGGGGCCACTCTTCATCACGGTGCGCGGGCCTCTCACTATCGCGGCCTCTCGTCGCGGAGCACAGGCTCCAGACGTGCAGGCTCAGTAGTTGTGGCTCACGGGCCCAGTTGTTCCGCGGCATGTGGGATCCTCCCAGACCAGGGCTCGAACCCGTGTCCCCTGCATTAGCAGGCAGACTCTCAACCACTGTGCCACCAGGGAAGCCCGCCAAGTCAGTTTCGAATGCCATTTTTCATAGATAAAGAATCTGGCTGGCCCAAGACCAGTAAAGAATGGGGCCAGGCTCGGAACCCACACCCATCTAACTCTAAGACCCACACCTGGGCTTGGTACTTCTTCACTGTGCCTTGGGGTCACCCTGACATGGAGGACATTGTGCTGGACCCTTCTTCCTGCTCAAATTTCCAAGCTTCCTTAAAGTTTCCATCTGAGCAAACTGTAAGGCAGGGGTACGACTTTTGCAGGCTTAGCGCTCTGCCAGAGAGAGGAAACAAAATTTCTGTGACCCAAGAAGCCACTCTCCCCGAAGGCAAGTCATTTCTGGCTGTTCCAATTTCGTTCGCTTAGCAACTTCTGAGACTCAATCTCCTGTTCCTTCTCTGGAAGTTAAACTCAAAGCCTAATTGAGACATACATCTCCTGCCACCAGCTTCAGGCCTTATGCTGACTCATGTCTGCTGCAGAGGATAATTAGCAAGGTAACCTGGCACTTATGACAGCACAGCTAGTCTCGCATGGGAGGCAGGAGGGCTCAGGGGTTAGGACCATCTCTTCTGGAGTCAGAGGGGCCTGCGTTTGACCCCTGACTCTATCACATTCTAGCTGTGTAACTTCTGGTAAGTTGTGTTACGCCTTGCTGAGCCTCACTTTCTGCATCTGTAAAATGGGCATAATAATCCTATTACATCATGGAGCTCTTCTGGGGATTAATTGAGGTAATGACTAAATTATTCATCACAGTTCATGACCTAGTGCTCAAGAAATGTTGATTATGATGATGATGATTGTTTAATGGTGTCTGTCTTCATCTGAGATTTTTTTTAAAAATATTTATTTATTTGGCTGCATTGGGTCTCAGCTGCGGTTCGCGGGATCTTCATTGTCAAGTGCGGGGTTTTTAGTTGCAGCATGTGGGATCTAGTTCCCTGACCAGGGATTAAACCTGGGCCCCCAGCACTGGGTGTGTGGAGTCTTAACCACTGGACCACGAGGGAAGTCCCTTCATTTGAGATTATTAACAAATGAAAGTGAGTGTTACTGCTGGGGTAGTGAACAGTCTACAGGTCAATGTTAGGAGAAATAAAAGAGAATGAACAATTATTCTTCACCAGCTAAATGCTGTACTAACTATATTCATATTTATAATGATTCTGAGAGAGGGGATTAATATTTCCATTTTACAGATGGGGAAAGCAAGTCACAAAGTGGTTAAGTAACATTAACAAGGGCAATAAGGAGGTCAGAGGCAGGATCACCATCAGAAAAAAAAAAAAAGACTGCACAAAAAACTGTCCTAGGCAGATGCTGTCTCAGGCTGTCCACAGCTGCTGGAAATGCTGGGGACTAACTCTGTTCAATTTGGCAGGTGGAGAAGGAAACTTGAAACAGATCTCAATTTTTGCAGTGGATGGAGTGTAATGTGAAAGAAAGATAAAGAAAGCAAATGATGGGCCCGATCATTGAAAGACCTGTTTTTAATTTCAGGCTTCATGTCTTTCCTAAATGGTGACCTTGGGGCTGTTAATCATCCTGAACCATGGTTTTCTTATCTAGAAAGTGGGCACACTTTTGGAGGAACCCAAAGGCAACTATATAGTGAAAACTAAAGCCTTATAGGCAGGTTATTCCAAAGAAGACAGCAGCCCTTAAATAAATAATCAGCCTCGAGAGAGAAAGGTTTGTACTTCTGTAACTCACATTTGCTAATTGATTTGCCATCTGTGATCATTGGCTGGAGCCTGGACCCCAGTCACATTTAACTCAAACTATATTCTGAATGGATCCACTCCCCTGCCTCTCTCCAAGTCCAAGACACCATCAGTTCTTGCCCAGGTCACTGATTTAGGCCCTAACCAGCCTTCCTGCTTTTCCCTCTGCCTCTTCAGCCCACTATAAGGTAGATCATGTCACCCACCTGCTTGGAACCTCTTAGTGGTTTCCAGGTGCTTTCACAATTAAACCCAAGCTCTCTTCAAGGGCCTAAAACACCAACATGTTTGGGGCCCTGTGGACCCCACCAACCTCATCCGACACCCTTCCGTCTGCTGCTGATTCCCTTTGCTCCAGCCACATGGGCCTCCTTCTCTTTGTGACTCAGCCAGCCTGTTCCTACCTCAGGGCCTTTGCACCAGCTCTTCCCTCCATCCATCATGCATTCCCCGTGAGTTTTCACATGGCTGCCTCTTCTCATGTTCAGCCTTGGCCCAAATATCTTCTTCCCAGAAAGGACTTCCATGATGAACGCTAATTAGCCCCCAGCTTGCTCCCAACTCCATCCCCTTGATTCATTTCTTTGTAGTCACCATTTTTTTCCTTCTTTTTTAAAAAAATTTATTATTTTATGTATTTATTTTTGGCTGTGTTGGGTCTTCATTGCTGTGCAGGCTTTCTTCTACTTGCGGCGAGCAGGAGCTGCTCTTCGTTGCAGAGTACAGGCTCTAGGAGCGCAGGCTGCAGTAGTTGTGGCACGTGGGCTCAGTAGTTGTGGCTCGCAGGCTCAGTAGTTGTGGCGCACAGGCTTAGTTGCTCTACGGCATGTGGGATCTTTCCGGACCAGGGCTCGAAACTGTGTTCCCTGCATTGGCAGGCGGATTCTTAAACACTGTGCCACCAGGGAAGCCCTGTAGTCACCATTTGATATCGTTTGGGGTTAGTCATTTTTTCCTTTTACTTTCTGATGGCTGTCCTGCCTGACTACAGTGTAAGTTCCAGGAGAGCATAGGCCTTTTCTTAGTATCTCAGCACTCCTGTGTTTAAAATCAGGCCTGGCACATAGTTGGTGCTTGGTCAATATTTATGGAAGGTACAAATAAATATTACTAATCTTGGAACTGTTTGATAATGGCGGCAGCCACATAGAGAAGGAGCCCAACATGACTCTCCTGCACGATCACTCTGGTTGCTGGCGGGGTGGGGGGGATAGGGGGAGGACTTGTCTGAAATCAATTTAGTCAGTTATACCTGCCAATCCAGTCCAGCCTGGAGCCTCTTAGCTAGCATCCCACTAGTACCAGAAGAAAAATAGCAAAACTGCTCATGAGAGAAGGAGGCAAATGAGCTAGAGCTGCATGTCCATAACAGACCATCAGAGTCTATAGCAACTGTGGTGACCCCTGGGAATCCAGATACCAAGGGAGGCAGGTGGGGATGCAGAGAGAAGGCTGGAGGGAGGGAGATGGGAGGTGACCTAGAGAAATAACAGGACAGGGGCCAGCAATCAGAGGTGGAGCTTTTATAGGTCCCCTGGTCACTTCAAGTGCTCTGAGCAAAACAGCATCCCTAACCTAAAACACCAACAGCTTCAAAATCTGTTGCTGATCATTCAAGAGTACCCAGGCCAGGTCAGTGGGCTGAAGAGTTCAAACCTCCCTTTCCTGCTTGTCAGTGGCCACTCCTTACTGCCTTCTTGAACAGCTGACATCATGGAGCAGGCCCTGCCCTTTCCAGTCTGATGCACTTCCCGAGTACCCTTCTCTCTTGGGAAAAGGAGGACACCACGACCCTCCCTACTGCTGTCAAGCCTCAAGGTCAGCTGCTTCAGTGGCCATGGGACCTGTGCATGACATTGCCCACTGGCAGAGGTGAGCTCCTGTTCAGATGGTCCCAAAGTGAGGGCCAGCTGACTGTGCCTGTCCAGGGAACATTCTGGGCCTCTGGTTGTGACTAAGCAGAATTAATCAGCTCCTCCTGTTGTGGAAATCCCTTTTCATGGGATCCTCTGGATTCAGAGTTAGAGGTATTTAGGCTTCACCGCCTGTTGGCTGTGTAACTCTGGGCGAGGCACAGGACACTTCTGAACTTCCCTTGCCTTTTCCTGTGCAATCAGGATGATGACACTCCACACATCTGCTTCCTACGGTGGTCGTGACATGGGAAGTGCTCCATTATTGAACGTATCACATTGCTCCTGAGATGTTTGCTCTCAAATCTGTCTTCTCTGTTGGGTTATGAGCTTCTTGAGAACAGGAGCAATTTCTCAAGACAACAGGTGGTATTTGAGTCATGCTCAGTACAGGGATTTAAACGAATGTGAAATACAGTTAACAATCAGGACTGATTTCCAGGCAGTAAGTATTTGCAGGATCACATTGGTTCTTACAATATTGAAATATTTTCATACCATCTGTTCCATGGATGGAGCGTAATGTTAAAGAAAGATAAAGAAAGCAAAGGATGGGTTCAATCATTGAAAGACCTACTTTTAATTTCAGGCTTCATATCTTTCGTGACCCAAGCCCCTACTCGCCTGCAGTGGCCACAGGGCAGCCACTGTCCCTCCCCAGGACCTCTTCACATCCAGTGACTAAAGGGTTAACACCTGCCTTAGGGAGCTGGAGGGCCAGGTCGCAGCTTTTGCTCTTTCTGCTTCCCTTTGCTTACTCTGTGCTGGGCCAAACCAAATGTTATTAAATCTGTTCAGTGTCCCCTAATGACTCATTACTTTTCAGTATTCAAACAGTATTAGTCAAATGAATTTCTATGAGTGTCTTAGTTCGATGGCTCTAACAGAATACCATAGACTGGGTGGCTTACACAACAAACATTTATTTCTCACCGTTCTGGAGGCTGGAAGTCTGAGAGCAGTGTGACAGCAAGGCTGGGTTTTTGATGAAGGCCCTCTTCCTGGTTTACAGATGGCCAGATCACTGTCTTCTCTTGTCTCTTCACAGGACAGAGGCAGCTCTGGTCTCCTCATCCCCTTATAAGGACACTAATCCCATTCACGAGGGCTCCACCCTCATAACCAAATGATCTCCCATAGGCCACACCTCCAAAATCCAGTACATTGGAGATTTAAGCTTCAACATAGGAATTTGTTGGGCCACAAACATTCAGTTCACAGCAATCAATGCCCCATAAGAACTATCTAACAAGCCAAGTGTATATTTAGGGACTTGGCTCTATTCAACCCACCATGTTCTCACTCATCTTCAGAATGTTGAGATGCTGAACACACTTTCAGAAAAAGTCTCCCTTCTACCCCACCTGCTCTCCAGTCTTGCCTTCATCTAGCCAACTCTTCCTTGTCCTTGCGGTCTCAGCCTAGAGGTCATTTCTTCCATAAACCTTGACACTGCAGGTCAGAGGAGGCTGAATCCATAGCCTTGTTCCCCACCTGGACTTGTCTCCCCACAGGGCTGCAAGCTCCTGAAAGGTGCTGAGTGAATTGGTGCTGTTCTCCACAAAGCATCATCATCCTCTCTTACAGATGTGGAAAGCAAGGCCACATGAGGCCAAGGAACCTCATGTACACCATGCCTGGTGTACATCTGGTAAGTACTGGAGCCAGCTTTCCCACTGAGGTCGGGTTTGGGGCCCGGCTTGTGCCTTTCCACTGCCCTGTCCCGTCCACCTGGCACTGTGTCTGGAGAGCACATTATGGCTCCAACAAATGTTGGATGAACAAACAGCCTCACAACATATTAAGAAACGTTATGCCCCTTATACAAATCTAACACAGCACCGTGAAAGGTTGGACTATTACTATTATTTATACAGAAGGCCAATCCCATGATAGTAATGATGAAGACAAATATTGAAAAGACCACAGAAGGATGCAAAAACTTCAGGAGAGGCTAAATGTTTAGGTTTGGTGCACAAACTTTAGGGACTCTGGGCTTAGTTTCAGTGAGGGAGATGGGTCCTTCTAAGTCCAGGGCAGCAAATTTCAGGGGATTGAGGGTCGTGCTGCCTGCTGCATGTTGATACTCGGTAAATAATTTGTTGGCTCAGTAACTGTTCCAAAAAGAGGAGGTCTTAGAGATTTCAAGGAAGATGTAGTGTGTGCTGATACTTGCTGCACTGGATTTGTGAGGAAGTCACCTCCTTGAATCAAACTCAGAACCCCTAGCGCCTGTGCCCTACCTTCTCACTTTACAGAAAGGGCAGCCACAGAGGTCCAGAGAGGTTTAGCGCCTCGCCCAAGGTTACATAGCCAGTGGCAGGCAGAGTGGAGGATGAGAACTTCCATCTCCTAGCCTAATGCTTTTCGAACTTACTGTGCAAAGGAATCACCCGGGAACCTTATTAATAAGCAGATTCCAATCCTGTGGGTCTAGGGTAGAGCCTGCCATGCTGCCTTTCTAACCAGCTCCCAGGTGACACCGATGCCCCAGGGACCACATTTGGGTAGCACGGTCCTACCCACAGTTATGTTCTTCCCCACCCTTCTCCCACTAGTGTAAAAACCAAAGGCAAATGAAGAATCAAAGGACTGAGTCCTGCGATGCCCAATTTAAGAAACCCTTATGGGGAATGCGAAGCTTTCTGTCAACGGTAGCCTGCCAACCTTCCTGCGAGGACATGGTAGCTCTTCATTTCTCCAGTGCTAGTTTTCGGTTCTAGAATCACCAAGTGATAAGGAGAGAAAACCCTAACAGAGGTACCCCCAAATTGCTTCTGATCCATCTGCTTAATGGCTGTAAATGTCCAGGGATGCAGTGAGCATCTGATTGTGAGTGGAGGAAAATGCAGCACCCATGGTTTAGCATAACACTGAATGTTCATGGTCCTGGAATCCCCTCCTTCAGGACTCAGGCGTGACAGAGGACAGCTCCCTGCCCCCGACAACACCTCAGGATTATCAAGTGGCTGTAATTAAATTATACTGCAGGCTTTCCAAGTTGTGGATTCAAGTGCAGATTTGGGTCTCCTGGCAATAACACATCAGTAACAGTGCCTGACGCTGGAGGTGCTTGGAAGGTGCAGTTTACAAGGCGCTTGGATATTTATTTTTTTATCCACAGAAAAGAGGCCTGGAAACATCAGGTTACAAACAGTTAATTTGAGGTTCTAGCATCTCATTTACTGCAAAGAATATTTTATCAGCACTTTGGGTCTCTGTTTCCTCATCTGTGAAAGAGGGATATTAATAACATTACTATCTCTAACAGCTATTAAAAGGATTAAATGAGATCATGGATGTGAAAGATGGTGGAAATTATAAAGAACAAAGCACGTGCTATTGTTGAAATTCTTTTTAATCTGGTATGAGAAATCTAATGGGGTGGTGAAAAAGTTCCTCATGAAAGTGGAAAACTGGATTGTGATCTTAGTGATGCACTAACTCTTCAGGTAACTTTGGGCAAGTCACTTAATTTAGGACCTCAGTTTACTCATCTGTAAAATGGAATAGGTCAAATGTTTTCATTTTTGTTTTTTCTTTTCTGGGCAGAGGCAATAAAGTAGACAGATGTTACCCAGATACTCAATATATAACCAGGAGTTGGTTGGCAGCCAGGGTCCCCTGGACCAGGGTGCAGTAAGTCCACGGTGAACCTATGTTGTTGTCAATGCACACCATTGCATCATTCCTCACAAGCCATATTGTAGGATGACTTAGCCTCCATCCCAGGGCATATTGTAATCCATCAGTTAGTCTTTCAACCAACACTGAGCAACTGCAATAGGTCAGATACTGTATGAAGCTCAGGAGGATACTCAAAGAGGTTAAGTAAGAGCCAAACCCTCAGGAAGCTTTTAATCTAGAGAGGAGATAAGACAGATGCATTTTTTGGGTAATATTTATTTATTTGTTTGTTTGTTTATTTATTTATTTAGGCTGTGCTGGGTCTTATTCACAGAAGGTGGGATCTTCGCTGTGGCATGCAGGATCCTTTAGTTGCAGCATGCGGACTTCTTAGTTGCGGCATGCGGACTCAGTTGCGGCATGCAGGCTTCTTAGTTGTGGCATGCGGACTTCCTAGCTACGGCATGCAGACTCTTAGTTGCGGCATGCATGCGGGATCTAGTTCCCTGACCAGGGATCAAACCCAGACCCCCTGCATTGGGAGAGCAGAGTCTTACCCACTGGACCACCAGGGAAGTCCTAAGACAGATGCATTTGAAACTACAACTAACTACACAAGGTAGTACTCTGTCTTCAGGTAGAGTTAAGACCTCCAAATGGAAGTGATGATAGGTATGTGGCACACAGAGCATTAATCACCCCCATATCCCTTTTTCTCTTGTATTTACTAATACAATCTCCCAAGTTTCACCTGGACATATGACCATCCAACAGAAGACTCCATTGCCCAGCTGTGTTGCAGCTCGGTATGGTCATAAGATTAAGTTCCAGTAAAGAAGTCGAAATGATGTATGCATTTTCCAGATCTCAATCTTTTAAAAAAAGTTGCCTGCCTTGCACTTTTTCCTTCTTCTTTCCTGTGTGCTAGAACCTGTATGTGGCGGTGGCCAGACAACTTTGACCATTCAGAAGAGAACATTACCATGGGGAATGGCTGAGCAATAAGATGGAAGGAATAATGGTCCTGGAAGACATAGAACAGAGTGATCTACTGTCTTGAACTGCCTGTTCACTGTGGTTAGGTGAGAGAGAAAGTTCTACCTTGCTTGAGCCATTGTTCTTTGGGCTTAGCTGTGCTTTAACATAATTTGTTATATATTAAGCTATAGATAGCTTACAATCAGGGACTGTTTATCCATTCACTCATTCATTAAACATTTATTTGGCATCTATAAAGTATCAGGTGCTGTGTAAGGCACTCTCACATATTTTATCACAGTTAAACAATGCAAAGCCAAAGATTACTGCCATCCTCATATACAGATGAGGAGATGGTGACCAAGAGGCATACAGTAACTTGCTAGAGGTCACATGGCTAATAAAGGACTGACCAGGGACCAAACTGAAAACCTGCCGACTGTCTAAAATAAGTTACACTCCTTCCACTATATCTACATAACACCAGACGAGCTGGGGATACTGAATTACAAGACATGAAGACATTGTCCTCATCTTGAGAAATAATGCTGTGATTAAGAATCAAGAAACAGGGCTTCCCTGGTGGCGCAGTGGTTGAGAGTCCGCCTGCCGATGCAGGGGACACGGGTTCGTGCCCCGGTCCGGGAAGATCCCACATGCCGCGGAACGGCTGGGCCCGTGAGCCATGGCCACTGAGCCTGCGCGTCCGGAGCCTGTGCTCCGCAACGGTAGAGGCCACAACAGTGAGAGGCCCGCGTACCGCAAAAAAAAAAAAAAAAAAAAAGAATCAAGAAACAATGAGAATATAATGCAAGAGTAAACCCAATCGCACAGTTAATTATGTGGCAAAATCAACACAAGCAATTATTATTTGAGCTGTTATAGCTGAACCACCTTGAAGTGGGCTGGTATGTGTTGGAGGGCAAAGGGTTCCAGAGGACCCCATGGAAGAGGCCCCTATTCCATTGGAAGGGGCTGTTCAGAGAGGCACAAGTCCTGTCCCTGCCCCCATTGGACCTGCCCTCTAAATAAGGAGTCATGATAAATTGACCCTCATCATCCAACATGCCTCTATTTATTATGTATGTATGAGTACAGCCTATAGAGATAGGAATAATAGTCACTACCCATCGGGAATAGTCACCAGCGGGAAAGCATGTAATTTATAGGCAGTGGCTGTGAGAATGCTCCCTCTCATCTAGAATGGCCATAAATTGCAGAAGTAGATACACAGATAGCAATTCTTTAGATCTGAGAAAGCAAAGAGCTGTTTTATATTATGCAATTACCTAAACCCACCATTCACCACACTCACACCTAAGATTTATGGTAACAAGGGAGCCATGCATGGGCCCTGGGGCATTTTCTCCTGATTTATAAGGAGGCATTCAGAATGAGAGAAACGGCCAGTGAGAGTTCTGCCGTGGAAGGAGGAAGGCCAGCAGGGACCTAGCCTGCTCCTGCCTGAGAGATGGTAGTAACACTAGAACTGGCTGGCCCTTCAGCGCTCACTCAGCCCACCGCCCGCTGTTACGCCACTCTCCATTGGGCAGCAGGTGTTTCTTTACCTGTGTGTGTGCCCCACATGATGCTATAGGCACCTTAAGTGCAAAGACTTAATAGAAGCCGGAAAGCACAGGCTTTAGAGTGATTCCACCTTGAATTCAAATCTAAATTCCAGCATCCAACAGCTTCAAAACCTTGGATAAGTTGCTTAGTCTGTTTCCTGTAGATGTTAAAATGAATATGATATCCATCTTGCAAGATTAGTATCCTGATTAAATCAGGTAATAATTAAAATTATTAAAAATAAAATTATTATAAAATTATTATTAAAAATTATTATAAAATTATAAAATTATTATTATGAAATTATTATAAAATTAATAAAATTATTAAAAATAAAATAATAAAGACCTTTCATTCAGTAAATTTATCTTGACCCCTTCTCCATATCCAACCTGTATCTCTACTGCTTGGTACAATTTCTGCCAGGTGGTATGTGCTTAATTAATATCCAATGAATGAATACGTCAATAGTCATCTGTGATTTTGGAATTTATGATGTAAAGGTGTTTTAAAGATATTACTTATCATTGTCCCCAGACCTTGGAACTAGGGGACCTCCCAGAAGAGAAGCTTCCATGGAACCTAGTCTTGGAATCTAGCCTTGGTCAGAGTCAAGGTTATCCAGTTGGCTTGGAAAGTATCTAATAATATCTGCCTGTGGAAACAACGGACACACCTGTGAGCTCAACAGCGCACTCCAGAACGCGCTGTCTCATCTGTCTCCCTGTACCTTGTCAGCGACCCACCTCCACAGCTTGTTACATCTCACTTTACATGTCATCGTGTCATCACACACCTGGGACAGAGCAAGCACAGACACGTACAAGCACATATCTCTTCTCTCTCTACCATGGTCACCATCATCATCTTTACATGCTGTCTTGGTGAGATACTGAAACCTGAGAGTTGGAAGGGACCTTACAGGTCACTCACTCCAGTGTAGAACGCCCTGTAAACGATCTTTCAGCATCATCTTAACTGTGTCGGACCCTCCCAATCAACTTCCTGACACCTCTGATTATTGGAAACTGATTTATTTTGTGGAGCTTATATCTCCTTCTTGAAACTTTCATCCTCAAGCCCAAATTCTTCCAGGTAGAGCCACCAAGGGTGATTACGGAGGCATCCTCTAATTGTATTTTCTCAACACTGAATACTCTTTGGGTTTTTTGTTTGTTTTATTGCGCTTCTGCTGAATCAGAGGCTTACAACTTGGTTCTCTCAGGAACTCTCCTCTGAAAGTTCTCCTTCAGCGATTCTTAACTTGGAGAACCTAATGAAAACTTTCTAGAAAAATGCACATACATACGTAATATGTATACAAATCTCTGCATTCAATTTCAAGAGCACAGAATCTCCAAAGCCCACCTACCAATCCCAGGAGAGAAACTCTTATCCTAGACTGTGATTTCCTTAAAGGTTGGGGCTTTACCTCAGTGACAGTGACTTTACTCCAAGCACAAGACTGGCACCCAGTAACTGGTCATTTGATAAATGTTAAATAAATGAAATCTGGTCTTAGTGAGCGTGCCGAGGTGCCCAGGATGGGACTACACTCTTTCAAGTGCTCCTAATCCACAAAACAGGTCTGTATACTAGAGACTGCTACCCCCATTTTACAGGTGAAAAAACTGAGTCCCACAGATCACAAAGCCAGCAAGTGATAGAGCCAGAACTGGGACACAGGTCACCAGGGTTCCACTAAGTCACGCTGCTTCCCAAAGCAGCCCCTACCATTTTCCACCTCCCAGTGTGGAGATTCTCCGTACATTTCTCTTCTCTGAAGCAGGCATTACTCAGAGAAGTCACAGCAGCCTTTATCAGAACAGAATTGTGTTTCCCCCTGAGTCTGGGGAGTGAGATGCACTCCGAGTGGGACAGATGGTCACACGTGGTGCTATCTCTCCCCTGCGAAGAGCTAAAGTATTGATGCTAACATGTTGATCGGAGAGCAGGCTATGATGCCCAAATCCCAGACTGCTGCTACTCCACAGACCCTAAGACTATGCTGTAACTGATATTTTCTTTGCCTCTTCAGATCCATTCTCCCCACCTTCTTAGCAGGATCCATGACCTCAGAAATTGACATAACAGCTGCATCAACAGGCTTTTTGCCCTCTGGTTTCCTGTTGGATTCCAGCTGTTGGATTCCAGACAATGGGAGGCACAGGCAAGACAAGAGAAGGAGGAAGAAGAGGAAGCCTGAAATTTATTCCCCGGCTCTCTCCACCAACGTTCACTCTGGCTCCTAAAAGGGGGCCCTCTCCCCCAAAATACCTTCTCTGGATTCTCATAGCTGTTCCTCTCCTTACCCTCTCAGATGCAGGCAGTGTAGTGCAGGGGTTCTGCATTACTCCTTGTTGGTTTCCTAAACCCTCCCCACATCTTTATAATAATCCCTTTAATAAACTTTCCTCAAGTTTCCCAGTTTGAGTGTGCGTATGTTACTTGCTCGGACCCCATCTGATACCCATGCCCGGCCACCACCCTTATTCCAGCTGAGCAAAAACATTCAATATTTACATGCAGAGAAAACAAATCGAGAAGTCCTAGATTATAAGAGTTGGAAAAACTCTAAGAGTCTATTTCCAAGCCCTCTAGTCTATTAATAGTAACGGCAGTGGTGTCATAACAGTGCTGATCATTGAGCCTCTTCTATGTGTCGGGTCTTACATAAATTATCTCAATTCCTCATACTTTTCCAAAGTAGGCACTGTAATCCCTGTTTATAAGAGATGAAACCAGGACATAAAGACTAACTTGCCCAGGACCTCACAGAGGGTAGAGAGAATTTGGGTAGAGAAAATTTGACCTCACCTTCATCTGACTCATAGCATGTGATCTCCATACTTAGACATCCTAGAGATGATGACCCAGAGACCCAGAGAGCACACACTTGCCCAAGGTCACCTAGGGAAATAGCTGCAGAGCCAGGACCAGAAATGAGTGCTCTGGACAAGGATCTCCACCCAGCGACCATTATACTTCATTCAGCATGTTTCAGGGTTTCTCAACCTTAGAACTATTGACATTTTGGACTAGACGATTCTTTGCTGTGGGGCCATCTTGTGCATGGTAGAATATTCAGCAGCACCCTGGGTCTACCCTCTACATGCCCAGTAATACCTCCCTCACCAGTCACGACAGCTAAAGATATTTCTAAACCTTGCCAAATGTCTCATGGAGGGAAAAATCTCTCTCGGCTGAAAGCTACTAGTATGTAGTTCAATTCCATAGTGTTTAACTGACTCACATTCCACACGTCAGACAGGGCAGGAAACACAAAGATGATTCAGACCAGGCCCTCAGCATGTCTTCTGTCCAGGGAGGACAAAATCTAGAGGTGGGCGCATAAGCAACTCCCACACACACCCTAACACACCCAGCATCAAAGTGCTTGGGAGGGAAGCAGAGGGACAGGTCGTTGCCTGTGGAGGCTGGAGGGAGCTGGCTTCCCCTTAGCTGGGGGGAAGGAGGCTGCAAGGAGAGGGCAGCCCATTAGTTTGCCTTAAAGAATGTGTAAGACTCTGCCAGGCACTCAGAGAGCCTGCAAGAAAGGCAATTCAGGTCGTGGTGTGTCCCGAGTAGGAGCACAGATCGCATCCCCAAACTCTCAATAGAATACACTGTGGCCTCTCTCTGAGAAGTCCAGCTTCTCCTGCAGGGAGTATAAGGCCTTCCAGCTCCCTCCTCTCCTGCTTCGTCTCTCTTTGTTCTGTGTCTTGTACTTCGGGCTCAAGAAGCACTATGGCGCCTTCACCGCTATGTCCTTGCTTATGCTCTCATCTTTGCCTGGATCCTTTACTCCACAACCTCACTCACCTGCTTCCTAGGCTTCCTGAAATCCCACATTTCCTTAGAGACAGAGCTCAGACATATGGCTGGAAACCCTTGCTTGGGTAGGAGGCCCCGTTCAATGCTTTCGTAATAATTTATGTACATATAAATAAAACATGTATATTAAAACTTGTATATCATACTACACACACACATATATATATCTCCCCCCACCATGACTACTTACTCAGTAGATTATGAATTTAGCTTGAGGCTTGAGGACAAAAACTGTGACAATCATTTCAGTATTCCAAACACTTAATAAAACGCCTAGAACTTAAGAGGGGCTCACTAATGGCTAATAAATAAAAACTAAATGAATGAAAGAGTCACATAAAGTTTTAATAGCCTAATAAACCACCAATGATGTATATGTTAAGTGAAAAGGAGACAGGTTACATCATTGAATTTACAATCACCAATGCAACAAAAGAAATCGAAAAAAGACTGGAAGGAAAAAGCTTCCAACATTAACACTGTTTTTTTCAGAGTTGTGAGATGGCTGGTGATCTTTGTTTTTACCTTTATAATTTTCTCAACTTTCAAAAGTGTATAGAGTAAACACGCATTATTATGTAATCATAGGATTTTAAATAGTTCCTCTGGGCGTTTGCTGTGTTTACCACCAACATCTATCCTTGGTGTGGCACTAACATCTCAATTTGGCTTTGGAGGAGCCAGTGCTGTCCTCATTCTTAACCATTGTGCTTTAAGTCGATTCCAGCCCAGGCCATGTGATTCCAGCACATGACCTTGACTAAATCAGTCAGTGCAAGCCTTAGCCTCAGGGATTGATTTCAGCACTGAGCGTGACCCAGCAGGCCAGTAGGGAGGATGAGATTCAGTTCTGAGTCACTTACGTGAGCTGATGTTTCCATCAGCTCAAGCATCAGAAGATGCTTTCTGCTGGACTGGGTACCAGAACAGTGTGACTCTGCAGCTGCCAGGGAGGCCACACTGTCCAGATTAAGGAAGCTGTTAATCTAGAGGAAGCAGAGCCATGCGACAGAGCCCTGGGTCCTCGTTTGGGTCCTGAGTCAAGCCAAGCCTGAAGCCTATTCTACCTCCTTGGATACCCTGTTCCTTTCATTACCTGTTTAAATATTTGTAATATTTAATACCTACAAGAGAGTAATAATAATAATAATAAACAACTATTCGCTTAACACAAACACTGTGCTGCCTTTACCATTGCACCAACTGTGTGACCCTACTTATCCTGTTTCCCTGCCTTCCCCTCCAGCAACAACTGTCATCCTTAATGTTGTGTAAAGCAATCCTTTTCTTTTAAAAAATAATTTGCCACATATCCCTAAACAATACATTATTTAGATTTGGTTGTTTTTGTGCTTCATAAAAATGGAATGGAATCATACCATATGTGGTCTTCTGAGAATTGCTTTTCTTATCCAACATTAGTTTTCCAAGATTCATCTATGTTGTTCCAGGTAGTGGTAGTTCATTTATCTTCAGCACTCTAAGAATTTTCATCTCTCTTTATAAAGAACCTTAATGGGAGTTTCAAACTGCCAGCATCCTCCAAGGGGAAGGAAGGAAAAAGAAACCAGCATTTGAGAACGGTTTTCTAAGCCCCCATGGTAGTCACTGTAGGTCCACTGTCCCTTAAATCCTCTGAAAAATTCAGTGAAGGGTATATGATTATCTCCATGTCACAGATGCGGACATAGATGATCACGTTTTCAAGGTTATCAAGCTAGTAAACTTCATGTATGCCCTGCGCATCTTCTTCCTAATTCACTGCCAGACAATTCTTCTTTATTACCTTCAAAGGGAAACTTAGGAAGCCTGATATTTCGATAAGAACATCAAACGAAAGCACCCCCTTCAGTGCTGAAGAGACAAGGCTGTGGGGCTAGACCTGGTTCAAATCCTGGGTCTGCTGTTTCTTTGCTGGGTTCAATAGCTAAGTTTCCTCATCTGTAAAACAAATAAGGTCCTTAAATTAACATGATCAATTTATACTGCAATATTCTCTATCTGCTTCTGTTTCCCCAAACACATGATGCGTTTCATGCCTTCTTTGCCTACTCTGTTCCCTCTGCCTGGAAGGTTCTCTCCCGCATCTGATTACATCCTATGTTTCAAAATTCAGCTCAGACGTTACCTCCCCTCCTCATTTCAACTCAGAGGCAAAGCTCTCTCTTTTAAACCAACAACACCCTGGGTAACTCTCAGGTCACTACAGTTATTTGTTTCTCTTATTTTGTTCTCCCCCTGTGGACTCTTACCTCCCTGAGGGCAAGGTCTGTGTTCTCTCCACTTCTGGTCTGCAATTCCTAGTTTATAACCAGGCACCTTGTGGTACTCAAGAATGTTGAATGTTGGCAAGATAAAGTCCTCAGCTGTGCTGAGTTAAGGAACTAACAAATGGAGAGGCTGGAATTACGCTGCTCTGAGCAGAATGATTGTGATTCCCTTGCAGACTGGGGAGCTGGCATATTAGCACGTAATTTATTAGACCCGAGCACGAGCTTGTTTTTATAGGCAGAGCGTCTATTTTAATGGTTAGATGTATAACCACAGTTTTCAATCTGCTCCTTTCCCCCAAGAGAAAATCATGAAAGGAATCAAGAAAGGATGGAAACAGAGGGGAGAAAATTAAGTCCTCTGTATCAGAGAGAAGGAGGAGCCTGATTCACAAGGAAACATACACTTACCTAGAAAGTTAAATGTGCACAACGGACAAGTTTTTGCCTTGTGTATCATATTCATATTACCAATGTGACCAGTGTAGCAACTCTGAGTTACCCAGCTGTTTCATTTCTGGGAAGCTTCCCTATTGCAAAACTCTTCACAGAAAAGTTGCAATGTGATGAGAGGAGCAATAAACCTTGGAACCAGAAGGTTTTATGTTTGAATTCTGAATCTGGGACTTCGTAGCTGGAGAGCTTTGGGAAAGTGACTTCATAGAGTGTTGGTTTTCTCATCTGGCAATTGGCAAGAGTACCTAATTCAAAGGGTACTCTTTGATGGGATGAGGTAATGCTCATAACACAGTCAGCAGATCACCTGGTACTTGGCAGGTGCCAGTAAATGTTAGCGTGTAGTACCATTCCTCACTTTTGCTGAACTGGGGACAATGGTGGTGGAGGTGGTTAACATTTGAAGCAAATCTTCACATAATCCTTGGGTGCAGGCACAACGTTCAGCCTGAGCTTCTTACAACGCTGAAGGCGATCTTGGAGGATGGTTTTCTTGGGAAAGCTTTAAGAGGGGGCAGATTTAAACTGGTATTTGAAAGATGGTGTGCTTTGGTTTCATAGAGGGCAAAATGAGGACATTCTGTTTAGAAAATATGTCCTGAATGTGCTACCAGGCTCCTGACATCCATTCATTCCGTCTTCCCTTTACTAACATACTTCTCCCTTTATTTAACTGGGCATGTGGCTGTCCAACTAGAAACTATTCCCAGCCTTCCTTCTGACTAGGCATGACCACTAGGCATGACCACAAGTTCTGAAAGATGGGACATGACAAGAAGTTGCTGTGGACCACTTCCTAAGATGAATTTGCTTATAGTGCACGTCTTCACCCTCCTTTGTGAGAAACGGCATGGGGGTGTGGTAGAGTCATCTTTGGTCATGTTTGCAGACAGTGAGGGATGGTAAAGCAATAGGACAGAAGGAACTGGGTTCCTGGTGACCGTGTGGAACACTGCCACCCTACCCACTTGGACAACCCAACAGCTCCAATTTTACACACGAGAGCAGTGCATCTTTCTTCTGGTTAAGCCACTGCCATTTGATCTCTTTTATTACAACCAAACCAATATCCTAACTAACCATACCCTGGGGATATATGTGAAGGAAGAAATGAGCCTGAATGTGTGGGGACAGAAGAGACTGGTCTGAGTGGAGAAGAGGATAAGTATCTGAGAGGAATGAGTAAAGATGAGGAGAGGATACTTGCTTCTAGATTCTCCATGGGAGGAAGGCTAGGAATCTTGAATTGAGGGTAAAATAAAGCCTCCCCACCCACATGCCACCAAAAAGGAATGGAATCAAATTAAAGATAATCCAGGAAAAAGAGCCAAGCAGACACATTCCTCTCATTACCATTCAACCCAGCATCAGCTCAATTCATAGAGTAGGATTGGGGCTCAGAGGACAGAATCCAACACGTCCTCACCAAGGGGGCAGTCCACTTTCTGCTAATAGACCATCTGCACAGATGGGAAACCAGGTCGAAGAGAGGCAGCCCAGTCCATTCTGAAGAGCCCTCTGCAAGCTCTGACCTGCCCTTACCATAATCACCCTATTGTCCTAGCTCTACGTCCTGGGCCCACACAAAGTGAGTAGAATCTTTGCATAATCCATGCTTCCATGTGTGAGGGTGGCTCCCATCGAAACCGAGCAGGATCCTATGGGGCTCCTGGGCACAAAAGCCTTTCTGTGTTCCCTGTTTCTTGTTTATAGGAAGTAGGCTTCATTCAGCCTCCATGACCGTCCCTGAATTCCAAAGGGCAGGTTCAAACAGTTGCTAATCAGGGAAGGGGAGGGATGTACACACAAGGGAGGAGCAATCAAGAAACAACAGTGCAGCCTTGGGGCAGGGTCCGGTTTCCCCTCAAGGGATATACATAACAATATCTTTGAGTCCTTTTGCAGATACTGAAATCCCTAGCAGGAAGAAGTTAACTGTACACTGTCCACAAGCCAGTAGACCCCAGACCAGTTGGAACCAGAAAGTTGATGATGTTGACTCCCAATTACATCACCACCAACCAATCAGAAGAATGTCCACAAGCTGATCATGCCCTCCTCTTTGAACCATTACTATAAAACTAACTACCCCCTCCAGGGTGCAACACACAGTTTTGAGGGCATTAGCCCACTGTGGCCCCCTTTCCCTGGCAAAGCAATAATGTTATTATTTTCTACTCCACCCAAAACTCTGTCTCCGACATTCAACTTGATACCAGTGTACAGAGGCCAAATTTCGGCTATACCATCTAATGGACACTAACAACTCTTTCATCCACTCCTTCTATTTACATATTCTTATTTTTGTCTGTGCAGACAGAATTCCCACCAAAGCTGAGTAGCCAGGGGCCAAGAAGCTTTCCTTTCTAGGCCCAGTTTCTCTATCTGAAAACTGAAGAAATTTGACTTTTCTAATCACAGGTCCTCAAATCAAATACTCTCGGAAACATGAATGTATACAGTGGCAGGCATTGGACAGTGGGGAATGGTGATGACTGTGGGGGGCTGGAAAGTGCATCCTTAACTTAAGGATGGTAGTGTGGAGATTTGAGGTGTTTTTGCCTATTGTTTGCTTGTTCTTCCTTTTGACTTTAAAGCCGTCAGACACGCGAAGCACATCTGAAGGCTAGATATATGCAAGTTTTTGACTTCAGGTCTGAATGCGTGTCATGACCCCTCTAGCCCTAAAATCCCATGGTTCTTCTAAACTGTCCCATTTTATAGAGTGGACTCGAACTAGGCCATCCTTTTGGGCCAAAGGGAGCAGATGTATCCTTGTGCTGGGTGTCCTCCGTATGCCCCTCCAGATCCCCCTGCCATCCCTTTCCACCTTGCCCTGGGGATCTGTTAAGGACTGTGTCAAGCTAAGTGCCTTGACTTCTGACTCGTAGTCGGGATCGGCCAAGGAGAGGCACAGCAGGGAGTGGGCAGGTGGAAGGAGAGAAAGGTGGTTGAATTCCCTGCTCCTTCCCTATTGGTCTGCCAGTTGCAGGGGCTGGTTCCCAGTGCTGAAGGCCACAGCTCCTATCTGCGGGCCCTTCCCTCCCTAAGCTACCTGTCTCAGTGGGTTCAGATAACCCTCCCCCCACCCCTTCTCTCTCAGGCCAAGGAACAGAAATGGCTTCCCACTGGTGATAGCCTTTAGATACTTCACCATCCCTTTTTGGTTTCTTAACCCTTCCCACACCTCTGTAAATAGAATCTTCTCTAAAGCCTCAGATTCTCCTTCTGAGTATATACCACGTTCCCTGTGGGGACCCAGACTAACTCATTCTCAACGCTCTTCCTGATGTGCTTCCAGTGGGGAGAGGGGTCTATCCTAAAAAGTCCAGATGTTTTAGTCTCCAAAACTTAGTTTATAGGATGTAATGTTAATTAGATGCTTGTAGTGGTTGTCTATTTTTCTGTCCTTTTAGCACCCTCCCTTCTGGGAAGAGTTGAACAATAGCTTCTTCCTTGATCCAAAATATGTAGAAGGACCAATCATAGTGCCCCTCACCCTGGTCATAGAATGGCCATGTGACCCAAGCCAGAAAAAGTTCTCTCAGGATGTTTTTGAAATGGAAATGAGAGAAGAGGGTCCATTCCTTTTGGATGGTGATGCTGGGAAGTGGAAGGTCTGGGAGTTGCAGTGACCAGGTTTCAGCCTCAAGGAGAAAGTTGGGCTGTGATAGGAGCCTGATGAAGCTGAATCATAGGAAGAAGTAGAGGGTCCAAAAGGATCAAGGTTGGTTTGTGTTTGAAGACCAGCTTCCTCTCATCCTGAAAGCCCAGCACACACCAGACATCCTGCAGTTTGCCTTTGGTTGACTTTTTTGCTTATATTTCCTTTTTTTTTTTTTTTTAAATTATTTATTTATTTACTTATTTATTTATTTTTGGCTGTGTTGGGTCTTCGTTGCGCGCACGGGTTTTCTCTAGTTCTGGCGAGTGGGGGCTACTCTTCGTTGCGGTGCGCGGGCTTCTCATTGCGGTGGCTTCTCTCGTTGCAGAGCACTGGCTCTAGGTGCATGGGCTCAGTACTTGTGGCTCGCGGGCTCTAGGTGCATGGGATCAGTAGTTGTGACATGCGGGCTCAGTTGCTCCGTGGCATGTGGAATCTTCCCAGATCAGGGTTAGAACCCGTGTGCCCTGCATTGGCAGGTGGATTCTTAACCACTGTGCCACCCGGGAAGTCTGCTTATATTTCCTTGAGTATAGTTTCTCTCCCAATTAATGCATTCCTCATGGAAATAGAGTTCAGGATTGGTCTGACTCCAACTGACCAGGTACAAGACCTCTTAGAGAAGCGTTCAGCTTTACATGGTGAAATGTCTGCTGGATCCTCACTTTTGTGTAGTGTTTTGTGGTTTATAAAATGCCTTCATACCTATTGTTTCATTTTATCCTCACAACAGCCCTGGGTGACAAATAGGGCAGAGAGCATTATCCCCTAGTAACTGACATGAGTCCTAGGGTTCAGAGAGGCAAAGGTCCCAAAGGTAAAGCCAGTTTTAGCTTTGGCCTTTGACTTCGGTGGAGCCATGCCAAACCTTCCCTCAGAGAGGCGCAGTGACTATGTTCAGACAATTTGTTCCCCGATGGACCTTGCTTATATCCACACTTCATTTGCCACTGCCTTCTCTAGGTTTGAAAAGACTTTTTATGCTCTTGAGCTTAGGATATACAATCTGGTCTACAAAAACCTCCGGCATGAACTCTGGTACTTGGTGTCCCAGCTTTTAGCCTCTGTGATGTGCTGTTGATCTTGAGGTTCGTGGCTGGTTTTCTCCCTCCTGATTCCACCGCTCTTGCTTCAGCTCAGCCATCCGTCTCTAAACTGCTCCTCTGAGCAGGCCTAATGGGCACTGCTTGGTGTGAACTAGACTCCAGCCCCAGAAGGTCAGGTAGCTGAGGAATCGGGGATCCCTGTTTAACCTGACTTCGCCCAGTGTCTTTTGCATGGTCTCTCCTTGAGTGCAAATCAAGGATGTGCCCAAGGACAGAGAAAGATCCTGCTATTCAGAAATCGGTGCACTTAGATTTCCCCTAATAACAGTGCTTTCTTGTGCACGTGCCCCACAGTCTAACAGTCTGAGGGTGGAACGGACTTTCTAGTCTCGCTTTCAGTCGCCGTGTAGAATCTCATACAGAAAAGTGGAGAAGTTGGAACAATACAGCACGCTCTTTACAAATGAGACAAAGGACTGAAATAGAGGATGCAGCCCAAATTAGCACCAAAGCAACTCCCACTGATGAGAAAATTATCGGACTGCAAATTACACACTGTGCTACTCCACGAGCTCCACTGAAGTTTAAGGTATTACATTAATCAAAATGAAGCAGAAAAAAAAAACCCAAACAAACCTAGAAAAACAAATGCACCAAGGTGAAGAGGAAGGAATATGAATTAATATTTGCAAAGTACCCACTATGCACCAGTCTATATCAATCATATAAATCCCATTTAATAATGTTCAAGAGCTGGTGGAAAGTGAAATGCCAAGAAGTTCAGGCACTTAGCCGTGGTCTAATCCAAGATTACAAGATGGGTCAGTTTGGCCTCATAACCCTACCCCCCAAAGGCAAGACTGACTTTTATTCAGCTGAGTAATATGAATCAGAAAAAGAATCTATTTTGTCCAAGGAAGGGAATATAGCAGGTCTAATTATCACAGATAAAATGTATTAAGTCAGGGAAACATTTACAGATCACCAGGTATATCTGTCAGGGTCCCAGCAAGAAACTGGTGGCACATTCAAATGAGAATAGCTCAGTGAGGGACAAATTATAAAGGTGTAGACGAGGGAAGGGAAACTTAAGGGATGGGGAAGGAGCCCAGAGGTGATAATAGTGGAGGTTAACACCCCCCAGGCTGGAAGGGAAGAGGTAGCCATTATCAGAACCTAAATGAGAGGGCGTTCTGTAGAGCAGCGCCCCTGGAAGGATTAGTGACATTTGGGACACAGCCAGCCCAAGGTGACCTGACAGGGAGGGAACCAAAAAAAAAAAAAAAAAAAAAAAACCCGGACCTCACTCTCTTCGCTTCCCACTTCATCCAGAAGCCTTAGGGCACTGGAGCCCACTGATGTGCTTCATGTAGGTCAGTCTCCTGGGGCAGGGGACAGAGTAGAGAAGGACTGAAAGGCAATTTAGTTAAGAGAAGACATCCAGCATACCAAGAAGTTCAGAAAAACAGACAAGGTAAGGAGGAGACTGCAACTGACTTATCTTCTTGCAACCTTAAGAGTGAGGTAAGCCTCACTCAGGTGAAGTTTGACCCAAATAGATAAGAGGCTAGAAGGACACTTGAACCACTCTAGGTTGGCTATTCCTCCTGTTAGCGATATGATGATTTTAAAAATCACATGCAGGGCTTCCCTGGTGGCTCAGTGGTTGAGAGTCTGCCTGCCGATGCAGGGGACATGGGTTCATGCCCCGGTCCGGGAAGATCCCCCATGCCACGGAGCGGCTGGGCCCGTGAGCCATGGCCGCTGAGCCTGCGCGTCTGGAGCCTGTGCTCCACAACGGGAGAGGCCACAACAGTGAGAGGCCCGCGTACCGCAAAAAAAAAAAAAAAAAAAAAGTTTAAAAATCACATGCAAATGAAGCAGATATTTTAATGAGATGTGGAGCAACATGTGATCTAGTTAAACCCTGTCTTGGGGGAGAGCCTGGGAAGATTTGGGGAAGCATTGGCACAACGATGTGGAGAAGAGCTTGGTTCTTCACGGGATTAAACTGAGATTACTCCCTCAGAAAAATCTTGGGTCCACCAGATGCTCATTTCTTTGCAAACTTGAACATAATCAATGTAAATAAAACTGAATGTGATCTAGCGAATGAGGAAATAAAGTCCTAGAGGTAGTGAGGAACTAAATCATCTAGTACAGTTACCGACTGAATCGGGCCCCGCTGCCCGCCGCTTACAAAAGCAAACTCGTAAACGTTGGAAGAGGGGAAAGTTTTCTTTGGTCAGAATGCCGGCAATGTGGAGAGATGGTGGACTCAGTGTCCCCAAAGAACCACCTCTGAATATTCTGCCCGGCCATGAAAGTTTTAAAGGAAAGCTGGGAAGTAATCTCAGTTAATCACTGAGATGGGGAGGTCAGAGACATCGCCATCCCCTACTGCAGGTAGGCTTGTGCAACCCACTTGATCTTCCTCTAGATGTTACCTTGTTCACAGAGTTTGTTCTCGAGATTACTGAAAGGGAAGCTAGGAAACAAATCTGGTCATCTGTTACTTATTCTTCAATCCTACTTCTTTTGATCTACGGAAAGAACCCGACAAGTTAGGCATGGTATGATGTGATCCAAAGATGTGAAAGGTGTGCGCGGGCGAGAGATGAGTAGAGCATGAGGGTACCTGGTTTAAAAGTTAGTTACAATGTAGCTTTGCTAAAGTGACAAGAAAAGGGGCTTCCTGCTGAGGCACTTTCCTGCAAAGAGCTGCTTACAGTATGTCAGAAGATTTTGGATAGAGCATTGTGTGACTTGACTTATATTTTTAATAGGGTTGTCCAGAAAAATGTGTAGAGAAGAGGCTGTATGAGAACATGGATGGATGTAGGAAGACCAGTTAAGAAACTACTGCAATAATTCAGGTAGCAGTGCAGGTGGTAATAGGTGGCCGTGGTCAAATTCCAAAGACTTTTTTTTTTTTTTTTTTTTGCGGTACGCGGGCCTCTCACTGTTGCGGCCTCTCCCATTGTGGAGCACAGGCTCCGGATGTGCAGGCTCAGCGGCCATGGCTCACGGGCCCAGCTGCTCTGCGGCACGTGAGATCTTCCCACACCAGGGCACGAACCCGTGTCCCCTGCATCGGCAGGCGGCATCTCAACCACTGCGCCACCAGAGAAGCCCTACCCAAGGTTTTTGACCTAAGTAGTGGGAAGCATGAAGCTGCCATTTGTTATGACAGGGGAGACTCCACACTGTAGATGAAGCAGTATTTTACTTGAGGTGAGGCGGGAAATCAGGAGTTTGGTTTTGAACATATCAACGTCAAGACATGTATTAGACACCCAAGTGAGAATGTTAAGTAGGTCACTGGATATATAAGTATGGAGTTCAGTGTAGAAACCTAGGCAGGTGATGTACATTTGGGGATTGTCAGCACATAGATAGTATTTAAAGCCACAGACAGGATAGGGCTGCCAAGAGAATGAGTGTTGACAGAGAATAGCAGAATCCTAGAGCACTCCAGAGTTTAGAATCTGGGAAAACGGGGAAGAACCAATAAAGGAAAACCAAGGAATAGCTGATGAGGTAGAAAGGAAATCATCTGATGACACTGCTCCATGGGCAGAAACTAGAGAAGAAGGAAGGTAGGTGAGTCCATGGTTTCTAAATATAAATAAGAATTAGGACCTTGGCGTTTTGTACCTGACAGTCTATAAAGCTAGACTTCCCAGGAATTTGATTGAAAACTTGTTCATGTTCGTATCTGACTGTCAGAAGAATATTTGAACACAAAGTATGAAATGCTTTGTTGTGGCAATTACGACCAGTGATTGGAACTCCTTGTTCCAATGTGATGTGCTAGTTGCAAGGTTCTGGGTAAGTTGGTAGAAAGAGCATTCATTCATTCATTCAACAACTATCAGTTTATGGCATGCCAGGCACTGATGCAAATGCTGGGGACACAGCAATAAACAAAAGCCAAGAGAAATTCCAGACCCCCCAAGATCTTTCTTTCTAGCAATCCATGTGGAGGAGTGAAAGGGGAAAGGGGGTGAAAAATCTCAGCAATCCCACTTAACAACTTGAGCAAGTCACCTTCGTCTCTTCCTTTTCCAATGTCTCATCCAGAAAAGGGGATTCAGAATATGTATTAGTTTGCTAGGACGACCATAACAAAGCATCACCAACTGGGTGACTTAAACATGTACTGTCTTACAATTCTGGATATTAGAAGTCTAAAATCAAGAAGTGAGCAGTGTTGTTTCCTTCTAAGGGCTGTGAGGGGAGGATTTGTTCCAGGCTTTTCTACTTGACTTGTAGATAGCTGTCTTCTCCCTGTGTCTCTTCCCTCTATGTGTATCCATCTCTGTGTCCAAATAATCCCCTTTTATAAAGACACAAGTCACATTGGATTAGGGTCTACCCTAATGATCTCATTTTAATTTGATTACCTCTGTAAAGACCCCATCTCAAAATAATGGTGTACTCTGAGATGCTGGGGGTTAGGACTTCAACTTATCTTGTTTTTTGGGGGAGATGCAATTCAATCCATGACAGAATACTTGTCCTTGTGTCAGCTCTGTGGATGGCTATGGGGCTCCAGGCACACAGCAGAGTGGTTGGCACTCACTCTGGACCAACCTGTCCATTCAAGAACAGTCTCTGAGTGCTAATGTTGCTTCTTACTGACCTGGGTTTATTATTTAACCTTTCTGAAAAATGGAAGGGGAGAGAGAGAAGGATGGGACCTACGTCATAGGATCATTGCAAGTTCAAATATAGGAAAATATGGACCTTGCATACTCCAAGTATTTGATAAATGGTAGCCATTAGTCTAAGTATTATAAATGCTTGCAAAATAAATTTACATGCAAAAAGAGATGTGAAGGTCTTTATATTAAAAAGTGCTCTACAAAAACCAATATTCTTACTTCTAAACAGTTTTTAGGTTTACAGGTCATTTTTCCCATCCTCACTTCGATGAATACTATTATTCCCATTTTACAGATGAGAACATTGAAGCTCAGACAGGGATGTAAAATGGTAGGCAAGGGATTAGAGGGGCTGCAGTGTTTCAGATATACTAAGCATGGTGCTCTCTTTTCCATTTCCTTTTTTTTTCTCCGTTGTCATCCTTTAGCTCTTAAGCCCACATACCAAACATGCCATAATATAAACAGTCAGGACAAGAAGCTGTCCAAAGGAATTCAGAGCATCTTTGCACTCCTTGCTGAATAATTAAAATCTTCAACACACTCAGGCTTGGGCTGGTTTCCTAAACGCTTTCACGCTTTGGAAGCTGGGGAGCTTGACTCCTTGGGGACCTTTCTGTTCCTTTTCAAACCCAAAGCAATGGACTTGAAAATCGAAATCCAAAAAGCTAACAAAGACCTTATTAATTGTGGCTCCTTTATAAACAATTTTTTTCACTCTTTTCCCCCTCTCTCTAGGCAACCCTTGCATAAAAATATCCATTCGCCAACTGTTCACCAACTGTTCTTCCTCTCGCTGGCGTACCTTGTACCACGTTCTAAGATGCCAGAGTGCGTTTTTGCTGCAGCCCTCCACGCTGCCCGGGCTTGCCGCCATCAGGTCCTGCTACAGAGAAGTGTGTGGGACAGGAGGGAGGGGGTGTCTTTGGCAGAGGAAGCCTGGGCCATGTGGCAATTAAGACTAAGGTGGGAAAGTCGAAAGTCGGTGCCCATGTCATGAGCTTTGGAGTCAGAAAGACCTGGGATTGAATCCCAGCTCTGCCGCATACTTGCTGTGTGTTGTCATTCAAATTATGTTACTCTCTGAGCCCAAATCGGCTCTCCTGTAAAAGGCAGATAATAACTGTTTCTAAGAATTGTCATGAAGATCAAATAAACTCATATATGTGACAGCCTTGATATGGCGCTTGGCATGCTTTACTAGCTCAACAAATGTGAATTTCTTTTATCTCCCTTTAACTACTGAAGCGCTTTTGATCCACTAAGAAAAAGAGGCAAACTCACAAAAAGGGAAATCCACGCAAGTGTTAAATATTAAGCTATACAGTAGTGCAAAAGATGGCATAGGACAGTATGTGGTGACTCAGAAAGAGGAAATGGTGCTAGACTTCCGAGGAGGGAGAGATGTTTGGAAGCTGAACAGAGATCCTCATGCTCTACTTGGGGAGTCTGGTTCTAGCCCAGCTCTACCACTTAACATCCGGGTACACTGAGGCAATTCATTCCTTCATTCACTCCACAAACATTCACAGGTGCTGACATGGGCGAAGGCTAAGCCATGGAGGCACCGATGAGTAGGTTTCAGCCTTTAGAAGTCACAAAGGAGCCGCCAGCTCACAGAAAAACCTGTTGGCACAGCTACCTGCAAACAGGTAGTGGCAGGTGAGAGAGACAGAATCACGTGGCTGTTAATGGAACAGGCCTGGAGGAGTTGGACAGACTGGGGACCAAATACTAGCTCAGCTAGTAACTAACACTGTGGTCTTGGCAAGTGCCTTAAGTTCTCTGAGTCTTGTTTTCCTCTTTAGAAAAATTCAAATAAAAACAATTACTTCCTTAGGATGTTGTGAAGGTTAAATGACATAATGCTTGGGAAGACATAGCATAGTATTAGTACATGAGAGTCAATAAACGTTAGCCGGTATAATTCGAGGTAAATATGTACATACATATATTCATATATTTTAATTATGATATATATGCATGAGTATATATAAAGTATATTTGTATATACTATGTCTATGTAATATATACTATGTGGGTGCACATATAATATATATTTTATGTGTAAATAGGTATAATATACATATGTACATATGTGTACATACATATGTATATATAATGTATTTACATACACATATAGTTTTTACAAAGTACTGTGGAAAGCCCTTAACTTCTAAACTTTTCACTTTCCTTTTTATTTAAATTATCAGTTGGGTCAGCATCCTCCCTGTGACACATCGTTCTTCCCATGATCTGACTCACCCACTTCCAGTACCATCTCTGACCAACTGAATCCCCATCCCCCAACCCCATCATGCTGCACCATAGTAGACCTGAAGGTTTACAAGAGTCACTTCCTGAAACTTTAGGAAATCTCCAAATCATGAGGGTTGATATGACAGCAAGTACATCAAAAGTCCATAAAGAACCGGCACTAAGACCCAAATTAAAGGTCAAGAGATGGGCAAGACATAGTCTTTATTGAATGCTGAGTTCACAGGCTTACATTTAAGTCCAGACAGTGAAGGACTCAGACTGTTGTGGCTGTCTTAAAGTCTGGTTCAGCAACTTGGTAGTTAAAAGAGTGGATTCAGAGGTCAAATGATCTCAAATCAAATCCTGGCTATGCCTCTGCTTGGCTGGATGACCTTGAACAAGTTACTTAACCTCACTAGGTCTCCTTCTACTTGTCGCATCTTTAAGGGGGATATTCTTAGCGCCTACCTCAGGGTTTTGCTGTGAGTATTGAACGTGATAGCGCTTGGAAGCTGATTATCACTGTACATTTCTGGTATATAATCATTTCTCAAAAAACATTAGTCACGGGCTTCCCTGGTGGCGCAGTGGTTGAGAGTCTGCCTGCCGATGCAGGGGACGCGGGTTCGTGCCCCGGTCCGGGAGGATCCCACGTGCCGCGGAGCGGCTGGGCCCGTGAGCCATGGCCGCTGAGCCTGCGCGTCCGGAGCCTGTGCTCTGCAACGGGAGAGGCCACAACAGTGAGAGGCCCGCGTACCGCAACAAAACAAAACAAAACAACGTTAGTCGCTGTTCATATTATTCCTCTTATTTATCCATGGGTCTGAATGTACATTTAACGAGACATTTTCATTCGGAACAATGTTGTCCAGCTATTTCCTCCAATAAGCTTCATCAACTAGGTGACAGATGTGCCCCTTCCTATTATCATCTCACCACTTAGAGAAGAATTTCTTACACGTTCTTTGGCTAAACTCTCCTCCCATGGTTTGTTCATTAGCCACACTATGCCTTTACTGCCTAGCTCATCACCAAAATGTTTGTCTCATCTCCCATCTGCCTCCCAAATTACAACTCCATCAGGTCCAGCGTTTCTTGTGTTTCTTCCCAGACATTAGCAGTGATGTTTGGCCTCTCACCTAAGTTTTTGCCTTACTGGAGAAAACATGAATATTATAGTTAAGAATCTCAACGGTCCACTCTTACTGCCTTTCTCCTAATTTTGTCCTGCACTTTTTCACTTCCATACTTTTATATACCTTTGTAAATGATTTACGCTCCTCCCTTTGGCTCACCTGTCCCCTCACCCTCTTTACCTGGCTTATTTCTCCCATGTCTTACAAGATTAAGCTCATGTATGACTGTATCCACTCATTCACTCAACCACAAACATTATTGGAGCATCTACTATGTGCCAGATACTGTGCTAGGTGCTGGAGACATAAGGTAAGCAAAATAGATGACGTCCCTGCCTTCATGGGGCTTGGAGTCTTAAAAGTCAGACAGACATTAATGAAATTATCACACACACAACGAACTTTAGACCATGAGAAATGCCATGAAGGAAATGCCCAGGGTGCCATGAGAGCACATAACAAGGTGACCTGGTCCTATAGGGAGGGGTCAGGGACAGAATCTCAGAACAAGCGACATTACTCTGGTTGAGGTATCATCCTCTGCAGTTTGATATTACACTTAGTCTGTAGCTATTATTGCATTTATCATGGTATATTGTTATTCTCTCTCTCTACTACCAATCTGTGAACTTTTTGAAAGCTAGTGAAGCATTTTATTCCCAGAGCCTGTTACAAGCCTAGCACTTAGTAGGGACTCCAGAATTGATTATTAAATGATTCTGTTGTTGTTGCTGCTATATCTTTAAGGACCCTTTGAGCTCCAATATTTTTCTCTCAACCTACCCCAGGATCAGACCAGAAAATTCTGATTTTAGAGACACCCTGCTTCACACCTATGCTGCTGCCCACTTCCCCTTTCCCCCTTAATCATCCCATGGGAAGAGATGCTGTAACTCCAACTTAGCCCCAGGGCAGTTCTCATCTGCTCTGCCACCAAACTCATATCGCATAACATTTGATACACGTGTATAATGAATGCTGCACACATTTGGCAGTGCCTCTGTGCACCATGTCATTATAAGCCGTATTGACAGCAAACAAGTCACATATTCTCCCTGTGAACACTACAGGAAAAAAGAACATATAGTTTTGTTGTTGTTTGTACGTTTTTTTCCAAGTCACATTGGACACCATTTGCCTTTCATTAGAAACACCACGCTGACAGTAAAATCACATCTCTCCAGCATACAAAGAGGAGAAAAACAAGCTGTTTGGGCCCCCTGTGAAGGGAAGGAGCAGTGGCATGACCCTTGGCGGGGGTAAGGGTGTTTTCCTGGGCTTTAGTGGTTCAGAGCCCCTAAGAAGGGAGTTGATACCCTCTAGTCCCACAGGGTCTGCCTGTGTCATCATGTTCTGAAGTCTTACTCAAGTCTTGCCTCTTTCATTCACCCGTCCATCCATTCATCCATCCATCCATCCATCCATCCATCCATCCATCCAGCAATGTATTTAAAAAAAATATTTATTTATTTATTTGTTTTGTTGCACCAGGTCTCAGTTGCAGCAGGCGGGCTCCTTGGTTGCAAGCAATGTATCTTGCATCGCTAAATATTCTTTCTGGATTTAATTTAGGGGTGAGTTTAGAATGCTAAAATATATTGAGCTCTTACTATAGGCATCTGCTACATATTTAATTTTCACAGAATCCCCATGAGGTCAGTATTATTGGCTGTTTTCACATACTTGATATCCGAGCCTCAGAAAGTTCAAGGGACTTGCTCAAAGTTACCCAGAGAGTAAGAATAGGACCTGAACCTATCTCATTAGAGAGAGTAATTAAATGAATATTTACCAAACGTCTCGATTGTGAGGCACTGCCCATATTTCTAGTGTAGAGTTGATATTGGAATTGTTTATACCCCTGACTTCACCCCTAGACAAGCTCCTGTATTTATTTACTTAATGTGTACTCAGTGGCTTCTCTGTGAGTTTCCTGAGAGTAGGATTGATGTCTTAGTTATTTCTATAGTTCTAGGCTACAGCACAGTGCCTGGGACAGGGCAGAAATGTGAAATCTACTGGAAAAAAAGAGAGGAAGGGAGGAGAGATGGAGGCAGGAAGGAGTGTCTAGTGGAAGACAGGCATGTAAACAGTGAACTGGGCTAAATAAAGGTACACGTTATTTGCTTGGAGAAACATTAACGAATAGGTGGTCAATGGCTACCAGATGAATAAAAAGAATGTTTTACCAAAGAGGAGTCACTTTAGCTATTTATAAAGACTAAGAATTGCAATGTGTGAAAAACGGAGCGAACGTTATCAGTAAAGGCAAAGAGATACGGTAGTGGAGACAATATCACAGGAATAGTGAGTAATAGGGTAGAAATATAGAACTATGGATAGGCAGAGTAGGAAATAAGGCTGGAAAGGCAGTTTGGGGCCATATCATGGAGAGTCTTGAGTTTCCTTCTATTTTATTCAGGAGGGGATGGAGAGGTCTATCTCATGTAAATTTCCATTCACATAAACTTGTAAACTTTTCTTCTAGAAAAGAATGCAGAAAGGCAACAGGGTTGGGTGAATTGAATAATTCAGTGAAGGATATGGCCTTAGGAGTCAGAGAGTTTTGAGTTCAAGTTCTAATGGTTGTATCGCCTTGGGCAATCTAAATCTATTCTCTAACCCCTTGGTTCCACATATGTAAAATTAAGAAGACAGTACCTACCTCACGGGTGGTGAGAATATAGGAAATAAATATGCAAAGATTCTTAATAGTTTCTGGCATATAATAACTTTTTGATAAATGTTGTGGATTATTTTTCCCATCATATTATTCTCAGCCATATGAGCTCAGATAACATAAACAGGAGACACTCATAGAGGAAAGAGCAAAGCACCCACAATTTGGAAGTCCATTCATCTTTCTATCCAGCAACATTTACTGAGAACCTACGTGCCATCTCTAGCTGCATTCTATGAACTGGTAATATGCAAAGGAGAAATAGACAGTCTCGTCCTCAGGAAGCTTACAATCTTTAGGGGAGGTAGACGGAAAACTGTAATACTGCAGGCTAAGTGCAAATGATAAACAGACTACTAAAATGGAAAAGTGTCATGTGCTGACCGTGCATTTAGCAAATTTCTTCATCTTTCTGAGATTCAGTGTCTTCATCTTTAAGTGGGGGTGGAGGGGAATGATAAGATCTGATAGATTCTTATAATAACTTGATGAGCTAACATAAAATTAAATAAAAAAAACTGGCACCTCGGCTGGCTCACAAATGATCTTCAATAATTGCTTATTTACTGTACCAGTGGATTGGTATCATAATAGAGGTACATACAAAGCACAGAAGTGCTATATGGAGAGTGTGCTAAGGTGGGATTGTATTGAAGGATCAGGGAAAGTTTTTGCTACTTCTCACTGTGGTCTATCTTGAGTAGTTAAGGAGGCCATGATAAGTTAAATATGGCTGCAAATTCTTTGCAACTTATTTCATTAAGAAGTGGAGTCAATTTTCTGACCTCTTGAATCTGTGATGGACTTGCCACTAGAATGGACTTTGACCATTAGAATGTGTGAGAACTGACATTTTGTGAGTTCTGGAGATTAGGTCTCAAGAGGAGGAATGTTATTCTATCATCACCATGTTAGGAAGCTGGTGTGGCTTACTGCAGAATAACAAATCACATGGAGGAGAAATGAGGCAGCCCAGCCAGCATACAGTACTACCTACTAGACATGCGAGTGAAGCCATTTTGAACCTTCAGCTCTGTGACCCTCCAGCTGAATGCAACTACGTGATACAGCCAAGGAAAACCAGCAGAGGAACTGCTTAGCCAACCCAGAAAATCAGGAGAAATAATACATTGTTGTCATTTTAGGTCACTGTATACACAAAGAAGGTGAATAATCACTGCTTTAAGTCTAGGGCAAAAATGTCAAGAGCTTTTAAAGTTCCAGCTTTAGGGCAGGACCAATTACACAGCAGAGAGCTGCCAATTGCAGTTCAGCCTTCTCTGGGAGCCACAGCACCACTGGAGCTGTCCTAGGTGCTGACTGTGTTGCCCATTTCTGGTTAATTAGCACTGTCCTTTCCTTATAGGTAGTTACTTGGTCACACTGCTAAATCACATTAAAAATGTCTTGCTTTGTTAAACAACAAGGGACCCAGATGACCTAGTAATGCTCACCTGTTTGATCCTGAATAGTACCTACTATTGTCCACAATATTGCCCACTGTGATGAATATCGGAAGATTTTAATCTAGGTATACCTGAATTGGATCATATTCTCAAGCAGCTGTGCTCCCTTATTTCCATGAGGCCTCTGAAAGACCTCTCAGTCCTGAAATCCTTAGTGAGACAAGGTGTGGAGTTGGAAAATACCTGGTTTGGATTCAGAAAGAGCAGTGCAATTCAGAGTGAAGTTTCTGGAATTAAACTAGCTGGCTTATCAGCTACGTCACCGTGGGAAATTTTGGGAATAATATTAATACCTACTTCATGGGTTTGTTTGTGAGGAGTAGACTATTAAATATATATATAATGTATTTAAATAAATATATTAAAGGTATTTAGAAGACGGTTCAATCCATAAGTGCCCAATAAATGTTAGGCATTTTAATGAAGATGATGAATGATAATTACAATGACTGATTATAATGATGACAATAAAGATATGGCTTTGAATCCCAGCTCTGACACTTATTAGCTATGTGACCTTAACGTCACAAAGTTTTGGTATTTTCTTTTTCTTTTTTTTTTTGCGGTACGCGGGCCTCTCCCGCTGCGGAGCACAGGCTCCGGACGCGCAGGCCCAGTGGCCATGGCTCACGGGCCCAGCCACTCCGCAGCATGTGGGATCTTCCTGGACCGGGGCATGAACCCACATCCCTGCATCGGCAGGCAGACTCCCAACCACTGTGCCACCAGGGAAGCCCTGGTATTTTCTTATATAACATGGGGACACATGCTTGTTGTAATGATTAGATGAAGAAATGAAAAGAGAAAACACAGTGCAAGACATATAATAAATACATAATATAAATGTTATGTTATTCTCTTCTGGGAGTCCCTATTTTCCTAAGACTTAGCAGATCCTGGAATATTATCTGAAAGAATGTGTATGTGTGTTTGGGTTGTGTGTGTGTCTGTGTGAATCTGTAACAACAGAAAGTATAAAAGTCACTAAATGAAATGATAATGGGTTTATGGAAATCATTCTAGGGTCTCCTGTGCCCTCTCTGTCAGAGAGAACACCCTCTCAGTCCACGGCTTGTTGCCTTTGCTGTTAAGAAGCTATTGAGATAGATTAAAACAATAGCATCAACAGAGGTATAATTTTCTTCCATCTCTCTTTAATTAGCTGTGAACCTCAGGGCTTTCAAACTAGTAACAGAATCAGAGAAGGCAGGAGGAACAGAAACCTACCATTTGAGTTCTTGGGATGAAGTAGCACTTACTGGAAACCATTCTGAGAATCTGGATAAAAGATGCTGCAAGTTTTTCTCTCATCTCTTTTAAAAACAAACCTCTGTCTGTCATCCCATTGCCAATTACAGCCTAGAAAATTGGCATGAAAATATGCATTTTAAAATGGTGGTAGAATACAGATGCATGAGTCAAGAGGTCTCTGCTTTGAGCTGTCACAAACTCGTTTTTTTTTTTTTTTTTGCGGTACGCGGGCCTCTCACTGTTGTGGACTCTCCCGTTGCGGAGCACAGGCTCCGGACGCGCAGGCTCAGCGGCCATGGCTCACGGGCCCAGCCGCTCCGCGGCATGTGGGATCTTCCCGGACCGGGGCACGAACCTGTGTCCCCTGCATCGGTAGGCGGACTCTCAACCACTGCGCCACCAGGGAAGCCCAAAACTAGTTCTTTTTTTTTTAAAATCTCCTTTAAGTCTCAATCTTTCTGACCCTTAATTTTCTTATCTATAAAATGGAGGTTGGATTAAAATATAGCTACAATTTGTCAATACCTGTCATATGCAGAGCCTTACAACAATGCTATGAAATGGGTATTTTTATACCCAAATTTCAAATCAGGACACTGAGACTTAGAAGGCTCAATTTCCTCAAAGATGCACAGCTGGGAAACAATGGAACCCAAGCAGCCATGGATCTAAGTCTTTCTGAATTCTTCCACTCCATCATAAGACCTCCCATCTTTCAAACCCCTTCCAATGCCATAAGTGTTGTGTCATTTGCATACTGTTGAATTTTTGTCTGCTCGGAGGTAAAGAAATGCCACATGTAAGTTCTTAAACCTGTCCCCACCATTCTTATTTATCTGGAATAATTAAGGAATAAACCGAGTAATCTGGTCACCTAATCACTGTACATATTTTAGATGAATGTTCACTTTTCAAAGAGTTAGCAAAACTAATTTAAGAACTCAGTATTTGTCAACCAGAAGGCAACAGAGCCCAGAAATCATGAAATTTTTACACGGAGTTCAAGTATCTGAATATCCATCAGATATTTCTGTAAGTTGAAAAAAGAGTATCTTGGCAATATCTAAATCAGTATTTTTCAAATGTGTGTGCATAGCTCCATAAATTTAATGTAAGCATGTTTCTTTATCTAACATTTGTACATACTTAACATCTGAGTTCATTTAAAAATGGCATCATGCTAGTCATTGTAGCTTTTAGTCATCATGTTTTTTCTCATCTAATCATACCAAATAGCTACTACACATCACAAAACTTCTTGATGTTAAAAGGAGTCCTCAGTCTAAGATAGGTTAGAACTGCTTCTTTGCATACAAGATTACAAGGTACATAAAAATATGTTGTCTCATTTAATTCTTGCAATCAAGTCAACAATAATCATGGAGCACCTCTGAGAGATTTTTCCTAGTTGCCTCTCTGCCTGGTTGGATTCTGGAAAAATGGAAATTTACTACCTTTCCATTTTAGATCAGTTTTGTGCTTTGGGATTATAGACAATAAATCTTAAGATTGCAAAGAAAAATAGATTCCCAACTAGAGGTGAGAGAGCTTTGCTTCAGAAGTAGTCAAAAAAGTATGCGCAGAGAATATCACAACCCATGTTCTTCTCTCTGAGAGGTTTAGCTTAGCCAGTCAGATTACCCATAAACCCGTGCAACACACAGAATATTCCACTGTGTCTCTCACTGATTTTCCCAAGGCTCCTTGCTGAGATGTCCTGAAGCCACAATCAAATCTGGAAACCAGAGCACAAAAAAAAGGATATCCATTGCTGGATACCTGTCACCTTTGGGGAGCATTTCAGCTAAAATCAATAGACTACCCAGAAGGTACTGGTGCTTACTCAATGAATAAGAAATACAGTCCTTTCAAATCCAAAGTGCATAGTCACTGCTATAGACTGAGCATTTGTGTCCCCATATGTTGAAGCTCATTCCCATTGTGATGGTATTTGAAGGTGGGGTCTTTGGGAGGTGATTAAGTCATGAGGGCAGAGCTCTCATGAGTAGGATTTGTACCCTGTGAAAGAGATCACAGAGAGATCCATCACTCCTTCAGACACGTGAGGACACAGCGAGATAAACCCTCTATGAACCAGGAAGTGGCCCTTCACCAAACACTGAATCTGTCAGTGCCCTGACCTTGAACTGCCCAGCCTCCAGAATTATGATAAATAAAGGTTTGTTGTTTAAGCCACCCATTCTATGGAAGCTTGTTGTAACAGCTCAAGTGGACTAAGACAGTCATTCAGTTTCAAATCCAACCTCCCAGAATCTAACTGCCTAAAGTAAACATTTATACTTCTTTATCCATCCGGAACTTGGCTATATTAGATGTCTGGGCCAATGGTCTTTAGGGAAACTCACTATGCAATTTTCAAATTATTAGTGTCCTTGAGGTCTGGCACAGAGATCCAGGGCCTTCCAAGAAACCCACAATTTTCTTTTCTTTTTTTTTTTTTTTTTTTTTACAGTACGCGGGCCTCTCACTGTTGTGGCCTCTCCCGTTGTGGAACACAGGCTCTGGACGCGCAGGTTCAGCGGCCATGGCTCACGGGCCCAGCCGCTCTGCGGCATGTGGGATCCTCCTGGACCGGGGCACGAACCCGTGTCCCCTGCATCGGCAGGCGGACTCTCAACCACTGCGCCACCAGGGAAGCCCCACAATTTTCTATGAGAGATAAGAAAACCTTCAGTGACTACATAGATTGAAAATTAATTCCCCATGGAGGAAAAAAAGTTATCTGAAAGCTTCCTGGGCTTCAGACCATAGAGTTATTATTCACTGTATTATTTTCAGAACATTTTTGCCTCTATGATTCTGTTTGATCTTCATGATGGCAACACAAGGAAATGGGTATTATATGATCAACCCTATTTAAAGATGAAAACCAAAACAAAACAGAACAGATACTCTGAGAGGTGATTTTGTCTGGGTACAAGCAAGTGAAGGCTTAGATCTTCTGGCTTCGTCAAATGTATTTTTTTCTGCTACTCTTTGCTCTCTGCCTTCAGCAATCTCTGATTTTCTCTTGGCTCGGATAGAATTTTTCTATTGTTTACAGACTCCCTTATCTGCTTCCTTGTGCATTATCTATCCGCACTTACGAGTGTCTTGAGCAGAAATTGAGCAGATTTCCTCCTTTGCTTTTTTTTTGAAGGTCAGCTGTTTACTCCTGTTTGTACAGATTTGATTTTGATGGCTATCCATCCGCAGTAATAGCTGGTTTGTCTAGACTTCAGGCAAATTACAAAGAAAACAGTACGGGTGAGGAAGAGAGAACATCTTTCTAGGAGTCAAGAGGCCTACATTCCAGCCCCAGCAACTTTACTTACAATCTGGGTGACACTGGGCAAGGTGTTAAAACTACTGAGTCTCGGGCTTCCTTCGTGGTGCAGTGGTTAAGAATCCGCTTGCCAATGCAGGGGACACAGGTACGAGCCCTGGTCCGGGAAGATCCCACATGCCACAGAGCAACTAAGCCCGTGAACAATAACTACTGAACCCGCATGCCACAACTACTGAGCCTGCATGCCTAGAGCCTGTGCTCCGCAACAAGAGAAGCTGCCGCAATGAGAAGCCCACGCACCACAACCAAGAGTAGCCCCTGCTCGCCGCAACTAGAGAAAGCCCGCGCGCAGCAACAAACACCCAACGCAGCCAAAAATAAAAAAAAAACACAAAAACCTATTGAGTCTCAATTAACTCATCTTAAGACAGGAATGATGTTACCTCTTATCACAGGGGGGTGTGGTTGGGGGGTGGGCATTATGAAGCTGAAATGAGGTCAGAGATTATCAAATTGTACCAACTGTAGATAGCAGCATTCTGTCAAAGGTACAAATCATTTTATACCAGGGATCACAAATCAAATGTCTTCAAGGGACATGTAGGTTATAAAGGGGTGGAGCAGGCAGGTTTAGTAAAACTGTGAGTGGTGGGACCAGAAACCATAGGAGCCTGCTGGTCCCACCAAAGGCATTATGCTTTAATTCCACAATACTAATCTGCTAGCCAATCCAAACACATGTGCTGGTCAAACTGGGTATGTGGCACACCAGTTTGTGAATCCCATTTCCACTATAATATCTCCCAAATCATGGGCTACAGATCCCCCATGGGATTTTAGAGTTATTTCAATACAACATGAATATATATAATACCAAACATCACCTATCACCTGTAAATGCCATGTACATCCAGATAGTAGCATTTTAAAATGTAAGTAGATGCCATTACGATTACTTAATAAAGTATACATTTATTCAAAAGCATAAGCAAATTCATATTAACTTTCTGTCAGTGTATAGTTCTCAATCAATGGACACTAAGCACATCCAACTCTTCTTATGGTGGTTGGTAGGGGGCAACACATCATTTTTTACTTTAAAGGGGGGCTTCATAAACTTAGATGTTGGGAAACAACTCTAAAACATTTTCAAAATTAAATTAGACACCCAAAGGTTATAAGTAAGCATAACCAGTTAAAACAGTCAAAACAGAAGGCCTCCTCTTGGGGTAGCCTGAGGATATAATGTTAACGTGGATTTGCAGGGAAAGCAAGAAAGACCTATGCTGTTTATAAACACTTTCTCAGCAGTAACCAAGTGACTGGCAGAGTCTCCTGACGTGGCGGCATAGGAGAGAAGAGGTGCATACCACACAGAGAGGGCCACACGTTCACATACAATCCTAAACAGCCATGCGTGCATGTGACTTGTGTGTATGTGTATGCACGCACGCACACACACACACACCACTGAGCTATAATCTGGACTCCTCTCTGTATGGTTTGAACCCCAGTGTACACAGGCTCTCATTCCTGAAAACTGTAAATGTTTCCTTTATTTGGGAAAAGGGTCTTTGCAGATGTGATTAAGTTAAAGATTTTGAGATGGGGAGATTATTCTGGATTATCCAAACAAGCCCTAAATGCAATCACATACATCGTAATAAGAGGGAGGCAGAGGAAGATTTCACACACACACGCACAGAGGAGAAGGTGATGTAAAGACAGAGCAGAGAGAGATTTGAAGATGCTGGCCTTGAAAATTGGAATGAGGCAGCCGCAAGCCAAGGAGTGCTAGCAACCACTAGAAGCTGAAGAGACAAGGAACAGATTTACCCATAAGCCTCCGGGGGACTGCAGCCCTGCCGATACCTTGATTCCCACCCAGTGAAACTGATTTCAGACTTAAGGCCTTGAAATCTGTTGAGAGAATACATTTCTGTGGTTTTAAAGCCACCAGGTTTGTTGCAATTTGTTACAGCAGTCACAGGAAACGTATATAATATACCTCTCCTCAATACATATTCTACACGTATACATTACACAGGCATATCAAATGTATGTCAACTCTCAATGCACAAAGCCCTTATACACAATAAACACATCTCCCTGAAAACTCCCCTTATAAATACCTTAGAAACTGGCACCACCATTCACCTAGTTGCTCAAAAACCAGGTGTTAAACTCAATCTCTTCTCCCCTCAAACCTGCTTAGTCCATTAACAAGGCCCCAGATCTACCTCCCAAGTATCCCCAGTCCATTCACCTCCCTCCACCTCCCCTGCAACCATCCTCCTCGAGTCACTACTACGTCTTTCCCAGACTACTAGATTAGCCTCCAGTCTCTCTGCTACCTTTCATGCCTCCCTATGACTTCTCCAAACAACACCCACAGTGGTCTTTTAAAACCCTTAATGGGATTATGTTACTCTCTTACTTTAAACCCTCCCAATATGGTTTCTAAATTGTTCCCAATAAATCTCCTTCCCATTTCCTACAACACCTTGTATGATCTAAAGTGTATATCCAAAGGATAGAAGTTATCTAGGCTGGGAGGAGGGAATGAAAAGGGGAAGAGTATCTGAGGCTATGGGAACAAAATATGCAAGAATATATGGTTTGTACAGGGACCTGCACGTTACTCATTTTATTTGTTTATTCAACAGGTAAGTGTGACTGCTTATCATGGCTCAGGCATTGTGCTGGTTCCTAAGAATACAGCTGAGAACAAGATCCCAGACTCATGACACTGAAATCTCCAGGGGCAGGGCCTGATGAAACGTATTATTATAAAGCTCCCTTCCACCCCCCGAGATGATTAACCGGCCAGGGTTGAGAACCATTCATCTAGATGAACTCACACTGCTGGCTTCCAGAAAAAAGAAATAAAGGGACTGAAGGAACAGAAGCCAAGCTAGCCAGTCCACAAAACTGCAAATGTGGACAAGCTTAAGGACTCCAAAGGCAACCTCCATTTCATTCTTATCTACTACGATAGTCAATAATAGTTCTGAGAACTGTCGCACTATTAACATCTTGGATTTCTTTCCTTCATTTGGGTCGCTATCCATTGAACTCCTGACCTGGGCAAGCTGGGACCACTTCTTGTCAAGACCAAGCCAGAGAGCACCAAGCCCCCCAGATATAGGCCCTTACAGTCTTGAAACTAGACGCCCCAGACCACAGGGTCTGGGTTGATGAGATCCTAGGGACCCAAGGGCTTCTCTTGTTTTTCCTTCGCCTGGATTGAACTCTGGAACTTGGGACAGAAAGTAGCCCATCTCCTTTCCACCTCTCAGGTCACTCAGCATCAAAGAAATTACAGAAGCCAGAGGCCACTGCCAACCAGCCCAGGGATAAAGGGTTCGCCTCCCCTGTCTCCTTCATTTGAGGGGAAACCTTGCCTGAAGCAGGAGCAAAGCTCCAAATTGATGTAATTTGAAATTGCAAACTGCCGGATGCAGCTTTGCTTCTGACTGCCATCTGCTTTTCCAGCGTGCAATGACACCAGGCCTGTTTTTATTGTGTTTGCTCAACCTAGGCCACCAGTAAAATATGAATAATTTCCCCAGAGCCTGGGCGGTTTGCGTGCTTTGGATGCTATACGAACATTCATCAAGCTCATACAAGTTATGAGCAAAATAATTTTTCTCCTTAAGCGGGGAGGGGAGGAAGGGATCTGGATTTCTATTACTTGTGCATATCCGTAAGTGACACTTTTTCCGCTCTCTCTGCTCGGGAAAAGGAAAACAAGCGTATTGCTCCTGGCCCCAACATGAGATACATTTCTTTAGAGAGAGAGAGTTTTCCAGTCAAACAAGAAAATAAGTAATCTGTGGATTCTAGTAAGATAAGATAGAAAGTCAGGTGCCATCCCTAAAGGCTCTTTCCCTGACTCTTCACATGCAATTTGACACTAAGTCTGAGAGTCTGAGATCATTCCCTTCTCTCCATTCCCACTGCCACTGTTTTAGTCTAGGCCCTTTCCAGGGCAGGTAGTCTGTTTCAGTCCAGGCCCTTTCCAGTCTGATCATTACCATGATCAGCTGCCTCTGATGTCCTAACCCCTCCTAATCAATTTCCCTTTCCTCTCCCAAACTATCACCACAGATGGAGTTTATTAACTCTCTGCAGGATTTTATCAGTCACTGTCTTCAGAGCCTTCCTGCGCTCCCCACTGCCCTAAAGATGAGGTCCACATTCTTTAGCATGATTGACAATGCTTCTCTCTCTTTCCATTTCCACACCAGCATCCTATGTGCCCACTGGTCTTTATTTTCCTAGTGCAACACACCCTCTCCTCCCAGTGGGGTTTGCAGAGGACAGAAGATGTACAGAGCATCACACACGGTGTCTGGTCAACAGCATGGTTCTAGAAATGGCAGCTGTCATTATTATTGTCATACTCATTATGAAAAACTAGAGTGCTATCCAGGTCACCCTGGTTGATCTCTGTCTTCATCAAAGGCATCCATGTCTTTTTTCAGGGGAAGAAAAAAATAATAAATTGATTCCACTCTTTCCTTCCACTTTGATGCCTTGGAAGAATGGCTCCTAGCCTCCGCACTGTACATAAAAGGCCATATTGCAAAGTGGTTAAGAACTCTGGATACAGGGCACCTTACGTGAAAGACTGGCTCTGCCACTTAACTAGCTCTATGAATCTGGGAAATCCACTGAAGTGCTTTGTGTCTTCAGCTTGACTCTCTCTAAAGTGGGCATTATAATAAAGGTCTACATAGAAGCAATAGACAAGATTGAAAGATTCAGTAAGTGGTGAGCGCTAAGAACCAGACTAGGTACGTAGTAAATACTCAGTGAGTACTAACTCCCGTGTATACGTATCTCTGAAGGCAGCTTTGCACATTCTGAAAGGGACCGCAGGCTCTCTTCATGCAATGCCTTGGCCCAGGCCGTCTTCCTTGCCTGGACTTCTCTTCGTCATTGTCCATCTGGAGATAGACTGTGTCTTCTTCAAGGCTCAGCTGAAAGGCCACTTCCTCTAGGATGCCTTGACAAGAGTGAGATTTAGGGTATGTTACACTTGGCTTTAAGTGCAACACTTTCACGTTCTATCTGCATAATGTTGAGTAGGTTGACTGACCCGCCTGAGTCTCATTTCACTCACCTGTAAAATGGAGATATTATCCTCCTTAGAGGACGGTTGTGCGTCCCATTCAATACATTTCATTTCTCCAAAACACTTTCCCTTTACCCCTATTATGTGTAGAAATTGATTAATCCCTCTGCCGGGCTCCCCCTAAAATATATGTACTTTTATTATAGCTACAGTCACTCTACTTTCGGAACTAAAAGTTAGCACTTGCTCCTATCTTGCCTAGATTATTTTGACTTTACCTAACTGTTGCCCTTCTGTCCAGTCCTGTTTCCTATTTTCCTATACTCAGAGCTGTCTCCTAAAAACACAAATCTGATCAAGTCACTCCCCTGAGAGCAAAAGCAGGAGCAAACTTTGATGGAATCTCTTTACCTGTAAGTCAAGTTCAAACTCCTTGGAATGATATTTAAGGTTCTCGAGGTTCTGCCCAAGCTTGCCATGCCAACCCCACCTCCGGCCACTGCCCTGCTGTGAGTATTCATTGCTCCCATTGTTGCCAGAACAAGCCAGGGACTCCAGGTGTGTTTCAGAAGTCACCTCTACCTGGAACGCCCTTCTGTTACCCCCTCATCCACTGAAATCCCACCCACCATCTAAGGCCCAGGTGAACCACCCTTACTTTTCCAAAGCCTTCCCAAATCTCCGCTCTACCCATATCCTTGCCCCCAACAACTGGAATAAATGAAGTAAATTAACAAACAGGGAGACTGAAATTTCGCAGCCAAAATTAGGAAGTAGCAGAGATGGGTCTCAAGCCCAAATATTCTGATTCTAAATGTTTCTAACACACTTCCTTGCCCCCACCCTTTGCTGCTTCTCTCTCTACCTTCCCCAAGACACTCATAACCCGTAACAACCAGGAGCTGCAGAACTCTCAGAAACTGTGTATATCTGAAACTCTCAGTCATGTAGGGTCATTTGCTGCTTTTGTTTCCCTTTTCATTTCTGACACGTCTGATGAAATGGGCTCTCTCATACACTGCTGGCAGAAATCTAAGTGGATGGAACTTTTGGAAAGCAGTTTGGCTGTATGTATTACAAGTCTGCAAAATATTCACGCTTTTACTTAATCAGTCCTTTTCTGTAAATCTCTTTTAGGAAATTAATCAAAAGTGCACATGCATGCACACACACACACACACACACACACACGCACACACACACACAGATATTACAGGGAAAGACTGGAATCAGCCTAAATACCTAACAATAAGGTTAGGAACTTCAGTGGCAATGGTTAGGAACTTCAGTCGTAGAATCAGAGAAAACAAAATCCTAGCTCTACTTCTCAATAGTTGTGTCACCTTAGGAAAATTATTTAACCTTTAGGTGCATTAACTGTCTCACTTCTATATTTGTATCTATAAAGAGATAATAGCAGAACCTACTTCACAGAGTTAGTAGAGAATTGAATGAGATTTTGTAAAGAAAGAATTTAACTCAGAGTCTAACACACTGAAAGCTCTTAATAAAGATAAGCTCTAAAGAATAAGTCCTGGGCTTCCCTGGTAGCGCAGTGGATGAGAGTCCGCCTGCCGATGCAGGGGACACGGGTTCGTGCCCCGGTCCGGGAAGATCCCACATGCCGTGGAACGACTGGGCCCGTGAGCCATGGCCGCTGAGCCTGCGCGTCCAGAGCCTGTGCTCCGCAAAGGGAGAGGCCACAACAGTGAGAGGCCCGCGTACCGCAAAAAAAAAAAAAAGAATAAGTCCTACTACTAGAAGTACTACTAGTAGTAGTAGTATTATGAGGAGGAGGAGGAGATGGAAAGGACAAGAAAAAGAAGAAGAGGAGAAAGAAGAAGAAGGAGAAGGAGAAGAAGAGGAAGGGGAAGAATAGAAGGAGAAGGTGGAGGGGAGGGGGGAGGGGGAGGAGAATAAATAGAAAAGACAGCCACTGGTTATAATATTACCAGTTATTAAGCATTATGTTTACAGAGTTTGAATTAATAATATGGAAAATGAATTAATGATCAGTGAAAAAGTAGGATTCCAGATTGTGTGTACAGTCATCACCTAATACATTTTTTTTGCATCTTTAATAGACCTTTATTGGGGTATAATTGCTTTACAATGGTGTGCTAGCTTCTGCTTTATAACAAAGTGAATCAGCTATACATATACATTTGTTCCCATATCTCTTCCCTCTTGTGTCTCCCTCCCACCCTCCCTATCCCACCCCTCTAGGTGGTCACGAAGCACGGAGTTGATCTCCCTGTGCTATGCGGCTGCTTCCCGCTAGCTAGCTATTTTACGTTTGGTAGTGTATATATGTCCATGCCACTCTCGCTTTGTCACAGCTTACCCTTCCCCCTCCCTGTGTCCTCAAGCTCATTCTCTACATCTGCATCTTTATTTCTGCCCTGCAACTAGGTTCATCAGTACCTTTTTTTTTTCTTAGATTCCATATATATGGATTAGCATATGGTATTTGTTTTTCTTTTTCTGACTTACTTCACTCTGTATGACAGACTCTAGGTCCATCCACCTCACTACAAATAACTCAATTTCATTTCTTTTTATGGCTGAGTAATATTCCATTGCATATATGTGCCACATCTTCTTTATCCATTCATCTGTCGATGGACATTTAGGTTGCTTCCACGTCCTGGCTATTGTAAATAGTGCTGCAATGAACATTGTGGTACATGACTCTTTGAATTATGGTTTTCTCAGGGTATATGCCCAGTAGTGGGATTGCTGAGTCATATGGTAGTTCTATTTAAAATTTTTTTTTTTTTTTTTTTAGCTTTGTAAGGAACCTCCATACTGTTTTCCATAGTGGTTGGATCAATTTACATTCCCACCAACAGTGCAGGAGGGTTTCCTTTTCACCACACCCTTTCCAGCATTTATTGTTTTTGGATTTTTTGATAATGGCCAATCTGCCCAGCGTGAGGCAATACCTCATTGTGGTTTTGATCTGCATTTCTCTAATAATTAGTGATGTTGAGCATCTTTTCATGTGCCCTTTGGCCATCTGTATGTCTTCCTTGGTGAAACGTGTATTTAGGTCTTCCACCCATTTTTTAATTGGATTGTTTGTTTTTTTGATATTGAGCTCCATGAGTTTTTGGATATTTTGGTGATTAATCTTTTGTTTTTTGTTTCATTTGCAAATATTTTCTCCCATTCTGAGGGTTGTCTTTTTGTCTTGTTTATGGTTTCCTTTGCTGTGCAAAAGCTTTTAAGTTTAATGAAGTCCCATTTGTTTATTTTTGTTTTTATTTCCGTTACTCTAGGAGGTGGGTCAAAAAAGATCTTGCTGTGGTTTATGCCAAAGAGTGCTTTTCCTATGTTTTCCTCTAAGAGTTTTATAGTGTCTGGTCTTACATTTAGATCTTTAATCCATTTTGAGTTTATTTTTATGTATGGTGTTAGGGAGTGTTCTAATTTCACTGTTTTACATGTAGCTGTCCAGTTTTCCCAGCACCACTTATTGAAGAGGCTGTCTTTTCATCTAGTACATGTTTTAAAAAAAATCTTAGAAAAATGCTGGTAGAAGTGCTTACTGTTAGCAATAGTTATACCTCAGTGATGAGACCATGTATTTGTGTGTAGAGGATTGTAATTCTTAGTATCTTGGCTTTGTTTTTTTTTGTTTTTTTTTTGTTTTTTTTGCTGTACGCGGGCCTCTCACTGTTGTGGCCTCTCCCATTGCGGAGCACAGGCTCCGGACGCGCAGGCTCGGCGGCCATGGCTCACGGGCCCAGCTGCTCCGCGGCATGTGGGATCTTCCTGGATCGGGGCACGAACCCGCGTCCCCTGCATCGGCAGGCGGACTCTCAACCACTGCGCCACCTTGGCTTTGTATATTTTTTGTCTGTGTGTGCCCATCCTTGCCCAAACAGTATCATGGTTATTCTGAAAAACATGGCAAACCACATTAGAATTTTCCTTTATCTCTATTGTCCTCTGACATGAATTCAGTACTGAGCAAATGAACCTTGTTGACTGAACAGGCAGTATTGTCCTCATCTGTAAAATAGGCACAGTATGTGTCATGGGTTTTTGGTAAAGATTACATGAGTTATTTTATTAATGATGCCCCAGGTGGTGCCTAAAACATAATACTGTTCAATGAATATAAGTTTCCTTTCCGTTGCCTCACTTACTTCTCTGCTTTATTTTAAAATGTCCAAACTGGCTGGCAGTAAAAGAAGTGGCTCTGAAAACCCATTCTGTCACTGGCCTCTCTGGAACAGCTGACTATATAGTGCATTTGGATCAACTGTCAACAGGCTTTTGGTGATGGGAACACTGGTCCACAGAGAAAGGCGACTGACCAACTCAATGCTGGCCACCATGGGTTTGTGAGGCCTGAGTACAGAGGAGGGTGAGGTTCGAGTTCTAGCATCTGCTCTTTGGAAGTTCTTCAGTGCCCCTCTGTGAGAGCCAACTCTGGCATTCAGGCCAAAATCCAGTCCCAAGAATTAATTGTGGTTAATGGAAAATCTTCTTCTTCTGTGATAGGAAGTCAACCTTCATTTCTTGTCCCTGAGCCCCGGATGATGGTGTCATGTTCCACCTACCAGGAAGCATTTTCAGGTAATAAAAAAGTTCATTTCAGGTCAAAGAGTTTGGCTCTTTGCTCAGGCGAGTTGTGGGTTTATCCTGGTGGCCAACTTAAGTTAGATTTAACCCTTCCTTCATTTATTTACTTAGCGCTTGTGGGCAGTTACCATGCACTGCATGCTGGGGATGCAAAGGTGAATTGCCATTTAGACCAGAACCTGTTTTAGATAAAGCGTCAATATTAAGCAAAAGGATCAACCGTGTGGTTCCCTTAAATGACCGTTGTGCTTTTCTAGTCTATATATGATTGTGGTAGAACAGGAGTGGTGGATTTACCATCAAACCATTCAAGCCCAAGCTCTGTTCCTTCTTACGTATCAGACTTTATGTCTGTTTCTTTATAAAATGCAACACCAAGCTGCTGTCAGGATTGGAGCTAGTCTATGTACATCATACAGCAAGCCCAAAGCCTGACTCAAAAAGCAGGTTCATGTTAGTATTTTCATTGTGGTTTTAGTATCTTTAAGAAACCCTGCTGCCAAAGAGGAAGAAGGTATATACCTCGTCTTCCCAAAGCTACCTTCAAGCGAGCAAAATTCTCTACCGTCATGAAGTCAGATGCCTCCCCACTTTCTCTTTACAAGCACTGCCTTCCGCTACTGGGGATTGATTTTAGTTTCTCTTGTATGACTTATTCTGGCACCTCCTCCCTCAGAGAGGATGGAACAGAGTATGGGATGGGAGTTAACCTTTCCTGAAAGTCTTGTGTATGCCAGGCATTGTCTTCATACCTTTTACCAACATTTTCTCATTTAATTTCTGCGGCTGGGCTTGAGGTAGGTATTACGGCCCTGTTTTGCCAAGATTTGGAGACGGAGGCACAGAGGAGAGGGACCTGAGGTCGCAGAGCTCTTAAGTTATGAAGCTGGTTTGCGGCCAGGTCTGTCTGACTCCAAATCCCACCTCTTTCATCGTGCCCTGAAGCCTCTTGCCCATCCTCTTACTCAGTTAGGTCACTGTGTTTTCTCTCTTAGGAAGGCAAGATGCAGAGAGAGACAAGCCTTCAAATGCTCAATCTCTCTGAGTCAGACTTCTGACACACAAGATGCACACATTCACTACAATTTGTAGCTGAGAAGAGCCTGGACCTTTAATATATTAAATAAAAACGGAAGGCTTGAGGGCTTCCATGACTAGTTTGAACCCATGCAGAAAGCTTGTGGTGGAGTGACGACCAGAAAGGGTCCCTTCCCAAACACAGGAGCTATCTCCTTATTTAAAGCCACTTTGAAAATTCAAGGAGCGGAGTGTGGGTGGGGGAATCTGGCCAACATATTCTGGGCATCAAATGATGGGAATCCCAGGCGGCCAATGAACTCTCTGGACAGAGAAGAAGAGAACACAGCCTGGGTGCAGAACTGCCTTCCAAAGTACAAACATGAATGCTAAACAGCCCTCCAGCTGCCAGGAAGGCAAGAGTAACAGAGGTTCCCAGGCAATGAAAGAGCAAGGCAGTGAGGGCACGGTTGAACTTGTCATACCAAAATAAGAGTCACTAAGGAGGATCCCAGTCCCGCTGTTCTGCTGGAAGGGCTGTCACTGTCACTCATCAGCAAGTAGAGACTTGCTCATACAGAAACTTGAAAATAGAATGTCTCCTGAGCATTTTCTTTCGAAATTCTCCTTGTAGAAGCCTCCTTATTCTTTCATAATCACCTCAAAGCCATCCCCAGTCAAGTACTAAAGTACATTCAAAGCAATTAGAGAATCTAGCTACAGTGAGCCCCAAATGTGCTTGGGGTTGTTCTCTGGGAAATGGCTCAGTGGACATTTTCCCCAGAATAGTGTTATTTATGTAAGGAAGATGACTCTCTTTCCCAAAGCATAAAAATACACACACACACACACACACACACACACACACACACACACTCACACACACACACATTTACCATGACAAGTGGATGCAACATCTCAAGAATGAAATATTGTGTTGTGGGTTACAAGCCAAAGCCAGGCAGCACAGCTCCAGTGAAGCACTTAGAAATTGTTGCAAAACAATATCAAGAAATAGGAGCTCGCCGTCGTGAAATAACAGCTGTAGGATTTCAGGGCTCAGGACCAGATTTAGAAAAGAAAGAAAAAAAAAAAGAAAGAAAGAAAACCACCAAATCCACTGCTTCAAATATTCTGTTGGATCTCCAGGGTGGTCTCGTGTTTCTAATTAATATTTCTCACTAATTACGTGCAGGATCGTAGTGTGCTAAATGCAAACTTGCTCCTTTCCCAGCACCAAGCTCTGGCAGGCAGAGGGGGAAGGCACTCTAGGAGGAAGACTGGGCAGCTTCATTGTGATGCAACAATTAAGAATATAATTTTGGAAGATGTCAGCAGCCTAATTACTCATAGGGCTTCCAGCAAATTAAGCAGTAGGTGAATTAGCTCATTTAATGAGATCTTGGAGTTTGGAGGCAAGGTACTTTTACTTTGCATTTGAGAAACCTATTTCCCAGCTAGATGTTAATAATTTGGGTACCCCAACATGCTATTAGCTCAACAGGTTTTGCAAAAAGCATGAAGACCAGTTGCTTAAAAGGGTCTGTAAGCCACTTAAATTGCATTTCTCTGTTCTTTGTCTACTCTCTCCCTCCCCCTCTTTTTTTTTCCTTCCCAAATGCAATTGTCCAACTTGGAAAGCATATAGTTCAGGAAAAGGGTTTTGGAAACTCCAGTCTTCAGGGCAGAGTTAGAGGAGGCAGAGTAGAAATTGGGTTGAAACTCCACTTTAGTATTTTTATACCTCTCTAAGTCTTTGTTTCTGCATCTGTCATATGTAAATAATGACATCCATCAGTATTACAGTTTTTGTGTTTACTAGTTGAATTCCTTTGCAGGATGGTATGCCTTGAAGACAGAGGATACATGATATTTATCTCTGTGTTCTACCACCTACCACTGTACCTGGAATATAATATGTGCTTAATAAGTGTCCTAAACGGAAATTAGTAATTTCACTGTGGCCGGTGTTCCTCATTCACAGCACCAGCGCAGAGACGCAATTGCTGTCTGTGACACGGGGCGCTCAGTGCAGTCAGAGAGAGTGTTAATCAAGCCACAGACCAGAGACTGGGGAGCCGGGGAGGGGGCACTCCCATCCATCGATATGTGGTATCCTAACAACGTTGTAAGGTAAGGATTATTATCCCTTCTTTTTATGGATGAGGAAACTGAGGCTCAGAGATTAACCAACTGGTGAAACTGACACCTAGTTGATCATATGTATTTTGGGGCAGTGTCCCTCACGCTTGGCACTGAGACCAGTATAGGAGGCGTCACGCTGTGCTCTGATTGGGGTGCAGCTCCCCGGGGGGGCTGAGTGGGGGGAAGGGAGGGGAACCCCTAGCCTGCCTTCCACCCTATCTCCTCTCCAGTCTCCCTGACGGAGGACCACATGTTTTCTGATGGGTTGTCTGTCACCTTCCTTTCTAGTGTGGAACAGGGTCCACAGAGGTGAGATATCCCAATTCTAAAAGTTCCTATTTGTGACTTATCAGGGTGCTGTCTTCCAAAGCCATCTCCTGAGGCTGAATCCAAAGCCACATTCTCTCCAAGGCTTTCCAGGGAGCTCAGCACCTCCAAATGCCTATTATTATTATTCCTGTTTTAAGTAACTGCCATTCATTGGATATTCACTGTACGCTGGGCACTGGGCTTTACACGCGTGATCTTATTTAACCCTCACCAAAAAAAAAAAAAAAAATCCATGAGATAGTTACTACTAGTATCTCTAACTCAAGAGATAAGGATACTGAGGGTCAGAGAGTTTAACTAAATCTTTCAAGGCCACTGGGCTTGTAAGGGGCAGAGCTGAGATTCCACATCGGGTTTTCTAACTCCAGATCCATGCAGGAACTGTTCAATATCACCTGTACTGAATGGCTCTGGTAGTTACAAAATATTTTGTTAACAGAAATATTAATATTATATTAATATTCATTTTTTGTCTCTCTGGAGTTTCCATCTACTTGCCATGGTTTTCCCTCTGGACCCACAAAGAACAAGTTGACTCCTTTTATAGGGTGCTCTTCAGATAATGGGAACTCCAGCTCCCCCTAGCAGACGATTCCATCCAGCCACACAGACATATCTGGATTCTATTTTCTATAATGGTAACTCACAGTTACGTTTGTTTTGAGGGGTTGTGGTTTACCTCTTACAGGATTCATTTCACTGACCTGATCCCATTCAACTCCACTACAATGTTACACGGGGGGTATTGGTTCCCTAGTTACAGAGATGAGGAAGGATCAGAAAGGTGAAGTCTATTGTTCAAAGGCAAAAGATCAAATAGCAGAGCTGAGAACCCCAGGATTCCAACTGGTATATGTCTAAAGTCAAGGCATGTGCTCCTTCCACTGTGCTATGAAACCTTCCTGAATGAATCAATGAATGAAAAAATGAAATATACATGGCAGAGTATAAGCACCTTAAGAAAGGTCCAAGCAAACGCTAAGAGCTCTCGGCTCAGAAAAAGAGATGCTTTGTCTTTCCCACCAGGTCTTTAGTGAGGCTGCACTAATTACCATTTATATAAGATGCCTGCTGCCTCTCCCGGTGCTTCAGAGAAGTTTTAATTTGCTGGTGAAGGAGCTGGGGGAGGGAATGGGGAGTGCTGTGAAGTGTCCTCTCCAAAGAGGAGTGATTTCTGTACAGAGAAACACTGAGGTTACTAAAGGGGAGGAAAAAAAGCAGACCACAAAGATGACAAGTATACCTGGCATGCGACCGCATGCCTGGAGCATCTGGTGGGTAGCATTTGCTTCCCCTTTCATTCCTGAGATTGCAATTAGGTAGCTAATATGAGAGAAAACTGACAATCGGGTTGTCCTACTGAGCTCGGGAGCTCGGGGCCAGGGGAATACTTACAAGTCCAGTCCCACCCAGAAGAGACTCATCTGTGTTAAAAATGAAGATGCCCTAGAGGGGGTCAATACGTGAGGCAACTGGCCCATTTCAGTGATGCAGGCGGAGTGGTGAGAAAATCAAAAGCTTGCCCCCATCTGGACTGAGCTTGCCAGGGAAGAAGAGCCCTGAGGTTACCCAACGGGAGGCGGGATGCCACAGCAGAAAACTCAAAGCATTTGCCGTCATACAAGCCTGGGTTCCGGTTCTGAATCCCCACTCACTCCGTGGCTATGTCGTCTTGGGCAAGTCACTTACCCTCTCTGAGCTTCATTTCCTTCCAATGAAATGCATCTCAGGTAGGGGACTGGAGGATCACAAATGACTATACATAAAATTCTTGGCACATGGAAGGTATTTAAGAAACCTGAGTTCCTTCCTCTTGGGAGAAGCCCCCTCATACTGAGCTAGGACAGGTTCCTGTCACTGACACTCATTTTCCCCTCCGGTGAGGTTGAATCCCCAGAGCCTAATGTCCCCACGCATGTAAGTCAAGCACAGCATGGTGCGGATTGGACGTTAGAATCCACAGGTTACCTGGTGGAAAATTCGAGGGTGGGATCGAGGGGAATTGAGAGAGATGGAGTTGGGGACCTCAGGCAGCCGGCATTCCCGAGACTTCCAATGGTTTAACAGCCAAGGTACTCTGGAGCCTCCTCACAACGTTAAACACATATAAGTACCATTTTAGAATCACCAGAGGTTTCCATATTGGCTCTGCTCAGGGCAGCTGAGAAGCAGAGAGGACCTCAGCAGCCTCAGTCCTGGGTCCTTCCTTCGCCACTCAAGAGCCTAGTTTCCTCGGCTCAAAGCGTTTTCAGAGGTCATCTAAAGTCCACAGGCCCCCGTCCGCGAGGAAAACACAGATGCTAGCGTCAGATGGGCCTGGCTCCAAATCTTAGCTTTGCTACTCACTAGCTATGTGACCTAGGGCAGGTTACTTTAATTCTTTATGCCTCAGTTTCCCCCTACATAAAAATGAGATAATGATGCTAATACCTCATGGCATAGGCGTGAGGCTTAAGTGGGTTCATTTAAGCCAAGGGCTTAGAACAGCTCCCCAGCACGTAGCTGTCCTCTTCACCCCACTCTGGGTAGCTGTCCTTCCCCCACGACCGTGTGCCCTCCCTCATCTCTGACTTCCTTCTTACTCTGTTTCTTTGAATGGAAAGATGTTGATGAAACTGCCAACGACATATATGAATTTCGAAGCAGATCTCCATCTTTTATGTGGGAAGGACATCAGGGTGTCAACCTCGGGGCAGCTAAATGAGCATCTGTAGCCCACACATGGGGCACTGGGGACCAGAGGCTCAGAGAAGTAATTGCCACAAATAAGACTCAACTGGACATTGATTTATTCAGCCTGTTTGCTTGATTTCCACTTCGAGCTCGTTTCATCAGTTATTCCTCTTTGTTGTTCCTTCTCAGGAACATGACCCCAGCTCATCGGGATGGAAATGTGCTCACCCATTACCTCATTAATTTCTGGGACTTTGCATTGTCACTTACACTCCCCTCCTCTACTTTCTCCCCCCCCCCCCGATTCAAAGTATTGGTCGGAACGAGACAAATGACGTGCCATTTCTCCATAATGTGTCAGGACCTGTATCTGCCATTTGCAACCCTGACTGTTAAAATGGCCCAAGCCAGGCTGCAGTGCACCCCAGGAACTCCTCAATGTGAGGGTGCAGAAGGGAGGAAGCCAAGGCCAAGAATGGGGAGCTGGTTGGACGGCAGAGGTGTCTTATCAGTTCCCAGGAGCTGGCATCTAAGGATGACAGTGAACTGGGACTTCACGCAAGTGAGTCCGAAATAATGACAATGCTGGTGCGAAGACAGCACCTATTAAACTCTTACTACATACGTATGTCATCCTATGTATCTTTACAGCAACTCTACATGGTAGACTTAGAGAAGATAGCTGACTTGCCCAAGATCACATAGCTGGCAAATAACAGAAATGGGATTCAACCCCATGTATGTTTCCTTACAAATCCCATGCTCTTTACCACTACCAAAGCCTTCATTTGTTTAATGTCCCCCCGAAGCATAACAGCATCCATTTTCTAGGTCCTCTTCTGGTTCAACTCTAAGAGTCTTAACACACGTACATTGTTTCTCTCCTTACAACAAGCCTAGGAGGACCATACACAGAGTTTCGTTTACAGAGGAGGAAACTGAGCTTGGGGAAGTTAATCCACTCACAAAGGGCACCCGGCCTTAAGAGGCAGAGGAAGGGCCCCACCGCAAGTCTTCCTGAGCATGAAATGATGTTCTGTCCACAAGACCTGATGCCTGTCCCCAGAGGTCCAGACCGATGATGGGACAAAGAGCAGGAGGGAAGGCACTGGACAATTGGAGAGTAAGGGGCGGCAGGGTGGGGGAGAAGGACCCAGAAACACAGTGCCAGACTTGAGGATTCTGGCAAAGTAATCCCAGAAAGAATTCCCAAGAGGTAAATGAGGTCAGTTATTCACACTAATTCATGTCAGGGATGGATTAGGGTACCCAGATAGGCGCCCAGGGCTCACCCCAGGCTCTTTGGATACCAGGGTCATAGCATCCTTCCAGGACATGCCTGCTACTGGGGAGGAAGGAGGGGAAGCACCAGTGGAGTTCCTGCTGTGATCAAGCACCGTGCTCTCTATGGTGTTGTATTCAATTCTTATAACAGCTCTGCAGAGCAGGTCTGTTACCTTCCCTTCACCCTTTACTCTAACTTTCTCATGTCTAGCACAGTGCTTAGCACACATACATGTATAATAGTCATGTGTGGAGTTGATTACTTCATTCGTCTTCAGTTCTGCAGGCCAGGGAGAAATTAATAGAAACAGAAGCTGTTACTGAAGCATTGCCTTACCTCCAAGGAGTGTTGAATACTTCTCCAATCAGTAACTCTTCTAGTAAGCTAAGGCTTGAGCTATGTTTGAGGTCTTGTAGATATCATTGCTACCTTGCTTTAATTCAGTGTATTAAGTTCAACAAACATTGACTAATATACACCCTTTGTTGGGCACAGTGCTAGGGACACAGAATTAAATACGGCTCCTGCCCCGGAGTCATCCCTTGAGGGTGACGTGGACTTGTAACAGTCAGGATGCTACAATGGGAGCAGCACAGGGACGGCAGAAGCACAGGAGCTGTGGGAAGGATGCCCAGAGGGGAGAGGCACAGGACCAGGCTCTACAGGCCAGAGAAAGGTCTCTAGAGGAGCTGATGGCTAAACAGGGACTTGGATGCCCAAGAGTTGAGAAGGTAAAGTTGGGAAGTGCATCCCAGGCAGGGAGACCTGCAGGTAGAGAAGCACAGAGGCACAATGCAGGGTGGGGATCTATAAGCAGCCCGCTCAAGTCCCCTGCGAGGGGTCACTGTCCCTCTCACAGAGTGGAAATCACTATTTTTTTAAATTGGGAAGATAGTATTTCTTTTACTTGAAGTATAGTTGATGTGTAATGTTATATAAATTACAGGTGTACCGTGTAGTGATTCATAATTTTTAAAGGTTATAGCCCATTGGTAGTTATTATAAAATATGGGCTATATTCCCCATGCTGTACAATACATCCTTGTAGCTTATTTTATACCTAATAGTTTGTGCCTCTTAGTCCCCTAGCCCAGTATTGCCCCTCCCCCCCCATGGTAACCACTAGTTTGTTCTCTGTATCTGTGAGTCTGCTTCTTTTTTGCTCTATTCACCAGTTTGCTGTAATTTTTAGATTCTATCTATACATATAAGTGATATCATACAGTATTTGTCTTTCTCTATCTGACTTATTTCACTAAGCATAATGCCCTCCAAGTCCATCCATGTTGTTGCAAATGGCAAATTTTCATTCTTTTTTTTTACGGCTGAGTAATATTCCATTGTGTATATGTACCACATCTTCTCTATCCATCCATCTGTGGATGGACGTTCAGGTTGCTTCCATATCTTGACAATTGTCAGTAATGCTAGGAATACATTTTTTTCTGATTATAAAATTAATACAGTCAAGTTAAGTGGAAGGTGTCAGAGACAAAAGAGAACATCCTGAATGATTCCATATATATAAAGTTCAAAGACAGGCAAACTTAACCTATGCTGTCAGAAGATGGCATTGTGGTTACCTTGGTGGGGTGTGGACTGGCAGGGGCTGGGGTGGGCTTCAGGGGTGCCTGAGCAGCTGTACTTCTTACTGGTAACAAGGGTGTGTCCATTAGAGAAAATTCATCCAGTTCTGTAGATATGATTTGTGAACCTTTCTGGATGTACGTGTAATACTTCAAAATAAAGCTTACATCAAAAAAAGGAATGCAAAATTATTGAAAAATAATTTAGGCAGTGCAGATAAAGATGAAGTAGAACGTATAATTTGACTACCCAGGAATATCAAAGAGACTATTTAGCTCCCTGTGCTTCTCAATCTGGCCCAGAGGAGGGTGGTGAGAAGCAGCACTGAAGGTTAACGATTTGCCCCTGAATAGTTTCCCTTATAAGGAGGAGAATCACAGTTAGCAGGGAGAGGACAGGTTCTTTGGATGGATTCTCCCACTGTGTCCTAACTTATCCCAGAGAGAGCGCATCTCCCCTTTGATGGTGCATAAGCCCTGCTTAGGTAGGTGTGAGCCTGGCAGGTTGAAGGAGCAGTAGGGAGGCTTCTGGCTGGAGCCAGGTGAATGCACGGAGGGAGTGAAGATTTGGCAGGTGAGGCAGGCAGGACCCTGGTTCCATAGGGCCTCAGACACCTTGGGAAGGAGTTTAGATTTTAAGTGAGATGTCATTGTAGGCTTTTAAGCAGAGAAGTGACATAAATGGATTGATGGTTTAAAAAGACCATTTCGCCTGTTGTAAAGAGAGTTGGTGGGGGAATACAAGTGGGGAAACAGAGGGACCACTTAGGATGCAGTTGCAATGGTCCAGGAGAGGTCAAGGTGGCTTGAATCGAGACTGAGGCAAAGGAGATGGAAAGAATAGCACAGATTCTAGACAGTGGCTTAGACTAGCTCATGGATTGGATATGGGAGATGAGGGATGGGGAAGAACGTTAAGGAATTAAGCAGATTACAGTGGGAGGGCTGAGTAAAATCTCACTGTGGGTGGGAACTCGGGAATCAGTTTTGAACATGCAAATATGAGCTACTTGGGAGACAACCACATGGAAACAGGCAGAAGGCAGCTGGAAGTCCCAATCTGAAGATCAGAGGAATACTCCGGAATGGAGAGGTGTAACTGAAGTTTTATTGCTTACAAAGCACTCTCACATTTGCCACTCCATTTCTCTTTCACCACCCTTTCGGTTATAACTGGGAACTCTATTCCCCCAGATGAAGAAACTGAGGTTCAGAGTGGCTGAGTGTCTCACACCGGCCACATGAAGAGTAAGCAACGGTGCCTGCAACAGAACCAAACTTACTCTATTTATTTCCATTTGCTTTAAAATCAACCCAAATAGTTTAAACTTGATAGGTCTGTCATGAACATGAATTGTGGTATTCTGGGAGAGGCACTTAGGGGCCACGAGGATATGTAGGCACATTTGACATATACTAAGTGGCCAACCCTACTATGCTCATAGGTCCTGTGTCTGCTTGTTACAGTTTGTATGTTACGTCCCTCACTGTCACATTGACTTCAGACAGATGCTTCTTCCTGCTGTTAGAACAGAGTGTACACGTCTAGCAACCCTTCTATATTTCTTCATAATCGCTTGTTTCGAATTTGATTTGGGTCATCACCCAAGTAACTTTCAGAACTGTGTCTATGAGAGCATATGACTTGCCCTGTTACATGCTCTCCAGCATGCTTTACTTTTCCTTCAAGGCTCTCATGACATCTAATTATTTGAGCAATTTTTTTGTTTAATGTCCGTAGTTCCTGCTAGATCATTACTTACTACTCTATTCCCTAGTGCCTAATATTTTGCTTGGCATACTAAAGCTTTCCCATTCAATATCTGTTGAATGAATGGAAAGAAACTCACAACTGAGCAGATGGCAGACACAAATGAACATTCTTCGGTACAAAGACAACAGCCCCTACCCGGAGAAATTCACCAGTCTCCCAAGTGTTCATGTCCTGTCTTTAGACCACCTATAATCTCCTGGTGCCAGATACTTTTTAGAAGTCCCACCAGTTATCACTCTCTTTAGAGTAACATCCCACAGTGATGTGTCCCATGGGATGCAAATTGAGCTAGAAAATGATTGGTGGTTGGTTCATCCTCTGTAGGACGCATATCCCGGTAATTGTGTTAACCTTACAATAACGCAACTCTGCATCTTACATGGAGGCTTTAGACTCCCCTTGGATCCTTACAAAGATATTTTACTGTATTTCTAGGTGCTATGTTCTCCTTACTAGACTGGCCTTCCTTCCATTTAATCCAGTTGGGTCTGTGCCCCTACCATGGAGACTTCAGTGACCAGGAAATCAGGGTCTACCTCCCCAGCTCTGATGGAGTTACCTAGGAAAGAAGGGGTTACTATACATTGAACTGCTACCATATGCAGGAGTATCCGTCATCATCACAACTACACGCTAGGTAAGCCTCAGTATACATTTTTACAGGTAAGAAAAAACCCTAAGGTTTACAGAGGTAAAGTAACTTATCAATGGTCATATACCCAGGATGGGAGCTTTAAGTTTCCCTACGGACTCTCAATTAACACTTGATGAGCACTCATACCTCAAAGCACAGCACATTTAGGGTGCTTTTTATTATCCTTCCGGTCACCCTAATATTCCTTGGGAGGACCAAAGAATTGATGGTTATTTCTGAGAGGGCCAGAAATCTCTGACCACTCTCCCAGATAATTCAAGTTGTTACTCCATTAAAAAAAAAAAAAAAAAGATGCAATAATAATACTATTGCTGGCCATGTCTTAGAGGGGAGGGACCACCGGGGTCTTTCCAATGAGCAGATAACATATTTAAATGCAGTCCATCAGTCAGTAATCCGCTGCCATCCCATCCTGGGAGAGCTGCTTTATTGAATTTTGTAATTGCCTGGATGCTCTTATTCATTTCTGTAGCTGTTGCTATTAATTAAATATTTTTGTTGAAAGCTCCCTGTGACATTTCTTGCCGCATTCTTGAATATCTGATAAGATATACAGCCAAGTACACTGGTACCCGCTGCATTGGGCTGATAGTCTTGTCCTAGTTTCTAACCCTCAAAACACTAAAGAAATGACACAGTTTTAGTGGAATGAGGACTTCTATTGTTACAGGATTTGGAGAGATAGGGGGAGTGCAAGATGCTCAGTGAAATAGATGCAAATGTCACGTTTGAGAGCTCATTGTGCAGGTTCGAGCTGGAAACTGGACTAGACTTTTATTCAAAGGCTTAGCCCATTCCTTAGGTCAAAGAAAGCTCGGCTAGACTGATTCCGACAATCCCAACACCAGTGGAAACAGGCGTTCAGTCATTCATTCAATAATATTTAACTGGTATCACTGGAAGTCCCTCTATGTACCAGGCCCTGGGCTAAGTGCTGAAGTTACAGAATTTAAATAATAAAAATTAAAATTGAAACCAAAACAATCTCTGCCCTTAAAAAATAAAATCACAGTCTATTGGGGAACCCAGGCGAACCTACTACTTAAGGGAGCATGCTTTAATTCCAGGTGTAAACTAACAATAGTAACAGCTGAGGCTGCAAGGCCTCTGACTATTGAGAAAATCCTGGCAGCAAAAGGCACAAGGCAAAGGGAATGAAGTATACATAGAGCAAGGCGTCCCAGTCGAGACCAAACTGACGCATAGTTTGTACGTGGAAGTGACAGGTTGGAGATTCCTCTGGTCCTCCATGAATCTGGATAACATGTATGAGAACTTAAAGTATATTTGCTGTACAATATCATATAAGTTGCAGGTGCACAATATAGTGATTCACAATTTTTAAAGGTTATACTCCATTGATAGTTATTATAGACTATTGGCTCTATTCCCCGTGTTGTACCATATATCCTTGTCGCTTATTTTATATCTAATAGTTTGTACCTCTTACTCCCCTACCCCTATCTTGCCTCTCCCCCCTTCCCTCTCCCCACTGGTAACCACTAGTTTGTTCTCTATGGCTGTGAGAGCTTTTATTGTTTTCCTTGAAAGAGGAAGGAATCCGAGACCAGAGCCTTTGGGGTGAAGAGGAGGACAAAGTGGGAGAGGATAGCCTCTGTCCCCCACTTAATTTCCAGCCTGGGTTGGAGCCCATATGGGCAGAAAAGGGGGGCCAGAAGCTGAAGCAGTTGTGTCCATAAGAGACCGTGAGACTTGGAACGTGGCTTAAGCAGCCGTGGGACCCAGATGCTCGGAGCACTGCGGGAGTTGGGGTGCCAGGCCTTGCTCCTTCACAGATACCGGCTCGCTCCAGCATCTCCAGGACCAGCACATTTGGGGCATGGGGAGGAAGCAACTCTGCATGGATACTGGACTTCTCCTAACCGGCATGACTGTGGTGGCAGTAGAGGGGGTCCTTCAGAGGACTTTGAGGATGGAGAGCAACAAGGTGGGGTTCAGACCAGAGAGAAAAGGGGGCCAGGTATGACAAGTGTAGCAGATAGACTGGTTTTATGAGAATAGGTGAGTGCCCCCTAGACACACCTGGAGATTCTCGGGGTGGGGCAGCTCTGAAAAGTGATGGCATTGGGGGGGAGGGGCTTCCAGCCTGAAAAATTTGAATGTAACTGTGAACAAGGTAAAGCAGCTTTGGGATATTTGAACTGTTTAGTGACTTAAAAAAAAAAAGAAAGAAAGAAAGAAAAGAAAAAAGGAAAGAACTCAGAAGACAGTGGCAGATGGATGGGCCCCTTGGCCCAGGCAGAGAATCTGCCAGAAGAACTACTGGAACCGAGCAGTGTGGTACAGTGGAAAGAACACTGCGGGTCAGGGGACACTGCTTTGCTGGTAACTGTCTGTGTGACGTCTAGCAAGTTACTGCCCCTCTCTGGACCTGTTTCTTTGGCTATAAATGAGAGGCAAGACCATTTCAACAGTACGTTTCTGCTCCTCTGGGTCCGAGATTTCAAAGGAATGACTTACAGGTCCTCAAGCTTGTAAGTACAGGAACCCCCTAACACCAGGTGAGGGATGCAGATGTAACTATAACAAAGTGAGAGACGACGGGCAGAAAGTTAAGGTTCTCATGGCAACCGATTCATAGCAGCTTTGCATTGTTAAAAGGGCTTCTCCCGACAGGCCGATGAATAATCCCAAAGTCTACCTATCGTGTAGGAATTGCCAGGGACTCTTTTTTGGGGTCTGGGTTGGGGCACAAAGGCAAGATTAGCCAACCATCTCAATGAGGTTTTTAATCAATGCAAACATTTTTGGGCAACACTTTCCATGCAGGTGCCCAAATAAAAAATGCATTTATATTTAATGAGGCACTCTATTTATTATTTATGCAATAATAAGTGCCAGTTGGTTATTAATAAAATATTGCTCAGTCATTAATCCTCAATAAATACAGTTAGAGTAATTAGTATGAAAGTGACACAGAATACTTCATAATGAGAAGGTAATTTTCTCTATGGTAATGGATTATTCAAGCAAACCTTAACTTGCAGTTATCAAAATCAAGACCCTCTAGGGAAAGAGACTAGGGAGTTAGAGTATAACCTGGAAAACTTTGAAAGCTTAAAGACTTGAAAATGAGGCCAGCAGGTGTCCTCAAACTGTTAATAAGAGTCTCAGGTTTCTCAGGGGGAAAAACCATACAAAAGCCCAAGCACATGGAGGATCTGGGATAGAAGCTAGAATTTAACCATAACTAAGTTGAGTGACCTTGGCAAAGTCATTTTCTACACAACCTACTTCCTTCCTTTGAAAAATGAGGATAATGCTATCTCCCATTAAAAGTTGTGGTGAGAATTAAATGAGATTATGTATTTTTTAAAAACCTAGGGCTGTTCCTAGCACGTAATAGATGTTTGATAAATGAGAGTTCAGGCTAAATCCCATCAATAATGAAGCGTATTCCATTAGTGTGGCGAAGGGAATCATAAGTCCTGTTTCTTAAGGATCCCAAATTTCGGAAACTTAACTTCACCTGTTGGGTTGAAATTCATGTTCCTCATCTTTACTCAAAATTATGACTGTCACTTATGAGCCCTTACATTGGTCCTTTCTGGCAGATCCAAGCTGTTTTCACAGATGTCAAATCACCTTGACAGCATCTTACTTCTGATTGTGACAATAACACAGAAGAAGAGAAAACTGTACATCTGAGAATTTAGAAAAGTGAATTCCCATTCCAGCCCTGCATAAGCTTCTGTCAATCATTCACCTCACTGGGCTTCAGTCTTATCACAGGTTGCGACAATTTCTATAAGACTCTCAGTATTTAGCATGTAAGTATTTTAGGACTCTTTCTTTAAATAGTGGGTTCTTAGAATTTTCTCGTCTTTACAGACTTCTTTTAAAGCCAAGCCATTCTTGGGAAGAAGAGTGCTATTGGTGACCCTAGAGAGTTCAAAGAATCACGGTTGGGGGAGGAGACCCCACCCCCCACCCCCGCCCAGTGATTCGCTTAATGCAACTCAACTTCCAGAAATAGTGCTGAGCTGCGAGTGAGGGTTGAGGAGAGCAGGGCTGGGGGCTGAGGGCAGGGGGATGTTGGAATTTCCAACTAGCAGAAAAATCTGACCCAAAGAGCACTGACTGAATGCAGAATCCTGGTCATTTAGATCTCATTCAGTTTCCAGATAATGACCCCATTGCTGCCATAGGTCTCCAATTCAATTCGACAACTCCGAGTGTATTCTGTGTGCCAGGCACCATGCTAGGCAGGGGACTACAGAGCTGAATACATCATTTCTTCCCTCTAGAACCTTGCAAATGAACAAATCACTGTATTAAATATGATCAGTGCCAGAAGAGAAACAAAATGGTATCTTTATAAAACCCTTTGTCTGTCTTCTGAAAAATAAAGGTAGGAGGGGAATGAAAGCCCTTCATAGACTTCCTTAGAAAGTTGTTACCTATTTCGAGCTGCCTCTTTATAACTTCTCCCTGGCACTTGTAGAAATGTTGTGTACACTGCCAGAGGCAGTAGGGTATAAATATATATAGGTATAGGATGGTGTCCGACCTCCAACCAGCATGGGCTTCATTTCACCATTTCCTAACCTTGCGTGTGACCTTGAAACAACTTACTTAACACCTGAGGCTTCAGTTTCCTCAGCTGTAAATCTGGGATAATAATAGTACCTTCCTTACTGAGTATTTGTGAATTGCAAATGAGTTAATATGTTTAAAGCACCTAGAACAGTGCCTGGAATATAACAAATGCTCGGTAAATGGCAGCAAATATTATTATTAACACTCTGCCCATTTGCCCCAACCTGCCACGTCTGATTCTCCACAGGAGAAGCTTTTGGACTGGATGCTCAAAATCAGACGTTAAATTATATATTGAGAAGAGCCTGGGTTTCCAAGACAGTCGGACACGAGTTTTAACTTGCCACCTGTTGTTTATGTGCCTGGTGGGAGTTTTTCAATCTGTCTTAACCTCAATTCCCTATCTATTAACAACAAACAAACAAAGAAGGAGATGGGATCTGGGGAATAATATACTACCTACCCAGCAAGGTTGAAAACTATTGGGTTAAACAGATTAAAAGAGGTTTTGTTTTGATTTGGTTTTGGTTTTGGTTTCTCCTGCAGGACTTATTATAACCGATCTTATATACACTCATGGATTTCCAAGAAGGAGATAGAACATTTAGGGTTTTCCCAACTCTTTTAAGCATAGAACTCTTTTTGATGGCATACCTACTAACATTTGCTGAAAACTGGAATTCTCTAGAAAACTCTTTGGAAACAGTTTAGTCTAAATTCTTCCTGTTTCACAGACGAGGAAAATGTGGCTGGGGAAGTGTATTAGTCTGCTTGGGCTGCCATAACAAAATATCATATTTTGGGCAGTTTAAGGAACAGAAGTTTAATTTCTCACAGTTCTGCAGGCTAGAGTCCCAGATCAAGGTGCTAACAGATTCTATTTCCAGTGAGGGCTCTCTTCCTGGCTTGTAGATGGCTGCCTTCTTGCTGTATCCTCACATGGCCTTTTTTCTGTGCATACAAGGAAGGAGACATTTCTCTCTCTCTCTGTCTATAACTCTCTGTCTCTCTCTCCTTCCCCTCTTTCTTCCTCATGTTATAAGGCCATCAGTCCTGTCAGATCGGGGCCCTTACCTTTATGATTAGGACCTCATTTAACCATAATTATGTAAGGACCTCATCTCCAAATATAGTCACATTTGATGTTAGGGCTTCAACATGTAAATGTGGTGGGGGGACACAACTCAGCAAGAGAAAGTGACTTTTTCACTAAGGCTGCACATAAACTTGTGGGAAACTGACACCAGAACCCAGAGCTACTGCCATGCAATTTGATGTTGCTTCAGGGACATTTCCTGACTGACTGATTGATTGATTCATTGAGACGATCCTTTATTCATTCATTTTCCTTCCAGCACTGAGGGCCAATCATGTGCATTTCCCCATGCTAGGCTAGGCTACAGGATTACAGAGACGAGAACAGACCCACTGCTCTCAAAAAGGAAACCAAGATTCTAACTAGAGAAACACAGTCTCAAGGCACTGGGCTCATAGCATTCTGAACAGCAAGGTGCTTATCCGTGTCCACCAGCACTTGCCGGCATCTTGCAGCAGCGGGCAGAGTAGAGGAGGCAGTCATGTGGAGCAGAAATGCAATCCTGGCCCTGAATTTGCTAGCTGGATGGCACAAGGCAAACTACTTGACCTCTCTGTGTGCCGCAGTTTCTTAATGTGACAGATAAGGATAAAACTTTGTAGTTTGAGGAACAAATGTACATATGTATATAATCTAGCATATTGCCTGGCACATAGTGGATACAAGAAATGTTAACTCCCTATCAGTTGGGGAGAGAAAATTAGAGGGATTTTACTTCTTCTTCTTGGACTTAACAAATATGTGTGTGGCTATATCAATTTTAGCTCCCCAGGATCCAAGGTGTAGTGCTGGCTTGCATCATTTCATCTTCCATCACTGCAAGGGAGAGATCCCACTGAGAGAGATTTATTAATAAGCACATGTACTTTGTTGCTAAAAAGCCATTGAACCTTTTTTTAAAAAAATGGTTAACATCTGTGTGCTGCTGTGAATATATCCATATATATTTTTAATCTTCCTTTAAAACCTCTTTGGTTCCTGCCAAAGACCAACCCTCCTTTAAGGAAACTTTCTTTATGAGCTATCACTTATTTATCACTTAGCACGGACCAGGATCTTGTGCTAGGTATCTTAGACACATTATTTCTCTTAATCTGTAGAACAAGCCAGAGAGGGAAGCCTTATTAAGTCTATATTTTGGTGAAGATACTGAAGATCAGCTAGGTTAGAGGCAGGGCAGTGGTTCTCAAAGTGCAATCCTGGACCAGCAGCAGAGGCACCTGGGCACGTGTTAGAAATGCCCATTCTCAGATCCCAGCCCAGCTCCTATGCATCAAAAGCTCCAGCAGTGGGGTCCAGCACTCCCTGTTTCAACAAGCCCTGCAGGTGATTCTGTTGCATTTGAAAGTCTGAAGGGTTTGCTTACACCAGCCAGGGAGTAGTGGGGGGGACAGGGGGGTGGGTTGGAGCTTGGATCTATCTGACTACACAACAGGGTCTTTCTCAGCTAGGGATGATTTTGCCCCTTCCCACCCTAAGCAGACACTGGGTGATGTCTGGAGACATTTTTGGTTGTCACAACTAGGGGATGGGGATACTACTGGCATCTAAGGGTAGAGGCCATGGAGGCCGCTAAAATCCTTCAGTGCACAGGACAGCCCTCACAACGAAGAATTAACCAGCACAAAATGTTAGTAGTGCAGAGGTTGACAAAAGCTAGCCTACAGTTTCATGCTGCCTTGTCAAAAGACACTTAAAAGGAAGGAAAAGTGAGGGAGAGGAGGAAGAGAGAGAAAAAGAGAGGCAAAGAGAGGAGAAAAGGAAGAAAGAAAGAGGGGGATATTGAGAGAAGGAGGGAAGGAGGGAGGGAGGAAGGGAGGGGGCTAAATAGATGGATTTGGAGAGCAGCCAGTGGGAAGGGCTGTCCTGCCCTTGGATGTCAGGAAACTGATGACCAAAATGGCCATTTTAAAATCATTGTGCTGGAGCCTGGGGGCTACACAGAATGGAAACTAAATACGTTTTCAGTATATCATACTTAGTGGAACTTCTGGATGTGAAATGTACTTACAAAATAATGTGGCGTTTCAAAAGAATATCGTCCTCTGATAAGCCAGGGTCTGGAACCAGAAAGAAAATATCCCTATGGACAATCACCAGACTGTAACAACCAATGAATGTGATTTGTAACTTGCAGCTGCTATATTTATTTCAGCATGCTAACATCGAGACGTTTGTCACCTTACCAAATGCCTTTAATATTTTCTTTTGCAGCGTGCGCTCGAGTCAGCAGTCTTTCTCTCCCCTGTCTGCCGGCTCCATCTCATACCCTCAGTCTCTCTCTCCTCCCTCAATGCTTCTCTCCTCTCCTATTGATTGCCCTTCCATCTTCCTCGTTTCTCTCTTCCCTCCCTGTCTTTAGTCTTTTATCTCCCTGCCTCCTGTCAATCTCTTTCTCTCCCATCTTTCCTCTCTCTCAATTTTTTCCCATCATCTTCTCTTTGTCCTCCCTCTTTCCTTCTTCCCCAATTTCTCAATCTTTCTATTGCATTTTTCTCCAGTTTTCTCTAAATCATTCTCCTTCTTTTTCTTCCTGCTCTTGATCCCATTCTCTCTCCCCCCTTTCTCTGGGTTCCTTAGTTTTTCTCCCTCTCCTCTCCTTGCACCTTCAAAGTTCCAATCCTTTCCCTGGCCCCTCCTTTGCTCTTTCCATCCCCCCTTACTGCTATCTGTCTCAGTAAAGCCTTATCCAGTGCATTGCCTTCTAGTAAAGGGCCTCCTTTTCAGAAACAGGTGTGAGGATGCATGCTTCTGGAAAGGAAGTATTGTCACTTTGGGGGAACAGGGGTCATCCCAAATGTGAAGGCATAAAGACTGGAGATGATCCCTCTGCTACCGAGGAGCCCTATGGCCTTGTTTCTGATGGTGGTGGGCATAATAATAACTCCCAAAGATATCAATCTCTGGAACTTATAAATGCTACCTTATAAGGAAAAAGGGTCTTGGAGATGTGATTAAGTTAAGGACTTGGAGATAGGGAGATTATCCTGGTGGACCCTAAATGCAAACATTGTGTCCTTTGTTTTTTTTGCGGTACGTGGGCCTCTCACTGTTGTGGCCTCTCCCGTTGCGGAGCAGAGGCTCCGGACGCACAGGCTCAGCGGCCATGGCTCACGGGCCCAGCTGCTCCGCGGCACGTGGGCTCTTCCCGGATCGGGGTACGAACCCGTGTCCCCTGCATCGGCAGGCGGACTCTCAACTGCTGTGCCACCAGTGAAGCCCCATTGTGTCCTTTTAAGAAGGAGACAGAGAGAGGTCAACACAAACCCAGAGGAGAAGGGGATGGGAAGATGGAGGTAGAGATTGAAATGAGGTGACTACAAGCCCAGGAATGCTGGCAACCCCCAGGAGCTAGAGGATGCAATGCAAAGAGCAGATTCTCCTCTCCAGTCTCTAGAAAGAGTGCAGCCCTGCCGACACCTTGATTTCTATACAGTAACACTGATTTCACACTTTTGGCCTCCAGAACTGTAAAAGAATAAACTATTGTTGTTATAAGCCACCAAGTTCGTGGTTATTTTTTGCAGCAGGCACAGGAAACTAACATGCTGACCTTGAGTCTTAAGCCATCCCAAACACAAAGGTCTGAGTTCGGAGACTGTCTCTTCTTTTCTATTAGTCTGTGACTCTCTCCTTGGCTGCTGAATTGACAGGGCCCTCGGTTATAATCTTAGAAGACTTTTTTCTTTTAAATTTGTGGGTACTTTGCATATTTTGGTATCTGTAGAGTACGAATGAATTCTATAGTTCTCAAATATAGTACATTTCTAAACCTACCTATTTTCAGCCACTTTATACCTATCCATCAGCCTGAAATCCACATTCTTTTCTTCCATGGTCTACTAGGATGTAGCTCTGAGTCCGACAGACCTGGCTTACGGCTCATCATCTAGGAGGTTTGCATAGTTATTACATCTCTCTGAGCCTCTGAATCATTATCTATAAAGCAGGGATAAAAGCTTCCCTTTAGGTACCCAAGGCAAAGAAATCAGCAGAGAGAATGCAAGGCACATTATACAGGGAGACCCACAACATCTTAAATAAACAAGTACTTTGACGTCAAATGACACAGAGCATATAGAGAACATTAGAGAGCATATATCTAACAAGCAAACAAATAAATAAAAAATAAGAGAGTTTGGACCCTGACAGACCTGGGTTTGAATTCTAGCTCAAATATTTACTGGTTTTCTAAATTGGGGCTAGTTATTTATCCTTTGAATCCTTTTCCTTATCTGTAAAATGGGGACAGTACTATCGATACTGTATTGGTTTATTGTTGGAAGGATTCATTAAGATGCACGGAAGGGCTCATGACAGTGTCTGGCATATAGTATGTTGATGGTGATGAGTATTAGTAACAAACCTCTTCATATGTGTGTTCATTTTATTATCTGTATCTTCCTGGAAAAACCCCTTAAATACCTGGAGCCTTAAGTGCCCCAACTGTGATAGAGGGATACCTGTCCCTCCATCACGGGTAATTGTAAGGGTTTGACGGAGTCACACGTATTATAGTGGCTGGCAACAGGACCACAGCACAGCCACTGTTACACGATGGGCATCATCTAGTTCCTTTCTAGCTCCTTTCTTCTTCCGACTGTCTAGTATATTGTGCTCCTCTCCGCTTCACTGATGAAAGAAACCTCAAAGAAGAAACTTAAGTTTAATGGTTTCCCTTTCCTGACATGTTTTGGATAGCTGGCCCTCAGTTTTATGGAAATCCAATTGACGTTCTTTAAAATGTGCGTTGTGGTGGGAGAGACTTCATTTTACCAGACAATTCTTCATTTAGCCGAAGTGCTCAAGGGTTTCTTTAAAAATGCCCTTAGCTACTTTCTTCTGAAATAGGATTCAAATGCGGAAACTGTCATTAACCCAACTTGTTAGGGCCCCTTTGATTACAGGAATTACACCTATGTGGGGCAGGACTGCTCTGCTCTTTGTGTGTGGGTTTCAGCATTCAATCTGCCTCTCCCGCACCCTGGGTCCGTGTCAGTGCCTTCAACTTAGATTGAAATTCCACTGGGTCATTGCTTTCTGACTGGCATCTGTGGATGCTTCCCACGCAGGGCGGCCATGGGGGAAATGCTGCCAGTCATCACTGTCAGATGACTGCTCAGAGCACCTGTTGGCCTGCAAGTTTACAAACAGGAAGCAGAAACTGACACGGCCCATTTTCACAGCCCCTGTCTAGTTTTGCTCTGCCTGGTTCTAGGTCCAGAATCCATCTCTCTTTTGTGCCAGCCTGTCTTCCTTGGCCACCCCCAGCTCAAGGCTGAAAGATGGGAGGTGGGGGTCAAAGACCAGGTAACTAAATTAGCATATGTAATTCATCCAAGACCTAGTGCTAGGCCATCCGAAACTCTGATTTTGAGATGGAGATAACGGACTCCTGCCAAGGCAGAGGAGCTACAGAAAGAATCAGAACCTGGGAGCTGGGAGAAACAGGCAGGGGAGACCAAGAGCAACACTTCATGTTGTAGAGTGATTCACAGTTTTCTGAAAGGCTCTCTCCCTTACACCCTTACGTTCATTCTTCCCAGTCACCCCAGGGAGGTCAGTAGTAATATGCATTCTTTTTCATATGTTATACATATATATGTGTTGATGCATGCATATTTTACAAATACATATATATTATTGTAGAAATTGTAGAATTTCTTATTGTAGAATTATTGTAGAAATTGAGGCTAAGTGTCCTGGCCGAGGTCACACAGCTGGTTCACGGCAGAGCTGGGATTCAAATGCAGCTCAGACTCCATGGCAGGCCAGGATTGGGGATACTGTGCCACTTGCCACTGGAAGCTCTTGGTTTAGCTCAAAGTCCCCAGCCTCAATCCAGGGGCCAGCAGAAGGACACAGGTGGGGCTTGCTGGACACACAGTGGGAAGCAGAGGACTCAGTAGTTTCTGGATGGAGCATCTTATTAATAATGGTTGAGGGGCTCTGCGGCAAAGCCCAAAGAAGAAAACAACTATGATGCAATCAGAGCGAACCTGGGCAGCTTCCACTGGCTGGGACATTGCTCAGGGCAGAGGCAGTGGAGCAGAGGGAGCCAGACTGCTGGGATTCACCTCTCTGGTTTTTCCACTAACCAGCTCTGCAAGCTACTTAACCTCTCTCTACCTCAATGTTCTCATCTGTAGAATGGGGGCAATAATAATAATGTTTAAAAAGGACTATCCTCATAGAGTTGATAGGATGATTAAATAATGCATCTGAAGTTTTTAGAACGGCGCCTGCAGCAGGCCACCTCTTCTCTCCCAAGCTGGTTTTTATAAACAGGTTCATTTAGGACTGGTCGAGCTTTTCAGAGCTGCCATCCTGCAGGCTGCACAAGACCTGCTCTTAGGGCACGGGCATGGCAGCACTTGGAGGTCTCTAAGGAATAGGCTCACACTCCTCTCCCTGCAGGGGCAACTAGCCAGTCTGCGCTCACCAGGGATTTTCCTTTAGTTGGTGACGCTGTCCTGGGCACATGTAAACTGGCATGTACGTGAGATTTCTGAGCTCCATTCCCAGGGTTTGTGATCCGGTAGGTCTGGGTGGGGCCCGAGAATCTGTATTTCTCACAGGGGCCCTGCTGAGCCCCCTACCCACTGGGGGAGGGGAGAACGGCCTGAGAGGCCTGTCCCCACCTCCTCCCAGCCAGGTGTCACTGCTTACCCTCTGAGCTTCAGTTTCTCCATCTGTAAAAGAGTGGAAGGCTCCTGACAGAGCCGTGGTGAGACTTGGAGTGAGATTATCCGGGGGAAAAAAGTGTTTACTAGCGCCTGGAGCTTAGTGAACATTTCACACATATTCGCCCAGACTGCTCTTTCATTACCATTTCACAGAAGGTTTGTGAGGAGGGGGCCGAGGCAGCCAGGGCCTGCTGCAGAGAGGTGCTCAAAAAAGGTCTCTTCAAAATCTGCTACATGCATTTCAAACCTAAAGGCAGCCTCCTGAGCAGTGGAAAATAAACACATTCATACCGACTGCCCCTGCCCACACCCGGTTTTCTTCTCTTCTGACACAGGTACGCTTCCTCTCACTGACCATACAATTTCTATCAGCCTCCTCGGCCACCAGTAAGCCGTTCGCTATGAGGAATCCCTGCTTTCCAGATGAGGAAACTGAGGGTTTTTTTGTCCAACTAGGGAGAGTTTCAACATGCCCACATTTTAGTTTCTAACTTTATCGCAGTCTGTTTTATATATGATAGAATTCACCCACTTCAATTGCACAGTTCAATGATTTCTAGTCAGCTTGCCAGTTGTGGGACCATCGCCGTAAGTCAGTTTGAGAGCATTTGCATCACCCCATAAGATCCCTTGTGCCCTTGCCCTTTGAAACTGGCAAGGTTGGTATGGGAGTTGGAAGGGTTGGGGGCAGGGGTTGGTGTCATAGGCAGGGCAGAAACACGTGAGTCTGTCCAAACACCCAGGCCAGAGTTTGAGACGCAGGGCCCAGGGCTGGTGTCTGGGGTTGGAGTGGATCATTGTCATTCAGAACACAGGCCCATCCCTTCACGGTGCTGAGGCCTGGTGAGCGTGTGGCCAGAGGACATTGTGATTCTGATACATCTGCAACTTCAAGGGAGGCTGCTTTGAAGAGGAATCAGCAAACATACTACATCCTCCTGGGGATCCTCGGGCCCAGATACCCAGACAGCCTGCTGTGGCCAGGAGGGGCTCTGTGTACCTGGCCTTGCTGAAAAAGAAAAAACAAATCGGGCTTCCCTGGTGGCGCAGTGGTTGAGAGTCCGCCTGCCGATGCAGGGGACACAGTTCGTGCCACGGTCCGGGAAGATCCCACATGCCGCGGAGCAGCTGGGCCCGTGAGCCATGGCCGCTGAGCCTGCGCGTCCGGAGCCTGTGCTCCGCAACGGGAGAGGCCACAACAGTGAGAGGCCCGCGTACCGCAAAAAAAAAAAAAAAAAAAAAAAAGAAAGAAAGAAAAAACAAATCAGTGCTTCAAGATCCAAGGCCAGATAAGAATACTGAATAAGATACAAAAAGCAGATCCCTTTTGATCCTTCAGGTCACAGGAGTTCAGCTGCATGTGGGTCATAGTGGCTGATTAATAATAATAGCTACCATTGTTGAGAAATTAATTCGTGGCATGACTGTGCTAAGAAATCTGTGGCCCATGCATTATGACATCATTTAATTCTCACAACAGCTTTTGAGGCAGAAATACTTTTTGTTCTTATTTTTTTTTCCCTGAGAAAACTAAGGCTCAGAGAGGTTGAGAGACTTGCCCAAACACACACAGTAAGGAGGTGACCAAGTCAGAATTCAAAACCAAATCTATTTAGTTCCAAAGCCTGTCCTCTCACCACATAACGCAGCAGCGGAGGCCTAGGGACAGGGAGCCCGGGACCAGCACAGCGGCGGCGTTTGGGAGTGTGTCCCATCAACCTGCTCCCTTAACCCCGCCGGGCGGCGCCGGAAGGCAAGGCGCTTTTCCGCACACCGCTGGATCCCCGGCACTTGACGCCGCAGTACCTGGCACCCAGAGGTCTCAATAAGCATTTACCAATTTAACATTGTTGAGCCTCCACCATGAGAGGTAAAAAGACACTGAAATACCCCGGCTTTGTCACTCAGAGGTTGTGTGAGTGGCAGGTTACTTCTTTGTGCCTCAGTTTCCTCTGCCAACTACAAACTGGCACTGCCATCTGCCTCTACAGGGATTAAATCGTGAGTTGCTGCAGCTGCTGACCTTCACCCCCCCCACACACACACACACATAGGCGTTCAGGGTGCAGATCAGGAATGAGGCACTCTGTGCTCTGGGAAAACCCGGCAGAACAGGTCTTCAGATAGTTAGCTATTTTCAGAAGAAGATTTTATGAGCCCAATTCTTGCCTCTCCTCGTACCGAAGAAAGCACTAAAATCATTAACGGTGACATCTGCTCCTCGTGACTAGTAGCCAGCCTCTGCCAAAATGTGTGCTTGGTGCACGTGCCGCTTCACTAACGTCATATGTAACGCTGACCTCCCCCACTGCCTCTTTGGAGCAGTGTCTCAGAGCTCTCTGAAATGCTGTCTCCCAGGCTAGAGTCCTCATTTTGTCCCAAATAAAACTTAACTCACAACACTCACATTGTGCATGTTTTTTCAGTCAACATCTCATATGTCAACTAAAAAAAAAAAAAAAAGTAAGGAAATGGAATCATCAGCTTCAGAGGATTGTTGTGAGAATGAAACACGCTTAGTATCTAGTGTCATAAAATCAGCTCTCAGTAACTGCTAACTCTTACATGTATTAAGAGTATCCCTTCCCCGGAGATTTCAGCTCATATAGGCAAATCATCTTAGCAAAGGGTCAAAAGGAGAAAGTAGCTGAGACAGGACCTGAGTTCCTATCTCTGGACCCCAAGGGGACTCCAAGGCTTTTTCTTGACCTTACAACACTCAAGAAGAAATGTTTGTTGACTGACAGGCATGCTGGGACGCTAACTCAGAGCCAGAAGAGATGTACTCGTACAAACCAGGTCCCAGAGCGCCCAGGTCCTCCACAGGAGAGACTGCATGGGCGGCTCAGTGGGTCCAGGACACGGGGGACTCCTTACCTACTCCGTGAATCCCAAGCCTCCAGAAAGGATGCTCGCTCTCCCAGACTGAGTCCCTCTTGCAAGCACCCTGTCTCTGCCTCCCCTCCCTCAGGAATGTTCTCGTGAAGGTGAAACACGTGAATTCTGAAAGGGAACAGTGAATAGTTGCTCTTGTGCATTGTTATGCAAATGTTACACAAATTGGAGTCTTAAATCTTGCCCTAATGATGCCATCCTGCTTTGTCTTCCAGCTTCCCTGACACCCATTCTGAGATGCAGTGTACAGATGTTAGTTTATTATGTACACCAATAACTCACCCTCCATCTCAGCGAGGTGGGCTCTTGGCAGCCACCGTCGCAGCCCTGATAGCGATGGAATGTGCCCCCTTGAAAGATGTGATTTAAGCTCTCCGCAGCCCACAATTCAAACTTTCTTTTATCAGGGCCCAAGAGGCAGCTAATCGTGCGACGGAGTGATGGCAAATCCAGAAACAACGCAGATCCCACAAAGAGGCTGATTAAAAGCTTACTTGAAATTTGGAAAATAATAATTTTTAAAAATGATAACATTAAAAAAAACCTCAAGATGCACAAAGAAAACCAATTTAGTTCGAGCCAATCCTTCATCCACAGAAGGATTAGAAGAAAGGTTTTGCTTTAGACTAAATGTGGAGCCGGCTTTGCAGCCAAAACATATAACGTCCCGCTAATTATTCTTTCAAGCTTCAACATGTACTTTATTAATCTTTTTCCTGCTTTAACAACCACAGATATAGACTTAATTCAGTGCGTAAGCAACAGAACTTGTTTAAGTTCAGCATGTCAGCTGCATCTTTGGGGTTTGCCACTCAAGGGCGGGCGACGTCGGCAGGGCTCAGACATGGAGAACACGTCAATCATGTTTGGCATTATCCTTCCAGGAGATAACCTGTCTTTAGCATCTCCTGGCCAATGTACTCAAGACAGAATGGTGTGGAGTCTTTGAGAGTTGCTCAAAGGAAAAGAGACAGCTGAAGGAGGAATAAAAGCAATGATGATACGTAATACCCTCTCTTACCTAAGTATCTAGATGTTCATTCCTCATGATGGACCCAAAAGAAAAACAGTAGAAGAGACAATATGATTAAATAGCAATTACCTGGAAGCTAAACACTTATAAAGTTCAGATTTATTTGTACGTTTTGGGGGCCATGTTCTACTTCACTCTTTCATGTATCTACCCATCCATTTATGCATTTATAATTGAATAAATTATATTACTTTATCATTATAATACCTACAGAGTCGGTATTGAGTACCTACTATGGGTCAAACACTGTGTATGGGAGCTAGGCAAGTAACATACAAATATCCTGTTCTTTAGGAGAAGGAAGAAGAAGAATCACCATGTACCGACTGCCTGCTATGTGTTGGACACTGTCCAGAGAACTCTCAGTAACCCTCATACCCTGAGAGGTAGACATCAGCTTCATTTGCAGGTAAGAGATCTGAAGCTTGGAAAGTTTGACTAACCTGCCCAAGGTGACACAGCTAGGATACAGTGGAGCGAGATTCAAATCCAGAACCACCAAAATCCTAATTCAGGATCCTTTCCAATCCCAAATTAGAAATTCTTAGAATCTGTGGATCATGTGATAAACAATTGTAATGCAAGGTGAAAGTGAACATTGCTTAAAAAACAAGGGGATAATGTATTTGGAAACTTAGAGGAAAGAAAGAATATAACTAGTTTGTGAAGGTAGGGGGATTCAGGAAGGATCTCTAGAGCAGGAAGTGGTTGACCTACGTCTTGAAAGGTTAAGCATATAGGGATTAACATTAAAAAGGACATTTATAGAACAGGAAGCAGCCTGAGCAAAAACATGGAGGCTGGAAAGCAGGGATTACATTCAGGGAAATCTAAGTAGTTCTCAGTGCAAATAAAGACAGATGATAAAAAATAAGTGTAGAAATGAAGTAAGGGATCAGACTGCAGAACTTCCGATGTTACACTAAGTATTTTTCTCTAAAAAAAAAAAGCCGAAGAAAATTGGTTCCATCTTCCACCTATAGTAAACTTAGAGAAATGCTTAGTTTTATACCAATGTGAGACATATTAATGCACCTCAAACCAAATCTCCTTGTCGTATATATTCAAGTCCCAGCAGGGCATCCAGTATCAGAAGACCCGAGTGCAAGTTCTAGTCCTTGTGCTCATCAACTCAACCCTGAGCATGTCACCTTATTTTGTTACAGCCATGTGGCGGTGCTTGACGATTTACATTATTCCAAAAGACAACGGGCTTCCCTGGTGGCGCAGTGGTTGAGAGTCCGCCTGCCGATGCAGGGGACACGGGTTCGTGCCCCGGTCCGGGAAGATCCCACATGCCGCGGAGCGGCTGGGCCTGTAAGCCATGGCCGCTGAGCCTGCGTGTCCGGAGCCTGTGCTCTGCAATGGGAGAGGCCGCGTCAGTGAGAGGCCCGCGTACCGCAAAAAAAAAAAAAAGACTCACAATTATAAAGGCTGGCCAGGTTAAGTATCATGAGCCAACCACATAGTAGGACTATTAATGGGAACATTTAAATAATACCCATTATGTATTTATTTATCCACACGTATTCCAGAAATGATGTGTACACACCTACAAACACAAACTAAGCCCAGAAACCACAAAGATTCTCTCATTTCAACCCCAGAAGAGCTCTGAAAGTTAGATAGCATTATCCCACTTTACAGATGAGGAAACTGAGAACCCAAGAATTTGACAGCTAAGTCCAAGATCATATTTCTAGAAAGTGGGAAAACACAGTTATCCGAAATCCAGTGTTCTTTCCAATATACTACCATTGCCTCATTACCATAGCCATTTAACTTGCTCTTGTTTCTCAATCTGTGTGTTCTGGAACATTTGAGAAGTGTCCAGCTAAACAATGTCCCAACTTCATTTTTGTTATATACTACATACTGTCAGAGAAATGCTAAAATAAGGGCATTGTGCAGGTATCATATATCATCGGGATTCATGCCACCTATTTTATAGGATATATGATTGTTTATAGGATAAAGTGTTGTTGGGAGGATAAAATGAAACCAGGTAAGTGAATATCTTTGGGTAATATAAAGTATTGTAAGAAAAAGGCTCTACTCCCCTTTCAGAGGAAATGTTAAAAACATGTCTTTAAGATAATTAGTTTTTAGTCCACTTGTTCTCTTCTTCCCACTACTATGATATAAACTCCCCGACAGCTGAAAGCGTACTCTACTTGCCTTTGACGTCATCATAGCACCCTGAATAGCTCATATTTCCAAGAAACTCAGTTCAGTAAATTAAATGATAATCCACTGTATTTAATTATGGTGATGATGATTGCTAGAATTTGTTGAGCACTTACCATGTGCCAGGCATTATGTTACATGTTTGGCATTTGTTAATTCTTATGATTTCTATAACAAGCCTTGGAGTGAGCTACTGTTATTTCCCCCATTTTCCAGATAAGGGAACAGGCAGAGAGAGGTGACATGGATTGCTAGTCCGTAGCCGGACTGGGATTCCAGGTTTGGCAGTCTGGCATGTGTCCCCAGTGCTACCTTCTGTTAACAACTCTTATCCAGAAGGTGTGAAGAGTCCTGAATGGTTCATAGGCTCCATCACACCCATTCCCTTATCTAATCCTTATAACAACCCTATAAGGTAGGCAGGATTATTCCCACCTTAGAGATGAAAACACCAAGGCTCCAGGCCACACACTTGATTGGAAAGCAGCTGTGTTCTTTTATTACAGAAAGAAGCATTATGTTTCGCCTTCACTCAGGAAAAAAAATATCTGAAAAATTCCAGGAATTCTCAGAGCAATTACAGTCTCTTGCTACAAACACAACAGAACCTTCTTCAAAGTACCACGCATGCTTGGAAGAGCACACACATAAAAGCGTAATTTGAACACTTGTCGGTTTTACCCCCTTGTTGCAAGAGAAGAAGAATGTTTATGCACCAAAAAAAAAAAAAAAAAAATCTAGCTGCATTTCTCAGTTTAATTAGTTTTGTCAAGTGCCTGCAATGTGATATTCATGTTAATTTCCCCATATCCCATTTCAGTTTCTTTATATTCCACTTCAATTATTTGCTTAAAAATTGAGAGAGGCACAATGACTGTGTTCAAATTCCACTCCACTCAACTAACATTTACTGATGTTCCATCCTGCCCTGGCCCTGCAGAGCTGTCGGCAACACAGCCCACGTGTTTCCACTGCCCCTCCGGTGCCCATCATAGACATCCCTCAGTGGTCAGTGCACCTCCCTACCACACACCCAGCCTGGGAAGGCGAAACCTCAAAATCTTTCTCAGCAGGGCTTTGCAGACAATCACTGCCAACTGATTGAAGCTGACACGGGGAAAGTAAAAGCTATTTGCCATCCTAATGTTCAACATTTTCTTGCAAATTTCCTTCTCCTTTAATTCTCACTATCTCCTTTAACAAAGGTAGTGGTATCTCCATTTTTATACACGAGGTAACTGGCTCACAGAAGTGAAAAGTCCTACCTAAATGTTAGATATCACACCAATAAGAAGTCTCCCTGGCCTCTTAGATTTAGTGTAAACCTCGCCAGGGCTTTACTTTCTGATGGCTTGTGGGCCTGGCCCAGCCTGGGTCTACTTTCCCAGTCTCTAAAAGGGAATGCAAAAGGGAGTAGGAAAAAACAGTCTCTACCAGGTTAGACTAATCCTGGGTGGTATGTATTCTCACATTAGCCTGTGGAGCAACCTTTAGTCTGTATTTTATAAATGAAATTGTCAGATCTGGAAGGAGTCCAAGTGATTAGTCCCAACTCTTCGTTTTAAATCAAGGTCCAACATCATCTCATTTAGTCTTTATATCGTTAGTCTTTGAGGTAGCTATTATTGTCCTCATTCTACAAGGAAGCTGAGGCACAGAGTGGTTAAGTGATTTGCCTAAGGTCACACAGCTAGTTTAATGATACTGAAGATGCCAACTCAGATCTTTCTACCTTATAAGCCTGAATATTTACTGAATTTTTTTTCTGATTTCCTCTCTTTTCCTCCTAGAACATAAATATTTAAGGTAATCAACCAAAAATAATTGATTTCTTATTTCACATCCTTTCTCTTTCACCTCCTCCTAAAAATGTTTGAGCACATACCTCTATTTTTAACAAATATAAGACTGCATGTTTATATATTTAACAAATGTTCTCTGAGCCTTATACAGCGACTGTGGGATAGGAACTGAGTCACAGACTCAGTTTCTGACCCCAGGAAGGTTATGGTCTGGTGTGAAGACGACTGACCAGCCAGAAGACAAAACACAGTGTGATTCCGACAGCAGAGATACAGGGGTTGGGGAAGCACAACAACTGAGTTCTGGATCTACTAGCAATTAACCAGGGCAATTAACATAGCTGCTGAAACAAACAACCCTCAAACCTCAGTGGCTTAGCCCAGCAAAGGTTTACTTCTCACACCACAATGTGAAAGGTGTTGAGAGGCTCTATTCCACAGGGTGACTCAGGGACTCCGGCTCTTCCATCTTCTATCTCTGTCATCCCTGGAGCCTCTTCAGAGTCCTCTGCTGGTTGCCCCCATCTGGCCCACAATGAGCAGGAAGAGAGAGGGTGGGGCAGATTGTGTGAGAAGGTTTAGAGCCAGGCCTGGATGAGAAGTACATCCCACATGCCACTGGCCATCTAGCCAGTATTGCCTCTGGGGTGTAGACTGACTAGATGCTTACTGTTCCTCTTCCTTGGTGCACAAGAAGACTACACTCCCCAGCTTTCCTTAGAGGTAGGGGCCATGTGGCTGGGTTCTGGCCAATGGAATGGCCCTGAGTCCCACCCCCTTGGAGGAGGGTCCCCTAACCCACTTCGGTGAGAAATCAACTGTTGTTGTGTTAAGCCACTGGGATTTTAGGATTATTTGTTACAGTAGCTTTTGCTAAATTATCCTGGCTAATAGAGATCCCATTTCCTTTACTCTAAAACGGAAATAATAGTGCCCTGCCATGAGGATCAAATAATAAAATAAGCGCAAAAACTCCCAAATGATCTAAAGTAGTATGGTTACCATTATTCATTTTACCCTAGAAAAGCAGCTGGGATCCCAGAAATAGAGATAGCAAGGAAAGCTTCGCTGATCCATGGTGAGCTGCTGGACAGGAGATCCAGGCTCTTCCAGAGACCACAGCAGCACTGACCTGAGCCATACACTCCACAAAGACAGTGGAGTTTTTCCTTGGGCTTCTTCCTTTAATAATAACAACCCTGTACACGTGCACTGGTTCCTTAATTAAGACATGACTGATCATCAAAGAGTATGTCAGATGGTAAATGTCAGACACAGTCGTGGTAAGATTCCTTCCCATACGTCTGGATGGCTGTTTTCAACCCACAGCTGCTCCCTGCTTCTGTCCTATTGCCCCCATTTTATGTAAATAATGTTAATAACCATCAATGGTGTGCTGGAGCTGGCTCACACCAGGTGAAGACAGTGTATACTGGCTCAGTTGTGTACATCGCCTCCCAACTCCTGTTAGCTTGAAACCAGCCATGGGGGCAGTGCTACACCATGGAAATCAACACATGGGCAAATCATGCTATTTTTCATTCATTTTTTCTTTTAACAAGAAAGCTGCAGTGTAAAAATTTACCAGCACAGCACTGATAATAATACAATTAATAATAATAACAACAGTAATAGTAATAATAATAATAGCAGCTATCATTTCCTGAATGCTCTCTGTGTGCCAGGGCTCCAGACTTAATAAATGAAATATATATAACTTCACTTATTCTTCATAACACCCATGCAAGTAGATGTTAGTGCATTATTGCTACTCCAACATGGAACGTGAAGTTCAGAGAAGGTAAGTAACTTGCTGAATGACACAGAGCAATGAATTGGGAGAATCAGGTTTTGAATACAGTTTTGTCTGTCTGATCCAGGCTCATCTTATTTCTACCCTGTTACATTAGATAAAAGGAGAGCTTGAGCTTCAAAATTAAATTCTTAAGGGTTATTAAAAGTTTGCTTCTACCCAGAAAGAGGAAGAATAATAAAATACCTCAAATGCCTCTGTCTTTGTCTAAGGTTACACAGTTTTGTAAAAACACTCACACGCTGTGGATATCAATCCACTAGCAGTTGCTGTGGGTGATTTTAAGCAGTCATTGCCTTGCTGTTTTTGCAGGATCGGGAGGCTGACTCCATGCAGTTGGGTGATTTGTCCTGCACCCAACAAGGATGGCAGGTGCAGTCAGGGCTCCTAGGCCCTGGGTCTTCCAGCCCACTGCTTGGTTTTGGGACTTGGAAAATCAAACTGCAATCATATCTTGTCCCCATAAATTATGATTGCTTGTTTATGAGTCTGCCTCGGACCGTCCCACGTGAGTCTCCTGACAGAGGATTTAGCGGTCTTCCACCTCCGTGCCTCCGGAGTAGAGCGTGGCACTTGGTGGACGCTTTATAAATATTTGTTTAATGACTGACTGATGGATGTTACGGAACTGAGGGAATGGACCCGCCTGATTGAATAGGGGAGGGATGGAACATAGACGCTGGCAGGGAAAGTCCTCCCCCAAAAGGAGGGGACAACAGAAAAGAAGAAGGAGGAAGGGGGACACGGAACAGGGAAGCACCGATCATCGGAGAACAACTACAGCCTCTTTTCAGCGTTTGCTCAGGGCCTGTGCTAAGTTCAGCCCTCACAAACCTATTGTGAATTTGATGCTCCTTTTGTGAATCCGGCAAGAGAGCCAGAGTCAAACAAGGGGGAGCACTGTGGCAGGTGCCCATCCGTAGCTTGGCCTCAGCGACCTGGTCTGACCAAGGCCACATGGAGCCCAGGGGCCTGAGACAGAGACACATGTCTTAGCCATTCTGGTCCAGCACCATCCCTGTGACTCTGCAGAACAACTGTCTTTCCTCTCAGAGTCCGCCTGGCATCACATCTGGCCTCTGGCCCCCCTGTTGCTCATATCCCTCCAAACCTCTCTCTGCCACGCCCCGCCCTTATCCCGTCCACACCTCTTCATACTCTTGGCCCACTTTCCTATTTCCTGTTTCCATTTTGTCCCCAGACATGCTATTTAATTCTGTTTCTTGGCTATGAAGTCTGACTTTACTCCTTAGTCGCAGTTTATACTTCTGATTATGCTGCCTTTGGTCTTAACTGGACGAACATCTTGTCTGGTCCAGCCCAGACGCCAAGGCTACTCCTCACAAGCCTGTCCTGGGCAGGCACCCAAGCCTCCACGGCTTCTATTTTTTTCTCCATGGAGATTGTGTTGGTCATAGCATCTGTGTTCCCAACATCTATTCCTTCCCAGAATGATTTGTCTAAGGCAGCTTTCACTCCATCCTTGTTGCACCTTAACATTATCCAGAACGCTTTTAAAAAATCCAATATCTGGGCGTGCTGCGGATTCTCTTCTTTAAAGTCTCAGGTGTTATTTAATGTAGAGCTAGGAGGACTTCCCTGATGGCGCAGTGGTTGGGAATCTGCCTGCCAATGCAGGGGACACGGGTTTGATCCCTGGTCTGGGAGGATCCCACATGCCATGGAGCAACTAAGCCCGTGCGCCACAACTACTGAGACTGCGCTCTAGAGCCTGCGAGCCACAACTACTGAGCCAGTGCTCCTGAACAAGAGAAGCCACTGCAATGAGAAGCTCGCGCACCACAATGAAGAGGGGCCCCCGCTCGCTGCAACTAGAGAAAGCCTGAGCGCAGCAACGAAGACCCAACGCAGCCAAAAAATACATATAAATAAATTAAAAAAAAACTGTAGAGCTAGCATTGAGAATCACTGATCTACGCCAACCTGTTAATCCCATATCCCTTGCAAGGGAAGGGACTGGAGACTAAACCCTGGAGCAAGAGATGGGAGAAGCAGGACTTCTGCAAGAAGGACGCCAGAAAGAGAGGCAGTCCTTTCTCAGCATCAGGATGTGTCATCCAGATATAAAGCAGGAAACTGCTGCTGCCACCTTGCAATGATGGGGCAAAGCCGACACACATGATGGAGAGTGAGATGGAAATTGGACACTGAGATGGAGACAGAGTCAAGTGAGATGGAAAGACCCTGGGTCCCTATCACATCCTTGAACCGAGGTACCAGCCTGACCTTGAGCCTTATTATTTAACGAGGTTATATTATTTTGTTTTTATTGAAGTATAATTTACAATGTTGTGTTAGTTTCAAGGGTACAGCAAAATGATTCTTTTCTATTATAGGTTATTACAAGATATTGAGTAGAGTCCCCTGTGCTATACAGTAGGTCCTTTTCGTTTACCTATTTTATATATAGTAGTGTGTATACGTTAATCCCAAACTCTTAATTTATCTCCCCCCCCACCCCCTATCCCCTTTGGTAAACATAAGTCTGTTTTCTATGTCTGGGAGTCTATTTCTGTCTTCCAGCAATATGGATAAACCTAGACATTATCATATTAAGTGAAGTAAGTCAGACAGAAAAAGACAAGTATCATGTGATATCATTTATATGTAGAATCTAAAAAAATGATACAAATGAGATAATATATTGTTTAAGTCAGGGGTCAGCACATGTTTTTCCTGTAAAGCAGGGGTCCCCAACCCCGGGGCCGTGGACCAGTACCAGTCCACAGCCTGTTAGGAACCGGGCCACACAGCAGAAAGTGAGCGGCAGGTGAGCCCGCGAAGCTTCAACTGCCGCCCCCATTGCTCGCATTACCGCCTGAACCGTTCCCCCCCTTCCCCGCCCCTCCACCCCCATCCATGGAAAAATGGTCTTCCACAAAACTGGTCCCTGGTGCCAAAAAGGTTGGAGACCACTGCTGTAAAGAGCCAAAGGGTAAAAATTTTAGTCTGTGCCAGTCATACAGTCTCTGAAACAGGTACTCTGCCCTTATAACATGAAAGCAGCCATAACGACACATAAATGAATGGGCATGGCTGTGTTCCAATAAAACACAACTTGCAGAAACAGGCAGAGGCCTGGACATAGCCGGTGGGCCGTAGTTTCCCCATCCCTAGTTGAAGTCATCCTGAGTCAATGTGTTTTGTTCTTTGCAGCTGATGGTGTCAAGTGATACAAGGATGATTTCCCAAAGTTAAGGCTGCATTACTGACCCCCTCCACCCAGCTGAACCCCATAGGCACAATTTTATGTATCTGTTAGTCATATCCTCCTTGGGTCCTGCAGGCACTTACTCAAAACTGATCTCGTCTTCCCCATATCCATCTCTGGGTCTGCTTTTCCTCCTGCATGCCCCACTTAGCAAGTGGTACCAGTACCTTGAGCTGCTCAAACTAAAACCCCCTAAGTCATCTCTATGGCCTCTGTCGTCATTAGCCAACCAGCCACCATGTTCCATCCACCCTACCTACAAAATATTTCTCAACCCTCCATCCATCCAATACTACTTCCTATGTGCCAGGCGCAATGGCAGGAACTGAGACTACAAGGCACAAAGCAGATAGGATTCTCGATGTACAATAAACAATAGCTGGTACCTGCCGTTACTCAGAACCTCCTATGTGCCAGGCTCTGCACTAGGCACGCTACACTAAGAAGTCTGATCTTCAAGGTACACCTGCATGCACACGGTATTTTCTCTTATTCATAGATAAAGAAACTGAGGTTAAGAAAGACTGAATCACTTGTCATGGTCACAGTCGCACAGTGTGGCAGCACCAGAGCGGGAGGCAGATCTGTCCCCACACCAAAGCCCAGGCCCTCCTCACTACCCCTGTCCCCTGCTTGGCCATCCTTGGACTGGGGGGGCTTTCTGGACCATATCGTCATTCTGGGAATTCTTGATCAGCGAGTACCTAGGATGACACCTGGCTCTCACTTTGGCAAAAAGCCCATGACAAACATCTCACCAGCACAAGAGCTGTGCAATTAGGCACAGGCTGTTAAAACACTCATGTTGGAAACCAACTGCTCTCTGCCACCTGTGCCCAGGCAGAGCTTTCTCCTGGAAATCGACAAAAACCCAAGTGCCAGGGGACGCAGAGGCTGGAGATGCTCAGCAAGATGTTCTTTCCAAAGGCGTGCTCTGGCTGCTTCTGCCCTGTCGTCTTCCTTGTCACACTGCCAATCTGGAGATAGGAGGCTGATTAAAGAAACAGCCCTAGAACCGAGCAGACCTGGGTTTAAATCCTGCCGAGGCCTCAGGCAAGTCAGCAAATCTCTCCTTGCTCCGGCCTCACCTCGAAACCGGAATTATGCTACCTACCTATCTGGGTGATCCAGGGCGTAGGAGTCAACAAGGTTTGTGAAGAAGGGAGAGTATGGTGCAGACCTGAGCCAGGGCTCAGTGAGTGGCAGCCATCTTCCCTGCTGTGGTCGCCAGGGTAACAGGCTCCCAATTGGAAGCGCCCACTTGGAGGCCAAGCGGGGCTGGTAGAGGAGACTATGTATATGGAGGACCTCGCAGCAGCTCAGGAGTTTCAGCCCAATGCAGATGGAGCCCCAGCCCTCCTCGGGGCTGCTGCCTTCCCCGTTTCAGATATTCTGCTCACTGCTTCATGGGCATATGACATTGAATTATCATGGTCCTGCAGGATAAGCATCCCCAACTGACAGGTAAAGATAATGAAGCTCAGAGAGATTAAGTAACACCCTACAAATGGCCAGTGGTAGATTTAGGACTTGAGCCTAGGTTTTCAGGCTCCAGAGTTGAAGCATTTAACCATGCCACCATTCCGGTTCCCATCTTCAGACCCTGCCCTGCTTATCATCAGGTGGGTGGTTGACGGTACTCTCACCACCATGAGTAGTCCTTGTCTTATACCACGTGTCTCCCTAACCTGTTTAATTCACCAGGTTCCCCCAGATTTGGGGCTCTCCCTCATCCTCTTCAGCAGCACCCCGCCTCCCCAGCCAGGTACTGAAGGAACAGCCAGTGTCTGCCCTCTTACCTGTTTAGCTAAAACTTAGAGGACCCCCATTTATAGGGCAACTCATAGCCAGGCAATCTGTTTGGCACTTTAATATAACATCTCATTTACTCTCTATAACAAGGCCTCAGTAGGTATCATCAAGCCATTTTTCAGATGATAAAACCAAGGCTCAGAAACGACAGCTCTTGAATGCACAGGTGGAATTCAAAGGTAAGACTGATGCTCACAGCGCCTACATCCAAGTGCTTTCACCCCCAACACGGCACTCATATTCTCTCCCTCTTTCTGTCTCTGTCCCTCCCCTTGTCTCCTTTCCTCCCTCCCTCTCTTACCCCTATCTCCCCCCTCCCTCCTTCTCTCTCTCTTTCTGGCTTCATTCCAGTAGCTGGGGCTCTTCTCTAGCTGCCAGCATCTCTGGATCCAGCCTGTCCTAACGTCCACAGATCTTAAGAGTGCTGAGTTCCCAAACCTTGGTTGCCTAGCAATAAGCCCTACCTCCCTCTCCCTTCCCATGGCCCTCAACTCCCACTCCAGGCTGTTTGCAGTAGACTTCCAGTCACTTCTCTTACCCTTCAAGGATGTCCATTTTAACCAAAACATTTAGTATAAGGTTACTGGCCACTAGAATCAGGGACTCACAATGGACATTTGCCCAAGGCCAGGACCTTAGAGATACAGCTGGCAAGAAAAGGCCTGGGGGCCAGCTGACCTGGAACTTCCAGGACCAGGAATTTACTTGACCAATGTTCACTGGGTATTCAGACTCCAGTCATAATGTACATCTGTAGCTCCACCAAGAAGCACTCCTCTGTGGGTTTTGTGATACGGTGCCCTCTGCCTGGGCCCATCCCATCCTCACCACCCTTCAACATTTTTTTTGTCTGGCAAACTCTCACTCTTGGTCCTTCATTCCATAAGAAACTTTGACTGTCAACTACTCATTAGGTAGTACTGGACTTTTCTATGTGCATGGCTGTCTCTTCTGTAAGCCTAAAAGTTCATCAAGGGCAAGTAGTGTGGATTCCACAGATCGTGGTACAATGCATGGAACCCAGTGAGTGTTTTTAGATAGAAAGGCAACAGAGGAGAAGTAAGAGAGAGAAGGAATAGAAAAAGGGAAAAGAGTGAGAAGGAGGGGAGGAAAAAAAGAAAGAGGAAAGAAGTTAGAGAAGAGAAGAAAGAGGCAAGGTAGGAGAATGAGAAAAATAAAGCAGAGGGAAGAACTGCACACAATCTACTGCCTTGGGTCTTAGGAGGGGGCACAGAGATGAGTAAGACCAAGTCCTTATTCTAAGAGAGTTCACAGTCTCCTCAGAGAGGCAAAGTCAGGGAGTGATGAAGAGAGTTTGGGGAGCAGGCACAGCAGTGCTGTGAATTGGAATAAGTCAGTCACAAATTCCAACTTGGGACACTGCCTGTGTATGGTAGGAACTGGTTTTAAATCCAGTTGTTGGTCGCATCTTCTTCTGGATTTGGTGACAGTGATGAGGTTAGAGCCAGGCTAGACATGGCTTAAATAGATAGGTTCTTCTTTCCTACAATCTTATCCAGAAAGCCTGAAATGCCTGATGTACACTGCCTAGTACAGTGCCTGGCACACAGTAGATGCTGAATATTTATGGAATAAATAGATAAAGGCATAAAATGATTAAGGAACGCAGGAGCTTACTTCGAGCATCTCGTAGGCATATTACATGATTGTTGAATGACTAAAGGAATGCGTACAGTGTGATTCCTGATACCTACCCCAACGCCTGGCACACAGTAGGTAACATGTGTTGAATGAACAAATTTCAACAGGGGCTCCGTCATCATCTCAAATTGCCATCCTAATCCCCCATCCCCTGCCTGGATCTAAAGGCAAAGGGAGGCACTTTTAAACATTTCTCAACAAGCTGATGTTTGCTGCATTGCACACAGACTAGCAAGGTCTCAGGCTGCCTTGGTTAAATGACACGGAGTTTGAAGCCTTACTACATAGTTGTTTGTTTCTCTAAGAGACTGAAACATGTTCCAGAATATTTGAGTCAATGTATCTTTGCAAACATGTTAGTACATATTTCACTTGACCTTCAATCCCTATTTAAATCCTTCTTAATCACTTTTCTGGAATCAAAACGTGTTAATTGGTTTCATAATCATTTCCAGTTTCCAAACCCCCAGTGACATTTCTCCCTCCTCCAGGCCCTTCCTAGCCTTCCCTGAGAAACTCAAAGCAGTACCCAGTTATCAAATTCCTGTGGACAAGGCTCAGGGTAGAGATGGTGCATAAAGGAGAAAAATTGCAGTTGTGTAATGACTGCCTTGGAGATTACGCAGAGGCCAAAGGTGTCATCTGAAAATATTATTATTATAGGGAAAGGCAATGTAATACAATGGAAAGGCCATGGGATTTGGACTTAGAAGACCTCTACTTAAATCTCAGCTTCCCCACACATTGGCTGCATGACCTTGCACTAGTCACAGTCTGTCTGGGCCTCAGTTTCTCTGTCTATAAAATGAATGGTCCAGATATAATAACCTCTAAGATGACTCCCAGCTCTAATATTATGGGATGTTAAAATGGCTCAGGACATTCTGATGGCCAAAAAATGAAGGGTGATTCATACTACTAGAGCAATTCGTATTTTATTTATTTTTAAATTATGGGAAAGTTCTTTTGGCCAGCGATAGAAGCCCCATTCCCTGCTGGAACAAATGCCCAAGACTTTGAAGCTATAACGTTAGGTATTAAATCTAGAAAATAGAAGGGAATAAAAGTGTGCTTTCCCATTTACAGCCTTATTAACAACTTTTACGTCGTCAATAATGTGGTCCATTTTTCAACCCCAGAAGGCAAGAAAATATTTAGCACAGGAAGAAGAGAATAAATAAAATGTATTGCCTATGTACTATTAATTACTATTTATCCAATGCCTACCATAAGCTAGACATGAGGTCAGCAATATTTCTTCTGCTAACTCACTTCATATCTACGACTGCACCATGAGATAGGCATTGTTTTCCCCATTTTGCAGATGAGACGCCTGAGACTCAACAGGATGTGACTTTCCCAATATAATATAACCAGTAAGGTAAATTTGAGCCCAGGTCTGTCTGATACTCTGACCAATATTTTTCCTATTGTATCATTTTTGAAATATTCCTACTGAGTAGAGAGCTCCCCATTGGTGGGACTAATCAAGCATCAATTAGAGATGCTGTAGGAGGGATCACTGTTCCAGAGTAGATTCTGAGTGGTTAAATTGGATGACCTCTTAAGTCCCTTCCTGTCTGAGAGTCAATGATTCTATGACCTTAAGTCACTGCAAGCAGAATAATAAGAAGCACATATCACTAAGCCCCCCTCTCCAGAAAAGCTGCAATGTGTGATCTGTTTTTTTCTTTTTAATGTTCACTATGACTATCTTTCTTCCAAGAAGAATAACATCTCTCTCAGATTCAGAAAAGTCCACAACCTGTCCCCTGGCAAATGCTGTCATTGTTCCATTCTTCTGATGATGCACTAGAACCATAGAATTATTTTTCTGCATTAAGACTTGTCTGTATAATCCCAGGAGGTAGAATGAGGAATGTGAAATTTAATTCAATAGCATAGGAAATATCCACCTGTAATCCCAGGCAACATTAAGCTGGGCTACCCTGCTTAATCATGAGTTCCCTCCTTTTTACTGGAAGTGTTCAAGAAAGTGCTTAAATACCACTTCTATATGAAGCATGGCCACGAATCACCTAAAATAACTCTTTCTTCTGCTTATTACAGCTGTTATCTCTAGAATTCTTGTAAGGAGCTTTGAATATATTTGAGCTTCCTCACTCGACAACGAACTGCGGACAGAGATTACATCTCTATGCAAGGAACTTTGTGTAACAGCGTGCTTCATGAGATGGACTCAGAGCCATTGTCTTCATCATTACTAGTATTTAATCAAGAGAAATTCCTGCTATTTCTCCAGCAACTGGGCAACTTCAACTTTGACGTCTGTAAATGGTTCCTCTCAGGGAAAGAGGAAGACAAAGCTTTCCTCTTTAAGGTGCCCTGATAGCACCCAATTGAACCCAGCACACAGTGGAGACTGAGTTCCTCCAAGCTTAATCTTCCTAGTGTGGATGTCATCCCTTGGGCACAAGAGCTGAGCATGTGTGTATAACCCACATGACCACCTACTATGTGCTAGTCACTGTGCTAAATGTGTTTCATATATTGACCCTCCACCCTATCAGGTAGTTACTCTATTATTGTGATTTTATGGATGAGGAAACTGAGGATAGACAGTTAAGTAATATGTCCAAGTTCCCACGGCTAGCAAGGGGTAGAGCCAGGACAGAGCTCCAGATATTCCAGATAAAATTATTGGGAGGGAGACTTCTAAAGGAAAACAGGGAAATTCCTACCAGTAAGAATAGATGGGGCCCCAAGGGATTAAGTGGAAAAATGAGAGGGATGTGAGTATACGATACCCATAGCTGGAAAAATGGGAAAAGCATGGAATGTGGCTGAAAAACCAAAACAGAAAATGATGATAAGAGAGCAACTTGTATTGTCAGAGCAGAACTGGCCTAGGAAAATGGAAGTCTGGGGGCCAATGTAGGAGTGGGTAAAGTGGAAAGATTGAAAAATCAGGTAAAATGAAAACAGAGAGCGGTGGATCTGAAGGAGAAACAGGGAATGCTCTCGATCAATTCTAAGCAAAATGAAGCATCCAGTTAGATCGAGGTGATGTGAACCCAGGAGCTAAGGCTGCCGTTATGCTCAGAAGCGGTTAAGGGGCTGGGGACCAGGGACGTCGAACAGTTCGTTTAGATAGGCTTCTTCCTCCTCTTGAAAAGCATGATGCTCCTTGGTGGTCTGGTGGTTAGGATTCGGTGCTCTCCCCTCTTAAAAAGCAAAGCTATTCCTGACAGTCGGGGAAATATGGCTTCCAAGAGGTCGGCAGAAGGGTTCATCTTGCTGGAGAATTCAGGTTATTAGTTGACCTCTCTGAGGAACCTAGAGAGAGCCCATGGGCAAGACCCTTAATAAAACCCTTCCTCACAAAGTCTCTAACCTCAAAGCACCTGGATGCCTCGAGGATCTGCATATTCTTGACTTTTTCCTAAAGCACCACTCTAAGGCTCTCCAAGACATTAAGTGTCAAACTGTTGCCCCATGCAGACCTCCAAATTTAATCTGCTGGTGAAATTACAACTGATATTAGAGACACTTCTTTTTGATTCTCATCTTGCAGTACAGAAATGCAAAGGAGATGCCTTGGAGATGCTAGAGAGACTCAGTGGAGGCCCTGAGGAAGTCAAGTTCAAATCTCTCCAAGTGAGATTCACATGAGCAGGCTTGTGCCTTGTGAGGATAGACCTGGGTTTGAGTCCCAGATCTGCCTGCGGGGACTCTAGGCAAGTCCTTTCCCCACTGTGAGCTTCCATAAGAGGACGGGACTAAATGACCTTTAAGGTCCCAGCAGTTTGTCTATTATTGTTATTGATACAAGTGCGCTAAGAGGCATGCTTCATGGTATATTTGAAATACACTTACTTTTTTTTTTCTTTTTTCTTTTTTTTTTGCGGTACGCGGGCCTCTCACTGTCATGGCCTCTCCCGCTGCAGAGCACAGGCTTCGGACGCGCAGGCCCAGCAGCCATGGCCCACGGGCCCAGCCGCTCCGCGGCACGCGGGATCCTCCCGGACCGGGGCACGAACCCGTGTCCCCTGCATCGGCAGGCGGACTCCCAACCACTGCGCCACCAGGGAAGCCCCAATACACTTACTTTTTAATTTCCTGCTGTCCCCTTAAAATAAAATCAACTATGTTAAAAGCAAAATCTTTATCCTTTATATACTGAAGTATTTATGGGTATAATAACATAATGTCTGGGATTTGCTTTAAAATACTTGAGTCCCTCCCCCTACTCTCCAAACAGGGATAATGGATAAAATAAAATTAGCAAAATGTTGAGATTGTTGAATCTGGGAAATGGGTAAATGGGAGTTTATTATACTATTCTCTCCACCTTAATTCAACCTTTAAAGTTTTGTGGTATTTTTTATCAATATTTTTATTTATTTTATTTATTTTTATTTTTGGCTGCGTTGGGTCTTTGCTGCTGCACGTGGGTTTTCTCTAGTTGCGGTGAGTGGGGACTACTCTGTTGCGGTGCGCGGGCTTCTCATTGCGGTGGCTTCTCTTGTTGCGGAGTACGGGCTCTAGGCACGCAGGCTTCAGTAGGTGTGGCACGTGGGCTCAGTAGTTGTGGCTCGTGGGCTCTAGATTGCAGGCTCAGTAGTTGTGGCGCACAGGCTTAGTTGCTCCACGGCATGTGGGATCGTCCCAGGCCAGGGCTTGAACCCGTGACCCCTGCACTGGCAAGCAGATTCTTAACCACTGAGCCACCAGGGAAGGCCCAGCCTTTAAAGTTTTCACAGTAAAAAGTTAAATGAATGATACAATAGAAAATAAATACATTCAGTGGGATAGTCTTTCCCTGCCCCTGGATTAAAACTCCATGACTTTCCTGCTTACCCTTAGGAAACAGACAGTGTACAGAATCTTTAAGTAACAAATGTGGTTTGTTTGTTTTTTTAACATCTTTATTAGAGTATAATTGCTTTACAATGGTCTGTTAGTATCTGCTGTATAACAAAGTGAATCAGCTATACATATACATATATCCCCATATCTCACAAATGCATTTTTAATTCAGAAATGAGAATGTACAGTCCAAGGTGGAAACCAAACCCCAACCATGATTTAGTGCTCATCTTACATCTCTCAGTTGTGGCCATTTGAGGATGGAGACTCAGAGAGGGCATGACTGGCTGAACTGCCCTTTGATTTCCCTGATCTGCCTCTGCTTGTGAGCTAAGTATGTTTTCTCATGCCTACCCCACCTCAGCCCCAGGGGTGGCAGGTGAGAAAGGAGGAAGGAGAAGAGGCAGGAAAGGTCTTACTTGGACTTGCCATAGTAAGGCAAACTGGCTTTAGAGACTCTGGGTCTTGCAGATGTTTAAGGCTGCCTCTTGGTCTAATGAGCAATTTTGAGGACTCTTTAGAGCAGCGTTGTCCTATAGAAATATAACGCAGGCCACGGACGCGAGCCACATATGTAAATTTCACTTGTTTTCTAGTAGCCACATATTATACAGTAAGAAGAAACAGGTGAAATTAGCATAAATAATATATTTTATTTAACCTAGTGTATCTAAAATATTATCATTTCAACATGTAATCAATATAAAAATATTAATATTTTACACTCTTTTTATTAATTATTTTATACATATTTGTGTATACGTGTCAATCCCAATCTCCCAATTCATCCCGCCCCACCGCTCTCCCCCCTTGGTGTCCATACATTCCTTCTCTACATCTGTGTCTCTATTTCTGCCCTGAAAACCGGTTCATCTGTACCATTTTTCTAGGTTCCACATATATGCGTTAATATACGATATTTGTTTTTCTCTTTCTGACTTACTTCACTCTGCATGACAGTCTCTAGGTCCGTCCACGTCGCTACAAATGACCCAATTTCATTCCTTTTATGGCTGAGTTATATTCTATAATATTTTATACTCTATTTTATACTCTTCATACTAAGTCTTTAGTATGAAACCGAGGCATGTTTTACACTTTCAGCACATCCCCATTTGGACATCAAATTTCAAGTGCCCAATAGCCACATGTGGCTATTGGCTATCATATTGGACAGCATAGTTTAGGGGCCCCCATGCCTGGAGACTTCCGGCTTGCTTTCCCTTGCCCATACACTCGGTGACCTGACTATACACCCCAGTTTGCCTGGGGAGTCCTGTGTTGAGTCCTGTTGCCCCAGCTTATCATTCATTAAATTACTTGGTTCTTAGTGCTCTGTTTCTCTCTCCCCAGCATCCCTGTTTGGACAGTGAATCATATGGTCACCCTGCCTGTACCTCTCTATCCTGGATGGGAGCTGGTGGCCCCATTCCCAACCTCGTTTCCAGGTTCCCTACTCAAAGCGTCGGGCCATTGTTTCCCTAGATCAAGGGTCAGCAAACTACAGCCCACAAAGCTAAGAATGGTTTTCACATTTTTAAAAGACGGCAAAAACAAAGAATATATGACAGAGATAACATGCCTCCTGCAAAGCCTAATTTACTACCTGGTCGTTTACAAAATAAGTTTGCTCACCCTTATTCTGTATCTTCTGGGGAGAAAGGAGGTCAGACCCCAGTCCACGAAGCTCCCACCACAGGCCGTTCCCTCTGGGATTGCGGTGGAGAGGCAGGTCCTTTCCCTCTGTCACCTGGTTGGAGGGTAGGAGATAGACCACTGCCTGCATTCCTCCTCCCATAACGCAGAGTGGAGACTCTGCAAGAACATCCTTAAAGGAGATCTCATCACTCATCTCCCTTTCCACTCCCTCAACCTTAGGTCATTTCCTCTAAACATCTGCAGTAATGTAATTTGGCATTTCACTTTAAATTTTCATTTCTATCATAGCTTAGTATCTAGTCAAAGTTTCAATTTTAAGCTCTGGTTACTATATTACCATCATCCCATCACCACTGTCAACACCATCATCATGCATAATGTGTTTCCTCGAAGAGCCTATGAGTTTGTTTGGGGGTAGGATCTCTTTTGTCTCATTTTTGAATCCCTGGAAGCACTTAATACAATGCCTCATACAGAAGAGATCCACAATAAACATTGTTTGAAAGAATTAATGACAATGAATTCATACACTCAACACTTCAGCCCAACTAAACAACTCAAAATTCTCTGAAGACAAGGACATCTTTTCCCCAAGTGCCTTTGCACATATACTACCTGGTATTCGTTTCCCCTTCCCTTCTCATCTACATTCTCCAAGATGCAGCTCGAATAATACAATAATAAAATTGTGTTAAAAGTTAAAAATAAACCTCTCTGATTTCCTCAAATATAAAATAACAGCCCCAGCAAAACCTTTCCAGATCCTCCCTGGAAGCATTTAGCATTCTCATCCCACAGCCAGTTACCCATATCTCTCTTTTTATACTTAAATCAGTGCACCTTATCTGGTTGTATAATTGTCTCTCTCACCAGATCTGGGCTCTGCATGTTACAGTTACTTGGGAAGGCTTTAAAATTACTGATGCCTGGGCTCCATTCCAGACCAAGGGAATCAAAAGCTCCAGGTTGGGGCCTGGGCATCAGTATTTTTTAAAATACTCTTTGGCGATCTAATATTCAACCAGAGTTGAGAACTACTGTACAAAATAGTGAGCTACTACAAGGCAAGGACCATAGCTTGTCTCTGCAATTCTATAGTTATTAGCAAAAATTACCTTGGACTAAATAGTTGTCAAATGAATGAACGATGAACCATAACAGGAGTATAAAGAATAATTTATGTGAAGTCTATTCATAGAAGTTTGTTAGAAACTGTTGTGAGATAAACAACTGTATGTTAATATAATGACTTCTGATTAACCGGACAGGTTTATTTAACCATATGACACACACAGAATGACTAGAAGCCCACATCTAACTAAGCAGTTTTCCTAATCGTGGTAAAACTAGACCCTAAAAGAAATATAGATGGGTCCTGCAAAAAGATGAACATTAAGGCAGTTCATTAGCATGGCCTCTAACCAAGTACATAAGACAGACCTCCAAAGACCCCTCGCATAATGTAGATATATTTCAAGGTTGTTATCCTACAACTGTCAAACCCAGGCTCTCCTTGCCTTTTGCTGTGCAATTTGTACTTGAGACTGGCACGAGAGTTTTTTATTAATTTGTTTGTCAAGCAACACTCTTGTAATTATCCTGCCTGTTAGTAGCATTAAGTACAAACATATCTCTTGGTTTTTGCTTGTTAATTTGTGCCTCTCCTATATTTAGAGCTAGCAATAGATGTAGCCAATCAGAAAATTGCTGGTGGTCAGGGGAGGAAGACATGAAGGCCTCTGCATGTTTTTGCTGGGAATTAATCTGCCATGAACTAGGGTGATATGGTGGAAAAGGAGCTCTGGGTTTGAGTTGGTCCCTGTCATTTACTCTGTGTCCTTAGACAGGTAAGTTCACCTCTGTGTGCCTTGCACAACCCCTCTCAGCAATGGCAGGTAATAATGAAATCTATTTCAAATGCCCAGCAGAGTTATGTGGGTGAAATAAAATAATGGGTGAGAAAAACATTTAATAAACTATGAACATCAATGCTAACATGCTTGCTTCATTCATTCACTTGCAAACTGGCTTTACACCTAATGTGCCAGGTACTGAAGGGGTACAAATATTATAATAATGATTCTTATTATTATTGTTATCATAGGGATGATGTTATTAACACGAAGTCCTTTTGGTATCTTCTGATGGTTAATTTTATGTGTCAACGTGACTCGCCATAGGGTGCCCAGATATTTGGTCCGACGTTATTCTGGGTATGTTTATGAGGATGTTTCTGGATGAAATTAATATTTGAATTGGTAAAGTGAGTAAAGCAAATTTTGCCCTCCTTAATGGGGGTGGGTTGCATCCAATCAGGTGAAGATCTGAGTAGAACAAAGAGAACAAAAAGGCTGAGGAAGAGGGAATTTCTCTCTGCCTGACTGCCTGAGCTTGAGTATTGTTTTTTTCCTGCCTTCAGACATGAATTGATACATCTGCTTCACCCCAGCCAGCTCTCGGACTGGAACGACACCATCATTTCTCTGGGACGCTAGCTTGCCGACTGCAGATCCTGAGACTTTTCAGCTTCCATAAGCCAATTTCTTATAATAAAGCTCTTGGTGTATATAAATAAAAATATCTATTTATATAAATAGATATAAGAATAAAACATAAATCTCTTTATATATGTAAACAAAACCAATAGAATGTGTGTGTGAATATACACATCCTATTGGTTTGTTTAGATATGTTGGTTTAAATATGTACACACTTATTCCCACACTCACACATCCTATTGGTTCTGCTTCTCTGGAGAACCCTGACTAACACACATCTCTGGCAATATAAACCCTTTTTTTGGCGGCAGGGTGGTTTCAGAGATAATCCTCTTTAAATATCAATAAAATTCCTTAAGTTGGTAGAATTGTTTTCAGTGCATCCATTAGAAGTAGTTATGTAAGCCAGTGCTTATTAGAATCAGCTGGCCAGCTTTAAAAAGTTTGATTCCCAGGCCCAAGACCAGAAATTCTGAATTAGCACCTCAAGGGGGTAGAGCCCAGGAACCTGGATTTCTAATGGTCTTCCCAGTACTCCAAGACTCCTCACAGCTGGGAACTACGCATCTAAGTGGTCTGACTGAGGGAACTAGGAACCACAGATCCGCCCTGGTGTCTGAAATTCCATCACCTCGTGTTCACAGATTTGGTTTCTCTCTCTTGTCCCTTGTTAAATGCAGATGAGCTAGAGAGATAATCTACAAGGCAGTTAACCATAAATTTAAAATATATTTATCCTGAATTCAGCTCTGATCGTGTTCTTCCTGGGTCCAAACACCCTTGGGGTCTCCCCACTGCCTACTTAATAAAATCCAGTTCCCCTTGAATGGCATCCGAGTCACTTCAAAATGTGACCCTTGGATAACTACAGCATCATCCTTCATGACAATCACCCACGTCCATCTCACAGTCCAGCTGGCACGAGGGTCCCACGGGTCCCTTTCTGATGCCATGCGTTGCTCCTGTTCTCACCTCTACCTGGAGGGTAGTCACTCCAAACTCTTATCCTCCAAGTTTTAGCCCAAATGGCATTTGATTCATGAGACTTCTCCAATACCTCTCCTACAGACCGCTTTCTATCAAAGCCACTGTGTTCATGTCTCCCTCACAGAATGGGAGCATCTCGAAAGCAGTGGTCCACCCTGCACACCTGTGTCCCCAGACCTCTGACCTGGCACACAGTAAGATTCACATACATGGACTGAGTTGATCCAGGCTATTTTCCTACTTGGTTACCAAAAGGGAAAAATGAAAAAGTTGGACATTTAGTTGCAAAATTCAGAAATGATACAGAAACAGGGCACAGACTGTAGGTCAAGCGGCACAGTGTACTGGTTAGAAGCAGGAGCTTTGGAGAGACACACCTGGCCTCAATTCATGCCTCTCCTACTTATTAGTAACCTGGTGGGTCAAGTTGCTTCACCTTCAGAGTCTCAGCTTCTTCATCTCTAAGTGAGGATGCTGATGGTATTACTTCATGAGACGCTTATGAGGATTAAATATGCCAAGAACTTAGCAAGTCATCAGAATGTATTATATTTACTTGATAAGCTGTACTTGTTATTAGCTCTTTCTTACTATTTTATCAATGTTTTAGCAAATGAGCACAGGCCTGGACAATGGAAGATTCCTGATTTGTGGGTCAGTAGAAAAGCACAAGAGTCCTCAAGCTAACTTATCTCATGGCCATTTCCATTTCTGAAGGGTATCCACCTCGGCGGGGGGTGGGGGGGGAAGAAAGCCCGAGAGTTATGTCCTCGTCTTTCACAGGTTGCCTCTCTTCCCTGATGAATCTCCTTAAGGAATATAGATTTATGTGTGTGCTCTGTTTCCCAATAGTTAAAGCAACTCATTTGCCGCCGCTAAGCATCCATTCTTTCCCTGGAGGTCGATTTGCAAGGTGCCTGCTCTTGTCAAGGACAAGATTGATAGACCAGCGGCCACTGACTTGACAGCCAGTGCGCTGGGGCTGGCCTCCTCTCTGTCTCTGGGCTGGAAGGAGGAATGGGCCAAACTCTTAAAGCCATCCTTGGAAATGAAAAGTGATCTTTGATACCATTTGATCCAATCCACTGCCCTGGAGACATGACAAAGCTCCCAGGCCTAGATCAGGGGAAAAAACTTAGAATAAAGTACAGAGCTGTGGTTGCCAAAGGGCACTTGTCTGTAACAAAGACAGCCCTGTTCTGGGTGCAATGAGAAAAAGAAGTACAATGTGGTGAGGTTCTCATAAAGGTGAATAAAGATGAATGGGTTGGATTTTCTAAATCCGAGGTTAAGCTCTTTATACATTATGATTTAAGATTACTTTTCTTTTCTTTTTTTTTTTGCGGTATGTGGGCCTCTCACTGTTGTGGCCTTTCCCGCTGCGGAGCACAGGCTCCAGATGTGCAGGCTCAGCGGCCATGGCTCACGGGCCCAGCCACTCCGCGGCACGTGGGATCTTCCCGGACTGAGGCACGAACCCGTGTCCCCTGTATCGGCAGGCGGACTCCCAACCACTCCGCCACCAGGGAAGCCCTACTTTTCTTTATATAATGATGATAGACAAAGCCGACTTTTTTCTTTAATGTCCTTACCTGGGTAAATAAAAGTTGACAACTCTAGGTCCTTCTCCATGTTTTTCTGCTTTTTGTTTTCCTTTTTCTTACTAGCCTATAAAATCCCCAAGAGTTTGGAACTCTCTGATATCAAGATTGAGAATGGAGGCTCTGGAATCAGAAAGACCTGAATATTGTTGCACTTTTTCCAAGTTGTATAACTTTGAGGAATTTACATAACTTTTCTGTGTCTCTAAAATAGTAACAATAACAATAATGCCCACTTTACAGGATCCTCTTGTGATTAAAAGAGATACCAGATGGCGTGTGGTTAGCACTGGGCCTGGCACAAAGACGGGGATGGTGGGTGGTTAAATAGATTTTCAAAAATTCACAATCATGTGGATAAAATATTTAAATGAAGAGCAAACTCAGAAGGAACTAAGAGGGGTGGGATAGGGAGGGTGGGAGGGAGGGAGATGCAAGAGGGAAGAGATATGGGAACATATGTATATGCATAACTGATTCACTTTGTTATAAAGCAGAAACTAACACACCATTGTAAAGCAATTATACCCCAATAAAGATGTTAAAAAAAAAAAAAGAAGGAATTAAGAAGCACTTAATTCCCCTGTGTGGGATTTTTCCTAGACTCAGCCAGTATGCTTTGAGAACTGCTGTTTTTGGACTCAGAGAGACTGGGTTTATATGCTACTTACCTGAGCTAACTTCTCTGAGCCTCTGTTTCCTCATACCATAGAATACAGTCTCCCATTTTAGAACACCAACACACCAGGCATTTTATACACATCCTTAACATACACAGCAACCCTATAAAATAGATATAGTCGATTATCATTATTTGCAAGAGTGGTGTTCTATAAAGCTATGTCAATACTGAACCATTGCTCCTAAGGGAGACACAGGGTTAGGTTCCTGTGAGCCTCTGATCATAACATTTTCATCAACCGATCAATACACATCTTGTTTTATGTGTGTTTCTGTCTAAAGACACCTTATTTAATAAATAGTGGTGATTCCTTAACATTGAACTCATGGCCCCAACAGCCCTATAACTTGTTCCCCAGTGAAACATCTCTAACACGTTCATTTTCTCCATAAAGCCCATCACAGCCTTCTTGAGCTGAGGAACACCAGACAGCACGTCAGCACTATACTTGGGGCCATGGTAAACAGTGAAATTACCAACAAAAAGCACAAAAATGTGAAACACATGGCACTACACAGACCTTGCAAAGGACACTTGTTCACAGCATGAGAGCTGAGACAAGAAGGCAGGGCCTCGCCTTGTTGGACCCCACCTGGAAATACGTGCAACGGGCAACTCAAATTTTTATTGCTCGGTGCATGTCTGCTAATGACCACAAAAGTGCCATGAGTATTGAGTTTGGGGTTACAAATAAATTTTAGTAAGTAGGTGTGTTCCTAAATAAAGAATCTGCAAAAATAAGAATCAACTGTACTATTCCCGTCACAGACGAGGAACATAATGCTCAAAGAATTTGTGTCACACAACTTGTTAGTGGCTAAATTGATTTGAAATTGGGTATATACATCTCCAAAGACCCATGTTCTCTCCTTGATAACTCTGGCATCTAGAACAGCCTGTGTCCTGGGTATTCCATCTATGAAACAGGAGGGGTGTGAATAGCTACCTCACAGAAAGATTGTGAAGATCAAATTAGCTGATGCCCTTGAAGGTGCTTTGTAAACTGTAGAGCATTATACAAATGTGAAAGAGTTTTACAAGTAGGTTCAATTAAAGCGAAGTTACACTACCTAGCATTAAGGTCAAATAAAATGAACTCCTTAATTCTCCCACAGTAGAAAGAGACCAAGAAGAGAAGCAGGACCTTGAGAGGTCCATGGTTGGGTAGCCCTTATCCCAGCAAACGATGAGAATCTGGTATTCAAACTAATTCAGTGCTGCCTCAGTGGGGCTGCTCTTCCAGGATTCCGAGAGCAAAAGGAGTACTTACAGTATATTTTGGTTAAAAGATCAAAATGCAGGTTGCATGAACTAAAAAAAAGTGTTTCTGATGTCAAGTTTGCTTACAGCTGCTGTTGCAAAAATCCATCACTGAGGACCACACACACACACACACACACACACACAAAATCAACTGCAGAAGCATTAGCCAGCAGTGTGGATACAAATGAATGGGAGCATTGTCTCAAAAACCATCTTCCAGCTACTTGCTGTGCCTTAATGAGGGAGGGGTCTTGGAGCCCACAGACTCCGTGTTAATTACAAAAGGGTGTTTAATAATTGAGGACAGACTCATCCAAAAAAGATCAAAACAATTAACCATCTCTGATAAAAGAATTGGTAAATGGGACAAAGGATTTAAAAATGTTCGTACCCTTTAACTCACTAATTCCACTTCAAGAATGCTACTAAAATGATTGGATAAGGAAAAACATTGACACATAAAGATGTTCACAGTGTACTTGCTTCCAAGTTTTAGCTTTTATAAGTAATGGGGAATTGGTTTTAAAATTATGATATATCCATACAAGATATTAAATATCATTTTAAATCATTTTAAAGAATTTTTAACAACCTGCACAAATATGCAATAAGTGCAATATTAAGTTAAAAAAAGTAAAAGCAGAGTACAAAAAGTATGACTCAAACTGTGTTTGTGTGTGTGTGTGTTCCTAAAAACAAAACAAACAAAAAACTGAAAGGAAATATACCAAATGTTAACAATCATTGATTACTTGTTTGTGAGATTATGAGTGGTTATGAGTGTTTTATATTCATTTTTTTAATTTAATTTCCAAATTTTCCACCATAAATATATACTGTTATTATTATTATTCTTTTTTTTTTTTTGCGGTATGCGGGCCTCTCACTGTTGTGGTCTTTCCCGTTGCGGAGCACAGGCTCCGGACGCGCGGGCTCAGCGGCCATGGCTCACGGGCCCAGCCTCTCCACGGCATGTGGGATCTTCCCGGATCGGGGTACGAACCCGTGTCCCCTGCATCGGCAGGCGGACTCTCAACCACTGCGCCACCAGGGAAGCCCCTATACTGCTATTATTTTTAAGATGGGGAGGCAAACAGCACAATGAAAGTACAATCCAATTTGCTGTCACACTCTACACCAAAAGACTGCTTTGATGAACAGAAGCACAGATTAAATAAGATTTAGCCTGTTCATCTAACAGGTCACTGATCTGTAAAAATATCAGATTTTTCAAATCATTTATTATTAAGCAACTAGCTGGAGTGTAGCCAACTTAATTAAACAAAGAACATGAGATGGCCTCATACCCAGAAAAGTCCCTGAGGGTCCAGGACTCTCCTTTCTTCCTCTTTGTACTGTCAGACCCTTGTGCCTGCAACAGAGCAGGAGCCCAAGAAGTATGTATTGAAAGAATGAAGGCATGGGAGAATCTGCTGCCGTAAAATCGCAGTTCAGAAGCCATCTGTCTCATCTCTCATTCATTCATGTTCTCATTCAAAGTTTCATTCAATATATATACATATGTATATATATATTATATATATATTTATACATATATACATATGACTAGGCATGGATGGGCTTCAGGACACGTAATGACCCGTGACAGTCCTACTACACAAACGAAGAACATCACGGAATAAAAAGGTATGGGTAAAATGCTAAGGGAGTTCAGAAAAGGGAAGAATTTCTTCAGATAGGAAGTTCCGCAAAGACTACCTGGAGAGAGTAGCATTTGAGCTGGGTTTTGAAGGATGGATATGAGTGAGAAAAGTGAGAGGGCATCTCACTGAAGCGATGACATAAGCAAAGTCTTAAAGGTGGGTCTTTTTAAGGTTCAGAGAAGACAAGCAATGCTTTAGTTTGGATAGACCTCAGGAAGGTAGTGGGAGGGAGGCTGAAGCCATACCTTGGGGCCTGATAACATAGGGAGAGTTCTGGATAGCATGTGAAGATTTGCTTTCTCCCACAGATAAAACAGAACAATGGAAAGTCTTTGGTAGGAGAGTGCCCTGTGCAGAGAAATGCTTTAAGATACTTGGGCAGCAGTGAGTGAAATGGGTGGGAAAGGGTGATGGCAGGACCTGAAGTGGGGCAAAACTCCCCGCGGCAAAGCTCTCCAATGAATGGCTGGGAGGCTGGGAAGAGCCAACCAGCTCAGCAGCTGCAAACTCCAGCTCTCTGCTGCTGCTGGATTTCCTTTAAGTTGAGATGCTACGGACCAGGCCTTAGAGAGATGCTTAGACTCTAGGCTTAACCACAGCCCCTACCCCTCCTCCCCCTCAGAAGCAGCTGAATTGCTTTGCAAATATATGCAGATACATGCGAATAACAAAGCCATTAACATGTGCCCTAAGCCTCAAAGGGAAAGGTTTGCTTTGATCAATGCTCATAATGGGATATATCCAAGGGGCAGAAAAACAATATCCTGCTTAGCCCAAACAAGGGAAGGTTTAGATTCTGGAACAGAATGCCAGGTCTTAGTAGCTGCAGTCCAGTTAAATATTAGGACGTATGGTTTTCCCCTTCTGCTTCCTGTCTCCTAAAATTGGAATTGCTATAGAAGAACTTCCCTCTGCTTCAATTTATCATGGCTGCAAGTACTGATAAAAAACGTGCGGGCGTGTGTGTGTGTGTGTACGTGTGCATGTGTGTGTACGTGTTCGTGTGTGTGTACGTGTGTGTGTGCGTGTACGTGTGTGTGTGCGTGTGTGTGTGCTGAATCTGACCCTGTAAACTGTGCTTCTCAAAGTATGGTCCACAGACCAGCAGCACCCACATTATCTGGGAGAATGTCAGGAATGCAGAATCGCCAAGCAGAGTCCAGTCCCGGAATCAGAACCTGCATTTTAACAAGGGATCAAGTGGCTGATTTGCATGCACATTATGAGGATCCCTGACCTACATGACCCGAGCATCCATAATTATAACCTCCTAAAGGCCAGGACTATTGCTTTCTTACCTTCAGATCCCCCAGGTACAGTGCATGGGATACAACCTGTCATCAACATAGGTCTCTCTTTCCTCTTCTTTGAAATGAGCTAATACCCATCTCAAGAGCTATTGCATGGAGTGAACAGAATATTAAATGCAAAATGTTCAGGCACAGTTCCTGGCATGTAGAAGGAGCCCAAAGTTCTAATTCCCTCTCCTTTCTATTCCTTGTTAAAAGCAATTTGTGAACTGTGTACTAATAACTTACGTTGAGCAGTTTGTAGTTTTTAAAACATCTCTCTCATCAAATCCTCGCGTTTAGGCAGCAGAAGCTGCCAGTTGTGTTTCACCAACCAGAAAAGTAGGACCCAGGTTACAGGACTGTACCAAGTCATAAGGCAGTAGGAGCAGAACTGGCATTGGAATCAGGGCCCTTCTAATCCACCCTTTACCCCGCAGCCACCCTGCCCATGATGCAGGGCAGGTCACACACGTGCCCTGTTAAAACTCTTCTACGTACAGGGAGAATCTAAGCTCTTTTGCACAGCTCAGCAGCAGACAGTGTGATGCGATCTACACCGCAGAAGGCGCCATCTGATGACAGGATGGGCACGGACTGGTGGGTCAGGTAGGACAACGTTGCAAAAAACCCAGGGAAACTGCCGCGGTCTGACCCCTGCCTGTTTCTCTGGCTTCAGCTGCTTCTTTCCTCTTGTTTCAAGTCACATTCTTCAGCCCAATGTCATCCAGACATTTCACATCTCTCTCAATTGACTAGCGTCCCTTTCACTGGAATGGGTTTGTCTAACCCTAATGCGTCAGATAGATTCTATTCACCCCTCCAAGGCCCACCTTCAACCTTTCCGCTCTGCCCTGTGCCCCTGGAGACTGATCCCTCTGGGCCACAGTGAGAGTTCCCAGGTCCTCTGGTTTCCAGCTGGGTTTGGCAGGGGATGAAGGGAAAGGGATGAAGGGAAAGAGGGGCGTGAGATCAGTATTTATTCCCTTGGCTCTTTTCTACAATGTCTCATGAGAACTGACTGGAATCTTCTATGGAAGAGTCTCACCTGCCAAGGAGAACAAGGCTATAGCTCTTTCACTTTCCTGATTCTGGTAACTGCCGCCTCCCCTCATCTCACGGGGTCTGGGTGGTATCAACTGAGCACCACATGCCTACCCTATTCCTTCTGGTTTCCTTATACCCTCACCTTTGGAAAAAAAAGTCTTCCTTCAATGGTCTCGTTTTAATATACGACTTATTTTCCGTTGCAGCATTCTTCATCCTGCCAAGTCCTATTCATCCCTCAGAACAGTCCAGCATCACTATCTCTGATTCTGGGACACCTTGGGCTTTCCTCTCACACCACTTTTACATGGTAGTAATAGTGCATGTGTTCTTGGGGCTTCCCTGGTGGCGCAGTGGTTTGGAGTCCGCCTGCCAATGCAGGGAACACGGGTTCGGGCCCTGGTCCGGGAGGATCCCACATGCCGCGGAGCAACTAAACCCGTGAGCCACAACTACTGAGCCTGCGCTCTAGAGCCCATGAGCCACAACTACTAAGCCCACATGCCACATCTACTGAAGCCCGTGCGCTCTAGAGCCTGTGCTCCGAGAGGTCACTGCAATGGGAAGCCGGCACACTGCAACGAAGAGTAGCCCCCGCTTGCTGTAGCTAGAGAGAGCCCGCGCACAGCAACGAGGACCCAACACAGCCAAAAATAATAAATAAATAAAAATAAATTTAAAAAAATAGTGCGTGTGTTCTCATCTGACTTCTTCAAAGAAGGGAATGGTGTTTTTATTCTACTTTGTAGCCGTGGCATCTAGAAAGCACTCTATAAATTTTTGTTGAATAAATCAATTAAGAATGACAAAGTTAGTTTTTCTTAAAGAAATTTCTACTGACATTTTTATTTTCAAGCATTGTTATTCTATGCTTAGAGTGACCTTTAAAAAAAAAATCACTTAGCCTGGGCCTATTCCAGGCAAACTGGGACACAGTCACCCTAATTATAGCCCACGCATAATGGTTTGATATCTAGATATGGAGTGAAATTCAAAGACTCTAAAATCGTTGGAAGGAGGGGTAAGTGTTGGAATTCTTGGATGGTCACTGTAATCCCTCCAGGACTGCAGGAACCTGTGTAATTCCCTCCACTTGAGTGTGCCCTGGCCCCAGCAACTGCTTCTGGCAAACAGAATACAGCAAAGGTGACAGAATGTTGCTTCAGCAATTTGGTTCCAAATGTGACTTCTGCCTTGCTGGCAGTCACTCACTGTCCCTGGCTCTCTTGCCTGCTTGCTCTGATGAAGCAAGCTACCCTACGGAGGGGCCCACACGGTAAGGAAAGAGGGCAGCGTCTCCCCAGCAGCCAGAGGAACTGAGCTCTCAGTCTCATTGGCTGCTAGGAGCTGAATAACCAATAAATACTGAGTGAATTTGAGAATGGGTCCTGCCGCAAACCTGGGGATGACTGCAGACCCAACTAATACTGGAGCTTAAGCTAGATCCCAGAACCCAGAGAACCCAGTTAAATCACCCCCAGATTCCTGACCTGTAGAAGTTGTGAGATATTAAATGTTGTTACTTTAAGCCACTGAATTTTGAGATAATTTGCTAGGCAAAAATAGACAACTAGTAAAGGAGTTTCTCCAGTTTAAATATCAGTGACATGGTTCTAGTCAACCAGATCCTGCAGTCAGAATGGGAAAATCAGAAGGAAATAGAGAAAAGTGTCGAATGTTTGTAAATTACAGTTTGTCTGAGTAGCACTTAGCCCAGAAATAATGACCTCCCATCCCAAAGAAGAAATCCAATGACATCACTCTATCTAGCTGACCTGAGTCCCCCTGGGCCTTAGGGCTTTTTGTCTAAAGGTGATTTGATTTTGCAGCCCCTGGCCCTCCTCCCACGTATGAATCCAGTAACATTGAAAATGAGCCACTTACTGAGCGTGATAGATTATCCCCAGAATGGCCCCAACGATCCCCTCCATCCCTGTCTATGCAGGCTGCTTCTCCCATCAACAGGTAGAGTCTACTCCCCCTGTACCTTGTGTCTTACTCTGACCAACAGAATGTGGCAGAAGCAACACAGGGCCCATGCCAGGTCTGGGCCTTAAGAGGCATGGTGGGATTTATTTTTGCATTCTTGGGAGTTCTGAGATGCCATGTTCAGAAGTCTGATTACCCTGCTGGAGAGGGGAGAGGGAGGGCACGTGGAGAGGAAGAGGCTGCAGTAGATGAGAGGGGGTGGGCGTGACCAGCCACTCCTGCCACCCAGCTGCAGTATAAGTCATGTGACAGAAACTGTCTTCCATCCTCCAGCTCCAGGTGAACTACCTCAACCGACACCACACAGAGAAATAGGAGCTATTTCCAATGAGCCCTGTCTCAACTGCAGAATCCAAGCATATAAATGGACCTTTCTGTTTTTTTTTTTTTTTTTTTTTTTTTTTTGCGGTACGTGGGCCTCTCACTGTGTGGTCTCTCCCATTGCAGAGCACAGGCTCCGGATGCGCAGGCTTGGCGGCCATGGCTTACGGGCCCAGCCGCTCCGCGGCATGTGGGATCCTCCCGGACCGGGGCACGAACCCGTGTCCCCTGCATCGGCAGGCGGATTCTCAACCACTGCACCACCAGGGAAGCCCGGTCCTTTCTGTTTTAAGCCACTAAGTGTTAGAGTGATTTCTTACATGGCAATTGACAACCAGAACTCTGAGGAGCTGAGATACCGCCGAGCACTTAGCTAGACTTTTCACCTACACCCCCCATAGTCCTTCAAGGCCAACTCTGTGACATGGGTGTTGCCACCCCCTTGAAGATGAAGAAACTGAGGCCCAGAGAAGCTAGCTTATCCATACAAGGTGGTTTATAATGTAGAAAAGGTCACACGAATCGTGAGTGAGAGTGAGAATTCACATGCTAATCATTATGACTCTAAAACGTGTACTTTACATCCAACACTGAGATAGCGCCCGGTTCAGGGCTGCCGTCGTAGTTTAGGAGAGTGGTACCTCCTGAGTTGTGAGATGTACACTCAAAGGCAGCGCCAGCCCCAGGACTTGGGAGATGAAAGAAAAGCAAACTCCCGTCCAAGGGGAGACTTGGCCTTCTCAAGGAACAGGTGAGCTAAGGAAGATGGCAGCTTTGGGAAAAGATGTGGGCATCAGGTTCTATGGGTGTTTATGGCTTGTCAATAAAAAAAGGATTGACAGTGACCTATCTAAGTTTATCCTATAGTTTACTACCACTTCTCCCATAGTTCTCCCAGCTTCCTAGCCAACTTTTCTGCTTTTTCTCCTTAGCATTTTCACCATCTAACATACTATATATCTTATTTATTTTTCTCTTAGGTCTCTTGTAATCTACAGTGGGTTGTGTAAGCCTGGGACAGTCTTAGGATGATACAGAAAGGTTGTGAGCTTCCCCTCCTCCCAGGGTGATAGCAGATTCCCACCAAATGCTGGAGCTGTTCTAATGTAACTTTGATTTAAGTTGTGCCCAATGGCGAGGAGGATGCACATACACACAGCTTTCATGGTAGATAGGAGCTTGCTTTTGTTACCGCGGAATATCCCTTAGCCTGGAGTGGGGCTGCAGGAAGTAGAGGAAAATAAATTGCTAACAAGTGAATGTCCTTCAGATTCTCACTCCAGTGAGAGGGCAGGGGAGCTGGAGAGGAGGCTGTCTGCGTAGCCCATGGGTCCCCTAATAGTAATGATAGCAGTTATCAAGTGCTTAGCCTTTGCTATTGTATTAACACATTTAACTTTCTCAACGATTCCATGAATTAGAAACAATTATTAGCCTCACTTTACAGATGAAGAAAGCAAGGCACATATAGGTTAACTAATTTGCCCGAGGTCATGCTACTAGCTGGTTACCAAAGACAGCCAGCCCAGGGTTGGGGGTTCTGCCTTGACAGTAGTGATGATACAATGATGCAGTTGGTCCAGTGTGCCCGGCCACCTCGGGCAACACACAGAGGGGACGGCTCTCCCCTTTTTGTGAGTTTATCTGAGGCTAGCTATGGTTCATACAGCCTCCACTCAAAGTGACCAGTCGTTTCATTATCTACTTTATCGCAATCCATCGAACACTCTTATTCAAAGGTCAAATTAACACTTTTATCATCATCCCAAAACATTGCAATTAGAGGCCGAAGGGCTTCTGCTAATTTTCTCAACAGTCTGTGCTAATAAAGCCCAGCATATGATAAAGCAGTACCTGGTGCAGCTGAAATAGGGTGGGATGCAATGAGAGTAGCAGGTGACACGGCCCAAGAAGCGGTCCTAGAGAGATTTGTAGGTCCTGGTAGGGAGGTTAGAATTTTATTCCAGTATTAAGAGACGCCACCTGTGGCAGGAGGCCTGTGTTCTCTTCTGCTTCCTGGGCACACAGCTGCACCACACTTTCCAGCCTCCCTTGTAGTTAGATACAGCCATGCACCAGAGTTCTAGCCAGTAGACTATAAGCAGAAGTGAAGTGACTCGCTTCTGAGCACGGGCCCGTTTATGCGTCCCATGCTTGCTCCTTCCCACTGGCAGGAAGCCCCCAGGATGCCTTTGTGTAGCAGCTGCTGTCAGGGCTCCACTCGTGACCTTGGATCACCGACTCCAGGTGTTCTTTCTCTCCCAAATGCCAGCACCTGCACCTCCTTATCAGTGGACTCTCCTCAGGGTGTCAGAACCCCCTTTGCCTGCACACACAGGTTGCTAGGAGTACCTGGGAAGGTACCGCTCCCTAGAGGCAGCCCTTAACCAATGAACCACAGGCATGGGCTCACATACTCCAGCTCCCTTCTCCTGATGGGACACCTGTGTGTGTGGGGGGCTATGGCATCTTCAGATCTTCCCTTGTGGGACTAGGCTACAGTTATCTCCCTGGTACCTTGCTTGATATCACACCCTTGCTTAATATCACACCCTTGCTTAATTTCCTTCCCTTCATGGTCCCACTTCCCCATTTCTATATCAGTTTTTTTCCCAGGAAAAGTTCCTTTTGTATGAATCCTGGTTTCAGGGTCTCCTTCCAGGAAATCCAATTTAGGATATCTTTGAAACCATGTGTTAACAAGGTCTGAATGACTCCTTAGAGTAGGGCTACCATGCTGATTTATTCACTCATTCAGGTCATAACTATCGTGTATGAGCTGTTACATATTTTTGGATCCTTTTGCTACAACAGCTAGCCTACCCTAATTACACTGTATCAACTTCCAGTTATAAGATAAATAAATACTAGGGATGTACAACGCAATTAATATAATTAACACTGCTGTAGGTTATATATGAAAGTTGTTAGTAAGTTCTAAGAGCTCTCATCACAAGGAAACATTTCTTTTTCTTTTATTTTGTATCAATATGAGATGACGGACATTATCTAACTTATTGTGGTACTCATTTCATCACACGTGTAAGTCAAATCATTATGCTGTACACCTTAAACCTACACAGTGCTATATGTCAATTATTACTCAATAAAACTGGAAGGTAAAATAAAATAAAATAAAGCCTTTATGTGGAAAATAAATTGGAGGGGGGCAAGAGACAAAATGAAGAGAGCTGTGAAAAAGTTCTTATAAAAATATAGGAGACAATTGATTGTGACTTCCCAGACTTGGACAGAGGCAAGTGAGTGTGGACATTCCACACACTTCGGAGATGGAAATGGGATTGGATGCTAATGGATTGGATGTGGGGATGGAAGAGTGGAAGGAATCCAGAAGGACTCCTAGGTTCTGGATTGGTGATGAAAAACATGGCCAATCATCAAGGAAACGCAAATCAGAACTACAATGAGCTATCGCCTCACACCTGTAAGAATGACCATCATCAAAAAGAACACAAATAACAAATTGTTGTCGAAGATGTGGAGAAAAAGGAACCCTCGTACACTGTTGGTGGGAATGTAAATTAGTGCAGCCACTGTGGAAAACAGTATGGAAGTTTCCCGAAAATATAAAAATAGAACTAGCATATGACCCAGCAACTCCACTCCTGGGCATATATCTGAAAAAAACAAAAACAAAAATTAGAAAAGATACATGCACCCCAATGTTCTTAGAAATATTATTTACAGTTGCCAAGATATGGAAGCAACCTAAGTGTCCATCAACAGATGAATATGTATATGTGTGTGTGTGTGTATATATATATATATATATATATATATATATATATATATATATATATATATATAAATACTACTCAGCCATAAAAAAGAAATTTTTTCCATTTGCAGCAACATGGATGGACTTGGAGGACATTATGCTCAGTGAAATAAATTAAACAGAGAAAGACAAATACCGTATGATATCATATCACTTATACAGGAAATCTAAAAAAATACAACAAACCAGTGAATGGAACAAAAAAGAAGCAGACTCAGAGATACAGAGAACAAACTAGTGGTTACCAGTGGAGAGGGGTAATATAGGTGTAGGGGGTGCTGGGAGGCACAAACTACTGTGCATAAGGCTCAAGGATGTATTGTACAACACAGGGAATAGAGCCAATATTTTGTAATAACTATAAATGGAAAGTAACCTTTAAAACTGTATAAAAATTAAAAAAAAATTTAAGCCTATGTACGTGATGTACAAATCATCTCCCTCCAAGTATTGTAGAGCAAACTTGTAGTTGGATCCCCTGTCATGCTATCTTGGTTCATCTTACCTAATTTTTCTTGCTTTTCCAAAGTAAAGAAAAAAGAGGCAAGTGTGGATCAAGGCTTACCAGTCAAGCACTTGTCCATGACCCTGATCCCTCACCTGGATCTCCTGTCACCTGGGTTAGCAGGCTCTCTTATACCAAAACCACAGTTTGCAAATGGCACACGAAAAGAGACTTAGCCTGATGGGGTGTTATTGAGGAACCAGGATTTACAAGCAGGGCATGAACCGGGACCCTTCCATTCTGGGAGAGCAAGTCTCCCATCAGAATCTGTAGGGTGTGAAAGGATGATCTGGACAGAGTCTCTGCTTCCAAGGAGAAAATGTCCAGATGAAAACATGAGTCATAATCTTCTCCCCACCTCAAAGTTTAATATGCATATTAAGTGAAAGTTCCCCCCCCCTTTTTTTTTTGTCATAAGACAAAAAGATACTCTGAAGCTTAATTTTAGTGTCTTCAATTCCCTGACCCCTCCCAGGCATCACAAAGACCATTGTATATTCAGGTGTTTCTCACGGGTCTACCTGTCCCTCCTTGCCTTCATCCTTCCTGCCTGGGCAGCCTCTGAGGGCCTCCCACACACTCCCCCCCCATGAGCCCTTGCTCTATTAATGATGTCTTGCTTTCTGTATTTCTGATGCTTTGATATCTGGGGTCTTGATATACGTTAGGGTTAGCTTAACCTAGAGATAGTAAACAGCTCTCTCATAGTGCACTTTTCAAATGCAAACCAACCAATCCAGATTCCATACCTCCAATCCTTAACACCCCAGGCCACTATCCACCTACCCTAAACACTCCAAGGCCAGGTACAGACAGCTAGGGACAGCCTCTATGCCCCAGAATCTGCTGAAATTATTTAAACTAGCCAATCCTAAAGCTGTTCATCCTGCCTCTTGTTCTTTCCCATGGAAACCACAGTAAAGGCTTTTGCTCCAGATTTCCCACCTCTCCCTCTGCCTTCCCACCAAATATGGAGCAACCTGTATGGATCCCGTGGTGTGGTGTGTCCCCTCTTATTGGGATCTGAGGGTAACAAGCTATTAATGACGACTGTCTCCTGATCTGGTGGCTTTGCCATACCTAAATAATAATAAACCCATATTATTAAATCTATAATAAAATCTATATTTTAAAACAAGTACCCTCAACTCAGAGCCCTCTATCCCTTCCCAGGTCCCCCGCAGCCTACAGGAGTTTACTGCCTGAGACTCATGACTCCGGCCCAGTCCTTTCCCTGGAAGCTGTAAGAAGCAGTGAAGTACAGCACTGAAGGGTACAGATTTTGGAGTCAGAATGCCTCAGTGACCTGGGGAAGGTTCTTTCAACTCTCTGTGCCTCATTTTCCTTCTCCTCATAGAAGGATAATTAAATTACCCATCTCAAAAAATTATGGTGAGGATTGAATGAGGCAATGAATGTAACGTGTTTGGAATAGTGTCTGGCATGTAGAAAAATTCAATAACTGTTAGTTGTCCCCATTATCGATATTATTAGAGAGCAAAGGGTGATAGCAAAATTAGCCAAAGAACCTAAAATTTTCCATATGGCTTTACCAAGGCTTCCACACATGGAATAAGGGGTGGGCGGCAGAGAGGAATGATTGCATATTCATAAGCACCTCCAACCAAATTAATTGATAGGGTACGATAGTAATAATGAGAATTAATTTCCATTTTAATAACTTCACATGCTACATGTTAAGTATAGGTCCGTATTACCAGCGGTCACACAATTTCCCCTTTGCATCTGTTCCGTGTTGATTATGTTGTCAGGAAAGCAAAAGTTAAATCCCTTTTTAAGGAAGAAAAAAAATCTAATTTAATAACACTGCAATCCTGTTGAAAGCAGGATTAAATCTTAATAAGGGTGGAAGGATGTCGTGTTTCATGTCTATTCCTCTTGAAGCCCTGGCAAGTTGTTCAGGGATAGAGACCATGTTGTCAAAAGACTTCACAGCCCAGCCCTGGCCTCAGCTTCCAGCATCCGTATGCAGCAGAAATCTCTGATGGTGCTGACACTTCTATTTTCACTTTTCCCTTCCTGGTGCTTTTTCTCATTAAAGCAGCTTGATTCTGTAGTTTCTACCAGTACCGATGAAGATAAAATGACTCCCAACTTTTATTTTGACCTTATAAAACTATATAATTGGTACAGAACCTTCAGGCTAAATGAGTTTCCTTTGGATCAAGAAGTTGGGTCAGAAGATTCGTAAACTTAAAAAATATACCACGTGTCTGAGTAGAATTAGCTCACGAACCAATATTTTATTTTAAGTATTGAAATGCAGGTCTCATACCCATCTCATGAAAGTTTAGTTTTTGATTTATTCATTTTTTTCTCTTAAAAATAAACAATACCTCAAAGGGTAACAAAAAGGCCTCCATCTCAATTCTCTCCTCTTTCACTCAGTCTCATAACTTGCAGGGAGTCCTCATCACCCAGTGAAACTGTGTCCGAGCTCCTAGGAGTTGCATCCAGGACCCTTGCCTGATTGCCCCACCTCACCTGTTCCTGCTTTGTCACACATATGCACCAGTTCCACAGTACAGTTCCCCAAAGAGGCCATGCTGGACCCTAGCTCTGAGTCTTTGCAGAGGTACTACTGCCTATCTGGAATATTCTCTCCTACTATTCCTTCTGCCACACTACTACTCCACCTGTAAGAGTTAGCTCCGATGTCTTCTCCTCCATGAAGCCTTTCAGGCCCTCCCCTGATGATCTGGGGCAGATGCTCTGTGCTTTCATGGAATCTCGTGCAAGCCTGCATTTTACAATCATCAAACTCTACTGCATTGATTTGCTTCCTTGTCTCTCATTCCTTGTAGGCTGAGAATATGGAGGATGGAAGTGCCTCTTTTCATCTGTTTCCCTACATAGAACCTAGAACAACACTTGGCCTATAGCAGGCTCTCAGCATATGTTTGGAGAATGATTAGCGAGAGCCAAACTTAGACAGTGCTTATTATACATCAGACACAGCTTTATATAGTATAACACCTATATCCACTCATTCAAAACCCCCAACGCCCAAGCTACTCTTATCATCATCCTCATGTTACAGTGGTAGAAGCTGGGGCATTGAGGGGTGAAGTAATCTCAGTCCAAGGTCACACAGCTAACAAGCGTCAGAGCGCAGAGTGGCAGTGTAGATTCCAGTCCAGGTGGTCTGGCTGTAGAGCACACACCCTTAAACACTACCCCATGGGCTTCCCTGGTGGCGCAGTGGTTGAGAGTCTGCCTGCCGATGCAGGAGACATGGGTTCGTGCCCCGGTCCGGGAAGATCCCACATGCCGTGGAGTGGCTGGGCCCGTGAGCCATGGCCGCTGAGCCAGTGCGTCCGGAGCCTGTGCTCCGCAACTGGAGAGGCCACAAAGAAGGGTCTCCATGACAACGCCCTGTGATGGGCAACTAAGATTCCTCTAAAGTGTTGGGACCAGGCTGGCTTCCTTGTGTCTCCAGACCATGGAGGCCCCAGAGGCTGTGTCAGGGCTGGTGGGGAAAGAATGTTCTGATGGATGGGCCACTCCCAGAGAGAGACAGAGCAAGAAGATGGCCCTGACATGATGGGCCAGGCACCTCTGCTAAAAAGGGGTTTGTGCCCCATACGAACCCCCAAGCCCCGCAGCTGAGGCAGTTTAAATGCCCACATGGTTGGACTTTTGGATGGTTGACAAACAGTAGAAGGTACACATATTCATCCTCAGCTGCCACAGCTCTTCCTTATTATCTGTCATGGGTCAAGCCAGCACTGCCCCAGAGGCCACCTGGGGCCCCGTCACAGGTGGCTGCTGGGCTGAGGAACACAGGGAGGGGAACAAAATTACAGGGCCATGGATGAAGAGATGCCGGCTTTTTCAATGTCCCTCTGACCAAAACCCGGTTGGACATCTTACCAACCACCGTGCTTATGCTCCACTCTGGGCATGCTGAGTCAGGTCCAAATTAAGAACAGTCTTTTAATGGTACCATATTTAATGAATGGAGGCTTTAAAAATGTTTCATTTTATTTTTAAAACTTCAATTCTTAAAATATTCAACGAATATTTATTCAATGCCTACAGTGTCCCAAACACTGTGAGGTACTAGGAAGCCAGAAATGAATAAAACAAAGCAAGGAAAACCCCATCTCCCCCAGTAGCTACCACTTACTGGCTTCTACCATGTGTCGGGTCTTCTAGGAGGTCGTACACGCCCAAAATTAACCTACTGAGTATACTGGCAGTGTATACATGGCACATTGAAAACATATACACAAAGGAGAGGGGCAGGGACAGGGGGAAAACCCCTTAGGAAGCACTAGATATTGCCAGAGACAGAAGCTGAGAAAGGATATTCCAGTGAGGACACATGGGCAAAGGCTAGTCACATATGAAACAGCACAGTCAGTAGTTCAATATACCTGACATTCAGAGTTCAAGGAGGGGGAGTTGGGTGACTTAAGAGGAAGCCGAGATATTCTAAGGAGCTTAGATTTATCTTGAAGGCATGGGGTACCAATGAGGGACTTCAAGTGAGGAGGAAGAAGCCTTTAGTATAATCAGGTTTGCATTTCCAAATGAGCATTCCATCCACCATGGTGTGGGGTGATCGGAATCAGGAGAAATTAGACGTAGGCATTCTAAGCGGGAGGGAGATGCACGCTAACAGCTGAAATGTGGCGTGTAACATCGGTACCAAATTTTATCCATCAAACTCAGTACAAAGGAGTGTATAATAGGAATACGAACAGATCAAATGTCCCGACAACATATCCTAGAAATAACGGATCACTGAAACATTCATGTATAGCCACCATGTGGCTGTTTCCCAACTGTTAACACATCGGTGGTAAGAAGGCAGAAGAGAGACCAAAATTCTCTGTCCCTTGTGGGCAGATCTTGTTAGCAATATACCAATTTCTCCATCAACATGAAGGGACCTCGTGGAGCCAGTGTAAACAGGGGTCCGGGGATTTGATTCAGTATTAGAAAGTTGATCCCTTAAGGTGCTATGAAAACAATATAGATTATATATATATATATATATATATATATATATATATATATGTATGTATCTTCAATTCCCAGTAGAATTTCAAGGTTAAAAAACACTTAAAGCTGGCAGGAAACACAGGGACTGCACAGCCTAATTTAAACTCCTCATCTATGGATCATAAAGTTCTTTACCTCTTCTGCTCTCACTGCTTGGAGTACCCTTCTAAATTAAGCCATCTGACAAAACCCTACTTGTCCATAACCTGTGATGTTCTCAAAGCCCCTCCCATGATGAAGCCTTCCTTGAATCCCATAGGATTAATCATTCCCTCTTTGGAGTTCTGGTAGTACTTATTGTCTGACCTTGCTTTCCTCATCCGTGAAATGGGATCACTATTGTGCCACGGAGCGAGTGCTTGGCAGAGTCAAATTGAGAGGATAATCTCAACCTAGCTATTTCATACGATTGTTAGATGTGCCAGACACCTGCCTATCTGCTTTTAGGTCTTTTCTCTGTCCTTCACTGTCAAGCCTGCCAGGAAACAACATTTCCCAAGCTCCCTTGCTCGTGGGTTTCCGAGTCTGTATGACCAATTTGAGGGACTATGGGGTGATTGGAGGATAGGAGGAAGAAAGAGGCCAGGATATTTCTACCCCCAAGTCTCTTGGCTGTGGTTGGCATCTCCTCCATGGCTCCTTTGTGGTTCTAGCTGCTGAAGGTGACCCAGGACTCTGAGATTTGCTGGTACCACTTTCTTCCTCTGTTCCTCTAGCCTAAGGGTTACAATGGCTTCCTCCCATCGCTGATCTCTGGCTTGACTCAATGTCCCCCTTTGGCTTCTCAGCTTTTCCATCACCCATGCAACCAACTCCTGTATAGAATTCTCTCTGTTTGAAATACCTGGGACATTTCTGTTTTATGGCTGGATCCTAACTGATATACTAGTCAAAGAGAAAAGGAGTGGAGAAAATAAGTAATATCACTGACATAGTGTGTCATGTTCTTGCTGTGGGTGTAAGTTCATGATTTCAGTATAGCATGATGGTTAAGGTTACAGACTTTATCAGTGAGAACAGGCTTCGGGTCTCAGTTCCGACACGTACTAAGTAATCCCAGCGTCCATTGTCACTTGTGTAAATTAGGGAGAAGACCAATATCCATATAGAGAGTTATGAGGATTAGTGATCATATTAGCACCGAACCCAGCACATAGTACTCACAGTTAGCTATGATTATTAACAACAAATAATAATCCAAATAAACCTATGAGGCCGGGGTTATCATTCTTCATGACATGTAAGGAACTGAGGTTCATAGATGTGAAATAATGTGCCCAAGGTTATATAGCTGATGGACAGAGACGCTAGGATTAAAATCCTGACTCCAAGTCTTTGCTTTCTCCACTTTACAGAGTGGGCTCACCGATGGAAACACACAGCTGGAAAGCATAACGTATGTTCCAGGTGTAAAGTAGGAGCTGTGCGGCTCCCTAATAATTTACATGCACTTTTGTTTGGAGCAGAGTTTGGGAGGAGTCAGAATCCTGACAAATGCTCTCCGGCAGGCAGACCAAGAGCACTGCAGGGAGAGTCAGGGTCAAGGTCAGCAGCAGGATGTGCTTTGCCATTGCGGGGACCGCCCCCCACCCACCGCGATCTGCTGTCAGGGGGCTGCGGGGCGGACCTCCCTTTCTCATTACTGGCCTGCTGAGGGGGTAAGAGCTAATGGACTGTTGGTCCAGGGGGAGAGTCGGCAGCTCCGCACAGATCGTTCCTCAGCATCCAGGCCTGAACCTGTGACCTGAACCCCTCGTGCAGGGCCACTCCCCAGCCCCGAGACGGCCGGCGTTAAGATCCCCTCATTACTGGCCATGCAGATTGTTCCCGGCGATAATGAGGCCGCGAGAGAGGAGACAGTCCTGGGGGAGATTCGGAGAGCCGAGCCTTCTACAGTGGCTGAGATCCTAACCTGATATTTTAGAAAATTTCTTTCTAAATTGCCAGGAATAATTTTCTCCAGGGAAACTCTGACCCTTCTCTTTGTCTTTCTTCTTAGACTATGTGCCAAAAGACACGTAATTCCATACCCACTCTCCCCTTCCTTCCCTCCCATCTCTGGTTTTCTCTCCACCCCTCCCTGCATCCTTTCCTCCACTTCTCTCTCTCTCTTTTTTTCCCCTGTGTTCTTTCTCTCTTTTTTTCCCTTTATTCTTCTATTTCTTCACATGACATAGTGGCACAAGCTCTGGAACCAGATATCTTCGGGGTTCAAATCCCTGGTAGCCGAGGACCGGGGGCATGTTTCTCAACCTTTTGGAGTTTCTGTTTTCTTACCTGCAAATTGAGACTCAGCGTCTCGGGATTTTGAGATTATTAAATGAGTTCATTTATGTGAAGTCTTGTAAGGTACGTGGGAACATAACTGGCACAGAATAAACGTGGGTACCTTCCTATATTCAGAAAAGCTTTATTGAGTTGAGTCTTATTACATGTGAGGTCATGTGGTAGACACTGGGGGACAGAACAAGAACTGGTTTCTTCTCCCAAGGAACTTTCCCATTTTGATACTGAAGGAAGGCCGGGGAATTTTGGCTTTTTAAAAAGTAAACGGAGATAAAGGTTGTGCCCAGTGTATATCAAGTATCCAATGGGATATAAGTATTTTTTTCTAAAGCCAAGCAAACTGGGGTAAAGGACACCATGGTAACGGAAATGTTCATATAGTCCAAACCACTTACTTGGGCTGAAGCCTTGCCCCTGCAACAGGGTATGTTTGCAGAAAGAATAACTGTGTTTTTTTTCCTATTCTTTTCTATTAATTCTATTTTCAATTGATATTTTTCTAATGTAGGATTATGAACTACTTTCAATCCCTCTGAAACCAGAAAGACTGTGAATAAGGTAACAATGGAACATCAGAGTTTTATTCGCATTTTTTAAATTACTAGTGAGGTTGAATGTATTTCCACATCAGCTTTCAGCTATACTTTGCCAGTATCTCTGTTTTATGATTTTTAACTGGCTACTATCTATCCGGTATCTTTTCCACCATACTGTGAGCTTCTAAAGAAGAGAACCTGAGTATAACTTATCTTTGCACCTTTTGTGCAGTATGGTAAAGCATTTCAGACTGAGCGGGTGTTAAATAAAAGTGCTCCTGCCACGTGCCAGACACTGGTGCTGGGGACAAAGAGGTGGGAAGCTCCCAGGGATACATTGTAAGTCCCATGATGCCTGTACTCTGTGGGCCACTCACTGAATGAAGGAGGCTGACTTGGCGCTAGTGGCCTGGGTTCCAACCCAGCTCTGTCGCTTTCTGGCTATGTGACCTTGGGCAAAGTTGCCTCATCTCTCTGGGTCTCAGTTTCTTTAGCTATAAAATAAGGACATTCTAGATAAACTCCAAGATCCCTCCTAATTCTTATCATGACATGATATTTATGCACATGTTGAGGCTGAAAAAGTATGTTCAAATGTTAGTTATTTTAAAAGTGTTGTTTAATTATTCTATGGATTGTATCGAGCAGTGCTGTCCGAGAGAAATTCGATGCAAGGCATGAATGTGAGTCACCTTATTATAATCTTAAACTTTCCAGCAGTCACATTTGAGCAAAAAGAAACAGGTGAAATTAATTTAAACGGCACATTTTTCTTTAACTGAATATAACCAAATAGTATCATTTTAACAGGTGGCACTAATTATACTTCAGGTTCTCGATAGCCATGTGTGACCTGTGGCTGCCACGCTGGACAGCGTGGTACGGGAAGCGGTGTGCGGGAAGCTGGCCTTTGCTGCTGCGGCTGCCCCCTGAGGGGCATACAAATGAGCGGCATCTCACAGAACATGGGGGATGGTGCAACGAAGCTCCCGGCCTGGGTGTCCTGCTAACTATTATCACATGTTCAAATCTGAAGACCCTCATGCCATTCCATTCATGTGAGAAATATGGGATCTTCTGCTGACACTGTCTCAGGCCAGGAAGTGAATCAGGTCATCTCTCTGTCTGACCTGAAAGTCTAGTCAAAGACTGTGTATGCAGAATCCAGAAATAAGAAAATATAAATGATCTGCACTATCTTTACACTCCTTTCCCATGACAGTTATGTGCAGAGTCATTCAGCAGCCACACTGAGAGACTCTCCAGGGCCTTTTGAGTCAACAGGGAAAGAACTGATTGTCTGGTGTATTTTGATTCTTTGCAAATTGGTACCAAACATATGATATACATGTTGGGATCTCCCAGTAAACAGGACATTTGATTTGCTGGAAACATTCATTTTGGGATAGTGGAAAGAACATGGATTTTGGAGTCAGACTCGGATTTGACTCTTAAATATGTCATTTGCCGTGTGACCTTGAGTTTGAAACTTCATCTCTTTGGACTTCAGTTTCCTTATCTGAAAATGGGAAAATCACTCTTCGTTTGCAGGATATTTTTTAGTATTAAATGATGATTATTTAGTCAACAATATTTATTGAGTACATATTACATGCCAGCCATTTCATATGATGCCATATACACAGCAGCAAACAAGATAGGATCCATCTATTCCTTCCAGGGGCTTTTAGCAGGGTGGAAAAACAAATATTGCTTAAAACTGTTAGTGTATGAAAAGAGGACATGCAGGGCACTATGGAAGCATGAAGTTGGGAACCTTATGTGGGTATTTCTCAGGCAGAGTCCCCTGAAGAAATGATATCAGTGGAGACTATAAGAATGAGTAGAGATCATCTAGGACCAGGACAGTACGGAGAGGTACAGGGGATGAACAGGGCAGCATTCCAGGCAAACAGAAGATGTGCAAAGAACTGAGGCAAGAGGCAGCATGGCTCATTTGAGGATCTAAAAGCAGTACAGAACAGAAAGAGGAGACCAACAGGGCTAGAGATTCATGGGCCAGATCCAGCAGGCTCTCATGAGCCTGAAAAGGTTTAGGCCTGCATTCAAAGAAAACGGAGCTATTGGCAGATATAAGAGAGAAGAGTCATTATTTTATATATATATATATATATATATTTAATCTTTCTGGCTACATAGTAAAACATCGATTCAGTTATGGTGTGGAGAACAAAGTAGAGGCTATGGCAGGAATAAGGGTGAGATACGATGTGTCGTGTGGAAGTGTGATCAAGAGGAGGGCATTAATCTAGGCAATATTTAGGGGCATGAGAGAAAATTAGCCAGACTGCCTTATCTTCATGATGCTCAGTGCCATGTGGCTGATTGGTTTTTGCCTGGTGCTGTGCTGGTCCTAAATAGCCACGGTCCATTCAGCAAGCATTTCCTGATGCCCTACTCCATGCTGCATAGTGGCAGAGGTGCCGGAGATACCCCAGTCAATACAAACAGACCAGAATTCCAGCCCTCATGGAACTTATGTTCTCTTGGAAACATCATAAGGATAAGACATGCAAGTAGCTCCCACATGGTAGGCTCCAAAAAGTACTAATTCGCTTTCCTCCTCCCTTTTCCAATTGTGATGGAAAGCACCCCAATTTCTATATTTACATTTAAACAACTCTCTATGAAATCACTCTGCAGTCTAAACCAATACTGTGATTCCAAATGAAAGTAGGAGGTTCCCATGGTGGCAACCATACTCTGTTGGTAACACCTAGGTTTGGATTTGACTTCCCATCATCTCACTGAAGCCGTGGTCCCACCTACTGCCTGTGGTTATTTTCACTTGTACGTAATACTGAAGGGAAGAAAGAGAGGGAAGAAGTTAGGCAGGAAGTATAAAGCTGCCCAGAAATCAGGGCTTTCTTCTTGCCAAACATGAACTACACACCAGCACCACGGTGGTCCTTTAAACCACAAATCTCCACGTGTGACATTTTCAACCCCATTTGACAGATGAAGACACTGAGTCTTACAAAGTTTTCTGGGTAGAGAAGCTGGTCTGTCTGACTTGATGTAGCTAACCTGTGTTTCAACCTTGGCTCAGTTATGTATCAACTGTAAGGCTTTTAATCCTCAATCTCCTTTTAAAAAATCAGGGTTAAAATGTCAATTTCACCACTTTTTTTTTTTAAATAGATCAAAAAACATGGTCTATGTAAAGTGCTTGGTGCACAGAATAATTATCAATAGATTTTAGTTGCCTTTGCTTCTTCTATTCCCCCACTAAGAGATAACATCTCAGCTCCTGTATCTACAATTTAAACAATTACTCCTGGCTTAAAGACTCCACCAGTGTAAAGTATTCTCTCCACTGCTCCAGCCTTTCTCATAACCTCATGCCATTCGTGCTTGGTCCAGCTTTTTTGCCTCAGCTCCTTCAGGCCTCTTGGATTCCACGTTTCCGCCAGCAGATTGGCATGGGGAGACCAGCTTCTGTCTTTGCGAGCACAGACCACCACATTAATGAGAAGTATTTATACGCTGTGCGTTGAGAAACCCACAACTCCTGACTGCAATGCAGGAAGGGCTGCCTGCAAGGCCGCTGGTTACAGCTAGACATAAAACCCATTATCAGCTCATTGGCTGTTTGGACATAAAACCGCATGGTCCTGCAAAGGTATTTCCCTGTTGAGGGGGTAAGTTTAATAAGAACCACAGATGACAGTAAAAAGCACATTTATTTCCCATAACCTACAGAAAGTCTTTATTGCATGTAGGAAAAATAACAGGCCTCTGTGAATTACTGGTCTGCAATTCCACTGAGGAGGTTTGGGGCATGGAACACAGTGGGGAGAAACTGCTGTTTTAAAATCCAGGACCCAGAGCTGAAGAGGCAAAGGAAAAAGATGAGTTTTGCTGAGAAACAGACGACAACTCAGTATCAAGCAATGGTCCAGCAGGGCCACATTCTCGAGGGCATGGGCAGTCTTTCTACTCAGCGGCAGGTAGACTAGGGCAAAATTACTAAGCAATAAGAACATTCTCCTGCCAAATAATTATTTTCAAAACAACATCATAACCCATCTTTTCACTGGACCCTTACAATCTAATTGGGGAATAAACAAAAGGGATTATTGTCCCCATTTTACGGATGGGGGAATAGCATTAATGTGAGATGTCCGGGACTGCAGAATGTACTGCTGTGGCACTCCAGTCCTTTGGAGACCATGGGCTCTGCAGGTCTGGCTCCTGTTACCCCTCTGACCTCACTGCATTCAGTTCCCATGGTGCTGCATGCTTGTTTCTTCCCAAATGCTCCCACGGGCTCCGGCCTCAGGGCCTCCACCCTTGTCCTTCCCTCTACCTGGACCATCCCTCAGGTATCAGAATGGCTTCCTCCTTCAACCCCATTCAGATCTTTGCTCCAATATCACCTTCTCAATGATTCTTCTTGCAGCTGTATTTCAACTCTCAATCCCATCCCAAGTATCCCCCCTGTCCCTTTTCTGCTTTGTTTTATCCACAGCACTGATCATTTTCAGGCAGTCTGTTGTCCTTATTTGTTTGTTTATTGCCTATTTTCCCCATCAGAATGTAAGCTCCACGAGGGCAGCGAGTTTTGTTGGCTTTGTTCGCCACTACCTGCTAGACCCATGATGGGCACACACAAGATGCCCACAAATGCATACTGAATGGGTCAATGGACGAATGAATGCTGGACAGAGTGACTGGCCACCGGCCTTCACGAGAGGCCCCACTGGGACTTCCCTGGTGGTCCATTGGTTAAGAATCCGCCTTCCAATGTAGGGGATGCAGGTTTGATCCCTGAACTAAGATCCCACATGACGCAGTCCGACTAAGCCTGCGTGCAACTACTGAGCCTGTGCGCTCTGGAGCCCACGTGCCACAACTAGAGAAAAGCCCGCATGCCACAGCTAGAGAAGCCCGCGTGCCACAGTGAAGAGCCTACGTGCCGCAAGTAAGACCTGATGCAGCCAAATAATAAAATAAAATAAAAATAAGAGAGGCCCCACTGCAACAGACTGCTGTTCAGTGTTGTTCATAATAATAGCAACAGTAGTGAATGTTCACTGAGTATGTATTACCAGTGCCATGCACTGTGGTAAGTACTGAAGTCGTATTGGTCTGTATAAACATCTCAATAACACCACACGGAGGCAGATGCCCAAAGTCACACAGCTGGTTGAGATGGATGGAGTTAGTGATGTGAATGCAAGCCTTTCTCACCCCAGATCCCACGCGCATTCTTTTTTTTTTTAATTGGAGTAGAGTTATTTACAATGCTATGTTAGATTCAGATATACAGCAAAGCGATTCAGATACACACACACACACACACACACACACACACACACACATATAGGTTCTTTTTCAGATGCTTTTCCCTTATAGGTTATTACAAAATATTGAGTATAGTTCCCTGTGCTTTACATTGGTTATCTATTTTATATACAGCAGTGTGTATTCTTAGTGTTAGATTATAGCGACTTTCTCACCACCATCTAACTTGCCTGTTTTCTGGTGCCTAAGCTCTCCCTTTTCATGAGTATTCTAACGCAAGATGTTGTCTGTCTGCCTCTCCAGATCCACTCTCTAGCCCTCTCCACTCGGCTCAGGGCCCCATGAGTTTGATACACGTGGACTACATCAGTGGACCTTCTTGTTCTCTGGCTTCCGGTTGGGGCCGGCCAGTGGGGTCTCAAAAAGAGACCAGAAGGAAGAAGGAGTCAAGGCAGGGTATCTATTCTCCTGGCTGTCTTCTCCCTCTGTGGTCACCTTGGGCTGGCTGCCTCCCTCAACTAAAGGTTACAGCTCTTCTCAAGGTGGCCCTCTTCATACAGTGTTCTGGTTTGGGTTCCAGTACCTGCTTCCTGAGCTGCATCTTTCAGATTCAGGGGTAAGAGCCTGGTGTCCTGCTCTCTTGTGGTTTCTTTATGCCTTGCGCATACCTTGGTAAGCAGCCCCTTCATTAAATCCTCCTTGAATTATCCTAATCCAAGCCTGCCATCTGCTTTCTATGGCGACCCTGACTGATGACACATGTGGTGACCTCTGAGCTCTGAGTTTTCCCTCTGGCCTGACTCAACCTGACTCTCCCTCCTTCAAAGGGAGTCTGCATTTGATATACGTAAAGTGCTTACCACAGTCCTTCATACATGGTAAGTGCTCATGAATGTTGGTTTATGATTATTATTTATTATTAGTCCCTTCAGAATCAGGTTCCTATCTTTGTTTCACTCTCATTCATTTCCACTCCCCTTGACCACCTTCGCTGTACTGGGTTGAATAGTGTTCCCTCAAAACTCATTTCTACCCAGAACCTCAGAATGTGACCTTATTTGGAAAAATGTCCTTGCAAATGTAATTAGTTAAGTTAAAATGGGGTCAGACTGGATTAGGGTGGGCCTGTGACCGGTGTCCTCATAAGAAGAGAAAACGGAGACACACACAGAGGAAAGACCGCCACATCAAGACCGAGGCAGAAATTGGAGGGATGCAGCCACAAGCCAGAGAATGCCAAGGATTTCTGGCCACCCCTAGAAGCTGGAAGAAGCAAGGAAGAATTCTTCCCTAAAACCTTCAGAGACAGCGTGGCCCTGCCAGCACCTTGGTTTTAGATTTCGAACCTTTAGAACTGCGAGAGAATACATTTGTATTGTTTTAAGACACTCTGTCTGTGGCGTTCTGTCACAGCAGCCCTAGGACACTAGCACACCCCCCAACTGCACATCACAGCTAGCCTGAACTTTGAGCTCAGTGGACATAACTCTTTCTATCTCCAGGTCTTTGGATAGACTGTTATTGCCTGTTCTTAGGAGCATCCTCTCCCCTGATCTCCACTTGGCCACCTCCTGCTTGTTAATTTCTCCATTGTTCCACTTCGTCTGTGAGGTCTTCCCTGACCCTCCAAGTCCAGTTTGGGGAAACCCCTCTCTGAGTTGCACAGTGCCCTGAATCTTTGCCGTCATGGTTCCCATCACATTACACAACAGTTATGTAGCTGTCTGTCCATACACTGTAAGATTCATAAGGACAATAGGGGCCACTCTCTTATCCTTAGCTGTATTCATAGTACCCAGCATGTTTTAACGCTGACTGACGCTCATTGAGTGCTTACTACACGCTCAGCATTGTGTTAAGCACTTTATTTGTATGAACTCATTTACTCCTCCTTGCTTCCCTGTGAGGTAGGTACTATTAATTTCCCCATTCTACAGTTGGCCATCATGGAAAGCATGGGCTGAGACAGAAAGGGGCCCATCTGCGTTATTCTTGGCATTCTTCCAGGCGTACTTTGCAATTCCACCAGCAAACCCCACCATATGATTTCGGTTTCCAAGCGCAAATCCATCGTTGCCTTAAACTCATTTATGCTGTCCACTCCCACTCTATCTCCCATGCTCGACTGCTGCATGGTGCAATAACTCTCTGCCGGCCTCCGAACAGTCTTCCCAGTAATCAAGGAGGCACAATTGAGTCAAAGTGTTAATATTTGCTCAGCACCAAGACCAGCCGGAGGCCTCATCCTTCATAGCAATGCCCGCTGGAGCTCCAGAAGAGCGGGACGTTCAAAGGCTGCTGCCCGAGGCGGGGATGGGAGAGGCAACATCTCATCGTGTAAAAACGTGCTCCCTCTCCCCTAACCTGGGCTTTCTGGCATACAGATGAGAAGTGGTTTAAAGTAACATAAGTGGAAACTGGACACCCGTGCAAGCTACTGAATCCTGGAGTCCCTGATTCCTCATTCATTTATTCGACTGCCATATTTTAAATACGGACTCTGTGTCAGGCATTCCACTAGACGCTAGAAACCCAACACACAAGAAAGGAAGGAATTATCCTCTTCCTGGCCTTAGGTAGGACCACACCTGCTGCTTGATGGCCCTCTGATCTATCTCAGTTCCTTTAAGACAACTGCAATGACTCACTGAGAAAAGCGAGGAACTCAGCAGGGCCATTTGCAATGAAAGTTTCAACCCCACTTGATTGTTCCAAGCATAGCCCTGTCCCATCCTGCCTCCCTCACTCCATCTTGTCTCTTAGCATGAATTGCTGGTTCAGGATCCTCTTCCTTCTCCCCTGGGCTGTTCACTGCCATCACACCTTCCCTGGAAATACCACAATGGAGTGGCCATGAGTATGGTCTGCTACGTTGTAGCTCTATCGTCATAGGGAAGCCTGAAACCCCAGGTGCCTTTTTTTCATCCTTAAGATGATGATGAGAATGACAGCAACTACTACTTTGGAGGGTTGTTGGGACAACTGAATGAGTTACCAGGCAAAGTGTTTAAAACAGTGCCTGACCCACAGTCGGCCCTCAGTAGACATGATGAGCTAATTCTATTATTAATGTTGTTATTACCTGATTGACGCTGGGTACACACATGAGAGAGCCACTGTTAAGTCTCGTCATCTCCTTCTACTTATATATGTAGTTATTTATCTGTTTAACAAATGTTTATCAGTCAGGCACTAGGCCCCATGTTGGGAATTATGGGAGGTACAGAGGCAAGTAAGACATAGTCCTTCCTTTCAGGGAGCACATGGTCTAAAGGGCAGACAAGCAAGGAAGGATTACTGATAGCCCAATGTACAAGTGGAATCCTTTACACATTTATCATTTTTGTTATTTTTTTAATTTTTAAAAAAGTTTTATTTTATATTGGAGTATAGTTGATTTACAATGTTGTATTAGTTTCAGATGTACAGCACAGTGATTTAGTTATACATATACATATAGCTAATCTTTTTCAGATTCTTTTCCCATATAGGTTATTACAGAGTATTGAGTAGACTTCCCTGTGCTATATAGTAGGTCCTTGTTGATTATCTATTTTATATATAGTAGTGTGCATAGGTTAATCCTTTTTAATCCTCCCATCAACCTAATGGAGCAGCCCCTCATTATCGTCATCCCATTTCACAGATGAGAAAGTAGAGTCAGAGTGAGGTTAAGCAATTTCCCCAAGGCTACAATAGCCAGGAAATGGCAGAGAGAGGATGCAACCCAGGCAGTTGGCTCCAGAGCTGATGCTTGGAAGTCCCTAGGCTATGCTGCTGGCCCAACACTGAAAGCCGTGATAGGAAAGCTTCCTGGAAGAGTCTGGGAAGGCTGCATGAAGGAGATGGATACTTGACACATGAGAGGGGTTTTTTTGTGCTCTGCAAGGCCAGGCATACCAAGCTAGGGGAGAGAAGGTCCTGAGCAAAGATGTTCGGGGGTAGTGGGTTAGTGTAGGGATGGCAGGAGCTGGCCTCTGTGTTCTGGGGGACGGTGGCAGTGGGTGGAGGGAGTGTGGGAAAGGAGCTGAAAGTTAGGTGGAGTCCAGGTTAAGGAGTCTGGACTTTTTCAAACCAGAGGGTGCTGAGTTCTTTCTCCATTCTCTGCTGGCCCCTCCAAGCTGAGGAGCAGATAGAGAAGAGAGCCAGGTTTGTGGCCTGGCTTCTCTGTATTACGGTCTAAGCTGCAGAGAAAAAGCTATTAAGACTTGTGTGGACAGACCAGTTTTTAACCCTAGGTTACCTTCTCCCTGTTGTGTAACCTTGGAAAACCCTCTTCACCTTTCTGTGCCCATTTTCTCCCCTGGGCAGAGAGGGACTGGTTAGAGCCGCCTTACGGAGGAGGTAGGTAGGAGGTCAAAGTGAGAAAGTACAGGTGCTCAGGCAGGGATGACTTCTTTCCAAGGGCTCTTCCTTGCTACCCTTGCCGCCCTCTGGGGAGCTTGTGAGTGCAGGCTGGGGAACCTGCCTGAGCACCCATTAAGTTCTGGACTGCCAACAGGAACGCTCGCCTCGGGTTTTGTAAGTGAGTGCACACAAGTCCTAGGGTAGACTGCAACTCAGCCGCCTCGGCCAGGAGCCATGGGCTGCTAGAAGAAAGGGGACATCAGCCTGAGCAGTTTCTCCCCAATTCCCTTTGCTCGCACACCCGCTCCTGCCGTGACGTCACATTCCGATGTGGGGCATCTGGCTCCTCGGCAGGAGGATGCCACATTCTAGCTGCGGGAGGCCACGGTTTGGGGAAGTCAGCCAAGCCAGGGGCTGTCTGCTTCCCTGCTGTCTCCTCCAGTGCTGCCAGCAAGAAGGAAGGGGAAGAAGGACGGGACCCTGATCCTCAGAGACTCAATCCCCTTCCTTAGGCAGAGCAGGGGACCAGTGGGGGCTGGAAGAAGAGGATGCTCAGGGGCTGAGATGAACTCCAGAGCATCCTCGCTGGCCCCATTCCTTCACGTGCATAGCTTTGACATTCCAGGGTGTGGAGGGTGAATGCAATGACAAGTCTACGGGCTTTGGAGTGAAATAGACTTGGCTCTGAGCCCTGGCTTTGCAACCTTGAACAAGTTGCTTAGCCTTTCTGTGTTAGTTTCCTAGGGCTGCCATCATGAGGTACCATAAACCGGGTGCCTTAAACAACAGCATTCATCATCTCACAGTTCTGGAGGCTAGAAATCTGAGATCTAGATGTTGCTGGGGTAGGTTCCTTCTGCGGGCTGTGAGGGTGTGAGGGTGACTCTGTTCCATGCCTCTCTCCTGGCTGCTGGTGGTGTGCAGGCAAAATCTCTGGCACTCCTTGGCATATAGAAGCATCACCCTGACCTCAGCCTTCTTTATCTGGAAGTCTCCCTCTGTGTGTGTGTATGTGTGTGTATGTGTGTCCAAATTTCCCCTTTTTATAAGGACACCAGTCATATTGGTTTAGGGCCTATCCTCAGGATCTCATCTTAACTAACTACATCTGCGATAACCCTATTCTCAAATAAGGTCACATTCTGAGGCACTGGAGGTCAGGACTCAACATGTGAATCTGGAGGGGGAGGGGACAATTCAACCCATAACTTCCCAGAGGCTGTTTCCTTCTCCGTGGAGTGAGGACAATAAAGCCAGCTTCCCAGTGCTCTGTGACAGTTAAATGAGGCAGGAAAGGGAAGTACCTGACATAGAGCAGTCAGGAATCAGTAAATGTGACTTCCTTGCCCCAAAATGGGCAGAGAACTCTCTTCCATGACACTAACCTGCTCCCCATAAATTAACCGAATTTAGTATCCTAACATGTCCCTAGTAGGAATGTAAAGACCATTTAATCTAACTTCCATTTCAAAGAGTGAGGAAACTGAGGCCCACAGAAGGAAAATCGTTTTGCTGATTTAATGACTAGCCTTGGGCTCAAACTCATTTTTTTGCTTAGAATAAGAAGCCATCTCATCCAGGGAAACTTTACTATAGTAAAATATCCTATTTATAGCTCCTCACTTCCCTATAATAACACTAAAAATGTGTCTCATGTAGCACACGTCATCTTTCCCAAACCTCTTCCACAGCCATCATCTTGTTCAAGCTTTACCACAACACAACAGAATCACCCAGGGCACGGATAACTTGTCCCCATTGGACAGATTAGGAAACCGAGGCTCAGATTGCTACAGAGCTTGTCGAAGGTCACAGGCCTAATCAATGAGGAGGTAAGGATCATAACTCGACTCTTACTAGTCTTTGTTCAGGGCTTTCTCCTCCACTGCATGGGTTTTCATGTGGTTCAGTCACTTTCCAAGGGGAGAATCCTATGCAATTCAAGGAGGGCTTCTCTCTCCATGATTCCAGCAGACCTTGGCTGGTCTCCAGGCCTCAAAGACCTTCTACATGGCTATTCCAGATTCCTTTTTGAAACACTCATCTTTCATCGTGCCACTCTGCCACTCAAAGACATGCAAAGACACAAAGCTACCACATGGGAAAACACACCGAGGTCTCCAGGTCCTGCTCCTGGAGCAGGCTGGAAACACTCACCATGGCGCCAGGAATCCCATCCTCAATGCACCGTCAGGTGGGACATACGACAGAGGGCCTGCTTGGGCACACAGGTGGCTTTCTGTTTTGAGACAGTGTCTCAGCCCTCTGCAACCTACAGACCCAAGAGGAGTGGAAACCATGTGTTATGCTTGCCCTCCCATGGATGGGCCCAGAAGAACCTACATCAGGACCTGGGTGAGCTATTTGCAAGAAATGTCAGGAATGCACACAAAAAGAGACAACTGCATGTGGGCGTGGATGAGCGTACAATTAGAAAGTTCGTGAAGGCCAGAATCCAATATTTCAGCCTATGAGCTAATATCCTTGATTTATTGATTAACGAATTGGTTCATTCACCATGCACCAATCACTGATGCAGGGAGTATCATGGGATAGGTCCTGGGCTTGGCACTCTTTAGCAGTTAGCTGGACAACACAGTCCCCATCCCCAGGCAGACACTGGTCCTGGATAGCAGAATATTAGAAGAGGCCCATAACCGGAATTGTTTTAGGGATAGAAAAGAACAAAATAATTATGGAAAGTAAGGCAAGCGGCAGAGCCTTTCGGTTGCTCTGGGGTTACCATGCTGTAAATAACAGCACGTAGAAATGACCTGGGGGTCCAATAACTGAGAAAAGGTACAGGTCATCTTGTCATACGAGGGGGAAGAATGACACCTTTTTCAATGACTGAAAATTAACCTCATCATAGGAAAAAAAAACGGGCAATGTTTTGTGGGAACAAGGCTCCCTGCACATAACCCCACTCTGTAGACCAGAAGCACTGTCATCTAAAGTCAAGTGTAAAGCCCAGAGCCCCACATTGAGCACACATTCAGTCTACTTAGGAACCAGAGAACTTGAAGTCTAAACTTTTGTCAAGCCAATTACTAGCTAGAGAGCTCAGAGGCCTTAGTTTTCACCTGTGAAATGGGTATATTCACAACCAAAACCTTAAGAGCCAACAATGTAGACTCTGTGGTTTCCCTGCATGGTCTCATTTAGTCCACAATGTAATCCTGTGAATTGGGTCCCAAGTCATTATGATAATTCACACTGGGAATATGACACATGAAAGGGGCAAGCAAGTTGCCGTTTCCATAGCTACTAAGTAGAAGAGACGATCTGAGATCTTAACACCTTTAATAATAATAATAACTGCTTCCCAGTGATGAAGTGAGGAATAAATGACACCACAGGTGAGAGAATTTTTCAAAGATCACCAAGTAGTACACACATATGAGGGGGCTTATTATTTCTTCCCTTCCTGGGCATGAACTGACTCTCAATAAGCCAAGAAAATTCCATTTCCAATCCTACTCTCCCTTTATCCTTCAATTGTTACAGTAAAAGGAGGGCCTAGGGATTTGGGAAAACAGTCAGGAGCCAAAGAACCAGCTACGGAGATGGGAGATGGGAGAGGAAGAAGCATAGGGCCTCGTTGTACACAGTTTGCAGATGATTTGCTGGGACCAATTACTCTCATCTTAATTAATGAACACACAACCCACAATCTGTCTGAGAAATGTGATAAAATATGGCCCGTGTCTGGAGGTTGCAAGTGTGCCAGCCCTGAGATCTGGAAGCACCTTACTCCACCTGCTGGACTGGGAGTCGCCATGGAGACCACATCTGAGCAACGAGATGACACTGAGGTTTGGTTCAAACCCCCTCTCTGAAATGTGTGTGTGAAGAACTTACCGTTGGCTGGCCCTGGACTAGACAGGGTGGACTTCTCAGAGTAAAGGCAGGCCACCCTCTGCCCTAGAGCGCTGGGAGAGGAGGGTGGCTCACCAACTGAAGCGCCTTCTGTGTGCAGAATAAAGACGTGGCGTACGGTGCCTGGCGCTGCAGGGGATTCCGGGGCAGAGGCCGAGGACACAGACCTGATTTCTAGTGACTTCGCCTAGACAATTGCTGATGCCAGCAGAGAAATGTACAGAGTGCTTACTCTGAGCTCGCACTGTGCTACTTAAGCGATTTGCATGCATTACCTCATTTAATCCTCACAACAACCCGTGAATGAATTGACCCTTTACCGCTAAGATTTGTTGAGCACTTACTCTGTGCGATTCATGCTCTAGGCCTAGCATTTAAAAGCTCGTGCCAGATCGCTGGCTGCTAAGTGTCACAGTCAGGATTTGAACCCAGGAAGTTTAGCTCCAAATGCTGAGGGAACTTAACCATGATATTATACCAAATTCATTCACCTGATATTTGTTGAGTACCTTCGAAGCAGACAAGAATCTTATATTTTAGGATAGGAAACTGGAGGTGAGGGGCAACTGTAATAATCAAATCCAGTTCACGACAGACTCTGTTCGTGCTATAGAGAAATTGCACCCGGTAAGAGTGGGGCGCGGTGGTCTCCTTTTGGCTCTGAGGGGGCAGAGCCACAAATGGGTGGGTCCCCCTGAGGCCGCTCTGAGAGTGAGGAGGGTGTAGGATGTTAGCATGTCCAGTGCCCTGGGGTCCATGCCTGGGAAGGAGGCACAGGAAGCAGGGGTCCCTAGAGTGAGACATCAAGCTGCAATGCAACCCCAAGGACAACTCTGGCCAAACCAGGGGGAGTCCTGGAGCTGGACCTGCCATGCAGAGCTGTCCGATTTGGGACTTTATCTCTCCATGTCAACAAGTCACTAGATGCGTGCTGCCCAAGGAAGAATCTGACCTTGGACGAGGCAGCTCTCTACTGGTGAGCAACCCCGGGAGGGGCCAGCAAGCAAAAGCTGTCTTCCCACTGCAGTCCCAGCAGCTGGGCCAACAAATCCGCCTTGAAAGGGGACCTGGGGGCACCCCACAGTGTCCCCCACAAGTGGTAAGGGAGGGGGCTCTTTGTGGCTAAATCCTGAATAAAATGGAATCACGAAAGTGATGAGGAACCCCAACAGCAACCCAAGCAGGGGGGTGCTCTTCCAGTCGGGGAACATCCTGAAAGCAATAAATGGGTACACGAGACACTGTGAGACAGGAAAGTAAGTACACACGCAAGTCCTATTTTAAACAACCCCTACTCCTGAGCAGTGGAGGCCTTCAGCAAGACCTGCGCTATTTAGTTGGAAAAACAGACTAATTTGTTAGGCTTAAAACTCTCATAAAACTATTATTTGCTACGTTATAATGATCTTTCAGATTTAATTAACCACAATTGCTTTCAATCAACAGTGTGTGTGGCCATTAAACAAATAATCATAGATACAAAATAACATTTAGTGTATGCCAGGCCCTGTTCTAGGCGCTTTATATATATTGATTCACATAATCTCACAATGATCACTTAAAGTAGGTGTTATTTTATGGGTGAGGAAACTGAGACACAAAGAGGTTAATAACTTGGCCAAGGTCGTGTCACTAGTAAGAAGTAGAGCCAGACTTCAAACTCAGGCACCCGGGCTCCCAGGCAGGGCTCTGGAACATGTCCTTGTGCCCTTGCCCCAGGAGTTCGCTATGGTCTTAACAGAGTCCAGCCCAAGGTGTGAGAGTCCTGCTCGGCAGATATCACCAGGCATTGTAATCACCTGTTTGTCACTTGTCCATTTTCCGCCCTGCAGTCAGAGTGATCTTTTCCAAACAAAATAAAATATTCCCCATTTCAAAGGCTGAACTTCCCATCTGGCCCTTGTGGCTCTTAAAGGCCTGGCCCCCTGGGCCTGTCTCCCCAGTCTAGGCCTACAGTTCATTCCCCCAGCATCCCAACACCACCTCAGTGCCTTTGCACATGCTGTTCCCTCTGCCTGGAGTATCCTCTCCCCCTCTCAGTCCCCTCTTGGACTAGTTAATTCCTTCTTGTCTGACAATCTTGGATTCCCTTGTTATTCTCTCTCATTACACATTTCATTTTTCCTCCATAGTATCAAATATAATGTTAATTCCTTACTTGAGTGATTCACATCACATTGTAAACGAAATAAGCAATTGTGTAATTCGTTGTTTCATGCCTATTTTTCTACTACAACGTAAGTACCAAAAGGAGAGGAACTTTGTCTTGTCTATCACTGTACAGCCCGGTCCCTAACACAGTGGCTGGCATAGAGAAGGCCAGCGTTAATGCATGAGCTTCACTGATAAAGCAGAAGAGGGAAGGTCAAACTAATTACTGGCTTCTGACACCTTAGGGTCCTCTCCTGTAAACAGTGAGATCTCCTCGCTGTGGGAGGGTTAGAGCTAATATATATAAAACCCCTAGTGGAGTCCGGCAATTAGCAGCCCACCAATAATCAGTACCTATAATAATACCATTTCTATTATTTTATTAGTAACATTACAAAAAGGAGGGGTATGGCCTAGGGTTTCAGAGTGCAGACTCTCCAGACAGCACCCTAGAATCAGATCCCAGGTATGCCCTTTACTAGCTGCGCTGGGCCTCAACTATCTCATCTGTAAAACTGGGGTAATGAAAGTTCTGTACTCAGGGGCTGTGGTGAGGGTTAAAAACGAACTAAATAAGGCATTCAGGACGGAGTCTGGTACATAATAAGCTTCATCTCAACAAATTTCATATATTATTATGGAAAACAGTAAAAAAGCAAGACAGATTTAAAGGCAGGCTGAGCATGAAGAAAAGAAGACAATGGATCAGGAGCACAATTCTCAAACATCTGAAGTGGGGTCACTTCAGCAGAGGCAATAGAAGAGGCACAAGGTTTCTCCGGTGAAACTCCGGAGTACAAAACTAGGATCGAGGTGTAACATAGGGCAGGAAGATATTGGCTCAGCAGATGAGATGCTGGATAAAATAGCAAGTGTCTCATCTCTGGAAGTATGCACAAAGGGGCTGACCGGCCACCTGCCAAGAGTGATGTAAGGGAAATTGGATGGGAGGTTATGGTAGAAGCCCTTACCTAAAGGTCCTCATGTCTGTACGAGTCTGAGACTGTAAGCTTCTCTAATGCTTCCAAACTCCATGCTGAAATGTTTTCTTTCTTTAATTCAGCTACCTTTAGGACAAAGGGGACATATTCATTCACCATAGGTCAGGAACATAGCAAAGCTTAAAAAGTTGTCTGCACGGATTTCTGGAACATTCTAGAACCTCAAAAGGAATGTCATGGGTTAAACCAGCACAAATCTCTGACTCTTGGGTTCGGTGTTCCTCCAAATTGGACTGCACGAGAGTCAGTGGGACCAGAGGAAAGCAAAGGCAACTCCAGTGTGTTTATTACCATCACTCTGCTTGGGATTACACACACTATGGTCTCCACGGGCTTCACAGGCAACCTTGGCCCTGTTCCCAGAGGGCTGGATGTGGGGACCCCATCTCTGCTGCATGAAATGAGCACACAAAGGCATGGAAGGAGGTTATTGTGGCAGGAGATGGCAGGAGCAAACTAGGCAGGCTATAGGGCTGATCCGCCATATAACACAGTCCCTTACATGTCTCCCCCCACATTACGTAATGCACTTTCTCATTCCATAGAGAGCTCAAAATAACTCTGTGAAATAACTTTTATTGTTCATTCACTCATTAATTTATTCAATGTGTATTTATTGAGCACTTACTATGTTTCTACTTATTGCACTCTTACTGTATACCAGCTCCTATTCTAGGTGCTGACCAAACTCATCCTTTTAACTCTATATTTGAGGAAACAGATACAGAGATTAAGTGACTTACCCATAGCTTTCAATGGGTGTGCTAGCCTCTAAGAACAACATTATTCACTCTCATGATTTAATTAAGATAAATAATTAGATTCACCAGCATCAGTGTGAGTAATAATAATAACTATTGTTAGTACTTGGCAGTCTACCAAGAACATAATACATAACTCACCCTGTGAAGTGTGAGGGCAATTACCCCTGTTTTAAAACTAAATATACTAAGACTGAGAAAGAATAATAAACACGTTCACCCAGTTCTCCCAGACAGGAAGTAAAAAAGAAAGTCTGCTATGAGAATACCACTCTGTGACCCCAAATACCTTGTCAGTATAGCACACCTATAATCAATATTTAGTGTCGCCATTTTGAAATGATATCCTATATAATTCATCCATTATTTAATGGTAATTTTCCAAGAACCCAGTGAGAAAGAGAGCATTATCCCCATTTCAGAACTGAGAAGACTGAGGCTCAGAAAGTTTAGGGAACCTGTAGTAGATACAAAGCAGTAAGGCTTTGAACCAGGACTCAAACCCACACCTTCTGATTCCAACACCCTTGCTTTTCTCAGTAACCCCCATTACCAAATACCCATCTAAAAAGCCTCCTATGGAGAGAGGGAAAGCTACTGGTGTTGCCCACAGCATCAGTACCCCAGTCGTTCCCTTTTTTTTTTCCTTCCAGACATCCCAGGGAGAGGCCTGGGGTTCTTGGTGGGGTAGTACGGAGAGAAGCACATGCCTCGCTCAGTACTAGGCCAGGCGCTTAGGAACCGATCCATCAGGGAGCTGACACAGTTTCAAATGCTCAGTGTCCTAATTACTTGATGATCCGTCATCATGATGATCCGTCATCACAGAGATGGAATGGGGGAGGGGCAGGAGGATCGCGTTCAGCTTATGCCTCCACAAAGGAAAGGCAGGTAGAAAGACTTCAGGCGCAATTTACAGGAGAGAAATCTCTGCTGAAGTGCATGATCAATTCCAAACAGTGGTCCAGGGAGCGGCAGGAAGGGGATTGGCATTTATTGAGCACCTACTATGTGTCTGGCATCTATGACCTGGATTACCTGGATTAGCTCATTTGATCCTCACTGTGATCCTACAAGAGGGATTAACATATGCCATTTGCAGGTGAGGAAACTAAGGATCCTGGTGGCAGACAGGCCTGAGAACTAGGCCAAGGCAGATCAAGAAGCTTAGACTCACTCCTGCAGAAGGACACAGATAGTTTTAACCAGGACAGTGGTATGGTTGGAAATGGGTTCTAGAAAAATCACTCTGTTGTTGTGAACTGAATGTATCTGAGAAAGCAAACACTGAAGGCAAAATGTTTAAAAGTATGTATTCAAGATATAATGAGGGCCTGTCACTAGGATATACAAATGAGGAGTGGCTAGATCTGTCAGTCATCAGAAATGCTAAATCCACATCTCTAGGAGGCCAACTGGAGGCCAAGAAGTGGGAAAGGAGTAAGAAGGGTCTGTGCAGCTAGACGGATGCAATGGTGTTGCCATTCCCTGACATGAGAACGCAGGCTTAAGGGCACACGTGATGATTTCAGTGTGAACATGCAAGGAGCCTGGGGCTTCCAGGTGGGGATGTCCAACTTGCAATGGAAACCAGGGTCTGGAGCTCAGGGGACAGACCGGATGGTGGGGAAGTCATCAGCATGGAGTTGACAGTTGAAGCCAAGGGCATGGGTGGAGCTACTGTGGGCGGAGGCACAGTGAGACATGTGAGTGGAGAGCAGAACGGAGCTCTGGGGACACCAAGAAGATCAAGAGCAACCCAAAAGGCTTAGCAAGACCGGCCAGGACAGGAAGTAAGGTGGAGAATCTGCATTTGCTTATAAAAGACTAAGTCCTCTTACACTGGATATTCATTACGAAATGAAGGCAGCTGCTAGTCCAGCTGAGGCAACACTGTCTCTGATGTGATCTGTATCATCCTGGGAAAACACACAGTGTGGATGGGGAAGGATCTGGAGTCCACATGAGAAACAACCGAGAACAGTGTCTACACCAGAAGAGAAAGTGAGCTGCTGGCCTGCTCACAGAAGAGTGTACAAGGACCGTGGCCATGACTCCCCTCCACGAGCAGGTGCTGAGAAAAGCACGGTACCATTGCCCTCTGACACGGCATTGATGTTTGACACACAAGTGATGCCAACCAAATATGGAAGTGGCCATTCCTGAACCTAAAGAATGAATGCATGGAGAATAATGCTTATGGCTACCCAAGGCTAGAGACTCATGAAGTACCTGTGACCTTGTCAGCAAAATAATGGAGACAGATACCTTCCCACTATCCTATTCTTCCAAGTAGGAATGATTGAGAAATTCATGGAATCATAGGATCTCAGAACTGAAAAGGACCTGAAATGTCATTATCCTGAATGTTAATTGATGCATTAATTTCCTAGTTAATTCATTCACTCTACAAATATCGATGGAGCACGTATCATTCCCAAGCATTGTTCTACGAATGGGGGACACAACAAAGAACAAAACAGACTGTAATTCCTGCCCTCATGGAGTTTACATTCTAGTGGGGAACATGCAGAAATAAAAAGGTAAGTGAGTAAAGTACAGTATGTTAGATGTTGAGCAGTTTTCTGGAGAAAAATAAAGCAAGATGATTTAAATAAATAAATAATGCAGGAGAGTTGCAATTTTAACCAGATTAATCACCATGAACTCTTTTTACAGTAGTCTCAATGAATGGTCTCCCCTCCCTACATTTGCCTGCATACCCATTAGTTAATTTGACGTTTATTAAAAACATGAAAAAGTCAAATGTCATCATCATCACCAGAGCTAATTTATCAAAGATTTATTTCTGGGCCAGTCATGGTGCTGATTGATTCACAAGCACTATCTCATTTTATCGTCACACTAATATGAAGGCGTTACTATCATTATCCCATTTTAAAGATTAAAACACACACACATACACACACACACACACACACAGACACGGAAGTAAAAAACGCTAGCTTTCACAGCTCTGGGCTTAAAGTGCAGCCCTACCATCTACATAATGGTAGGAGGGTTACCTAACTTCTCCAAACCTCAGTTTCCTCATGTGCAAAATTGGAGACCAGACCTAGCTCACAGAGTTGGTATGAGAATTAAAAGACATACACATATGACAAGGTAGGAGTCAAACCACACAGATCTGTCTGATTCCAAAGCACACACCTTTGAGCACAAGCTATCCTGACTTATTTTTTGAGCTGAGGAGATTGCTAAGCAGCAATGATTATAGTAATGGTAAGATGAAAACAATGATATGATCATGCAAAATATCCCTGACTCAGCAGCTCAGCCCATCAGTTTAGAAAAGAACAATGACATTCTTTACAGTTCTCAGACCTTGAATTTCTGCCAGGGCTGAAACCAAAAGAAAAGCAAGACTGTATTATCTATCACATCAAATTTCTCCAGGCTTCTCATCTACTTCCCAGACTCTGTTTCTTCCAAATAGATAAGTAGGTGTGCCCCTACATACACACAGCCCTGGCCATGATAACAATCGCCAGCACTTTTACAGGGCTTCTGTGATAGAGCGTAAACCAAGTCCTTTACACGTAATAACTCATTTAATCCTCACCAACAGTCCTAATGAGGCAGTTACTCTTATCATTATACCTGTCTTATAATGGGGAAACTAAACCCCAGAGAGGCCATGTCACTTATCCATCACATGGCCACTAAATGGTTGAACTGGCGTGTAATCCCAGACACTTTAACGTCAGAGTCCACGCTCTCGACCCTATGCTGTACTGAAGTAGTTGCATTATTCAAATCACCATGCTTTCTCCCACTGCTGTCTTCACACATACTGGCTCCCTGTCTGGAATGTCATTCTTTCCTCTCCCCTCTTTCCACATTCCTACCTGACTAAGTCCAAGTGTCCCCTCAAGATTCAGCTCAGGATCATCTCCCCTGAAAAGCCTTCTGTGACCCCACCCACCTCCACCTTCCATAATGAGTATCCTCTCCTCTTCCCTGGGCTCATACATGCTTACCTCTATCATAGCACCTGAACAGATGCTCAAAAGATTCTGTATTATCCTCCCCCCACCTCACACCCACCAGATTTGACTTCCTTTGAGCCTAAGACTGTATCTGGTAGCATACCTGGGTCATAGTAGGTCCTTCATAAATATTTCTCGAGTCTATAGCCAAGGTTAAGTGTGACAATATTAGATGTATTGATGGTTGCAGCTCCAGCGTGCATACTTTCACGGACCATTTCTTATAGATTTGGAAATTCCAACCGGGGAATTTCAAACCAAAAATTCAGGGAGAGTTTGGAGTAGAGATGGGGGAGCTGACTGGCTTAAGTCAACTTGTCTCTGTGACTTGTGCAGGAATGCACACATAACCCAGGCTTAAGGCATTCAGTGCCACCCATTACACTATTTAGAATAATTTGGAATGGACGACTGACTTATAAAGGTATAACCACAGGAAACTTGGAAATTAATTCACAAGCTAAATAAACAGAAATGTTACTCTGTTCCCCAGTGGAAGTAGGAGGCATGGAGTCCATGGGGATTTTATCAGTTATTCTGAAATCACAAGGAATGAAATTGGCTCCATAAAAGGTAGATCAAAGAGACAGAAAGAACATCACTTTGTGATACTGATGAGCCATAGGTTCGAACCAACCTTGAGTTCTCCCATACCTATGAACTTCTTAAATATATAAGCCAATAAACCCCACTATTGTTTAAGTTTCTTTGAGTTGGGTTTTCTATTATTTACAACCAAATGCACTCTAAATATTTTCCTGTCCAGCTGATTTCAGTGGTTGGAGATGTGAGGAAGAGTATACAACATAAAGGAATAATACGGGCAAAAGCAAAAAGTGGGGAAGTATAACACATCATGGGAGATATTACTGAAATTGTACCTGAACTTCACTCTGTGGTTACTGGGGACCCATGGATGGTTTTATTTTTTTTTATAAATTTATTTATTTAATTATGTTTTTACTTTTGGCTGTGTTGGGTTTTTGTTGCTGCATGCGGGTTTTCTCTAGTTGTGGCGAGCGGGGGCTACTCTTTGTTGCGGTGCACGGACTTCTCGTTGCGGTGGCTTCTCTTGTTGCAAAGCACAGGCTCTGGGCATGCGGGTTTCAGTAGTTGTGGCACATGGGCTTAGTTGTCTGCGGCATGTGGGATCTTCCCGGACCAGGGCTCGAACCCGTGTCCCCTGCTTTGGCAGACGGATTCTTAACCACTGTGCCACCAGGGAAGTCCCCCATTGATGGTTTTAGAGCAAAGGAGAACCTGTTTCAAGCTGTGTATTAGAAATATAACTTTATGTCATTAGGCTTCAACTACTATTCTATATCTACTTCTCTTTGTCTTTAGTTTTACAGGTTACTATTCATAAGGAAAGAATAATAATATCCCAAGGTTTCCACTAATAGGTAAGAAAAGGGATCTCTGAAGTTAAGTGGAAAATGATATTCTCAGGGAAGATTCTGGGGGAAAATGCTTTTGAGAAACAGATGGTATCCCAGAGCCTCAAATCTGTTGGCTGATAACACCAAGGCAATGAACTTTATGCCAACAATTAAACTAGTCTTCCCAGTAAAATGGCAAACCCCTCAATCACATGGCTCCCAACGATACTGCCAGTATGAAGTGTTTAGATTCCTCAGGGGAAAATAAGATGAAAACTTTGCAGCAGCAGTAACTAAAAAGAGAAGATCACTGTGTAAGAAGATAAGGGAAGATAAGTAACATTTCCTCAGCAGCTAGTCAGTGCCATGTGATGTTCCAGGTGGTTGCTGCTCATCAGCTTACTCCATCCCTAAAGAGCGGGGATGCAGACTCCAGACGGCATTACTCCCAAGGTCCACCACATCACGTGTGATTTTAAAGTTTTGAAGACTGAATCACGATGGTGCTAGGCAGATGCTCCCCTTCTCCATAGCCCAGCTCAAATACCACACCTTTCATGCAGTTTCCGTAACCCTACTCCCCCTTTGGCTTGCTCCTTCTTAGGGTCCAAGAGCACCAGCTGCTTATCCCAGACAAATGAACATCCAACCACCTAGGGAACGGAGAATATCTTTTCTTACCATTTCTGCTAGTTAGGACGTTTTACTTGTTATTTTAATAGAAAGCAATTCAAGGTGAATTGAGAAGAAAACTGGGTATGGTAGTTATCAGAGGACATTCAGAAATAGTCTGGGTACCACTTACTAATACATGGTAAAGTTCACTTCATTCCTTTAACAACAAATGTAGTCATGTGACTTGTTTGGCCAATGAAATTGCGAGCAGAAGCAATCTGTCACTCGCAAGAGGAAGTTTTAGAGCCAGTGCACATTTGCCACATTTACTTCCTACCAAAGTTATCGTGGAAGCATGTCAGGCTACTGACTGCATCTCTGAGTGAGGATGATATGAAATAGCTTCCTGGTAGAACACGTAGGTTGGCACATAGAAAGAGCAAAACCTATGTGGTATGAAACCACTGTGATCTGGGATGTGCTTGTTACAGAAGCATAAATTAGCCTATCCTGACTGATCCAGAGGGCTGTGTTATAATGACACAGGAGTGTGCTCTGGAGCCCAAGGTTAGACATGCAGCTGGGCTTCAAGAAGGCACTAGAACCAGGGCCTATAAAGCGGCCCAGCTCTCTCTCACCTGTGTTCCACTCTGCGTGTGGGCGTTGGCCTCTTTTCCTCCCTCCATCTCCGACTGCTTCTCTCTGTCTCTGTCTCTGCCTCTCCCTGTGGGTCTCTCTGTTTCTCTTCCTGCACCCCTAGTCCACCTGGTCGGGGAGTAGGGGGAAGATGTTTTTCCAAATCTTTTGAGTTTACTTATCACAAATCCCTCATCCTCCTCTGTCTGTCTGTCTGTCTCTCTCTCACACACACACACATACACACATCATTATTTGGCTTCATTCCCAAATTACCAGGGAAGGGACTCTGATCAGCTTAACTTAAGATCTGGGGCCCACCCCTAGTGCAATCAAATATGGCCGGTGGGTGAATGAAAGAAAATGGCCATCGATGAGGGAGGCATTTAAGGTGAGTTATTGCGAGTTAGACGTATAATAATAGCGGCTAACACTGAGACAAAGACTCCTCTGTGATGGTTATGGTTCTAACAGCATTATGTCTATGAACTCTCAAAATCCTCAGAAAACCTCTGAGTTAGGTACTAATATCACAAGCCCCATCGTACAGATAGGAAAATGGAGACACACAGAGGTAGGTTAACTGGCCCAAGGTCACAGCTGATAAGAAGATCAGAGATGTGAACCCTGGCAGTCTCACTCTTATGGGAGTCCCTGTACTTAGGCCCAGTGCCATGCTGCCTTTTATACTGTAACTGGCAACTGCTATAAACACCTTGTCTCTTGAAGCAGAATAGAAATCCATGACAAATATCCCTCATATGTATAAGAGTGTTTTCCAAAAGGAAGGAGCCAGCGTTACTAACCACTTTGTAGATGCATCTATATTAAATGATTGTTGTCACTGAATGGTAGGGAATGTCTCTCAAGAAGTTTATTGACTTGCCCAAGTTTTTATAATTAGTCAATGACAGAACCCTGACTCCGACCAAATCTGCTGATTTCAAATCCAGCACACTTTCAGAACTATCAGGGTATTTCTGCTGATGCCAAGAATCATGAATAAATCCTGTTCCCCTTCTGCTTCAGTGCCTTCACTATCACTGACGGCTCTGAAGGCAGTGACAGAGGGCTCTTTCCAGCAGTGATGCTGGGGAAGCTGAAAAGCCAACTTCCGGGCCATCCCCAGCTACACCCTCCAGCACCAGGCTTTCGTAGTATCATCTGCACCCCAAGCCAGAGAAGAAGAATCACTGAGCTCTGGAATGCAGAGTCGGCAGGAACCTGAAATCTCACCAGGCTAGGGGTTCTGGGCTGGGCTCCATCCCAGCAGCAAACTGGAGAGGGAACCAAGAACTTGGGAACAGGCCAGGTGGTCAGAGTGGACACACGTGGAGAGGTCAGACGGGGAAGCTGCAGCCCGGTGCTCTTTGCGGGCGGGATAGGGAATTTCTTCATCTTCACCCTGGGTAACTGCACGTCTGACTTTTCTAGACCCTTTTTCTGAGGACAGAGTTCCTACTATTCCATCAGGCTGTGCTGTTATTGGTTCAGGCCCTGAGAAGCTGGAGCCTTAAGGGGCAATGGTTGTTGCTGAGATCTGGGGGGAGGGGGTGGCTGGGACAGGTGGGGGATGACCTCACGCACACCCCTTCTCTCTAAGGAATAATAATCATTAATAATGATGATGATGGTCACCCCCTGTGAATCACTTGTCATGGGCCAATCACGAGCACACTCATATGCTGATCCAATCCAACTATTCAAAGAAGAGATGATGAAAGCTAAATGATGTCCAAGATCACAAAGCAAATAAGCCCAAACCCAGGATTTGAATTCCCACCTGTCTGATTCCCCAAATGTTCCTCTGCACAATGCTGTCACCCCAGGGGGCAGATGAACCGCAGCAAGTCGGGGAATGGCCTTGAAATTGACCAAATGGGCTCATTACTCCCTAGATGAAGAGAAGAGAAGGGAAAAGGGGAAGTCAGGAAAATAGTGAGAATGAAGAAGACAGAGACAGCAATGGATAGGAAGAGAGAAATAGCAGGAGGGAGAGACACACCAGGAGAACAAAGCTTGCATTGACAATCGTATGTAATTCTAATAGGTCCGGAGGAGAGAAAGGTGGAGAAGGATTACAGGCTGGGCAATTGTTCTTCTAACCTTAGCTCCCCAAAGATCAATGGGTGTGCCAGCAGTCTAATTGACTAAGTACGCCTGCTATTCCTCAAAGCCAGCTGCTTTTCCAGAAGAAGAGAACGAGAAAGAAAAGATCAGCAGTTTCCAAAGACTGGGGACCAAGTCCTCCTCATGCTGCTTCTGCACCTGGGAATCCACACCGTACCTCTCAGTGCCCAGGGGCGGGGGGGGGGGTTCCCTCAATTCCCAGAGGGCAGGGTGTAGGCACTTGGCAATTATTGATCCTAGATTTCTGAAACAAGCAGCACTGAGCTCCAAGCACTGCTCTGCTCCAGAGTCTGAGAGTTCAAAGACAGGAGACTCCGTTTCTTCTCTTTAATGATTCACTTTGTCTTTCCTCAGTGCCTTTCACAAAGATCCGCAATTTACAGCTGTCTGTGGACATGCCTGCCAGCCCCAGGGAAGGAGAGGGGACGATCAGAGAAGGTAAGCAGAGCCCAGGTGACAAGAGAAACCCCTCTACCGCGTGCCTTCCAGCATGGAGTGCCTCCTTGTTGGGGTTCAGGCTCCCTCTGCCCTTCATTTGCTACTTTCAGGCTTTGGAGAGACACAATACTCAGAAGCTTTCCACCTATTTTCTTATCTTAATTCCTTAAAGAACTACTGCCCTGAATCCCTAAATTCTCTCTTGTTTGTGTGGCTTGCGCTAAAGAGTTCCTTGCAAATTAGCTCAGTGACCTTGAAGAAGTTACTTACTCTACCTATACCTCAGTCTCCATAACTATAAAGTGGGGATAATCAATATATATACATTACAGTGTCAATGCAAGCATCAAATTGTTGCAGGAAGGGGTCCCCCCGTCTCTCAGGGGGAAGTTGTTAGGGGAACCACTGACTGAAACCGCCCGCCCTACCCAGGCACCACAGTAACCACTTGCATGAGTTATCTTATAACAGGAGGCCCTGGTAAGGAACGCAGAACTAACAAGCTACCGCCAACCAGAAGAATTCAGGAAAGGTCAAAAGGAGAGAGGAGACTCCAGTCCATATGTCCTACCAACCTCCCAGAATCCTCCTCACTGGAATCCATCTTGGCTGAGTGATGCGCGTGCCACCAGGAAGGACCCTGGGTCAGAGTGATTGGCCAGAGAGAACCCAGAAACTAACCCAATTACCGTAAAACCCGAGACTGCGAGCCACGTGGCAGAGCAGTCCTCCTGGGTTCCCTTACCCTGCTGCTCTCCACCCGGGCGCCCCTTCCCAATAAAGTCTCTTGCTTTGTCAGCACGTGTGTTTCCTTGGACAATTCATTTCCGAGTGTTAGGCCAGAGCCCACTCTTGGGCCCTGGAAGGGGTCCCCCTACCTGCAACAAAATTGGTTAATATGCATGTAAAGTGATTAGAACAGAGCCTGGTGTTCTGTTTTGTTTTGTTTTGTTTTGCGGTACGCGGGCCTCTCACTGCTGTGGCCTCTCCCATTGCAGAGCACAGGCTCCGGACGCACAGGCTCAGCGGCCATGGCTCACGGGCCCAGCCGCTCCGCGGCATATGGGATCTTCCCGGACCGGGGCACGAACCCGCGTCCCCTGCATCGGCAGGCGGACTCTCAACCACTGCGCCACAAGGGAAGCCCGAGCCTGGTGTTCTGTTGATGGGCAACGAAAGTTCCCAAGAAGAAGGAGGTTCAAGTTTCTTTACCTTGTTCTTTCCCTTGAGCCTAACCTCAGATGCCAGCTCTCTGCAACCTCAGCTCTGAATCAAACAGGACAGAGGGGAAGGGGGCAACATCACTGGAAAGAGAGTGGGAAAGAAGAGGAAGAGAAGGGAAGGGCAAAAATATTCACTGTGTATGATGACACGCCAGTCATGTGCTTGAGGCCTCACTGTTATTTTTAATGTTAATAAATATATTCATTCAGTGAACACAGTGTCAAAGCACTTCCTACAAGGTAAGTCCCATTAGAGGGCATGAAATGCACAAGCTCACTTAGTCCTGACAATAACCAGAAAACACAGGTTCTGTTCATTATCCCCATTGTACAGATGCGGGGATCGAGCTCAGGGAAATTGGGAGACCTTCTTTTTGGTGGAAGGATTCAAAGCCGAGTCTGTGATTTCACATCAGCACCACTGAAGCTGTGAGACTATTACGAGTCTGGGCCTTCTGGAGAACTGGCCAATGAGAGTAATTCACAGGTCCAAGAAGGGAGAGCAAGGAGGTTCCTTCAAGAACAGTTTCTCTTTTTATTTCCACCGTCAGAGGAGGTGAGCGGGCAGCGCATTAATCCCCCTCAAGGTAGGAAGAGACAAAAGCTCAGAGAAGTCAAGTAGCCCAACGAAAGTCACAAGTAGCCATGGGTTAGATGCCCTTCACCATTATCACTTATCACTGCATTATACACTTAGTTATTTTATCATCTGCCTACATCATCTAAAGGTAAGCTTCATGAGGTCAGAGATGTTTGTCTATTTTGCTCACCCTATATTCCGAGCACTTAAAACTGTGCTTGGCATATAATCGGTGTTCAGTATTGTTGAATAAATTGTGAGTTAATTATCAATGAGTTAATCACACCGTATTATAATTGCCTTGTTATTTTTCAAATCTCCACTATTTAAAACAATGCGGTCAGGGATTGTATTACAGGTGTTTCCTCCCTGTCTAGTACAGTGCCTGGCACATTGTAGGTGCTCAATATTTGTTCTAAAATGAATAAATGAATGAATGAGGCAGAACTGAGTTTCAAACTTTGACCCTGATCTTTGTTTCTCTTCCTCAGGTACTGGAAAGTTCACTGGAGAGGACGAGGTGGAGGCAGCTGCGTGTAAATGTGGCTTAGCGAACAGAAAGGGGAGAGATGTGTCCTGGGACAGGTATCTGGGGAATGCAGGGTCTTTCTCTTAAGATGCACTCAAACCCCCAACCACTGCCTGCACTTCAGTGACTTAATCAGAAGAGACCCCGAAAGCATCTCCAGTGACTCTGACATCCTAGAACTGAAGGACTCTGGGACACAGGTGGTGCTCTCATCTTTTTAATAAAACTTTACGACTCAATCAAGATTCTGAGGGTTTTTTTTTTGTTGTTGTTGTTTTGTTTTTTTAATACACGGAGGGTCTGTGACTTCAGAGGGTGTGAAAACTCTTCCTCATATCTTGACAAAACAGTTCTCCATCCAAGGGAGGAAAAATAAGCCCAGCCAGGTAAGCACCCGGAATAACAGATGCGGTTTTCCAAGATTATGCCCAAGGGAGAAAAAATAAAGATTTTGCTGTATGCAGATGTCCTAAAAGCAGCAAGTTTGTCCTGTAACCTTGCCAAGGCAATGCCTGCTGTTCTCAGTGCTAAGCCAGAGTAAGAGAAAGGAGAGAAATATTCAAAGAATAAATCAACTGGAAGCTCCAAGGCAAACACGAACAGAATGGGAAGGCTCCTCACGTTGAAGTCAATCATTACGATCAGGCTGTGCCTTTCCTTCCTCACAGATGTAGGGTTATAGCAGAGCTAGTTTCCTCTGGAGGCAGTGAGACATACTGGGAGGATCTGGGTTGGAATTCAGGCTCTTCCACTTACTGTATAACCTCAGGCAAGTGACTCAGCCTCTCTGATTTGAGGATGTTGGGAAAGCAGACCCCAACCCCCAATATCTACCCATACTGCCACCGATGCTTGATATCATACCATTAGCAGTAAGTATTCCCCGCTATCAAGAATTCCCACCTGGGCTTCCCTGGTGGCGCAGTGGTTGAGAGTCCGCCTGCCGATGCCCGGGACACGGGTTCCTGCCCTGGTCCGGGAAGATCCCACATGCCGCGGAGCGGCTGGGCCCGTGAGCCATGGCCGCTGAGCCTGCACGTCCAGAGCCTGTGCTCCGCAACGGGAGAGGCCGCAACAGTGAGAGGCCCGTGTACCGCAAAAAAAAAAAATAAATAAATAAATAAAAATAATAATAATTCCCACCCTCTGCAGTCTTAGTTGAATCAGAAGACCTAGGAGACCACATTCTAGCAACAGGCCAAGGACACTAAGCTCATAATTGGCAGAGCCAGGACTCAAGCCCGCATCTGCTTAACCCCAAAGCCAGTGATTTTCTCCCTCTCCCATTTTATCTTGCAAAGACTGATGAAAACCAGGACCCACAGGGTGAGCTCAAATGAAATCAAGCCTAATACCTCATGCTAATTAAGGCAGCAGTGTGAGACAGGGAAAAAAGCACTAATGTGGAGTCAGAAGACCTGAGTTCAAATCCCAGGCTTGGGCGCTTATGACGTTCTTATGACCCTGAGAAAGTCTGTTTATTTTACTTCACTGAGCTTCAGGTTCCCCATGTGAAAAATGGGGCTAATGCCTGTGTCAGTCAAGATATGCTAAGTTGGGATGCACCAACACGTCAGTGACTTAAAATAATAGAGATGATTTTGCTTATGCTGTATGTCTCTCCCAGTTCACTTGCGGGGCTTTTCTCTACATGAGCCTCATTCCAGGACCGAAACTAATGGAAGAGCCACTGATTGGAACATTTCTGGCCACCCTGGCAGAGGAAACAGAAAACCCAAGATGGCCTCACACCTTCACTTAAATGCTCAGCCTGAAGTTAATAAACATTATATCTGGAAGCTCACAACTCCTTGGACAGAACTGGCTGCATGATTACCCCCCAACCACTGCAGGCCAGAAATTATTCTCCTACTATGCTCTTAGAAGAATGGGGAACTAGAACCTTCTGGTGAATGGCATTAATGGCTACCTAGTTGCCCATCCTGGTTCCCTCAAAGGGATCCTGGTAAGATTAACTGAGAAATTATGCAGGAAATGAGAAATGATGTAGAACAATGAAGTATAAAGAATAAATTCTATATCTTTGAGCCTTAAATAGCAGTGAATAAATAATTCCCCATCTCATCCCCCCTCCCCTATTTAAATGCACTTTCTTCTGAGAAATCTGACTGGTGGGGACTTCTAAGTTTATCTGCTGAGGTCAGAGGCTTGCCTTTCCTAGCCCGATATTTCGGGATGCAGTAAAGGAGTGTATGCCTTTCACTACCACAAGACACTGAAATGGTAATGCAAACTTTGAGCTCATGAAAAAGTGTGTAATCCATGAGAAGTATCATAGAATTGTAGGAATCTAGATCCTCAGGCTCTCAGCCATCCCTCAGCCCACATGATCATTTTTTCAGAGGAGGAAAGAGAAGCCCAGAGAAGGGCCATGACTTACCCACAGTGGAAGGACTGAGACCAGAGTCCAAGCTTCCTGTCTCCCAGCCACACCATGCTGTAGGCTTCTCTTCCCTGGTTTTTCATTCTGATGTGGAATGTTTATACCAAATCCAGTCTGGCTTGCAGTTAATCTGTTTATCCTTTAGGCTCTCTGAGTCATTGTTCTAGCAATACCCCAAAACCATTTCTCAGTAATCAAGTATGGAAATAAAGGGTCATCTATAGGTCTTTAACCAGCCTGCAAAGGCCTAATTCAGCATTAAATACCTAGTGCTCAAGAAAGATTGTACCAACAGTGATTTAAAAAAAATACAAAAATATAATTCCTGTCCTCAAAGAGCTTCCTGTCTAGAGAGGGAGGTAACGCGAGCACCAAGATGACTAAGTCAAAGGTACTCTGAGGGTGCAATGGGAGTCCAGAAGTGGAGATGTGGGCAGGAGAAGGTGTGGGAGGGGAAGCAGTCAGGGAAAGCTTCCTGGAGGAGGTTTCACCTGAGATGAACCCTTAATGGATGATGAGGGTGGAGTGGGGGAGAGAGTCAAAGGAAGAAGAGAGGAAGGGCATTCCAGGCAGAAGAAGGAGCCCAGATAGATAGCTGAAGAGGAAAAACAGCTCATTCAGGGGACTACTGGGCCCAGGCACCTGTGAAGAAAGGTCAGTACATAATAGAGTGATAGGCAGGGGCCAATTCTTCAGGCCTTGGTGAGCCTGGGTGAGGAGTATGGACATCCATCATCTGAAAGCTCGAAGGAGCAGGGATCATGGCTATTATCATGGCTAGCCTGTAGGCTGTGGGAAAACGGGCTTTTAAGGGGTTTGAAATTTACTCCTCTCGCGCAAAAACCAGTCAAGTGGCTTAAAGGAGAAAATGAACCCACTTCAAGAGAGCTCTAAGTTGTGATTTTTGATAAGTGGAATGCCTGGGTGTTAATAAAACAGCACAAGGGCTTCCCTGGTGGTGCAGTGGTTGAGAATCTGCCTGCTAATGCAGGGGACACGGGTTCGAGCCCTGGTCTGAGAAGATCCCACATGCCGCGGAACAACTGGGCCCGTGAGCCACAATTACTGAGCCTGCGCGTCTGGAGCCTGTGCTCCGCAACAAAAGAGGCCGCGATAGTGAGAGGCCCGCGCACCGCGATGAAGACTGGCCCCCGCTTGCCACAACTAGAGAAAGCGCTCACACAGAATCGAAGACCCAACACAGCCCAAAATAAATAAATTAATTAATTAATTTAAAAAATAAATAAATAAAACAGCACAAGACACTGCTTTCTTCTCCTCAGCTCCCAGAGTGGAAGCACACACATTTACTTACATCTTTTCCCTTCCAGCCCCCATGTGAGGGATATTTCTGGTGGAAAAACAGTCTCATCTGATCATTTCTTTCTTTTGATTTTCCTAATCACGGAATAAGCAAGCTCACCCCAAAGGACAAACCACAGATTTCATTTACTCAGTAGGAGGCCCTGGGGACAGAGGCCACATTTGCCTCCTTGGGCAGGAGTCCCCTGTCACCCTGTGCATTGTCCCCCCCCCCCCACAGTACTTTCGTCTTCTTACTGGCTCTTCTCTTCCACGCACTCTGTTTATGCCTCACAAAGCCTGGAGTCAAGGGGGGTGCAAGGGAGCTCAGGAAGCGCTGAATGACCGGAAAGAATGCATGGATTCATGTGGCAAACTTGAGTCTGTATTGTGTGAATTTAGTGATGTGGGACGTCTCACAGTGAAATCAACCTATGATAACAGTTAGTTGTGCATTTAACAAATCACTCATCCCACAGATACGTGAATGTTCATTATGGGGCAGGCACTGTTCTAGGCTTTTGGGGAGCATCAGTAAATAAAATAGACAAAATCTTTGTTTATGATGTTCATATCCTAGAGAGAGAGCCCAATGAACAAACAGACCACAATGACAGGTAGGATAATGACTCTGAAGAAGAAAAATTAAGCAACATTAAACGAATAGGGAGTAACCAGTGGTGGTCAGGGAAGGCTTCCTGAGGAGGTGACATTTGAGAGGAGACCAGCATGCAGTGAGGGACAAGCAGTGAAAATCTGTTCAAGCAGAACAGCCCAGGGCGGAGGTACAGTAAGTATAGACCCTGCTCTCTGTGCCGTCAGAAGAGCAAAAAGGTCACTGTGGCCAGAGAAAGGGCAGCAGGGGGAGAAAAATGAGGTCAGAAATATTCAAGGGCCATAGGCAGGACCTCCACATAGCCTACTGAAAAGCTACATATTTTACTTCAATGTGTTTCCTAGACTTACCATGGTGATCAGTTCATAATGTACATAAATGTCAAATTACTATGTTGTACACCTGAGACTAATATAACATTATATATCAACTATACTTCAGTAAAAAAAAAAAGTTAAAATAAAAATTTCAAAACCAAAAAACCCCCTATATGTTTAAAGCCTTTAAATAGCTTTTTTAAATCTTGAGTTTTTAAGCCTTTATGTCCTCATCTGTAAAATGGGAATAATTGTACCCCATAGGATTGTCGAGAGGATCAGATGAGATATTCCTGGCAAAGATAAATTTCAGTAAATGTTACAGTATAGGTGATCTATTATTAATATTATTGTCATTATTGTTGCTGTCTCTCTGCTTTAGAATTGGGGTGGAGAGGTTTATATGAAGCTCAGGGCTTTCTTCCTCTTTCTCTTCTGCTTTGCCTGTGCATGTCGCTGGGTACCACTGTCTCCTTTGTGTGCCTCTGTTTTCCCTTCTGCCATGCGGAGGGAAGGAGAGCGGCCCAGGGTTGGCCAGAATCAATCCTGTTTTAAAAGGTGACTCACTGGGCTTCCCTGGTGGCGCAGTGGTTGAGAGTCCGCCTGCCGATGCAGGGGACACAGGCTCGTGCCCCGGTCTGGGAAGATCCCACATACCGTGCAGCGGCTGGGCCCGTGAGCCATGGCCGCTGAGCCTGCGTGTCTGGAGCCTGTGCTCTGTGACGGGAGAGGCCACAGCAGTGAGAGGCCCGTGTACCACAAAAAATAAAAATAAAAAAATAAAAGGTGACTCACTGATGAAACATATCCAGGGGTAAAGAAATGCTATACTTCTGGTTGCAGTAAGAGCTGTGTAGTTCCAATCTTAAAATGCAAACTGGGAGCTGGAACCAGACCCCCAACTGAGTGCCAGTGGTAGCACATTACAGTGGAAAAGCCTATATTTTGTTTGTCAGAGACCTGGGTTCAAGCCCGAGTCTCATCTGTTACTGTCCAGCGGGTCCCTGGGCAAGTCTATCCTACTTTTCTGAGCTTAAGTTCCCTTCTCTATAAAATGGAGAAATAAATACTTACCTCTGAGAGAGAGGGAGAGGGAGAGAAAGAGAGAGAGAGAGAGAGAGGAATATATATATGTAATGTTTAAGTTGCATAAACATGGGATTATCACAGGAACTGTAGAATAAATGATAATGACTATGTTGGGGAAAACATGTTTGAAAAATTGCATGCATGTACAGGTCAGCATCCCACAAGTGAGTTAATAGCATAGGTGCATTTTGTTGCATGACAGTGAGATTGCCTTTGGAAGCAAATGGGTAGAATACACTTGGGATTTTACATGAGGCATTTAACGTGTGCCAGCGAAATGGAAGACTGGTATTTGATCAGGAAGAAGAAAATGAATCCTTTTTTATAGAGGATGTTGGTTTAGGAAATTGCCTGTTACGCAGGAGCAGTGGGACAGGACAGCTGGAGGAATCGGGTCCATATCCGCCTCTCCTATGTGATCTCTTCTAGAACCCTCTGGCTTAAACGTCGCTTCTCAAAAAATAAGGCGAATACCATGAAACTGCTGCCCTCTGCCTAGGCAAGAGTTCCAGTGGCTCAAGGTCATCTTGATATTTTACTTTTTCTCAATTCAAAACGTTACATAAGGGCTTCCCTGGTGGCGCAGTGGTTGAAGTCCGCCTGCCGATGCAGGGGACACGGGTTCGTGCCCCGGTCTGGGAGGATCCCACATGCCGCGGAGCGGCTGGGCCCGTGAGCCATGGCTGCTGAGCCTGCGCGTCCGGAGCTCGTGCTCCGCAACGGGAGAGGCCATGACAGTGAGAGGCCCACGTACCGCAAAAAAAAAAAAAAAAAAAAGTTACATAAAATCTCATATTTTAAATACAATCAGTCTCCTTTACAAAGGGCTAAAAATCCCCCAGCAAAATAAAATTATTTTCTCCTAAAGGCTCCAACCCTCCTCCACTTTTCCTATTGAGGTGTTGTTATATATTCCACTAAAGTATTTAAATGTTTTTAATTAGATGATGATAAGGCACTGTTTTCCAGGTCTGCCCTGCACGGGGCAGAACCATCACTCTCATCACACTCCATTTCAAACAGGGGGTCTGCAAAAGGAATTCATTAGCAGAGCTGCTGGAAACTGTGGGACAGCCTCTCTTGGTAATGCCACTGCCTGAAATCACAGTTCCAGCTCAACACCTTTAATTGAAGTTTGTCATGACAATGTGAACATGTATATGTATATATACATATACGTAGTTGTTTAAAGAATATTTTTTGGTTTGAAGTCTCCTATGTATAGATGTAGCGGGAGTGATTTAAAGCATCCTGCTGAAAGATCTCCCCAGTGCACACACTTTCTCTTGTCCATCTGTCACTATGTGTACAGTTCCACTATTAGTATCTGGCCCTGGGGAGAAGGAAACATCCGGCCACTTGATCTGATGTTTGGAAGGCTTTTTTGGCATCTCATTAAACACAGATTAAAGTTCGGAGCTTCTAAAGCTCTAAGCTACTTTTCCAGTCCCCACTCTGGCTGCTGGCCACCACCTCTGTCCTCACTGCCTCACCATCCTACACCATGTTTCTTGCTCCCTAGAAATACCCACCATTCCTGAACATGGCGCGCATGTATCCCCACGCCTCTGTGCTTTCACCCCCACTGTTCCTTCTACTTGGCATTCTCTCCCCTTTGTTCCCTGGCCAGAGAAGCCCTATTCACTCTTCAAAGTCCAGTAAAATGTCTTCCATTCACTCTTCCGCCCCTTTGCTTCAACAATGCTTGGCATCTAGCACTTCCCACCAGATAGCACCATAACACACTGGGAAGTCCCTGTGGAACGGCTGTTAGCTAGACTGCAAAGAGCATGAGCTCTGGAATCAGACTCACCGGTTTCAGTTCTACTCAATCACCTCCTGGCCATGGGACCTTAGGCAAAATGTGTATCTTTTCCAAGATCCAGGTTCCTCAAATATACTATGGAAACAATTGCGTGGAAACAATGATTATACCTGCATGGTATTTTTGAGGTGAGAGTTGAATATCATAGTGTATATAAGATGCTTAGTAGGTAGAAGGTACCAGATGTTGTAGCTATGATGGTATCCCCAGCTCTGTACTGGGATTCAATAGCTATGTTCTGAGCCTTATTACTCTCTAGGTATGGCCGTTTAAAGGCATTTAACACAATGGAGTAGCACTTTAAGAGGGAAAACTTAACATAAATCCATTAATCATGGAAAATAAAGGATTACTGTCCTGTTATTGCCTGCACATCAATTCTCATTATACGCCCATTAGGTCACACTGACAAGCATAGGCTTCTTAAAGAAGGCTCCAAAAATGGGAAGAATCTCAGGTTGGAGGAGCTTGATCTAACATTGGGGCTCAATGAATGCCAATCACACCTGCTGGGCCAATCAGCTGTGAATTAAGTAGGATCCCAGTCGGGAAACTAGAACTGAGTGGGAGGAGATTGAGAGTGGGTGGACCTGAGAGTAGGATTTCAACCCAGGGCAGGACAGGAAGTTTGCCCTGCCAGGAAGTAGAAGGGCATTTACCACTTGGTAACAGGAAGCTGAGATGGAAAAAACAGAGCAAAAGAGGAAGGAGGAAAGAAATAGAAATTTGCACAAATCTGTCAAGGCCTAAGTGACAACATCTAAATGACATTAGGGCCTAGTCAAGCTCTTCAATGTTTGATGTATTCATTCCTTTCTACATTCATCTATTCATTCATTCAAGTATTTATTGAACACCCACTGTATTGCAGGTGAATTCCAGGTAAACAGGAATTAAGTATAGTTCCTGTCTTCTTGGAGCTCACATTCTACTGGGGAATGCGAACATATGACTCTTTTTATTGTTTCTATCAACCATTTCCTCCATCGTTCTCCAAGCATGCATAGTGAAGTTCCTTTTGTAAATGTCAGCCTGGCATTACTATGCTAAGGAGATCAAGAGAGAAAGCTGGGTTCTTCCCACACTTAAACCAGAGTTTAAAACAGAGAACACACAGCTCAGAAATGAAAATAGAGGATTCCAATCTCTCCCCGAGCAGAGGTTCTTATTTTAGAGCTCTTGTCTCTAACCTTAGAAGATTAAGGTATTGTCTGAACAAGAGCTTTGCCTTAATAATTTTAGGGAGAGTATTTGAAAGACTGAAAAAAATGAGACATAGGAGAGCAACGTTTTGCTGAGAGGATTCCAAGTGACAGAGAAGGATCTGCATTCACCCAGCATCTGCTGTGTGCTACATGATGTGGGCATTCGTCCACCTATAAAAACTCATCTTCTGATTAATTAATGAAATCTTCACGCTTTGTATCTTCTTTAACAGAACCCTTTAGGAAATAGCCATCAGGGAGAAACGTTGAGCCGCCTCTCGCCACCACCTTAGTATAAGAAACAGGAAAGCCAGACACACCTACTCTAGGAATTGAGTGTGATTCTGGAGTACATTCAACCAGATACGAAAGGAAATAATATTAACTCTCTCAATGATGAGACAGTAGGTTGTTCACCTATTTATTTATTCACTTCATTCATTCAATAAATGTTTCTTGAGCACCATCCATGCAGCAACCGTGGCGTCAGGTCCTGGGATGTGACATCGAATAAGACATGATCTCCAGCCTCGAGAAGCTCACTGCTTGGTGGAGGGGAGAGTCACCAAGGCTACAGTGCAATGCGATGGTGCCATGAGAAAAGTTAACAGAGGCAGCCCAACACGGCGTGGGAGGGACTGTTTATGAGATGTGGGAAGAGTCCCCACGATGGAACCCAGGGCAGGAGGGGAAGCAAAGCACAGAGGGCAGGACATTCCAGGCAGAGGGAAGAACTCCAGATAGCTTAGCAGTAAGTGCGTTATGAGCCATCACTCAGCAAAATGGGGCAGGGATCCCCTGCTCACTTCCTACCACAGGTCGTCGCTTTTGATTTGATCGTGACTTATGGCCTTGTGAAAATCCATACTGTAGCCTAGGAAAAACACAGTCCAGAAGCATATAGAGAAACAATGGCTTCAATCCTGGCTTTGCCTCTCTTACTATGTTTAGGAGGAAGCCATTTAATGTCTCTGAGTCTTAGCATCCTTTTCTACAAAATAGAGCTAAAAGAGCTGCCTTGCGGGGTCATTGCAAGGGTTCCATGAGATATTGTGCGTGCAGTGCCTAGGACTGGGTCTGTTCTATGTTTACAAGTACATGACATTTTTCTGTCACTATTATTGCTGCTACTACCCCTACTATTATTATCTTGAACAAAGATTAAGGTTTTAAGTTAACGTCTTTGACTGCAACCGTTTCTGGAAGGAGAGATAAGTTAGAAGAAAAGTTCCCCCTCAGTAAAAAGGTTTTCAATGTTCTCTATTAGGAATCATGAGCAATCTGACCTTGTAAAAAATAAAATGGTCTGAATTCTTTACATCCTGGCTTGGTTCCTAAAGGCAGCTAAAGTGATATTAGAGTCAAAGAGAAACATTGCAGGGAGGCAGGAGCCTTAATTTCCAAGGAGAATCAGATGGATAGCCCCAGTGCCCAGCAGTAAATCTCTTAGTATTTATGAAACTGAAATTACACTGTTCTAATAAAAGGGAAAGTTAAGGAAAGGTACACTCTACATAATGGCCTCTTGTCAGGCCTTCCTGATTACCTGAGCTCTGTTTTCCTGAAAACCCCCAGCCCTGTCATGTTTCAGGGCCACCATCCGCTGGGGGGGCAGACAGGAAGTGTTTATTTAGCCAAATGAAAATTCACACTTAAATAAAAAATACTAGTGGCGTTTGGGTTGGAGAAACAATTACCTAGACTCCACACCGCAGCTGCAAATTGCATCAGCAGTAAAACCAAGTCGGGGGCACAGATTACAGCACTGCTGCCTGACATCAAAGGCAGCCAGCCTTGTTTCTTCATCTGCGGTTTGAACATTATTTCTCTTTGATCTTGGGCACCAAGAACCGGCGTGGGGGAGGCAGGGAGGCGAGGAGGTACCGTGTTGGTGTGTAACAACACACAGCCCACTGATGTTTCGTAGTTGAAACGCCAAGCGGGGTCAGAAAAACACCATTGAAACAAGTGGCTGAAATGTAGAAAAAGAATCAAGACGACACAGTTTCATTCAATCACTCCATCAAGTCTTTTTGGAGAGGCAGCCACATGCCCATTCCTGTGCAGGCCCCTGGAGGGGAAGGGAAGGGGACGGATGACAGAGAGCGAGAGGGTCGCGAGCCTTAGAGTCAGAGACCTGGCTTCAAGGCCACTTTTGGTCTTATTGCCTGCAGGATCTGGGACACGTTACTTAACTTTTTGCATCTTATTTTTCTCTTCTCGTCCTATCAGGCCCCTATTCCCTTCTGTTTACCTCTAGGCTCATGTCCCTTGGGGTTTAAATTTAGCCTTCAGAATCTGAGCTCTAAGTCATCCTCGTCTCTCTCTTGACCTTAACCCAAACCACAACTTTCTTAGGGTGGGCATCCTGTCTTACCTTTAGCCCCCCAGTTCCTACCTCCGAATCCTCGGGCTGGCACCTCAATCATCCCACCCACTACTCCTTTAGAAGAACAATTCAGACAAATGCGAAGTACTTAGCTGGCACTATAGGGGCTACACAGATAAAACAGTCACAGCCCAGCTCAGAGTCAGGGGGCAGCTGGGCTGGAAAGGAGGTAATTTCTCTGGCAGATGGGGCTCAGAGAAAGGATACCTGGGGACTGGTCAAGGAAGCCTTCCTGGAGGAGGCAGCATTTAAGCTAGATTCTGCAGGATGAGTAGGAGTTCTATAGGTAAGAGAGTTTTAGGTTGAATAGGTTGATTCAGTGTTACACACAATTATTAACCCATGCTCCTCAAAGGCACTCCTTCTGAATATTTCACACTTCGTTGCACCCTCTCCACAGCCACTGTCGTCTAGATCAACAACTTCCAACCTGCTTCCCACAAGGATCGACAGACTCCTTGGGACCCCTTTCAGGAGTTACTAAGAAAAGCACAGGAGGGGAAATTGTTCTGGGCCCCTCTTTCCAGCTCTTTTTTTTTTTTAAATCAGTTTTATTTATTTATTCTTTGGAGTAAGCTTTCTTTTCAGCAACAAAGCCTATGGTGTGTTTGCCAACTGCAGGTCTAGACCCCAGCAGAGACTGTTGGCTTGAGCTTTCTGTCACCAGCCTCTGCTCTTCCAACCATGTCACAGCCCCCCTGCCAGCTGAAATCTAGTGCATCCCTCAGGGCGTCACCACCCAGAGCTCCCGCTGTGTGTCCCGTGAAATAATAACTCTTATGTTTGTTTTACGTATATACTGCATTGCATCATTACAATGATCACCCTATGAGCTAGGCAGTATTAGCCTTATTTTATTGATTAGAAAACAGAAGCTCAGAAAAGTTAAGCACCATGCCCAATGTCACAGAGATGGTAACTTATAGACCTGACATCCAACCACATTGCATCAGTACAGGACACGACATATGACCACAACTGTCCCTTCCACCCCCAGCTCACCATAATCCCCCACACATATCTTATAAACCAACTAAACTTTCACTTTTCAAAACATGCACGTCCTTACACCGCTCTGTTAAAACCAATTCCTAGGCTTTTCATCTTAGTAACTAGTATGATCTTCTACCTAATGACCCAAGCACAAAACTAATGACTCCTCTTACAGTCATCTCTCTCGCGACCATCCACAACCAAAAGATCCACTAAGTCCTACAGCTGCTAATTTTTGTCGTATCCGTTAAGATGCTTTTGGCTGTAAGCTGTTTCAAAGAAAAAAGAAAGAACCAAAAGTAGCTTAAACTTTAAGTGGTTTACTGTGTCACAGCACAGACAATTGCAGAGTCGGGTCATTGCGAGATACAATGGTACTTTTGAGGTAAGTTCTTTGGTCCCCAGGGGGCTGGCTTATCTCTTTCTCCTCACTTCCTCCTAGACCCAGGATGGCCACCGTGCTGGTTTCTTCCCTCAGTCACAACTAGAGGCAAAAAAGATGAATTTCTCCTTGTCAACCTTTTTTCAAGAATAAGAAACTGCTTCCCTGAAGCACCTTCTGCCACCTCCAGTTTCCAGAAAAATTCCAGCTCCTTTCTTCATCCAGAATCGTATCACACATCCTTGTTAGTCCAAACCCCAGCAGAGGGAGGAGAGTGGCCATGACTGAAGTAATCGTTAAGTCACTCTCTGATCTGGGGAGGGTCCCCTATTAGGGTAATGTCTAAATGAAGAGTCAGCACCCAAGTCAAATCGGGTCTCCTTCAATAAGGGAAGCAGGGAAGGGGAGAGATGTGGGGGGACAGCCAGCTGTTCCTGTGCAGACTCTCCTGCCATTCCATCCTCTTCCATCCCGACATTCCATAGATCAGTCAACATCATCCCTTTATCCTTCACTCAAAATTCCTGCAACAGGTTTCCAACTGTCCTCTCTACTCTCAATTTGATTTCTTCTAACCCAACAAGCATTCTGCAGCCAGAGTGAAGTTTGCATAACACAAATACAATTATATCTCATCCTATTTAAATATTTCAGAGGCTCGCTACCGCCACTCTAGGGTGGCATACAACCTCTCCCCTACGCCTCGAGCTTCATCTGCCTCCCATTTTCTGCTATCTCACCTCGCTGGGAACACCAGACCACCCTTTTCTGCCTGAAGAACCCTGCTCATCGTCACTCAAGACCCCATGCAAGAGTTTCTTTTCCAGCTCCTGGATAAATGGAGGCCCAAAGCGCTGAATCTAGTTACTGGGCATGGGGGCGGTGTGGTGAAATCGACCCAGAGGCAGCAGAGTGTGTAATTAGGAAAGCTGAAAGACAGTGGCTAGGGACAGAAGGGGATTGGGGAACATGACAGTTTAAATAAAGGGTGCGTCCAAGGGGGTAAAAGAAGAAAAGAAAAGAAAATGAGAGACAAAGCACAAGAACAGCAATATGGGACGTGGAAAGTTTTAAGAGAATGCCTGAGACTCTGGAGCAGACTTTGTGACAGTGTCTGGGGCCTTCTGCTGGCACAGGGAGGAGATGACAGGGCACCAGCAGGTCCTCCCCTGGCCCTTTTGCTACTGGGTCCATTGCTTGCCCTTTGCTGGCTCTGCTCTCTACTACAGAACCCGGATCCCTGCAGGCCACATTTTTCTGGGCTCCTACCTTAGCTGGCTTCTAGCTGGTGGAGAAACAGAGGGTGAGTGGGGGAAGCTTGTTATTCCCCTCGGGCACCCCCTTGAGGAGCACTGCCCGCGGCTCTGTGATCCCGTGGCCAGACCCCCTGCTGGAGAGCCCACTGGGGTTCAGCTGCTCCATGGTGACTTTGGCTGCTCGGCTTCAGTGACATCATCCCAACGCTTTGTTCCTCCAACCTAAGGGGGGTAGCAGCTTCCTGCCGTGGCTAATCGCAGAACCCCTCCCAATCTCCTGATGGCTTTCCAGCTCCTCCATTGCCGCCGTGTAACCAAGTGTCTGAAATAAACTTCCTCTGTTTTACATGCTTTGAATGGATTTTGTTTTCCTGATTGGACCCTGACTGAGGTAGGCACCGAGCCAACTCTGTAAGATTCCTCTGTGAAATCCCTCCTTACTCCCTCTTTTGTGTTGCTTTTAGTAAGAAGAACAATATGATGATGTGGCTGGCAATCTGGGAGACCAGAATTCAAACTCCAGCTCAGCCACTCACGAACTGAAAGCCTGGGGTAAAATCATGTAGCCTCCTTAAGTCTGGGCTTTTTCAACAGAGGTTAAAAGTAGTATCTTCCTTTTAACCATCATTAGGACTAACTAAGGTATTGTATACAAAACATTTAGTCCAGCCCCTGACACAAAGTAAATACATATGAAATGGTCCTCTATACCTGCCTCTATTATAATGCTTTTCCACTGTGCCTCACCAGGTGGGGTACCTCACCGTTCACATTGCACTTCACTGTTCACTCACCAGGTGAGTAAGTTATTTAAGTGTCTTTGACTTCCGCTAGAGCAGTGCTTGTTAAACTTGACTGTGCATTCAAAGAACTCTGGGATTGCTTTAAAATGCAGATTCTGATTCAGAAGGTCTGGGGTGGGACCTGAGATTTTGTACTGTAATAGGGAAGAAGGAATCTGACTCCATATTAGATCCGTTTCTTTTACTTTAACCTCTGTATTCTATTGCTTTTGCTTCGAGTTAAGAATGTTGCCTATAGCTTGAAATATACAGGATAGCCCATTCTCAAGGCTCTGACCTTTAAGAGTAAAACACTTTTCCATTTATCTAAAGATAAAAAGCCTCAGAACAGAGAAGAACATTTGTCTTGTTGGAGGTTTACAGGAACATTGTGACCTGACTCTATGCAGACAGCTGCAAGAACAAAGGATGCCTACACCAAGAAGTTTGCCAACCACACCCCTCCCTCATCTTGCCTTTAAAAATGCTTTGCTGAAACCCATTTGGGAGTTTGGGGTTTTCTGGGCATGAGCCACCTGTCTCCTTGCATGGCCCTGCAATAAACCATTCTCTGCTCCAAACGGCAACGTTTTGGTTTGGCCTCACTATGCAACGGGCACAAGAACTTGCATTTGGTAACTCTATCACTTCCCCCAGCTGATGCTGATGCCGTGGTCCAAGGACCACGCTTTGAGTAGCAAGTCTCTAGACTAAGGCTTGGCACACTTTTTCTGTAAAGAGTCATGTAGTAATTATTTCAGGGTTTGGGAGCCACACAGACGCTGTTACAACTACTCAACTCTGCCAGAAGAACTTTATTTACAGAAACAAGCCCTGGGTGGGATTTGGCCCCAGGGCTGGAGTTTGCAGACTCCTGCTCAGCAAATTGTCTCGGGACATGGTCTGAGACAACCTCCTTATTCTCATCACCCAGCACAGAACTTGGCACAGAGTAGGCACTCAATAATTGTCGGATGTGCGATTGTGTATACTCTATGTATATTCAGTTTCTAATGCACAACTGGAAACGCTAAAGTTGTTAGAGGAACCATTGACTGAAACCGCCCACCCTACCCAGGCACCACAATAACCATTTGCATGGGTTATCTTGGAACAGGAGGTCCTGGTAAGGAATGTGGAACTAACACACCACCACCAAACAGAAGAATTCAGGAAAGGTCAAAAGGAGAGAGGAGACGCCAGTCCATATGTCCTACCAACCTCCCCGAATCCTCCTCGCTGGAATCCATCTTGGCTGAGTGATGTGCGCACCACCAGAAAGGACCCTGAGTCAGAGTGATTGGCCAGGGACAACCCAGGAACTAATCTCGTTGCCATAAAACCCAAGACTGCGAGCCACGTGGCAGAGCAGTCCTCCTGGGTTCCCTTACCCTGCTGCTCTCCACCCGGGCGCCCCTTCCCAATAACGCCTTTTGCTTTGTCAGCGTGTGTGTCTCCTCGGACAATTCATTTCCGAGTGTTAGACAAGAGCCCACTCTTGGGCCCTGGAAGGGGTCCCCCTTCCTGCCACAAAGCTAGTATTTATTGAGTGTTTACTATCTTCCAGGAAATGTACTAGGTACATTATTTTCTTTAATGTTCACGACCCTCTTAAGAGGTAGGTATTATTCCTATTAGCCCCATTTTGCAGATAATGCACACGTGTTAGATGTGTGTCCATAGGTCACAGGAAAGCCAGGTTTCAGGACAAGGCAGATTTCCAAGTCCAGGCTCTCTATCTCTCAACAGTGAGCTTGCCTGGAGACCCCTTCCCACCACTTTTTTCTGGGCTTATTATAATTTCCTGGAAAGCTGCAATCATATCAGTATTTTTTCTTTTCCCTGTCGCTCTAAATTCCCGCAATAGTTGGGCACATGGTAACTACTTGCCAAAGTATTCCTTATTGATATTTTAAACTATCCCACCCTTAACACTTAGTGCTGTGAATCTGGTCACAGGGAAACATCTTGACGATCTCTGTGTCCTCAGCATATATGTAGTAGAAGTTGAGCCTGAAGGGACCAATTATCATATCTAAAAATGCCTAAAAAGGTATTAATAATTTAGCAGTTACATTCATGCAGACAAACATTCCTGACAGTGTGTAAGTCCTTGGAGGTCAGAGGCTCTGTGTCCAGGAGAGACCTGGGCATTTCATGGTGTTAACGATGTATGTGTTGACCAATAAAAGGAGGAGCAAAATAATACAGTTAGAAGAACAGGGGATTGGGGGCTCTCCCCCTGACTCAGCTGCAGTCTAGTTTTGTGTTTTTATTACCTTAAATTTCTCACCAGAAAATAAGGGCTTTGGACTAGAGCATCACTTGGGTCCTTCTGGTTTAAAAATGCTATTGCTTTAAAAAAACAATGATAACATCAAAGAGATTCTGAAGAGTGTTTGCCCTTAAAGATAATGACCCCAAATGACCAGGATTTAAAAATTAATGTCACTGCTGTGTGACCGGTGTCCCTGTTCATGGCAGTATCATCCCTTTTCCTTGGCCACCTTTTGGTCCACCATGCCTACCAATTTTTAATTTGTTTCAAACCAAGAAACCAGATAATAAGGATTATTATAATTGTTCGTAAAGGAGGTGTAAATTGATTATAATCTAACAGTCTTAGAGACTTCTTTAAGTAATGAAGATGAGATTTAATGAATGTGCTTTGTGATAGCTATTTCGGCCGCGGTGTGAGAATGTGCACACGCGTGTATGTGTGTGTGTATACACATGCATGCTTTGCACTTATTTACATATCTGTTAATGAGGTCATTAGACCCTGGATAAAAGTAATCAATAAGACAGTGATACTGGGTTATTTTCCCTACTTAATGAACGAGGAAACCACAAATTGAGATGGTTGGGCAACTTCTGCCAGGATACACACCCAGAAATTAGGACACCTGATTTCTAGTCACCGCGTGAAGGCAGAACCAAAACAAAAAAAAAAGAATCTGTGGTATCCAAACATTCCCCAAGTTACCAACATCTTGAAGGCAAATCCCCCAAACATCTCTGCTACCTCCTCTTCAAGGCCGCCTTGTACCCGACGTGGAGAAGTCTAAGGCTGCATTCAAAAGCAGGCTAACTGCCCACTCTCCTAATATCTACTGGCACCCCCACCACGAGGCACAGGCGAGGCTGCTCACCCCGAGACCCCATTGCTTATGGGATGGTGAAGGGCACATCCCCTAGCATAAGAGTGTTGCCAAGAAGCCTCCCTTGTCCTGCAAATCTATCTGTCAAACTACAGAGACCACCCCAAAGGGAGAGGGCAGGCCTCACCTTAGCCCTGTCCCCAGATTCACTCTTAACCTCTTTTCATTGTACAGATATTTAGATGTGACCAGCTGAGAATTCAACAGCAATTGCTAACATTTACATGCTAGGCCCTGTAATGAGCATTTCACATTTACAAACACATTTAATATTTGACAACGACCCTGTGAGATAGGTACTATTCATATCCCCATTTTACAAGTGAGGAAACTGAGGCACAGAGAGTAACATGCCCACACAGCTGGCAAGTGATGGAGCTAAACAGACACCCAGGCAGTCCGCTTTTATCAGTTATCACGACTGTCAGAAGAAAGACACAACCTCTGCTCTCATGGAGCTTCCCCGTAATGGGAAACACAGAGGTAAACCGTCAATTTTACTAATAATGATATGAAGGAGATGTTCCAGGAGGTTTGAAAACATATAACAGGGGGCTGATCCTTGTAGTGAGGGAGAGGGGTATCAGGGAGCTCTCCCTGGAGAAAAACTATTGGCACTGAGTTCCCCGGGATAAGCAGGAGATCATCAGGTTGAGAGAGATATGGGTCTCCCAGGCAGAAGGAAGATGAGGGTGGAGGCCTCAAGGCAAAGAAGAGCATGCAGCATGGAAGGAACTGTAAGAAGCCAGAGGGGGAGGGGAGGAGGCACCAGATGAGGCTGGAGACGGAGCCAGTGTCTGCACCCCAATGGCCCTAATGGGAGGAGAGCAGGATGCTACCACTGCCTCTACTGCACAGATGGGGAAACAGGGCGGGGAACAGAGGAGAGTGGAAGGTCACCTAGTCGGGGGCCTTTGTGTGACCCATCTGGTCCCCCACCCCTGACTCCGGCTCTCTTTTCTTGCTGCTTCTGCTCAGTTAGGATCGCGGCAGGTGTTTCCAAAATGAAATTATACTAAGGACTCTTTCTATTGAGGAAAGAAGATGAAACATTTACTGAACATTTGCTCTCTTATTTAATGTCATATAATCAAGTCCTCACAACAAAATGTTTGAGGCTTCTTTTACAGTTTACAATTCTGGGAATGAAAGGATTGGAGAGATAAAGAAACCTGCCCACCATCAAACCATGGGAGGTGAAGGAGCCACCTTTGAGTCCAGACCTTTGCTGCTCAAATTCATCTTCTCCTTCCACTGCTCCACGCTGCCTCCGACTTAAGTGGGCAAAGCAAGCAGTAGAGGATGACACAAAAAAAAAAAAAAAAAAAAAAAACACTGAGAAATCAGTCTACAAGAGTACATAGGGCTTCCCTGGTGGTGCAGTGGTTAAGAATCTGCCTGCCAATGAAGGGGACACAGGTTCGAGCCCTGGCCTGGGAAGATCCCACATGCCGCGGAGCAACTAAGCCTGTGCGCCACAACTACTGAGCCTGCGCTCCAGAGCTCGCGTGCCACAACTACTGAAGCCCGCACACCTAGAGCCCGTACTCTGCAACAAAAGAAGCCACTGCAATGAGAAGCCCGTGCACCGCAACAAAGAGTAGCCCCCGCTCACCGCAACTAGAGAAAGCCCGTGCACAGCAACAAAGACCCAGTGTAGCCAAAAATTAAAAAATAAATTTTAAAAAAAGAAAGAGTACATAGAGGGCATCTCCTTTGCTGGCGAAGTTCATAAGCAATAGCGTGAAATCCTCCCTCCCTGCAGCCTCCCACCCTTCCCCCACAGTCAGGGCCTCAGCTGGAAATGATGAGATGACACACTCAAATTCAGCAACTGGAAGAGAGTTTAATAAAAGGCCTGTCTATAAAGGTGTAAGGTGGGTAGAGGGAAATCACGGGGAGGTAGTACCGGCTCCATCATCATCCTCATTCTGAAGGAGCAGGGGAAAGAGTGCTCACCGGACCCTGGAGAGAGCGCGGCGGGACTGTGTGCAGAGGGTCGCCAGACAGGATCTGGGACATTTATCCTCAGTGACACCACAGGGCAACAGCTAGGAGAATAAATACCCCAACTCACTCCCCTCCACTCCCTACATCCTGCTGATGCTCCCCATTGGCTAAACCCAACCAGAAGTCACAGAGTGTTACGGGCTGAACTGTGTTCCCTAAAAATTCACGCGTTGAAGCCTTACCCCTAGTATTTCAGAATGTATCTGTTTACGGAGATTGAGTCTTTAAAGAGGCAATTAAATGAAAATGAGATCATTAGGGTCCACCCAAATCCCATATGACTGATGTCTTTATAAAAACAGGAAATTCGGACACAGACATGTACAGAGGGAAGACCACGTGAAGATATGGAGAAGACGGCCACCTGCAAGCCAAGGAGAGAAGGGCCTCAGAAGAAACCAACCCTGCTGACACCTTGATCTTGGACTTCTAGCCTTCAGAATTCTGAGAAAATAAACTTCTGCTGTTGAAGCCACCAGTCTGTGGTGCTTTGCTATGGCAGCCCTAGCAAACTAATACAGAGGGCAAGGAACCTGGATGATGTGGTCCATACAGGACAGCCTCCCGAGGCACAGAGCAGGGTGGGGAAGGAAGGAAAGAGGCTATGGAGGGGCAAATGGAAGAGACCCAGCACAAGTCCTACATGGGCCCCTCAGAAATGGGTATTTCCTGACGTGCTAGAACAACATCTCTAAGGCTGATAAAATTCCACTTGAGCAATGCTTGTCCACAGGTGAGCTGTGCTCACCCTTTCTGACCAAAGAGCATTGTCCCACCACTGTGCTTCTTCCCTTCCCTGATCACTCACCCCAATCCCAGCCAGGCTGGAAGGCTCACCTGGAGTCACACCTCCATGCACTCCAGGCCACATCTCCTCCTTCCCTGAATCCCCAGGGATGGTCTAAACTCTTACTTGCACGTTTTACTAGATTTCCCAACAGTAAAATAATGAGGATCCTGAAAACAGGGACGGTGTCTTATTTATTTCTGCTGAACAAAAGAATGACCAATGGATTACATGAAGAAAACGAACATTTATTGATTACCATCAATGTAACAAGTACTATGTTAAGTCCTTTCTAGTCTTTTAACTCTGCCTGAATCAAAAGCAAGGAACTGGGAAAAAACTATTATTTATTCAGCATTTACTATGTGCCAGGCAGGGGTGATAGCAAAATACTTCATAAGCCATACAGCGCAGGTACCAACTAACATATCAGAGCAGATGCTGGCCACAAACGGGACCAGCTGACTCAGGCAGCTGTTAAAGACCAGCCAGGTACCAGGCACTGTGCTGAGGAATCTCTTGTGCACTATTTCACTGAATACAGTACTGACTGAGGTAGGTATTATTATACCCTTTATAAAACCCAGAAGCCTGAGGCACACAAAAAACTAAGACTGTTGTATAAGGTCATGCAGAAAATAAAAGTAGAACTAGGACTCACACCCAGGATCACACCCAGATCATGCTGGTTTGTCTTAAGACACCACCTCTGCATCAGGGAGGGGGGTGGGATGGTCCCTCACCTGGGGACATGCTCCCCCCAGAGAGTCACATGGCTTACTTCTTCCAGTCTTTACTTAAGTGTCATCTCCTCAGCAATTTCTCCCTTTTAAAATTAACCTCTTCACCATCACCCCAACACTACCTTCCTTTTGAGCTTTATTTTCCTCTGTAGCGTTTTTTTGGACATTTTTTTATTGTGGTAAAATATACTTCACATAAAAGTTACCACATTAACCTCTTTTAAGTATACAATTCAGTGGCTTTAAGTACACGTACAGTGTTGAGAAACCATCACCACTACCCATGTCTAGAAATTTTCCGTCATCCCAAACAGAAAGTCTGTACCCATTAAACAATAACTCCCCACTCCCTCCCTCCTTGACCCCCAGGAACCACCATTCTGCTTTCTGTCTCTATGAATTTGCCTATTCTAGCTACCTCATACAAGCAGAATCATACGATATTTGTCCTTTGGAGTGAGATTTATTTCACATAGCATAATGTCTTCAAGGTTCAACCGTAGTGTAGCACATGTCAGAATTTCATTCCTTGTTAAAGTTGAAAAATATTTGTGTGTGTGTGTGTGTGTGTGTGTATAAACCACATTTTGTTTAACTATTCATCTTTCAATGGACATTTGCCTTATTTCAACCTTTTGGCTATCGTGAAGAATACTGTTATGAACATGTGTATACAAGTGTCTGTTTGAGTTCCAGCTTTCAATTCTTTTGTGAATATACCTAGAATTGAAATTGCTTGCTCATATGGTAATTCTATTAACTTTTTGAGGAGCCTCCAAATTGTTTTCCACCTCCCTAGCATAACTATCTATCATACTATATGTTTTACCAATTTATTATTTATTTGTCTCTTGTTAGCTCTACACATAACAACTAATTTAAACCTCCAAACAACTTTATGGGGTAGAAACTATTATTATCCCCCTTTCACATATAAGGAAACTGAGGCAGAGAGAACTCGGAGAAAGTTTTGATTACTGAATGTCAACATCCATGAGGATGTAAGCTCCAACGAAGGCAGGGATTTCTTTTTGTTTGGTTCACTGCTATATCCCACATACCTAGAACATGCCTGGAACAAAGCAGGTGCACAATAAATATTCACTGAATGAATGAATGAATTTGATGTGATTCCTGACCTTGAAGTCAAGGGTCCCAAGGACCAAAAGACCGAGGTAAGGTCTTTACCCAAGGTATCAAAACAATAATATCAAAGGGGAGAAAAGATGGATGTCAAGGAGGGAAACCAGAGATCAGAGTAGGGGACACAATAGTGCTGGATCGATGTGAGGCTGCAGAAAGGAAAACCAGTCATCAGGTCAGTGGCTAAGGGGAACGCAATGGCATGGGAAGAGGCATCCAGGATGAAGCGAGGTGCACAGCTCAGAACAGAGAGTGAGAACAATATGGGGGTGCCAGGGGAGGGGCTTAAGGAGGGATGGCTGGATAGTGGGTGAGGGGGTCTGCTCAATATAAAAAACCCCAGAGGATCCTATACCATGTTTTGAACTTAAGGCCCAGGACAGTACCTGGCACGTACAAAGTATTAACAAATATTTGTTAATTGATTGGTTTCTAACCCTAACCTATCACTAACTTGACAGACGGCTAGAGGCAAGTCACATCCCTTCTGTGCAATTTATTTTCTCTATCTGTAAATATAGTGGATATGAAAAGATCAATGAACTAAACTTTTTTTTTTTTAATTATAGAAACATTTCCCCTGCACCAGAATCCCAGACAGAAGAGTAAACACAAAGGGCATTCAAAAGGGGAGCTGGAGGTCAAAAGCCCCGCCCCTCAGCCGTCTAAGCCCCGCCCCTCAGCCATCTACTTCACAGCGGCTGAGTGTTAGTTTCTCCGTGCTCCAGACATCTGGGCCACCTGCCGCCTGAGGTTCAATCCCCTCTGACACACATCCCCATCACGCCTGCCACAGGCCTTTCCACACAGCAATGGCAGACATTCACTCCATACCTACTGGTTGACAGATGCTCTTCTGAGGTTTTTTTTTTTTTAATATATTAACTTATTTAATCCCCAGTTTAGAGATGAGGATATTGAGGCACAGAAAGGTTAAGTCACTTCCCCAAAGCTACACAGCTAATTGTCTGTAGAGCTGCAATCCAACGTGTTATCAGCTTCATTTTTACCCACAACTCTTTCTGCCTCCCACAATGGTGCACACAGTGCATTGGTGTGTGGTTGAACGGGACCAAGGAAGGGATAGTTTGATGGAGAGAGGAAAGGGAGAGGAAAGAGAACATATAGAAGGAGAAAGAAGAGAGTGTGATCAAGCTGGACCCCAGAAAGGGTTTGACTCTACAGGGAGGTGGCTTCCGAGTGACGCTGCCTGCCAGGGCGGGGGTATCAGGAACCAACCTGCTGCCCTCCCCAAAGTCCTAGAACCATTGATGAGACGCCTTCTCCTTGCTCCACGTTCTCTAATCCAGAGATGGTCAAATCCTATTTTTAAAGCAAGATCTTAGAGAAGGACACTCTTTAAGAGGACTTTTCCTGAAACACGGGAGATGTCAATTTACCAAAATGACTTTTTTTTTTTACTGGAACAAGAAAAATCTATGTTTTGTGAGTAACAATAGGAAATAGCAAGCTGTGTGTATTCCCAAAGACTTCTTTTCTCCTTTAATGAATTTAATGAATTAGCATACATACAACTCAATAAAAAAATATCTGAAAAGCCTGGAAAGCATTATTCAAAGCCTTTCAACCAGTCATTTTCATATTTCCTGAAACGAGCATTTCCATTAAAGTGGTAAAACGTTACACAAAAAACAGAATTCTACTGTAACCTCAGGAAAAGGATGCGAAAATGGACAATAGATGGAGGCAAAGGACAGAACTTACCTGCAGGAACAGAGGGTTGCTCAGTGTTTTTCAGAGGCTCTACTGCCATCTGGGGAGGGACAATTCTTCTTTCTTGGATGAAACATTCTTCATATTATGGGGTGTTCAGCATCCCACCTTGACCGACTATACCCCAGTAGCAACTTAAAGCCACTGTAAACACCACTAAAACCACGCTCTACATTTCTAGTTGCCTCTTAGAGGGACAGGACTGACCTGAGCTGAGAACCACTGGTAATCAAACTGGTAAATTCAGGAAACACTGATTGAACACCCCCAAGGACCCTCAAGCAGCCCACAGTCTAATAAGAGGAAAGGGGAGATACCCTGAACAGCACCAAGCTATCACTCAAGACCTTGTGTGGTACCTGATACACTGTAAGCCTTCTGTTAAAGCTTATCTAATGTAATACAAAACACAATGTCTACAAAACATAAAATGAAATATCCTCAAAGGCTAGGGTCCATCGTGCCTCAAAAGTAACTGATTAAGTCAACCGAAAACATAGTCTGCAAATACCAGAACCAGAAGGGAACCCAGGGATCCCCTAGTCTAGGAGGTGGCAGGCCCTTTCTGGAAAGGGCCTGAGTGTCAATAATATTTTAGGCTCTGTGGGCCATACAGTCTCTGTTGCAACTACTCAAACTTTGTGTTATGGCTTGAGGTCAGCCATACAATATGTACACAAATGGGTGTGGCAGTGGTCCAATAAAACTACTTGCAAAATAATTTAAATAAATGTCGACATATTGAAATGTTTAAAGACAGGCTCAGTATTACCAAAGTTTTTCTTTTGCCTCAGGCTCCAATATGGTTCCACACCACCCCGGTTACTGATCTTATCACCATTTCAATTTTTGATGATGTGCTCATCATGGAACTTCTGGCATTCGTTGTGATTTTTTTAAATATGGCATTTGAATATTACTTATCTTGATGACTGAGTTCTCGGTGCTTTCTTAAACTTTGCCCTGGAGGCTAGCACCTCACCTACCTTGACCTAGTTTGGGTCCTGCCTCAGGCTTCCCAACCTACACCTCTGTCCCTGGTCTTCCTTGAACCAGCCCCTTGGTCCATCTTTCCGATGGTGCCACTCATTGTCAGATTGAGTCCTAGTAACCAGGCTGTGCATTTTCAGGCTGGGGCTCACGTCTGGGCTCCTTCACCCTCTCACTTTTCCTCCCATTTCAGAGTAATAACAAATCCCCTTCCCACATCCCATGTCTGGCACGTCTCACCTTCAGACCCTTTGAAGGATCAACTTCTGTTTCAAGAAGTCTTATCTAGAAATATTCCCAATGCCGCAAACCTCTCCCTAAAAAGTATTCTCCAACGATTGCTAAGAAAACAGTATCTGCCTCATCATATCTGTACATCAGTGTGCTAGGCTCAGAAAGGCAGATACAACAGAGAAGTCTCCCTCACCGGACGGTCAACCCTCAGAGAAAGGATCTCCGTAGCCCCATATCTAGCACACAGTGGGCCCTCAATATATATTTGTCAAATTAAAGTGAACAAGCCCTTTCAGCTACATTTTCAGAGTTTAGATGACTGGGGCAGAAACAAAGAAGCTCGGAAAGACAGATTTCACGTTTTTAAAAGGAGAGAAAGGCAGTGCTATTTTGTAGATTTTATTAGTTGAAATGAAAATTGCCAAGGTGGGCACTGTGGACAGCGCCGGACCCAGAAAACAGTCCTCACCACTTGTGCTCTAACTAGCTGGTTTATTGCAGGAATATCCATGTGCTTTACCCATTTTTGATTTCCAGTATGCTCCTGTTCCAAGAGAAGGGAGAGCCAATTCAGAAATAAATTACTGCTCTCAGCTGACCCCCCGTTTCCCAAATCCCGAGCCTTCCTTTAACCCATGCATTTAATTTCTCTTAACATATTGAAATGTGTTGAAGGCAATTATGAGGGAGAGAGACCAGACAGGTCACAAACACTGGTATGCCCATTAAAATAAAGAAAATTAAACAAAAGATTAATAGGGCAGACAGGTAACCATGAAGTGTGATTTCACTTTGAAGCAATTTATTTCCATTCAAACTGTGATAAATAACCACCAAGTGATACAATAAGTACCCATTTCTTGGTGTCGAACAGGATGTGGAAACTATTCTCTGAAGTGTAAACATCCCATGGACTTTTCAAAAGGGAATGTCACACATTCAATAAAGCTACAAACCATGACCCCAAAAGAAATTGAATTGGCCTGTTTGTATTCCCATCGCTATGTCTGAAAAGTATGTTCTCACCCTCCAAGGCAAGCTTCTCTTTCTGTTTGATAAAGTCTTGTGATCTGCAACCACAAAAACTCTGAGGACTCCATAAATTTTGCACGTTGGCACTCCCTCATGAGATCAAGCACCAGAAAAGATGTCTGCTGCAGAGGGCAGGGTCTCAAGGTCATGGAATATTCCTAGTCTGGGTGGTTAGCAATGGTCATTTCTAAATGCCCCCTAGGCTTAGACAATAATTGAATACTTTTTTTTTTTTTTTTTTTGCGGTACGCGGGCCTCTCACTGACGCGGCTTCTCCCGTTGCGGAGCACAGGCTCCGGATGCACAGGCTCAGTGGCCATGGCTCACGGGCCCAGCCCCTCCACGGCATGTGGGATCCTCCCGGACCAGGGCACGAACCCGTGTCCCCTGCATCAGCAGGCGGACTCTCAACCACTGCGCCACCAGGGAACCCCTTGAATACATTTTAAAATTAGGTCTCCTTCCGTTCAAAGCAAGACCCCATCTGTAAACATTCATCAACACCCGTCAGAAGGCTCTTCTTTGCTGGGGTTCTTTCCCTCTCATTAACATAAGGCTGCCATTGCTTTAGGGCCTACCATGTGCTTGCTGGGTGTGTCCACACACCATTTATTTTCAGAAACACTGCTGACAGGTGAGGTCAGGAGATAAAGAGACAAATTCTCTGATGGAAAAAAGCATTGGATTAACAGTGAGAAGACTTGGGTTCTAGTCCTGGACTGGTCCCTTGCCAACCATGCAAACTTGGACAGTTCATTTAAACATCTCTGACACTCAGTTTCTTCATTTATAAAATGGGGGTGATGTTATATACCTACCTCAAACCATTGGAAATTGTAACGCAGTCAACAAATTCACCACAAGCTCTTAAGTGTTTTTTTGTTGTTGTTGTTGTTTCTGATTTTTTTTTAAGATTTATTTAGTATTTTATTTATTTTATTTTTGGCTGCGTTGGGTCTTAGTTGCCGCACGCGGGATCTTCCTTGAGGCATGTGTTATCTTTCATTGCAGCGCGGGGGCTCTTTGTTGTGGTGTGCGGGCTTCTCTGTAGTTGTGGCATGTGGGTTTCCTCTTCTCTAGTTGTGGCACGCAGACTCTAGGACGTGTGGGCTCTGTAGTTGTGGTGTAGGTTCCAGAGCGCTTGGGCTCTGTAGTTTGCGGCAGGTGGGCTCTAGTTGAGGCGCGCCAGCTCAGCACTTGTGGCACGCACGGGCTTAGTTGTCCCGCGGCATGTGGGATCTTAGTTCCCTGACCAGGGATCGAACCCACGTCCCCTGCATTGTAAAGTGGATTCTTTACCACTGGACCACCAGGGAAGTCCGTCGTAAGTGTTTTTTAAGCACTGACTCAGGTGCACAAGGCACTGAGTCAGGAGTGGTGGGGAGAGTTAGGGAACAGTCCCCACTTCAAGGAAGTTTCCATGGAAGAGGGAAAAGCAATGTGTATGCAACTCACCCCAGCAAGGCTATTCTGAGCCTCTCCGTCATTTCCTGCTTAGGCAACCTAGCGGTCAGACTTTCCCTATCCATTCATTCATTCAGTCACCCTTTGATTCATTCATTTATTTATTCAACAAAACCTCATCTAGTATTTTCCATGTGCCTGGCACGGAGGCACAGAGATGCATCACATCAAAGCCCCTGCCCTCAAGAAGCTCACAGCCTGGCAAAGAAGACCACAGCTTTCCAATATGCAAAGAACTTTAAATAAATAGCTTCCTACTTCATCCTCAAAACAACTACATGGAGTAGATACTGTTAGCTCCATTTTAAAGTTGAGGACACTGGGGACCCAGAAAAATGAAGTGATGTGCCAGCCCCGTGAAGCTCTCAGTGACAGGGCAGCACTGGAATTGTGGTTTTACCACTTGAACGCAGTGTTCCTTCTTTTACTCCAGGAGTGTCTGCTAGGAGAGAGGACCTGCTGTGAACTGAGCCATCTTGCTGAGACCATGACTCCACCAACCTCTTGTAAGTTCTTTCTCCGTAGAGCTGGATCCTGGTCTCTGTACTGAGCCCACGAGCCACAACTACTGAAGCCCGTGCGCCTAGAGCCCGTGCTCAATGAGAAGCCCGCGCACCGCAACGAAGAGTAGCCCCTGCTCTCTGCAACTAGAGAAAGCCCGCGTGCAGCAACAAAGACCCAACGCAGCCAAAAATAAATAAAATTTAAAAAAAAAAAAGGAATCTAACCCAGCGTTTGAGGAGCCAGGGCGGGATTAACAGAAGAGGAACGGCCAAAAGGACACCTGAAGGACCTCTGGCTAGCCAAAAGGGGGGCCAGTGTGTTTCATGCAGAGAGAACCAAATGAGCAAAGCCTGCAAGAAGAGTGAGCGTGAGACTTTGGGGGACCCACAGTTTGTTTAGGGTGGCTGACTACAGAGAGCAAGAGATGCAATAGGAATTTGCAGTTAGAGAGGAACTCATGGATTGGACCATGCTGACTACAGGTGAGAAGTTTAGGCTTCATTCTGAAAGAGATGGGGAGTCATGGAGGGATTTTCAGCAGAAGGGAATGTGATCAGATTTGATTGTAGTAAAATAACTCTCACTATTTTTTTGAGAATTAACTCAAACAAGGAGACTGAAATCAAGGAAATCTGCTGTAGGAAGTGCTGTGGTAACGACACAGGTGTGAGATGATCGTGAAGTTGAACTAATGCAGTAGAGGCAGAGAACAGACAGAATTGAGAGATACCACCCTTAGAGTTGGTTGTTGACTTCAACACCTGCTTGAATCAGTCCTGGATAAGCTCGCCGGACACTATATCACAAACAAAACTAACAGTAATCATGGTTTCACTTATCAAATCCTTACGATAAAGCCAGGCACTAAGCTAAGATCTTTAAATAAAGTACTGCATTTAAGAATGAAAACAAATCAATGATGTTCTCACAGTTATTCTCCCTGTTTTACAAATGCAGATTCCTAGGACCCACTGGAGCCATACGAAACCCCAATCTTCAGGGGTTGTGCCCCAAAATCTGCACTGAGATCCTGTGATCTTACTGTGAGCTAAATCTTCAGAGCCACTGCTGTGAATTCCAAAGTCTGTGACAATTTTATTCTGGGGAATGGCTTCAATTAAAGAAAAAAATAATAACTTCAATTCCAAAAATAACAATTTCAATTAACCTGAGCTGCCTTATGCTTAATGACATATAAATGCTCCAAATAGTATGAAATACCCCAGTGACAAGTACATAAAACATTTAGCTGAGCAGGAGACTGACAGGCGCTTTAAAGCAGAGATATTACTTTAGAGAAAGGTGTCTTTGGGGGCCCCAAATGGAACAGGCTTTTGATACAGAGAATGGTTCTGGGTTGAAGGAGGATGACACACCCTGGATTCAAGGGAAGCCCTGGCATGTGGTCAGACTGTAGAACCTTAGTGCCAGAAAGGACCTGAGGCACCCTCAAGTGCAAAGGTTTTCAAACTGTGTTCCAGAGACCACTAGGGTTCTTTAAACATCCCTAAGGAGCAAGGTGGAGGCTGAATCTTCAGGGTTTGGGCTCTCCTCAACCCAAGAAGCCTAGCCTCTCTTTTAACTGTTTTACATATCGTGTTTGATCTTGAATTATCTTTGAAGGAAGATATGGGGAGAAATAAAAGAAAGAACAAGTCCACCACATGTTTTCTGAGCATTTGTGTAGCAGTGGAACCAGTAGGAGCATGGAGGATACCAACATGAATAATGTTCAGCCTCTGCCTGCATCTGCTAAGGATCTTTGGTTGCAAGCAACAGAAATCAACTCCGGCTAACTTAGACACGTAGTTGGATTTCCTAGAAGATCACTGAAGGTAGCTCTGGAGTGGATTGGAGAACTGATCAGTCAGACTTCAGACAGGGCAAGAGCTCTAAAGCTTTAGGAATTGAAGTAGGGAGAGCTCACGGGCAGATTTCTTAAGACTATCAACAGAATGATTCTGCTCTAACCCTTGAGTCATTCTCCCCAAGAACCAACACTCAGGAAAAAACTAGAGTCTGACTGGCGCAACTTGCGCGATGCTCACGTGGGCCAAAAACATGGGAATATGGAAAAGCTGATGGCTGAGTAGATTTGAAAAAGCAAGGATTACACTCCCAGCCAAAGCACGTGGGAAGGGGTAGGGGAGTTCTCCAATGCCAAAGCGGGTATTGTTGACCAAGGAAGGTAAAGTAGAAGTTGAACAAGTGAAAAAGCAGCTGTCCACTAGATTTCCCACGAAGAGCTTAGTTTCAAAGGTGGGCGGGGGGGGGGGGGGGTGGATATTTTTCGTTCTGCCCACTAGCTCCCATTCCTGATTTCTTCTCCGCATAATCCTTCTCTTTCACTCTGTGATAATGAGTAGATGCTGGTATGTCCTCGCAGGCTCATTCACCCTAGCCTTAGTTGATTGGTCCTGGGGTGAGCACCTGATCCATTCTAGGCCAATCAGGGACTCTCCCTAGATATTTAAACTTTAAACTGAGTCCTCAAGGATCACTGGCAGTGATTTCTCACCACACTCAGGAAGCTGGTCACAGAGAACAAAGACACAGAGTCAAGAGACAGAGAGGAGTGTGGCTTTATTTGAGCCTTAGGCTCTAGTTGTCCCTGGAGCCAAACTACTCCCTTGCCCTTACCCCTGTGACATAAGGTAACCTAATATTATCAGCAACAAATAAGCAAAACACAACACTTTCTCTTTGGCCTAAGTTAGTTCAAAGTGGGATTCGATCACTTTGAAGATCAAAGGTATATTCAGCGGTTTCAGGGCATAAATAGCTACTGTCAAGGCCATTCAGGACAAATGCCATCAGAATGATCTGGTGTTTAGAAGAGGGAAAAACCACACACATAATTCGAATAGTTCTCGTTTACCAAGCGCCTAGTGAGTCAGGCATGCTAGGTACCTCACACACACGATTCAATTTACTTTTTGCATCAGCCCTGCAATGGTATATTATCTCTATCCCATAGGTGAGAAACTGAAGCCAGAGAAGTTAAGCAACTCACACACAAGTGCCCAGCTAGGAGATGACAAAATCTGGATTAAAATCTGATGCAGAAACACACTTTCTCTGCCCTGCAGCCGGAAGCACAGTTAGTGCTCTTTTTTCTTTCCAACAACGGGCAGGTCCCCCAGGAGCTCATCCAGAATTACAATCAAGTTGCATCTCTACCCCACTGAAGTATAAAATCTTTTCTTTTTGCTGACTCTAGATTCAATGTTAATTATCACCTCATTATAGCCCATTGTTATTTAGGTTGTTGCTGGGCAGTGGAATCTGCAAACATATTTCAATTGGACTTGACCCCTCAGGCCACCCCGACTGTTGCATTTCTCCCTGTGTGCAGTTTTTACAACTCTCTGTTGTTCACTATGGTAAGAATTTATAAGCCTGACACCTTGGCCAGGGAATGGCGCCATCACTATTTCTGAATTAGGGCCCTTCTGGGAGGGTGGAGCGTGGGGCAGAGTGTTTCGTTCATTCAGCAGGTGAGGATGCGTGTTATTTGTAGGCAGGACCCTATCAATACGACAGCACAAGTCTTCTCTGCAGATGCAGATAGCACCCTGGGGTAGAAGCAGCAGTGTGTCTTAAGTCAGAGAAGCTATGATTTCTGCCAGTCTTTGCCTCTACCAAGCTGTGTGATCTTGGGCAAGTCACTTCCCTTCTCTGGGCCACCATCTTGCCATGAATAAAATAAGAATGCTGTTCTAGGTCATCCAGTCCCATCAAACACTCTGGGTGGAATGCTGGCCAGGAGCAAGGTGTTCTGTGTGAAAGGAGTGTGGGATCAAACAGACTTGAGAAAAGCCACATTAAAGTTAAATTGGCTTCATTACTGATGAGTTTCCGAGAGCCTTGAATATACTATTTGTTCACCTGCCCTATGCAACACAGGAGGCAGCATCGTCCAGACTTTTTTTTTTTTTTTAAGTCACGAAGGAATCTGATCCTTTCTCGAAGAACAACTTTTCACATTCCACAGGACATGGTGTTTTCTTGGAACACGGTTTGGGAACCCTGGGTCAGGGCATCTGTGCTTTCCTTTTTCCCCTGGAAAACCCTGTTCATCACCTCAGTGTCTGCTCTTATTTCATTAAGTGCTCTTTCTCTGGTACCATCCTGGAGCTATCCACTTCTCTCCATTTCCCAACTGTGGCTGCCATAATCCAAAAGCCACCACTCATTCATTCATTCTCTCATTCTCTCTCCCTCCCTCGCTCTCTCCTCCCTCCTTTGGCTCTCCCTCCTAACTGCTCTCCACGTTTCCCCTCTTGATCTAACGATAATCCTTTGTCCACAAAGCAGTCAGGGGTCTTGAGGAAGTTAGACTGGATCCTTGATGGCTTAAAATGCTGCAGTAAAGTCCCATTGCTCTTGGCATAAACCCAAAGGCCTTCCAATGGCCCAGCAGGCCGCACACAAATCTGGGCCCACGCTCCTCCCTGACCCTCTCACGCCACTTGCAGCCTTTCTCCCTATCCTGCAGCCACAATGCCTTGGCATATACTGTTTCCTCCGTCTGGCATGCGCTGCCCTTGGATTCTCACACCAATTATCCACTTGTAAGTATGAAAATGAAAAATGAAAAAAAAGGAAAAAAAAAAGCAAGGAGAACTCAGCAAGGAGAAAAGGAGGTGAGTAGGATTCTGGCCCAAAAGGACTAAGCTCTTGATTAGTTGGAAGGGACATGGGAGAGGGATGAGCTAGCAATGACGCAAAGGATTCTGGTTCGGACAATCCTGTGGCTCGTGGTACCCGGCGGAATGACATGCCTTCCAAACTCCTCCACATGACTGGCTAGGCTATGACTGGCATCCAACCTGCATAATTTGACTTTTGCAAACATCTGATTCTGAAAAGGCCCAACTTTTCCTCTGCATCATCCACTGTGCCACCATAAAGTATCTGTTGTCAGAGGCTGAGGCACAAACAGCAAAAACTTCCATCTAATGAGAGTGTATGAGTGTGGGTATGTGCTTGTGTACTGGAGTCCCTGGGGGTTCTTGTAAACGAAGAGCTCACTTCAATGACCCTATCGTGGTAATTAATACACTCCCCTAAGCAGACTATGTTGCCGAAGGAAAGATAAGCTGCTCTCAGATGGGGGCAGATGTGATGCCAGGAAATGTGAACAAACCTTAGAAAGTACAGAAGGTCCTTGAAGCACGGGGAGCATCTGCAGATAAGAAGGTTGTAGTAAGCAGGAGTTTTCACATACTACTTTTGAGTTGACAAAGCACTTTCATAATCATTATTTTATTGAATCTCTCAAGCATGATGACCGTTCAAGATGACAATATTTGAGTAATACTGGAAGGTGTCCCCCAAATTCAAAGACATAGATTGAATTTCCATGTCACTATTCAGAGTAGGTATATGGCAGAGGGATGTAGAGCCTGAAAGAGAAAGAAATGGCTTCTCTCCACTAGGGCAGGAAGCAGAATTATCTAGTCAAGAATGGAAACATACTGGCCATGCCCATTTGGATACCACTTAGAGAGAGATAGCTAGAGGTAACCAACAGCTGGTATTCCAGTCTCATTGCCAGGACATCCCTAATGTGGAGATGGATGCAGAACAGGGGCCATCAAACTATAGCCCACAGGCTAAATACGGCTTCCTGCCTGTTTCTATAAATAAAGTTTTATTGGAACACAGCCATGCCTGTTTGGTTATGTGTTGTCTATGGCTACTTGCACACAACGATGGCAGAGTTGAGTAACTGCAAGAGAGATCATAAAGCCATAAAGCCTAAAATATCTACTATTGGCCCTTTGCTGACCCTGATGCAGAACAATGTACAGCATCAAACACTGTTGAGACCTACTCAACACCAATTCTTAACACTCTTCTCCCTGGTCACCCTTTACAACAGGTAAGGCTAATATTCACGTATGCATTGTTACAACTGTGCCAGTTGCTCATGCTTGGCATCCACTGCGATTGGTCTATGGCTGTGCCCCACTGATTGTTAATTTTTTTTTTTTTTTTGTGGTATGCGGGCCTCTCACTGTTGTGGCCTCTCCCCTTGAGGAGCACAGGCTCTGGACGCGCAGGCTCAGCGGCCATGGCTCATGGGCCCAGCCGCTCTGCGGCATGTGGGATCTTCCCGGACCGGGACATGAACCCGTGTCCCCTTCATTGGCAGGCGGACTCTCAACCACTGCACCACCAGGGAAGCCCTGATTGTTAATTTTTAAAAATATTGTCCCAATGATAGAGGCTAGAAAGATAAATACTCAGTTTCCCAACCTCCCTTAAAGTTAGATGTGGCACAGTTCTAAACAATTAAATGGTGACACAGTTCTAAACAATTAAATGGTGACACAGTTCTAAACAATTAAATGGAAGTGGAAATCTGCTAGAAGAATTCTGGGAAAGTTTTAGCTTCAGTTTTTCCTTCTTCTTTCTTCTTGGGCAGTGATACGATGCCTGGCACTGAGGCAGCCATCTGGTGAACAAGAGGTAGAAAGAACCTAAGTCCCTGGAGGCATCTTTAAACAAGTGAAGCAATGCTAACAACTGCCTAGAAGTAGACTTCCTCCTAGGTGAGGAATATTAAATTCTACTTGTTTAGGCTGCTATTATTTGGGAGCCATGATTTGGGGCTACACACATTCCTAACTAACACAGTAGCCACAGGCTTCAAGTATTTCAGGTCCCATTAGCCAGGTCATCCCTATGGCGAGATGGCTACATCAAGCTCTTCCAATATACATTAGACTTACCTGACTCCCTTGATCTGCTTCAATGCTCACCATTGATTAGAACATGCCTGATAAATGGGTTGTGAGTCAGAGACAGCAATTCTAGTCCTAGTCTGCCAGTGATTGGCCCTCAGTCCCTAAGCATCCTTCTTGTTCTTTCTAGATTCTCAATTTCTTCACCTATAAAATTTAAAAAGCTAGACTTCAGTCTACTCTTTCCTCTCGTTCTCTCATTCTGTAATTCAATTCTTTAACTCTAAAACTGCATAAAGAAAGAATACGGTGACAACCTCAATTAAGCATTAAAATAATTACAAGCTTCCAGGTGGTTGCCAGGGGAGAGGAGGTAGTGATGATGATGCTGTAACTCTCATTGTTTGTTAAAAGGAAAACTAGAAGCTTATAAGCGGGACAGTTTTTACTGATGCAAAATTCAAAATATAAAGTTCAAAATTTGTAAATAAGACAAAAGACCACCTAAAGGACAATGCCTTCACCAGTGGGCTTCCTTTCAGTAAGCCCCAAAAGAGCAGTGCCAATGCTAGCATACTGTACTTCTCAAAGATGGTCTATTCATCCTTCAATTGATATTAATAACATGTATATTACAACATTATTTTTCCACTAAGCCGAAAACGACGACAAACACTTAATAAGAAATGCCAGTTACTAATGCACACCAGATATTCCTATTTGTCTCTCCCAAAGCTCAGAGGCTTCCCTTCCTACCAGAAGAAAAGTGTTGCCTGTACTATTAAGTAACTTATGTGTGCTCAGTGCTTTATAATTAATAAAGTGTTTTAATCTACTTTGCATTTGGTCTTCATGACGATATGTGAAGGAGACAGAATCAGAATGATTAATTACCCCCTTGTTGCAAATGATGAAACTGAGGCTCCAAAAGCTGAAGCGATAAGAGAAGGTTGCCCAGGTTTGGTTCAGGACTGAAACCAAACCCCATCCCATTTGACTCCATGCCTGGGGGCACTGCAGCGAACACTACACCTCTTTCCATACCAGGCGCTGCGCACAGCTATTTGCAGGCACATCTGGCAGGTGCTTCTCGCGAGAGTGATCCGGGACCTCATTGGGTGATTTCCAGGCAGCAGCTCCACTCTATCTCTGTTTCGACTGCTGTCAAACAGAATCAATGAAGCTTCAACATATTACCTCAAATATATAGTCCTGACAGCAGGTTCGATGCCTTACAATAGCCTAGTTATAGCTGATTTTTAAAAATTAAGCTTAGACACAGGAAAATGGAACAAAGTGGAAATAAAAGATATGAATTGAGTCTTGGTCTGAGGAATCAATAAAGGACAGCCATGGTTCACTGTAGGTCTCTACGTCTGAGCCTGACTTTAAAGACCAGGAAATCACCAGCTGTTCCTCGCTCTGGGTATCCAGGTCACCACTCTCAGCCTCTCTCATTCATTCACTCATTCAGTAATGCAGGAGAAGAGATGAATGGGATACACGTCTGGAGAGGGTATAGGACACGCCGCCTAAGAGCAAGGACTTGGACGTAGAGTTTAAAACATCTTTCTTGCCTTGAATTCCCCATCTTTAATAATAAGCATAATAGGTAATACTATTAAGAGATAACTTCAGGCCAGGCACTGTTCTGAGTTCTTTACATGTATGAACTCATTTACTCATCACAGCAACCAATGAAATGGGTACTATCTTTATCCCCAGTTTACAGATGAGAAAACTAAGGTGGCAAGAGGTAAAGAAGCTTGGTCAAAGCTGTATAACTAGGAAATGGTGGTGCTGGGCAGTACAGCTCCAGAATCCATGCTCATAACCACCACCCTGTCCAACATGTAGGCCAACGTTGTCCAATAAAACTTGCCACTCTGATGGAAATATTCTGTGCTTCCCAGTATGGTAGGCACTAGGCATATACAGCTACTCCAATACATGGCCACTAGCCACACGTGGCTATCAAGCTCTTGATTGTACAACCCAGGAACTGAATTTTTAATTTCATTTGATTTAAATTAGTTTAAATTAACTTAATTAATTTAAGAGGAAATAGCCGTACGTGACTAGTGGCTATTGATTGCCCAGAACAGCTCTACGCTGCAAAACACAGATAGTAACACTATATTCATCATAGGCCCTGAGGTTCTTGTGCAGTAAATGTCTGTAAACTGCTCAGTCCAATGCCAGGCATATAACAGGAACTCAATCTATGTGAGCTACAAATATTTACCTACAATCTCTTCTCTGAATTTTAAAATCCAAAAAGGTCTGAAAGCATAGTTTTATGTGTGCATGCATGTGTGTGTGTGTGCGTGTGTGCAATTCACTTTGAATTATAGCAAATGCTTTATCTGCATCTATTGAGACGATCACGCGGTTTTTGTCTTTTCTTTTGTTGATGCGGTGTATCACATTGATTGATTTGTATGTGTTGAACCACCCTTGTGACCCTGGGATGAATCCAACTTGGTTGTGGTGCATGTGGTGTGATCCTTTTTATGTGTTGTTGCATTCGGTTTGCTATTATTCTGTTGAGAGTTTTTGCATCTATATGTAACTCATTTTGGCAGCATATCTCAACTGATCTGAATCCATTTGAGGGCACAAACTGACCTGTATTGACGGAACACTACTTACAGTGTTTATTCACACTACATTTATTTATTACAGATTTTACTGCAGAAATATGAATGTGCGTGATGATGGGTGCTGCCCCAAGCCTGGCAGGGAGTGTTGCATAATATGTAACATACGTATCATATGGTCTTTCTCAGATCTGAAATATTCTAAATTTCTGACAGACATCTGGCCCCTGAGGTCCCACGTCGGTGATCGTGGTCCTGCATTTGCATTTTTATACTGGGCTAGCTATGACGGACAGAGCAGAGAGAACCAGGCCTGACCTGGAAACCTGAGTCCATGCTAGTGTTTCCATTGGAGAGGAAGGCACTGGTTCCTCAGAAAAGCTGGAGCAGAGGTGGGGCTGGAGCCGCCCCGGTGGGGAGCAGACAGACCCAACCCCCGGACGAGGCAGCATCCACAGCTGTGCTCGTCATGGGGCGGCCGCATTTCCAGTCCTTGCTTTATGAATCTGCTCAGTAAGTTTATGTAAAGAGTCCTGAAAAGAAAAGGACACGATGCTCGTATTTCTTTAGTGAGTTCGTGATTCTAGGTGCTCTTCTGCTCCAGGCTGACGCTGCCCAGAGCTCCTGCCCGCCTTGTATGGAGCCGGCCTCTGATCTCCTCTTCTCATCTTCCTCTGGGCCCTACCCCTGTATTCCAGTATGTCAGGGTTTCAGAAAAATGGGCCTGCCTTACATGTATCTCTCATACTGGGAGCTGGCCCCAGTACCAGAAAAGTCTCTTACTGGCCTCGTCCTTTCAGAGGAGGCATTTTATCCTGTAGAGATCTCAACTTGAAAGCAACGCAGTGAGGTGGAGTCTGTACTTCCTAAGTGTGTGATTTCAGGTAAATCACTTAGACCCTCTGAGCCACAATGGGTGTCCCTCCAAAGCATTCTTGTAGGCATAAAAAAATGCACCTCAAAGTGCCCTAGAAGGATGCACGGGGCACTGTGAGACACTCACGGAGTGGTGGCTGATAGATCTAAGCCTCCTGTCCGTGGACCCTCTTTGTCTAAAATTGAAGTCGCCATCTTTATCCCAGCGGAGACAGAGAAGCATGGGTTTGGAATAAACCTGGAGGATCTTATTCTACAAGGCCTGCAACCCCTGTGAGCCTCAGTTTCCACATCCGTATAAATGGGAATAAGGCTTTCCTCTCACTGTAACAGCCTGAAAGAATCAGAGGGGCCCTACATATCTAGAGAACCCCACCCAGTGTCTGGCTCGCGGTGCATGCCTCTCTCCCCCAGCCTACCCTTCCCTTCCACAAACAAGCCAACGGCACAAAAAGACCGTGACATTTTCCTTTCAACTTCAACTGCCTAATAATTCCTAACGAAGAATGACGGAATTCAATACTGAAATCAATGAAGAGGAGCCACGTGGCCCTTCTTAATCAAAATCTAAAACGACAATGCCATCGCCTGCAGCCACATCCGGGGAAGCATCACTGGGAGAAGAAGCAACGGAACAGAGTGCTTTTCAGAGTCACCTTCTTTGGAGAAGCAAGAGGCAGGCAGAGCTAGCCTCCGTCTTTAATGTAAGGATATAATTCCAATTTCACAACTTAATTATGAGTGGATGAAAAGGACAGCGTGAAAAACTAGGTGTAGGGTAGGGAGTTTCATCTCGTTAGGTTCACTGACACCTCATTAGGGACTTTGAAAAACATTCTGCTTGCAGGCAATTTTGCTACTGTCTCGACTTTTTTCCACGTTTATCTGGCTCCATTTATCTGACTTGACACAAGTAGGAAAATGGGATCTTTGATTTTTTTTTTTTCTTCAGCTCATCAACTAGCACTCCTCGTCCCCCACTTCGAGCTGCAGGTTCTTTGTCAGGTGATGATCAGTGACGCCATAGAATCAGAGCTGCCAGAGTGATCTTCCAGAAACCTGAGCCAGATCACGCCAGGCTCCTGCCCCAAACCTTTAATGGTTCCCCATTGTCTATAGGGTCGCATCCAAACACACGAGCATGACATTCAAGTACTACCTACTTTTCAGATTCATTTCCTACCTCCTTCTTTCCAAATGTCCACTCTGATTGCAACAGGGCTACTTAGCATTCCCCAGGCCCAACAGAGGGTATCATGATGTCCACGATGTTTCCATCTTCTTTTTCAGTTTCCCCTACTACCTGTGAAAACATCATTCATCTCCAAAGTTTCAATTCAAAGATTCAGGTTTCGGGGGGGAGGGATAAATTACGAGTTTGGGATTAACAGATACACACTGCTATATATAAAATAGATAACCAACAAAGGCCTCCTGTATAGCACAGGGAACTATATTCAATATCTCATAATAACCTATAGTGGAAAAGAATCTGAAAAAGAATAGATTTACACACACACACACACAACCATATATATGTAATATATGTATATATATGTATGTATAACTGAATCACTTTGCTGTACACCTGAAACTAACACAACATTGTAAATCAATTACACTTCAATTAACAATAAGGGGAAAAATGATTCAGTTTTCTATCAAAGTTTGCTTGTTTTTCCCAATCCAATACTTCCTCACTCCTTTGTATCACCAGTACAAAGATTCTTAGTACCAGGATCTCCTGTCTTGAATGTTAGCCAGCGCTTCACGTCTGCGTGCCCACCCAACTGTGAGCTCCTTGAGGATGGAGCCCTGCTATAGTTAACTTTCTACTTGCACTACTGAAACACATCACACAGGTGTGTCCCAGTGAGTTGTGAGTTGTGTCAGAAACTTCCTCTAAGATACGAAACTTGGCAAAAAAATATACATATATACTATTCAAAATAAATGAAAGATATAGCTTTTTCTCCTAATAATTGGCTTTCTCACTCCTTTCTTTGTTCTCTTGAGCAGAAAAGGGTCAAGTTAAAGTTAGAACGTGAGGGATAATGCATATACCTGAGTGCTCCCACAGGCGTGTGTCTTGTGTGTGTTGGCTGAAAAATAAAAGCATTGAGAAGCGCCACTCTGTAACCCCGTCAAGTCACGTGACAATGTGACAACTATACGGAAGACAAACCGCTGTCCTTGATCACATTCTGAGGTCTGGGATTCGTTCCCTTGACTTTGACGTGCAGCACCGTCCACTGTACCACACCATCGCCAAAGGAGGAAAAGTCTGACCACATGTGGAACCGAAGAGAATGTCCTGGTCTCCTAAGGACTATGTACAGCTTATTTATTTGGAGATTCTGCCATTACTGCATGTTAAACCTACTGAGAACCTGAATGAATCCGTTACTGCACGTTAAACCTACTGAGAACCTGAATTAATTGTTGCAACGTGGCAAAGGGATCTGTTGTCAGGAGATGCGTGTTTAATTTCCTGCAAAGTGCTAACTGTTACAAAATAGCAGGATGGCTTTTGGCAAGTCCCTTCTCTGGGCCTCCATTCCTCAACTGTAAAGCCATAAACTTTAAAACTGTTGCACAATCCCCAGCTTGCAGCTTTGTTATATAGATCAAATGAGATGACGTATATGGAAAACTGCTGTGTCAATCATAAAGCATTCTATCAATGGCAGTTAGTAATTAGTTATTGGTATTAGGAATTAGCTAATGGTAAAATGCATTCTCTTTAATAACAAAATCCTTTGTTATTAAAGGATTCAGATCATAGTGGAGAGAATGGGCTTTAGAGGCTGACATCCCTATGCTCAATAATTGGCCCCATCACATACTGGCCATGTGATTTAGAATAAGTCATGTAACCTCTCTGAGGTATGTGTCCTTCTCTATAAAATGGGGATGATAGGATTTTAGTGATTGTTATTAAGGACGAATCCATTTCTGAAAGATAGAGACATATAAATGATTAATCACAGCAAAATTGCTCAAGCATCATGCCAAATAGAACACAGAAATTGCAGCGGAGCACCAAGGAGGAAGTGACTTTCAAGGAGCTGGTTTTTGCAGAGTGAGTAGGAGTTTTCCAGGAAAGTCAGGCGGGTAAGTAACATTCCAGGAAAAAATACCAAGTGCAATGAATGGCAGAAGTGAGAATGTCTTGAAATCTCTTGATTTCTCTTCCTCCTGCTTTCCTACATTCAAAATGAGATTAGAAAGATCTGCCTTTCTCCTATTTTTCTGAGATGTTCTGAAGGGGAATGAGACCATGAATTCATAACACAATTTAGTCCAGGGAAAAAAAGAAATATACACACTCAATATGGCTATCATCTCTCTTTAGAGCTGGCCTCTGATTAATAACCACAAGAGCAAGTAATCTCTATGACATCATTAGGCCCAGAAAGGACTCTATGAGGATGGAAAAGGGCCTATCATTCCTCCACTGCCCTCAGTTGCATTTTCCCAAGTTCAAGACATGTGGAGAAGTAAAGTACAGGTACAGTATGTCCGCATTGTCTCTCAGAGCCTTCCTGGGGAGTATTTTCTTAAGTCCCTGCTCCACCTGAGAAAGTCTTTAAAACCAGAGCCGCAGATACAATGACAAACTATAACAGGATTTTCCAAGAAGAAGCAATTGATGATGGGGGTGGGGGCAGGGAGGAGATGAATAGCAAAGTAGGTCAAAAGAAAAGTATTTGGGGAGCTCTCTTGTCTTCAACAAAACGAAAACATTTTACCTTGACAAAGCTCTCAGGTTTTAGGCAGCCTTGTAATTTACCCTCTGTAGAAGACATAGTTTCCCTTTGTTCTATGAAATCACGCAGTGCTCAATGACAAGCCCCTCTTAGAGATGAGGTGGGCCCTTCCTAGCTGTGTGATCTCAGGTAAGGCAGTTAGCACCTCTGGTCCTCAAATTTCTCATCTGGAAGATGAAGGAATTTAACTAACAGATTGGTAAAGTCTCTTCTGGCTCTTAAAAGTCTTACTCAGCTCACATCTGAAACCCTGTGCAAATTAACCATGGGGGGAGGGGAAGGAGAGGGGCATTTGTAAGGTACAGGCTGGGTCACGTTCAGTTTACAGTCAGACATGGGAGGGGAATCTGACAGTCACCAAACAACTACCGTGTGTAACACACTGTGCTAGAGTCTTAATATCCTTGTTTTCATTTTAACCATGACATCAGCCCCGTGAAGTGTTGGAGGGTAATGACCGCTCCTTGCTTGGCACACCTCGAAGTCCAGAACCAGTTGAAAGATCTATACAAAAATCAGACAGAGAGAAATCAAATGCTCAGATTTATTGCTGACGCAGCTGGATTGGAGAAAGTGCCAGTGTGTGACCAGAGTCAAGCTTCCTAGAACTATCCCCTTCCTAACTCCCTTGCAAGGCTACCTTCTGTAAGAAGGCAGGCAAAGAGCACATGTATCCTTTACACAAGCAGATGCAAAAGTGAACTCCCAGACAAGGCTTATCCTCTGGGCCAGCCCTCCGCTCACATTCAGTAAGCTGGTGAGGCCGTCCTGCTCCTCTGGGAGACATGGAAGAGTAAGGGCAGAGCGAGCAGGAGTTTTCTGCTCCTACTTTCCTGAAGGTGGCATGGAAGCTCTTCTGTAAAAATGGGGGTCGTCATGCAGGATAAGCAGCCCCTTCAAAACTATGATTAACCATGTTTACAGGAGCTCAGTGACTCAAACTAGCCGCCCAAGGTGACCCAGCTTGTAAGGGGTAGGGCCAGGGTTGACAGTCAGGTCTGCCAAACCCTCTCTCATCCCACTCTACTGCATGAAGCCATGTGCAAACATGCACACACAGCTTTGGTGAGTCACAGTGTCATGGGTATCATGTGAATAGTAGAAATGCCATAGACTATTTTAAAATATGTACTGTAAACATCTAGGTTTTCATAGTAGCTTGTCATCTCAGCATCTCAGTTACTGTGAAGATACATATGTATATAGACGTGTGTGTGTGTGTGTGTGTGTGTGTGTGTGTGTGTATGTATATACCGAATCTCTGTGTGTGTGTTTATGTACCACCATCTTGTAGTCTTGTAGCAATAAGCTTTGGGATGCACATAAACAGCAAAGGGAATAAAATGGTTGCTATGCTATCGATTATATATATCAACTTAGATTTCTATATATAATCCCCACAAGACTTTATTAATCCAGACACATGAATTTACACAGAAATGAGCAATTATAGATTTAAGCACCAGTGCTCTAAAAAGTTACCTTGAAAACAAATAACGTTCTTTGTACCCTATCTTTTTCTCATCCCTGCTTCCTTAAATACAGTTTAAGAAGTCAAGTCAGCATTATCAACATCAGCTACGAGGCTGTCGTTCAGTAATGAATCAGAGGCTGGATTGTGTTCGGGAGATGATGAGCTACTAGTATTTACATGACTATGCTTTGCCAGGACGCATATCTACCTGAATAGTATTGGGATATCTGTTCTTTTGAATTTGCATATTTTTGATTAATTACAGGCTAGATATTAAGCTAGATATTAATATCTAGATATTAAGAACCACCAGATTAATGATTCAATAGTTGACACAAGATTCTCCTTGGTGTCTCCCCATATTTTAAACAAGGAAGCAGTCTAGCAAAGTAGTTTAAGACTGTGTACTATGGAGTCAGATGCCACCTGCCACGTGTCAGCTGTGTGTGCTTAGGCAAGTGTCTTTGCCACTCTGAGCCTTATTTCTCCTATCTATAAAATAGAAGTGATAATGGCACCTTCGTCACAGGAGAGCATTCTGAAGGTTAAGTGAAATCATTCACATAAAGAAATTAGTAATATACCCAGCATACACTAAGCATTTAGAAGGAAAATGGTCATCCCTATTGTATGAGGCAGGCAATATAGTGATAACGGATATGGTTCTAGAGTCAATCTGTCATTGTTTATTATTATTATTTTTACTATTACTATTACTATATTTGAATCGAGGGAGATTCAAGACCTGCTTTTCTTATATTTCTGATGTACTTATGTGGTAACAAAAGATAGAAATTATAAATAATATAGATTGAAGTATTTTGTTTGGGACTTGTATTGAACTAAGTACTAATCTGCTTAAGGTGAATTTAGGAGAAAATCCAATGGTCTTGAAACAGACAGCACAACGGTTCAGTACTATTAGGCATGGGTTCACTGTGTTGAATGGGTTTTGCTTATTTGTTTGGTTTTTAATTAGTACAATCTTAAAAACATGAATTTTGATTCAGCCCATTTGAAATTCAGCATATTTTATCCTGGGCTTAATTCAGTTTCTAGTTGATGTAAGCTCCTTTAATTCTTTTAAGAAATATGTATGAATAGAGTGCAAATGATAATGCTAGCAATAAAATAATATTTATAGATCATTTTATACTTTGTTTTTTTTTTTTTTTGGCCACACCACACAGCTTCCAGGATCTTAGTTCCCTGAGCAGGGATCGAACCCATGCCCCCTGCAGTGGAAGCATGGAGTCCTAACCAATGGACCACCAGGGAAGTCCCATCATTTTATACATTTTAGAGGACTTTAAGGACATTCCCTTCTGCTAAAATCCCTTAGGTTCATGGATCAGGGACACTCAGCCCATTGTATAGGTGGGAACACTACAGAGGTGAGGCCAGCTTATGATGATACTACTGACCTAAGCTGTGGGGTAGGCCAGTAAACAATGTGAAATCCCTATTGCAGGCCCCAGGAGACGGAGACGGAGACGGGGAAGGGGACAGGCCATCACCATGGAGGAGCCAGAGGATGGGAACGGGGTGCTCATGAAACACTGGACTCGATTCTTTAAGACCTCTTCTATCCGTTAATATTCTATGTCTCTATGAAACAGAGCTTTTAAGCATCAAACTGATTTTGTCCTGGAACGAGGTCAGTCTGGCCTTTTCTCACAGAATGTGCCCTATAAAAAGAAAACGTCTCAAAGGACCCTCTTGGCATGGATGCCCTGCTGCTCCCCTTCACTAGACCAGGGCCAAGATTCCTATCGAGGTCACTAGAGATGAAGAAGGCAACACACCAGGCCCTTGAGACTTCTGAGCCTCCCAAATAAGCCAGTGCCCCAGGACTCCCCACAGGCAAGGGGCAAGAGAAACCCTTTGAGGCCCAGCTTGAATCTGCCAGCCTTTCAGAACACTGAGAAAGTGAAACACAGCAGTTCCATGACTACTCATTTGGAAAGAGCCCATCTTTTTCAAAACGTGGGTCTTAAAAGTGGATCATCTATTTTTGCTTTTGTTGCTTTTGCTTTTGGTGTCAAATCCAAAAAGTCATTGCCAAGACTGATGTAAAGGAGCTTAACCCTTATGTTTTCTCCTGGGAGTTTTCTGATATCAGGTTGTACATTCAAGTCTATCCATTTGGAGTTGATTTTTGCATACGGTGTAAGATAGGGATCTGGTTTCATTCTTTTGCCTGTGGCTGTCTGAAAACAGGATAGGGAAGAGATCTGTACTCCCATGTTCATTGCGGCATTATTCACAGTAGCTAAGATGTGGAAAAGATGTAAGTGCCCACTGACAGATGAATGCATAAAGAAGATGTGGAATATATAATGGAATATATATTATATATACATATATATATATATATAAAAAATGGAATATTATCCAGCCATGAGAAAGAAGGACGTTCCTGCCATTTGCAACAACATGGATGGAGCATTACACTAAGTGAAATAAGCCAGACAGAGAAGACAAAAACTGCATGGCATCACTTATATATATGTGGAATCTAAAATTAAAATGTCAAACTTACAGAAACAGAGAACAGAAAAGTGGTTGCCAGGGGCTGGCAGATGGGAGAAATAGGGAGAGGTTGATATAAGGGTACAAACTTTCTGCTATAAGATGAATAAGGTCTGAGGATCTAATGTAAAACATGTATAATTGAAATTTTCTAAGAGAATAGAACTAAAATGATCTCACCCAAAACAAAACAAACACAAAAACCAAAGTGTATTGTTTTGCCCCTCCCCCTCTCACACAGGTGGGGATCTGTGAGGATCTGCCTGCAGTCTGCATGAGAAGCATAACCTTGATCTATCAATGTCACCCCTAAGAGGGGCACCTAGGATCACCAAACCAAGATGCGTTCTGGATGAGGCTGCCCAGCGACTCCTGCTTAAATTGTCCTGGAGGGTTTGCAGCCTAACAGAAAACTAAAGTAGCAGTCCCTGTCCTTGAGGATGATATAATTAAAGTGGATTAAAATAACCTAGATAACAGTTCTGACTTTCCTGCCCTTTGAGATTTAGATGCTGCTCAATTTCTTTTTTTTTAATTTTTATAAATTTATTTTATTTTATTTATTTCTGGCTGCGTTGGGTCTCCTTTGCTGCACGCAGGCTTTCTCTAGTTGCGGTAAGCAGGGGCTACTCTTCGTTGTGGTGCATGGGCTTCTTATTGCCGTGGCTTCTCTTGTTGCAGAGCACAGGTTCTAGGCACATGGGCTTCAGTAGTTGCGGCACGCGGGCTCAGTTGTTGTGGCTTGTGGGCTCTAGAGCGCAGGCTCAGTAGTTGTGGTGCACAGGCTTAGTTGCTCCGTGGCATGTGGGATCTTCCCGGACCAGGGCTCGAACCCGTGTCCCCTGCATTGGCAGGTGGATTCTTAACCACTGCACCACCAGTGAAGTCCCGATACTGCTTAATTTCATGACCTACCATTCAAAGTTCTCACTTCTGTACATTCCCATGAGCTTATACTCTCTTGTGTGTATCCCTGTTTTCTGTTTACACACAAAGTGGCAGACCAGTATCAGGTGTTATTTCTTAAAAACTAAATGTGTCTTTGTCCCCTTCCTCTGTCTCTGATTTTTGGCATCTAGCTGCTACAGTTGGGGAAAGGGCCTAGTTTAACATGCAAGCTTCTCTCTGGTCTAGTTGCATGACTACTTTTTTAGTCTCAAGACTTCCTTTTTCCCTACTCTGCATCTTATACCCCTGCTTGGCTAACACCTTGCTATTTTATGCCTCTGTGTTTTTCTGCAAAGACTACATTTCCCTCACTTACTCTCTTCATCTCCTGGCCAACTCCTATTCATCCATCAAAATTCCACTCAAAAATTGCTGGCACCAGCCTCGAAAGCAGCCCCCTGCCCCGACACATCTAGCAGGCAGCCTCGGCCAGCACCAGAGCCCCTCCAAAGAGGTACCCTGCCCACCACACCTGGCAGGCAGCCTCTGCCAGGACTGGCATCCCCCCAAAATGGCTCTTGACCCGGGGGCTGGTCCCACATGCCAGAAAGCCTGCAACAGTCATGGTTGGGCTTTACAGCCCGCCACACCAGGAGCCAGTCCCACACACTAGCATACCTGCAGCAATTGTGGACCAGCCAAAACAGGAGGGCATACCCATCACACAGGGGATACTCCTGGAGCACCTGGCTCTGGTGACCAGGGGAGACCATGTTATTGGGCCCCCAGGACACCTTTTACATAAAACCACTCCTTCCAAACTGGGAAACATAGCTAATCTACCTAATATGTAAAAACAGAGAGTTAGACAAAATAAGGAGACAAAGGAATATATTCCAAATGAATGAATACAACAAAACCTCAGAAAAAGAACTAAATGAAACAGAGATAAGCAATCTGCCAGAAAAAGAGTTCAAAATAATGATCATAAAGATGCTAACTGAACTTGGAAGAAGAATGGAGGAACACAGTGAGAACTGCAATGAAGAGAAAATAGAAAAAAGAACCAGTCAGAGCTGAAGAATATAATAACTAATGAAAACTACACTAGAGGGAATCAACAGCAAATTAGAGGATGTAGAAGAATGGATCAGCGATCTAAAAGAGAGTGTAGTGGAAACCACCCAATTGGAACAGCAAAAAAAAAAAAAAAAGAAGAATTTAAAAAAAAGAGGAGAATTTAGGGGACATCTGGAACAACATCAAACATACTAACATCCACATTATAGGCTTACAGAAGGAGAAGAGAGAGACAAAGGGACAGAAAATCTATTTGAAGAAATAGAATAATGCCTGAAAATTTCCCTAACTTGCTGAAGGAAACAGACATCCAAGTTCAGGGAGCACAGAATCCCAAACAAGATGAACCCAAAGACACCCACACCAAAACAAATTATAATTAAAATGTCAAAAGATACAGATAAAGAGAATCTTGAAAACAGCAAGAGAAAAACAACTAGTTACAAAAACAACTATCAAAATACTAATGGCATTTGTCACAGAATCAGAATAATAATTCTAAGATTGGTATGGAACCACAAAAGACCCCAAATAGCCAAAGCAATCTTGAGAAAGAAGAACAAAGCTGGAAGCATCATGCTCTCTGATTTCAAACTATATTACAAAGCTCTAGTAATCAAAACAGTATGATACTGGCACAAAAAGAGACCCATAGATCAATAGAACAGAATAAAGAGCCCAGAAATAAACCCACACTTCTATGGTCAATTAAAGGCAGGCTTTTCAATAAATGGTGTTGGGAAAACTGGGCAGTTGCATGCAAAAGGATGAAACTGGACCTCTTTCTTACACCATATACAAAAAATAAACTCAAAGGGGATTAAAGACTTATATGTAAGACCTGAACCCATAAAACTCCTAAAAGAAAACATAGGCAGTAAAATCTTTGATATCAATCTTGCTAATACTGTTTTTGGATCTGTCTTCTTAGACAAGGGCAACAAAAGCAAAAATAAATACAAGTGATTACAGCAAACTAAAATAAAAAGCTTTTGCACAGGGGAAAATAAAAACATCAAGAAAACAAGGCAACCTATCAAATGGGAGAATACATTTGCAAAGGATATATCTGATAAGGGGTTGATATTCAAAATATATAAAGAACTCATAGGACACAATATCAAAAACAAACAATCCAATTAAAAAGTCAACAGAAAATCTTAATAGTCATTTTTCCAAAGAAGATATAAGATGGTCAACAGACACATGAAAAGATGCTCAACATCACTAATCATCAGGGAAATGCAAATTAAAACCACTACAAGACACCACCTCACACCTGTCAGAATGGCTGTTATCAAAAAGACAACAAATAAAAACTGTTGGCGAGGAGATGGAGAAAAAGGAAACCCTTGTGCACTGTTGGTAGGTATACAAATTGGTGCAGCCACTATGGAAAACAATAAGGAGGTTTGTCAAAAAATTTAAAAATAGAGCCACCATACAATACAGCAATTTCACTTCTGGGCATTTACATGAAGAAAATAAAAACATGAATTTGAAAAGATATATGCACTCACTACAGTTTTACTTACAATAACCAAGATATGGAATCAGCCTAAGCGTCCATCAGTAGATGAATGGATAAAGAAGATGTGGTATACATAAACAATAGAATATTATTCAGCCATTAAAAAAAGAATAAAACCTTATCATTTATGACAACATAGATGGACCTAGAGGGCATTGTGCTAACTGAAATAAGGCACACAGAGAAAGACAAATAACATATGATTCCACTTATATGTGGAATCTGTAAAACAAAACAAACAAACAAATAAAACAGAAATAGACTCATAGATACAGAGAACAAACAGTTGGTTGCCAGAGGGGAGAGAAGTGGGGGGTTGGGAAAAATTGGTGAAGGAGATTAAGAGGTACAACCTCCCAGTAATAAACTAAATAACTCATGGGGATGTAATATACAGCATAAGGAATATAGTCAATAATACTGTAATAACTTTGTATGGGAACAGATGGTTGCTAGACTTATCATGGTGATCATTTCATAAAGTAAATGTTGAATAACTATTTGTACACCTGAAACTAACATAATATTGTACATCAACTATACTTCAATAAGAAAAGAATTGCAGGCTCATAGACTCCCGTCCCAATGCCTAGTCTGACCCGTCTGATTTGGATGCACTCTGCATTTCCTTCATAACCTGTCATGGGGTCTTATCCTATTTGTCTACATGACTGTCTCCCATCCTTGGCTCTAAGCTCCTGGAGGATGGGACGCGGTCTTACTTCTGCCTCCAGCAGATTTCCAGGGCTTGTGTATAGTAGGTGTTTCATACATTTTTTTCTTTTGTTGTTTCATTTACTTAGTAATTGAGCAATTAGTTGATTGATCTCTTTTAGTTGCTCAGAGACCTTTTATCCTCATTCAAGGCTCTCAAGTGTTTTTTGACTAGATAAAGTTGCTGGACAAATGAGGAATCTCCAAGTAAGTGGAGGTCACTTTGTCAAGTTTCCAAGTGTTCTCCTTTGATCCATCTATAATTGGCAGCCAGGTACTGCAGAACAGCCAGCCTGGTGTTTTCTGTCAATGTAATTATTCTTCACAGGGCTGGTAATAAGCACCATTGCCAATTTCATCTTTAGGGCCTTTCAATTCCCCCCTTCTTCAAGCTCTGCATTTCTTTCCAGGCTCACTTCCTGATTCCCAATGCACATAGGGTCCTCGTCCTCAGCTGGCTTCTCAGAAGTTTCGGGGTCTGCTTCCATCTCTATGACTAATTGGCTGTGTGACCTTGGGCACATCACTTCCTCTCTCTGTGCATCATTTGTCTTCTTTGTCAAATAAGGTAAGAGGGAAAATGACAGTCTACCATTGAATCGAAGCCCAGGAGACAGACAGTGCCTGGTAGAAACTGGCTTAATGTAGAGTGGAGACTCTGGAGCCATGGGCTGTGCTGTCTGCAACCTGTACTCCAATCTCACTTCCCATCTTCAGTTCTGTCAATCATCCAAGGCTCTGGTTTTTTTTTTTTTTTTTTTTTTTTGGTGAGGAAAAGACATTACCTCTCTGATAGGGCTGTTGTAAATCAAAAGGGTTAATGGGTATGAAAGATCTCTGGCAACTGTGAAGTTCTACAATCATTACAATTCCTCTAAAACAAACCATACATATCAATGGGGGTGTTCCATGACTTAAATCACCGTTTCCCAAAATGCATTTCATGAACCTGGTTCTGTGAAGTATTTACAGGAGTTAAAGGGTGAAGGGGTAGGAAAAGTGAGGTTCTGTGGTCAAATCAATATAAGGAAAAACGGGATGACAAAGTTAAATGAGGGTTCTTTACTGAGGAGGGCCCTGCCTTGACTAGCTACCATGCACTGTGAGTCTAAAAGGGGAACATATTTTTGCAACATTTCTCAATCCCTTCTGGCCACAGACCTCTGCTGCTTGATAGAGCATCACATGAGCATATTTTGTGAAATGCTGCCCTAAACGAAAGGAATAACGTGCTGTAGGAATCTTAGACACTGTTAAGGGATTTAGGGGAGATACCCTGGGCAGGTAACACGTGCTTTCTGCATGTTTTATTTCCAAATCCTGTGGGAAATAAGCTGCGGCAGTCATAAATCATAAGCTGTGGAATGCTGGGGGGTGGGGGGTTGGGATTATAACTTGGAGTCAGGACCCCTGGGTTGCAACCCTGGCTCTACCACTAACTCCCTGTGTGACCCTGGGCCATTCTCTGAGGCTCAGTTTGCTCATGTGTAAAATGTAGGGCTGGATGGTGGGAGCATCAGGACCACCAGAGACCAGTCAGAGATGCCCAGATCACTGCCACAATGTACTTGCTGAGGGGAAAGAAGAGGAAGAACATATTTGTTGTCATAGGAAAACACAGCAGCACTCAGCTCTCAGATAATCGGTTCAGGAGCAGGTCATCTGGAATTCAAGGTTCCCTGGTAACAAGGCCCTAGATGGTAGAAACTGAGGTTAGCATAGGAGCAGCCTATTCAAGAAGACTCTGATGGGGAGATGCCCTCACCACTAGCTGCCCATTTGCCCTCTCAACACTTCAAGAGTGTCTTAGACATCACTTACCCTGGGGCTGGGGTCTCTTCCCGTATTACCTCAGTATTTTCATAGGTCCTCCACACACCACACCTACCACCCAAATGTCCACAGCCTATCAGACACTGGAGAGGTCAGTGTCTCATGGCCCCCTAACACTTAGAGCTGCATTAGTCTTGGACCCGTGGCAAAAAAAGCTGACCTCAATATTCACAGCCATGCTCTCAAAATACCAGATTTATGACATGTGGAAGGCATCTGCAAAGTTTCTCATTTGCATTTCCTGCTCAACTGGTGATAGAGTGAAAGCATTAGCTGCAAAGCAAGTAAAACCCAGAGGCTGGAAGGAATTCAAATCCATTTGATTCAACAAGTGCTTTCTGAACATCTTCTAGGCAACTGGTAGCTTCTTTGTGCAGAGCAGAGGGTAAGGAGGGGACTTCCATTTATCAGAGTTATCAAGATCTATTACCTTCCTGACATAGCTATTCTCTTTAATCCTCACTGTGAGGCATTTGGTGACACCATCTGACAGGTAAAGGGGCCCAAGAAGTAAGTAACTTGCCAAATATCACAAATAAATAGGGAATCCAGAATTTGATTCTAATATCTGTCTAATTCTAAAGTCTGAGCTATTTCCACTAGAACCAAGCTGCCTCACCAGTTATGGATGGAATAAGGAATTGTGACCCTCAGGTGATGAGGGTTTGGAGAGATAACACAGGACAGAGAGAACAGAACGGAGGGAGGTACACAGAACTGAGAATCGGGAACTCTGTGTGTTTGTCTGCTTTGATCTCTGAGAAACAAATAAAACTACATGCTTATACACCTATATCTGTTTTTTAAGACCAGTTAAAAAGTACAAAGATTGACCTATGTTCTGCTTCACAGAGCCACAGAATTGCAGAATATGATTTTACAAGAGGTCATATAGATCATCTTATCTAAGTCCATTGTTTCAGAGATAAGACACCTTAAATAACTTGTCTAGGGTCATATAGTAAGGAAACCACAAAAGTTGGCCTGGAACCTGTGTTCCTGCTTCTTAGTCTACTGCACACTCCATTACACTGCTTCTCAGCTTTTAACTGAGCCCAAGAGAGTGAGTGTCTCATTCACATTTATCCATCGAAGTCCATTCGTCCATCCACTGTCCATCCAGCCATCCGTACTCTATCTACCCATCCATCTATACAACCTCCATCCATCTACCCTCCATCCAGCATCTATCCATCCAACCACCCATCCTTCCATATACCCATCCACCTACCCTCTATCTATCCACCCTACATCCATCTATCTCCCATCCATCTACGCATCAAGTCATCCTTCCTTCTAGACAACTCTAGTCAGCACTTACTCTAAGCCAGGTCCCATATCAGATCTCAAAGAACTCCAAGCTTCCTGCCTGTTCCAGTAGCATGTTTTTACTGTAAGAGTGAATCTGGACCAAAGTTCTATTCCACGGTAGCAGGCTATATATCCAGGTGTCACAAATAAAGAACATACCAGGTGAGAGAGGAAGGTTCTCCAGGGCCTGAACTTGCTATCACTTTTCAGCCTAAATGCCTCCATAGGCATTCTGGTGCTTGAATGGATGGCACATACATGTATCTGAGCCAGGGATTGTGGGAAGGCGATGGTCTGACATTTGGGAGTTGGTCAAGACCTGTAGCTCTAGCCTAGAGCTGGCCTGAAAAAAATTTCCTCATAAAAACAATATTATAATTTCATTAAAAAATAATGAGTATTGGCAAAATTTTTGCCTGATTAGCCATTCACCAGTATTTGCTGAGAACAAATGATGCATTTCATCTGTTTTTCAGTTAACACTCACAGTATGTTTATAAGGTAGATACTAAGGTCTCCTCCCCCTTCACTTTATGGACGCAGAAACTGAGCTCAGAGAGGTATGTACCCTTCCCATAATCACAAAGATAGTAAATAGAAGAGCCAAGATTTTAAGCCAGGATTCTTGGACTTCAAAGCTCATACTAAACTAAGCTGTCTCCAAAAACAGTTTGTGCTCAAAAAAAGAAGGAATAACTCCTTGTTATAGGGTTCAGAGAAAGGCTCACAGAATAGAATTCCAACCAGAAAAGAGGCGGGGTTCTGGAGAGGGCCCAAAAGGGCATCCCCAGGAAGAGAAACAGCTTGAGCAAAGGCACAGAAACAAGAAGCATGGGCTGGGTTAAGGAAACACTAGGTGGTGATAGAGCCATGAGCTGGGAGGAAGTAGGTGGGGTCATGTTGTACATGATCTTCACCCTATGAATAATGAGGAGCCAATGAAGGTATCTGAGCAGGAAGGTGATACAATAAAATCCATGCTTTCAAGATACTCAATCTAGTGGTGAAAAGTATGAAAGCTTGAAGGAAGAAGATCCTCTAAGAGGACAATGTTTAAGAGACTCCTCTAGAAAAGAGGGAAAAAATGTAGTTACATGAAAATGTAACTAGGATGGCAATGGCAAGAAAGAGAAAGGAAGAGAAGAATGTAAAGATGCTAAAGTGGTTGAACAAATGGTTGGGTGAGTGGATGAATGGCTGGCTGGCTGGCTGGCTGGCTGGATGGATGGATGAGTGGTTGGGTGGATGGACGGATGGGTAGATAAAGGGGTGGTTACTTGTGCTCGTGTTAGAATTTCTCTATAGGAATCTATCTCCCTTCCTTTGAGCTTCACCAACAGTGTATGTAATTTTGGGCTTTTCCCCTAGTGAGACCTCAGTAACAATCGTAATTATAGACCTGGCAGCCTCCACTTCTTTCTATCTTCTGGGTAGAAAGGCCACAACATGGAAACCTCTCCACTCATCCACTCTGCACATCATCTTGAGACTCTTCTACCAAACCGTGATTTTGTCATGTCTTCCCCCACCCCGATTGTCAATGGGATTAAAAAATATGTGATTTGTTCTGTCATTCATGACATGTACTAAACACTGTACTAAGTGTTATGATATAAAGTCTGTGAAAAGCCTAAGCTTTGCTATCAGGCTTAATTTGATTTGATCCTGACCAGACCACTTCTTAGATGTGTGATCTTGGACAAGTGACTTAATTGTATTCAAACATACCTATAAAATGGTCATAACACCAATTTATAGGGGTGTTATGGGAATTAAATGAACTTATACATAAAGTGGCCAGTGCACAGTAGATGCTCAATAAATGGAAACTATATCTTTAAATAAGATCTTCTAATCCCTATTATGGAGCTCTTTTTAACACCTTCCTGTTTTCTCAAGCATCATTGGGTGTGCAGGTTCCCTTAAACAGAGACTCCATCTGCAGTGGCATGTTTTTTGCATCTGGAAGATTAGGCCGTCTCATACCACCACCATCACTCTTTACCATAAATCCACAAAGTTAATATCCTTTTTTCATCATTTAACACTGGGCGGCTCCATCCCTCTTTCCAGTTCTTTCTCTATTGAGGCAAATTCTCATTGTTTGGTTCAGATACCACATGAAGCTTGATAGGAGAATTACACTCTCTAGCTTTCCCAAGCATTCTGCAATGCCATCAAGTGTCACAACTATATCTTTAGCACTGACATCAAAGGGAAGTGTCATATTCAGCAGAGCCTGCAAGAGGCAGTGCTGTGATAAGGTATCTGTGTGTTAGCAAAGGACTGGTATTTGCCGCATTTGTCTCCCTCCATCATCTTGAACAATGTCACAGTAGTGAAAAGGATGGGGAAAATCCTTAAAAGCATGGAAAGAGGAAGGTCCCAGGGACCAAGAGAAACTGCTTCTCTTTGTTCATGCTCTTCCCTCTGTCTAGATCTTAACCAATTGCCCAAGCCAATACCATTGCCTCCTCTGTCAGCTCCATTTCTGGTCGAGGTGGCCATGGACACTCCCTTCGCACAGTCAGCTGGTCCATAGCAGGGCAAGGGTCATGCTCTCACCTTCTTCATCTTCCCTACCAGCTCCCGCCACACCTCATTTATCCCCCCGCCACTTGGCTGCCCTCTGTCCCTCAGTCAGACAGGGATGAAACAGGAATACGATGCCAGGAACATTAAGCTGGTGTTTCAGAAACAGTTTTCATGGAACAGTGAGCTAAGCATGATTTTTAAAAGGAGGGTTTCCAGACCAACTGTTAATTCCATTTTTAATTCCTTTGAGGTTCCCTGGGGGACAGAGTGATGGTGTTTTTGTTTCTGCAGGAAATGGAGTTTCTTCATCGTTGTTCTAGGGGAGATGGGTACCACCATTAAAACTGCAGTCTCATTCCCGGCCCTCGTGAGGGCAGAAATTGGAGCTTCTAAATACAAAGGGAGAGAGTTCCTTGGATCTAACCCTTTGTACCCTTTTATTCCCCTGGGTCAGGGAAGGAAAAGAAGAGCAGGTAACCTTATAGCATCTTTGCTGGACCCCTAACCTGCTATATTTCAGAGAAACTTCCTTTTGCACCTTTTCTCACCTGCCTAATTCCTTCTCAGACTCCCCCCTCTCACCACCGTCCCTGATTGCCCCACTGCACAGAAATTGCTCCCTTCTCGCTGCCTTCTCTTCATGCCTCCATCTTAACAACTCTCACGGTCTGATGTTATACTAATCCATCGTCTGTACTTCTCACCAGAAAGTGCCATGAGTTCTTTAAGACAGTGGTTCTCAAAGTGGTCCCTGGAGCTGTAGCATCAGCATCACCTACAACTTGTGGCAAATGAAAATTGTTGCCATTCTCCCTTCTCCAATAAACCCTAGCCAGACCTACGGAGTCAGAAACTCCGGGGGTGAGCCCAGCAATCTGAGCTTTAACAAAGCTCCCAGGAGATTCTAAAGCATGCTGAAGTTTGAGGACCACATGCTGAAGTTTGAGGACCACTGCTTTAAGGGTGGCACCCGTCCCCACACACAGTAGGCTCTCAGTAAATGTTTTGTTTAATGGAACTGTTTAATGATACAGCCTCTAACATGCTGCTGATTATAATCTATAATGGAAAAGAAGACACGTGAAGGATTCACTCAAGAACAGGGATGAGCTACATACGTGCAACTGGCCAGCTCTCCACCCCACTAGTGCGTCTTAGACCAACATAAAATGTTTCAAAAGATCATTTCAGATATCAGTGGGTGTTCATTCCAAATCAGTTGATCACTACTTTGTGTCTGAGACATCCCTGGAATGTTTATTGCCAGGAATTCTTCATTATTAAGGATGGTATTTTGTTGGAGAGTTCTGAAACCTCTGTTTGCACTGAAGCTGTCTCACAGTCTTAGAGGATGGTGCCTACAGCATTTGGGAGCCCTGGCAGAGGAGGGAGGCAATAACGGTGCTTATTATTGTATGGATTCAATATAGAGCAGGTCAAAATCCTGTTCCCTGGAACACAAAAACTACCTAGAATAAGAGCCTGAAATAACACAGCTGTCCTATAAGATATTATTTGCCTCCAGTATCATCATTGTAAAGGATTTCACTTTACTTACCTTTCTCAAGAAAGACTCCCAGCAGCGAAACGAAAGATAACAGTCCCAAGACCCAGATCCTTTCTACCATAGGATTTTCTTACCCCCAACAGTACCATATACCTATATATGTATTTTTTTTCACACAACCAGATTTTAGTGACACAAATAGAATGACATCTTGCCAAAGCATTTTTTACTGAGTTTTCTTCCATGTAATTCCTTCCTTCCATTTAGTTGCATTTTATTTCTTTAAGGAGGGTCAGTGCATTTTAATCACAATGTACACTGGCTTGCTAGAGCTACTGATGCAAAAATTCAAAGCTCAGTTCATTTAGATGCGAACTACCAAGTCCAGTGAGAGAAGCAAAGGGTAAAATGAAATTACACAGCCTTTTGGCTGATTTCCTATTTCTGTGTGTATAAAGGCATGGGATGGCCTTTGATGTCCCTGATTCTGGAACAATAAGGCCCTAGAAAGAGTTCATATAATATTAATAGCATGTTATTGAAAGAGATAAATATAAAACCCAATTTAAAAAAAACTGACTTGGCAAGTAAAGATTATCAAAAGTCCTTTCTGTCTTATTTCAAAATAACAATCAATGCCAAAATAATAACACCTGTACAGTGCTTTGCAGTTTACAAAACGCTCTTATATCCATTAAGTCAATTAACCATCGTGGTCATTAGTAATAGGTAAGATTTATATAGAGCTTATGACATACCAGGCATTGTGCCAAGCACCTCACATGGATCATGTAACTTCATCTTCACAACAATCTTCATATGTGTCCTCATTTTACACAAACAGAAACTGAGGTTAAGTGACTTAGGTCACACAGCTAGTAAGTGGTAACTCTAAGATATAACCCAAGCCCTCTGATTCTACAAGCATCTGCTAGTATCTACTAGTATTTTATACTAGTATTCTTCTAGTATCTAGATACTCTCCACTAGTATCTAGTATCTATCTAGCAGCATCTTAGAGGAAAGAAATTCCAGCTCAGCTAGGTGAGGTGATATGCCTAGGGTCACGCAGCAGTAAGTAGCAGAGCCTGAATGAGGACCCAAGTGTCCCAGCTCGCGGTTCCGAGACAGCCCCTGTGACCTCTTCATGCAGCGTACGCAAAGAGACCCAAGCCAGACAAAGGCCCTTGTTGCCATTCCAGCCTTCCTCCTCGGCAGACAGCGTTCCTTGTGTCTAGCTGAACTTTCCTTCTATAATTAACGCAGAAAAAAAAATGAGGAAAAATTGTGAAGAATGAGAAATAAGAGCTACTGAAAAAGAACATAAACAGAAGCAAAGTAATCGTCAGTGAGGGGAAGGGGGCTAGGAGTCGAGCATGAGAATGCAGACGGGAGACGGAGACCTTTTGTACTTGCTCAGTTCAGAAAGGCCACATTGTACTGCAGGACAGAACCAGCCCAAACTAGTTTCATGTGCCAAGGAATGCCATTGCGGACATTCCCTTCACAGTGACTTCTCCTCCTGCAGGAGGATGCAAGAACGACCAGTCTTTTGCATGGCTCCCCTGACTTCCAGACTGTGGGCTTCTGGAGGGCAAGGTCCTGGCCTGAAGCTGCAGCGCCTTGCATAACGCCTAGCACCCTTGAAACTCCCAAAGGGTTTTGTTGATTGGAACTGCAGAGAATCTGGCTACTATTAACAGAGAGACAGGAGGCTTCCACTTCTCTGCCTCAGTTAGCCACCTGTAAAATGGGGACAATCATAGTACCTCCTTCACAGGACTGTCCTGTAGATTATATATGACATGTATATAAGGCATACAGCACATCGTCTGGCCCCACTGGGTGTTCCATAACTGATAGTCATTGCTGTTAAAGTTAATATTGGCATCAAATGAAATCAAGCACTATCCACTAAAATTACTTGGACTATCTAGACCAGTTTCCTCATTTTACAGATGAGGGACTGAGGTCCAGAGAGGGAGAAGGGCTTATCCAAAGTCACTCAGTATTTAACAAGGAGAGGAAATAGAAAACCAAGGCTACCTACTACCTTTCGGTGCAATGTTTGTTTCTGACGACATGTGCTTCACCGACATGAGGAGTGGAGTTCAGAGCCAAAGCCAAATAACTTTCACTGGAAACCTACTATATGCTAGATATTTTCACACCTATTTTCATTAAATATATCTCATTTAATGCTTCAGCATAAGCCTGCAAGAAGCAGGCATTGTTATTAAGTCTAAGGATTGGAGATACTAATTTAAAAGCTACCTAGTCAACCATAAGTAAGTGTCGGAGCAAAGGATTCCAGTCCAGATCTATCTCACTCTGAAGCCCATTGATCTTTCACTAAGAACCACTATAACCTGGAGACAGAAAAGCAAAGTCTAAAGTGCTGAAGAAAACCACTATGACTTTTGCTCCCAATGACAAGCAGCGCTCAACGTTTAGGAAGCCAGGGAAGGTAGCATGGAGTCATCCACTCAACAAAATGGCCTTGCTAAGATTGTCTGCAGTCTGACCTACCATCTGCAACCCCCCTACCACCATCACTAGGCACACACACCTCAGTCCAGTTGGCAACTGCCTATCACCAGAACTACTGCCCATCTCCTCACTGGTCTCCTTTTCCCATTCTCTTACCCCTGAAGCGTACAGTCAGCCCTCCATACCTGCAGGTTCCACATCTGCAGATTCAACCAACCACGGATCAAAAATATTCAGAAAAATTCCAGAAAGTTCCAAAAAGCAAAACTTGAATTTGCTGCATGCTGGCAACTATTTACATAACATTTACATTGTATTTACAATTATTTACATAGCATTTGCATTGTGTTAGGTATTATAAGTAACCTAGAGATGATTTAAAGTATATGAAAGGCTGTGCGTAGGTTAGATGCAAATACTATGCCATTTTATATAAGTGATTTGAGCATCCACAGATTTTGGTATCTGCAGGGGTCCTTGAGCCAATTCCCTGAGGATACCAAGGAATGACTCTATTTTCTACATGGCAGCCAGAGCGATCATTTCAAAACATACATTAGATGATACTGTTTCCCTGCATGACCCTGCCAAGGGCTTCCCGCTCTCTTAGAATCAATTCTGAACTCGTTGTCACGGCCTTCAAGGTCCTACATGATTTGGCCTCTACCCGCCTCTCTGCCTTCATCTGCTACCTCCTTCTCCCTTGCACTTGACACATAGACCTCAACCTCCCTTCAGACCTTCAAACGGACCACATGCTCTCCTGTCTCGGGGTGTCAGGAACGCCCCTCCCCACACTTCTTCACTCAGCTACTTCTTGTCATTTAGGTCTCGCCTCAAATGTCCCTTCACAGGAAACAGTTCTTCCCTGACCATCCTTTAACAGTAGCAGCCCCTTGCCGGCTCTCTCCATTACATCACCGCTTTTATTTTCTTCATGGTACTTCTCATTAACTAAAACTATCTTGTCTGTCTGTCTCTGTCTCTGGTCAGCAGATAGCAAGCACCCACTGTTACAAGTTTTATGAATAAACGGACATAAACAAGAGATTCTAACGGGAGTTGCCTCCAAGGAGGAGGAAGAATATAGGTCTTGATTACCATCACATAATTATGGTGAGGGGACCCGAGGACTGCTACGTACGGAGAGAAGACCGACTTTCTTCCCTCCCCATCTTGCAAATGGGTGGTGATGGGGGGGCGAGTGCTAATTTGAAGACTGTTTGGGCGAGTACATAGCAGGAAGGAAGCCATCAACTGTCTACCCTTGGCGACAGTTACCCTGACAGCAGCTGCTATGGACACACTTCCTGAATACTAAACTGGGTTCACACAGGGCTTCAGATCCCACATTTGACAAGAGTCATACTCGGGCCCTGAACCATCGACCTGACACAGCTCAAGCAGTTCCCCAGGGCAAACAGCGCTTGTGGAACCTTAAGTTGACAACAGAGTGTTGAAACCAACAGCTACGTGTCTGCATACGCACCTTGCTACAGGATTTGTACCAAAGAGTTTTCACAAAGCCTGCTTCTCTGCTCCCCCCCACCTCACCCACACTGTTATTTTTGCAGGCTTTTACTGATAAATATGGGTTTACTCTTAAAATGCCACACTGCAATTTTGAAAGTAAAGTAGCTAATGTAAAGGGTAATAGAAATAGGAACAACTCCTCTTATAGTGGTTCTAAGACAACTGCTCACTGGTGATGCTTTCAGCCACAAAGAAAGGTTAAATACGCTTCAGGGCAAATTTTTATGATTACTCAAAAATAAGGGGAGCGAGCCCATGACTAAGTACCTTCCATTCACTGAAGGCTTTCTATGGACCAGGCATGTTTAAATGCATCATCTTTAAGTCTTATGTGTCTCTGCAAAATAAGTGGTGGTATCCCTATTTTACAGATAAAGGAAGAGAACTTCAGAGAGACTAATACATTTCCCCACACTTAATAGCTGGGAAGTTACAGAGCCAAGATTTCAACCCAGCTAAGCCTGGCTCCAAGGCCTGTGGGTTTTCTACTATGATCCCTGTCTTAGTCCTTTTGGGCTGCTATAACAATATCACAGAGTAGCTTATAAACCACAAATTTATTTCTCACAGTACTGGAGGCTGGATGTCCACGATCAGGGGGCAGGTATGGCTGGGTGACACAGGGCCTCAGACCCTTTACCTGAGGGTGTCCTCACATGGTGGAAGGGGCTAGGGAGCTCTCCAGAGCCTCTCTTATAAGGGCACTTATTCTATTCATGAGGGTGGAACCATCTAGACTTGAGCAACTTCCCAAAACCCCACCTACTAATATCACCACTTTTAGGGAGTTAGGATTTCAACATATGAACCTGGGGGGAACACAAAAATTCAGACCATAGCAGCCCCCAAAACTTCTAAGGGCCCAGATCTTACATGCAGAGCCTCTGTGGTCCTACAAAACCCAAAAGCCATGGTGAAAGTAAAGAATGCAGCAATTAAGGAAGTGTTTCCTTTGTCTGAGCAAAGCACCTTTAGAGCGTTTTTCCATCCTCTATTCACAGCCAAGCTTCTCCCCCCAGATCAGTACTTGACCAAAAATAACTCCATGACAGGCTAAAATAGAAGAAGGAGCACAGAGAAAATGTGGCAAGTTACCCAAAGGGGTTTCCTCCTGGACCCAAAACTCCAAGGCAGTGAATTTGCCTTCAGGTAAAATACAAAGATATGTAAAGTTAAGAAAAAGGGGGAACAGGGAGAGATGGGAGGCCTGCTTTGCTGCACCAAACAGGCCTAGGGTAAGTACTACCAGCTCTTGAATAAGAAGACCACAGTTCTGGCTAAGCATTTCTCTCTAAGTCAGCCCAGAGGTATCAATTCTCTTGACAGTTTGTATGGAAGAAAAGGAAATTGCCTCCGAGGCTATCCGAGAAGTGGCTGCCCTGGGTTCCCACCCCTGGCCAGACAGAGGAGCTCATCCCCTCATCTGTACAATCCTTCCGCCAGTGGTTCCTGAATGCCTGTCATGCCACAAGCATCTGGTAGAGTCTGAGGATAAAGATGAAAACAATCTGCAATTCCTTCCCCAGAGAGTTCACTTTCGCCAGGAAGAGAGACTGGCAAACATACAGTTAAATATAGCTGGATAAATAGTAAAAGGAGGAATATTGGAGGAAGAGTTAAAAAAAGAAGGAAACAACCAACTCTGTGAGGGGAAGGGCTTCTTAAGCTGGGTTTTAAATAACAAGTAAGTCTTCAAAGGTATGGGAATCAGGAACAGAGTTGATTCCAGGGTGAGAAATTGACTCAAAGTGTGAAAGGGCTAGGGGAGGGGCGAGGAGGTCAGATCCATCAGGCGAACATAGGCTAAAATCAGTACTTTTCTACCCATTTCCATTGCCAACTGAAAAAAAACCACAAAAACCCCACAACCTAAAAGTTAAGAATTATGTTTTATTTGGAGGATAAAACTGAGGACTTTAGCCCGAGACACAGCATCTAGATAACTCTGAGAGGGGGCAAGGGGGGAGCCAGGATACGTAGGAGTTTTTGCAACAAAGACCACGGGGTCCGAACCTCAAAAGATCACTCTTAATGAAGGAAAATCAGATATTTCAAGTTAAGGAATTTAGCGCTTTTCTATGTGTGGGAGGATGCTAGCGTCTGGGCTGATTGAAACCGTTCCTTTGATATGCACCTCAGCTATCTGGGGCCAGTATCCAGTGCATTTTTCTCATTCTGGGTCTCCTCGGGGTGCACCATGTGGGAGTGGAGTGGCTGAAGTGTTTGATGCCTTGATGGTGGGCATTCTGCTCCATCCTGAGTGTCCGGGCAGCTGTAGTGGCTGATGGTGGTAACTTCCTTTGTTTACTGACGCAGCAGGCAGCATTCTTAGTCCACCATGTTACCCAGTGATGCGCTTAAGAAGGTACGCATGTGAAGGGAAATTCTCACAAGCCCACAGAGGAACAAACTACACCCCACATTCTGCAAGGTGGATGTTCATTATCCCTGGATCCTGTCCATGTACGTGAGGGACTGATTCTTGGGCAGGTACTTGCCTAATGAAATGCTCCAGTCCACCCCTGCCTCATCAGAGAGAAAGGTAAGAGAAATGTCACAATGAGTCTGTCTCTCAAACAAAACCACCCATAATGGGAAAATGAAGTGGAGTCTGAACAGTGATACAGTCAATTGTTACATCGGGTACGAGACTTCCTCTTGGCAGCTCCGGGCTCTTCTAAGCACTACTCATACACCTCGGGAAATGTAGGGAAATCCTTGCTTCTCAGTCTCCTCATCCGTAAAATGGGGAGAATGATGCTTATGGCACAGGGTTATCATAACTGGGGTATGTGAATGCTTATGCAGTGTCTGACTTTTCCTAGTTATTCTTGTTAGCTTCCATTCTCTTCTCCTTAATTAAACTACCATTCATGATAATGACCATGAAAGATGACATTGTCAATTTCTCCTATTATTCTTTTTTTTTTTGAACAGTGTGGAGATTTTTCCTTCTTTTTTATATTTATCTATTTATTTATTATTTATTTATTTATTTTGGTTGCACCCGGGTCTTAGTTGCTGCATGCAGGATCTTTTAGTTGCGGCATGCGGACTTCTTAGCTGTGGCATGCGGACTCTCAGTTGCAGCACGCAGACTTCTTAGTTGCAGCGTGCATGCAGGATCTAGTTCCCCGACCAGGGATCGAACCCAGGCCCCCTGCATTGGGAGTGTGGAGTCTTACCCACTGGACCACCAGGGAAGTCCCTCTCCTACTATTCTTAACAAATGATCCGCAACACGTGTGCAGCATGTTGCAGTTTTAAAAGCACATTAACATCTGTCGGCTGATTTGGTGATGTCAGTAACCTTCTGAGTTAGACAGGAGGAGTTATGTCAATGACACAGATGAGGAAACAAGTGACCTTCCCAAATTCACAGTTATCACGTGGCAGAGGGTAACAGGTTTATCCTTTATCTCCAAAGCCCAATTCCTTTAACGACGTGGTATTGCATCTCTGAGTACTCTTCTAGAAAAAACCTAAAACATTAACTTGGCAGCATTAGCAGCAAAGCTGATCTTACTAAGTGTAATCTTAGTAACAATCCCTTATGAATTATGGAAACTTCTCCTACGGCGTGGCAAGTATCTTTGCCAAAGCTCGTTGGTGCATCTAGAGATTCAAAAGACAGAGACCAGGTCTTACTTGTGCCTGCACCCCCTGTCATATCGGGCACGCTCAATACACGTTTGCTGGATGAATGGACGGATTTTGTGGGCAGTTAATGATTTACAAACTATTTCTACATCCTTCATCTTATTTGATTCTTCCCAAAGCTCTGAAACATAAAGGAAAGCTGATATCAGTATCTGCATTTAACACAAGATTATATACAGGTCACGCCCAGGCTGCTGTTGCTTTCTTTCTTTGAAGAATTCAAATGGACTCATACCCCTCCTGGAGCAGAACCCAGCTGGATCCCACACACGGCTGTTGCCCTGCCACGCAAGTCTGCTTAAAAGCCAAGACAGACACTGTTTTGTATTATCTCTCATATCTTACAAAATACGTCAAATTCTGAAAATCTCTGTGATAATTAGACCAAAAAAAAAAAAAAAAAGCTGACCATTCAACCTGGGATAATTGTTACATTCCTATTCTTTCCCTTTCTCACCTCCTTTTGGTCTCCATTGTCTATAACATGGCGTATTCGTCTTCCTCCACAAAAAGAATCCACTTCCTAGGAATAGAACTGTCAGGACTGCGGGAGCCTTGCTCTCTGTGCTAACCCTTCCTGTTGGGTTTACGGCACACAGCTTTTCCTGAATGGCCTCCACCTTCAGTTTCTCCTCTAGCCCTCTCAGAGCTCTTCCCCAACGTGGAGTCTTGTGATGCCAGCCCCTTACACCAGGTCCACTGGACTTACCCAACAAATGCTGCACACATTGCTTAACCTGGTTCTCCAAGTATCCAAAATCCATATCCTACTTACCTTTGCAGCCCCATCTCCCAAATTTCCTCTCCGTATGTTCTGCATTCTACCAGACTAGGAAAGTCAAAGATTCCCTAAACAACTTCCCTGCATTTCCTCACATCATCCCCACCCCATCACCACTACCAGGGATGAAGGCTCCACTCCTAAGACCTCTCCCCATCCTTCAAGGGCTTTTTCTTGAAACCTCCCCTCATTTCCTTCAGCAATTCATTCAAACAATATTTAGGAAGAAACTCCTTTATGCCCAACAAACCTTATCCTCAAGGAGCTTGATATCTACTGAGCAAAACAGGCCCAGCTCAGAGAAACCCAACTCAATAAGGGTGCTATAGCAATGTCATTGCCAAGCAATGGGTCAGCCACTGGAGAGGATGTGGGAGTGTGCATCCCGACACTCACTGAGATTGCTAGGCAGAAAGTGAGGGGGGGGGAAGACACAGCACCAGGCAAAAGTCCTGTGTCATGCGGCCTTTCCTTCTTCCCTCCTTTCCTCCTTTCCTTTCTTTTATCGTTCCTTCCTTTTTCCCTCCCTCCCTCCATTCCTTCCTTCCGCCCTCCCTCCTGCCCTCCCTCCCTCCCTTCCTTTAACAAGCCCGAATGTGTGCTAGGAATAAAGAAATGACTGTTATGTGCTTCCTGCCCTTGGGAGTTTAGAATCTAGTAGGAGAGACAGGGCTCTACCATAGGGTGAGACGCACTGTACCAAGAGCTGGGGGACGAGAGGAGAGTAAGTGGCTCTGCCTAGCAGAGTCCAGGAAAGCTCCAGAAAAGGGTGATATTTGTCAGAGCTCTAAAAGGGAGAAGAAATTTACCAAGGAGAGAAGGAAAGAAGGGAGGGAAATGAAGGGAGGGGGAGGGGAAGGGGAGGGAAGGGAAGAGAAAAGAAAGGAAGGAAGGGGGAAAGAACATTGCATCAGTCAGTCCAGTCTGAGAAAACAACTATCTCAACTACTTTAGCACAGAGACTGTAATAAAAAAAAAAGTGTTAAGTAGTTGCAAAATTCTTAACTAAGTAACGGAGAGATTAACAGGAACTCTAAGGCATCATGAAGGTAGTTCTAAACAACTTAGAAATTCAGAGGGAGAAGCCCATTGGTGCGTGGTGGCATGAAACTCAGTCTCCAAGGAGGGCACTACTCAGATGGGGCTGGTGTCTCTGAGCTCAGAGGAGGGGCCCCATGGGCTGGCCCAGATCTCTGAGGACTGGCACCGACCAGCTGGTGCTAGTGTCTCCTGAGTTATGACAAAGCTGGGTCTGCAAGTGTTGGGAAAAGTGCAGCCTGGATTCAGCTATTGCTACAGAAAGGAACTGCAGCTGCTGAAGTGAAGAAGTATCTAGATACTAGGTCAGTGGTTCTAAACCAGGGGCAATTTTGTGCTCTAGGGGACATTTGGCAATATCCAAAGACAGTTTTTTTTTTAAAATAAATTTATTTATTTATTTTTGGCTGTGTTGGGTCTTCGTTTCTGTGCGAGGGCTTTCTCCAGTTACGGCGAGCGGGGGCCACTCTTCATCACCGTGCGCAGGCCCCTCACTATTGCTGCTCTCTTGTTGCGGAGCACAGGCTCCAGACGCGCAGGCTCAGTAGTTGTGGCTCACGGGGCCTAGTTGCTCCGCGGCATGTGGGATCTTCCCAGACCAGGGCTTGAACCCATGTCCCCTGCATTGGCAGGCAGATTCGCAACCACTGCGCCACCAGGGAAGCCCAAGACACTCTTAATTGTCACAGCTGGGGAGCTGCTATTGGAATTTAGTAGGTAGAGGACAGGAATGCTGCTGAACATCCTACAATGCACAGGAAGCCCCCTCTCCCCAGCAAAGAATTGCCAAGTCCAAAATGTCAATAGCGTCAAAGCAGAGAAACCTGTTCTAGGTTAACACTGAGAGGGACAGGAAGCAAACAAAAAGGTGCAACTCCCAACTCCCCCCATTCAGCTGTGGTGTCTCCCTTTAGCATCCCCTATTGACAGAGCCTAAAAGGGAGCCAGTGGGCAAAGCAGAAATTTGTCCCAGCCCAGAGTCACAAAGCTGAGTACCGAAGGTTGGGTGTGTAGCTGAGTGCCAGTAAGTTAATAACAGGTACAAACATTTCAAGCCAGGTTCTCAAAACAAGCGAAGCCATGATAGCAGATCTAGGTGTGGCGTTTGAGGGCTAGAGTCAGCGGCCATGAGTGCTACAGCAATGCCAAGTACATTGTAGGTGCTCAGACTGGAATTCAGCAAGCATTTATTCAGTGAATGACTTCAAGATGAAAGATTCCTAAGCAGTACTTCCTCCAAACCAATACTGGTGGTTTTTCGAAATTTTTCAACTTGAGAATGAACCCAATGTCTCATGATAGTGAATATTTTTCTGTCCCTGAATTTGGCATCTTGCTTTCTGTCTGTCTGTTATCTTATGAGGAATAGAGTACATCCTGACATTTAGATCGCAGAATCTGTCAAAAGTGCTAGAATCCTTTTTGTTTTATCACTACTTTTTATACAGATGAGATCATGGGACTTTTACTCATCAATAGTATCTTGGAGATTTTTGCATAGTATTAATAAAGATTTACTTAGTGCTAGTTATCCCTTACAATATATTTTACCACTCTTATCTCACTTTATCTGGCACCTTCTTTCCCATCTTTTTTTTTTTTAATTTATTTATTTTAGGCTGCGTTGGGTCTTCGTTGCTGTGTGCTTCCTTTCTCTAGTTGCGGGGAATGGGGGCAACTCTTCCTTGCGATATGCATGCTTCTCATTGCAGTGGCTTCTCTTGTTGCAGAGCATGGGCTCTAGGCATGTGGGCTTCAGTAGTTGTGGCACGAGGGCTCAGTAGTTGTGGCACGAGGGCTCAGTAGTTGTGGCTTGTGGGCTCTAGAGCACAGGCTCAGTAGTTGTAGCGCATGGGCTTAGTTGTTCCGTGGCATGTGGGATCTTCCCGGACCAGGGATTGAACCCGTGTCCCCTGAACTGGCAGGCAGATTCTTAACCACTGAGCCACCAGAGAAGTCCCTCTTCCCCATCTTTGGATGAGAAAACTAAGGCTCAAATGCAGTAAAGTGAAGTAGCACCTTCAGTGGAAGAGTGAAATTAGAACCTGCACAGGTGACAGGAAAGAGGCTTGAATGTTTCTTTGAGATGGTTATATTGCTGTGTCCCCTACCCCTTCCCAATCTGGGCATGTTTCAAGTACAGCTAGGTTCTTATTGTATGCTAAACCCTTTACTTTTTCGCCCATGCATTCTACCCCCACTCACTTGCAGAACCAATGGAAACATTCAGGATGTTAGTTTTCCACCAAAGAAAAACATAATCTAGTGAGAAAGACGGAAAAGTTAACAGATGAGCTCAGAGAGCATGGTGTCATGAAGACAGGGCAGAGAACCAGTCCTGAGAAGTCAAGGAAGCCCTATGTATAAGGTGAGACCTTCAGGAGAGGGAAGAGATAGATGGAGAGGGCAGGCTGGAAAGGAAAGGATCAGCATGTGCAAAGTACAGAGGAGAGAAAGAACATGATACATTAAGGGTCTGCAAGTTGACTGTGGAAGGAGTTTAGACTGAGAACAAAACAATGTTGCCAGAGGAAACTGAAGCAATAAGTAGGAACCAGAACAACACAGGATTTGTAAGCTATGTGAAGAAATTGGGACTTTATAATGGTACTAGCTAATGATGTGAGCACAGCCATGTGTCTTTTTTTTGTGTGTGTGGTACGCGGGCCTCTCACTGTTGTGGCCTCTCCCATTGCGGAGCACAGGCTCTGGACGCACAAGCTCAGCGGCCATGGCTCACGGGCCCAGCCGCTCCGCGGCATATGGGATCCTCCCAAACTGGGGCACGAACCCGCGTCCCCTGCATCGGCAGGCGGACTCTCAACCACTGCGCCACCAGGGAAGCCCCTCATGTGTCGTCTTTGAGTTTCGGTCTCCACTGTGTAAAATGGTAGTAACAGCATCTGCTTTGCCTACCAAACGAGATCTGAGTTGTTCAAATAAAATATACACAGACACATAGACACATACACAGACTTACATGGAGATTGGCTTAGGAAGCTGTCATACATTATCACTACAGCATCCCAAGTCAGTTTTAGAAAATAGAAGCAGCAGCCTTCTCTTTCCTTCCATTTCCCTCAACCCCTGTGGAGGAAAAAGTCCACTTTGCAAACGAAATATTCTCCCTAGTCCTTTGGCAAAGCTTTCTCAAGCAATAATCCATAAAGCAATCTTCATTGGAATTGTATTTCAGCCCCCCTCTGCTGAAGATATAAATACGTGTGACTTTAGCCTCAGAATGGCCTTTGTGCCTTCCTGTCCCTGGTGTGTACCTTCCTAAGTGGCTGTCCTCGCTGTGCGCGCCAGCCTGTGTGATAACATTATAATTTTGTGTACATTGTGCGCTCAGAGGCCATGCTGAGGCCAGCATGAGGAAATGGCAACTGACAGCAGGCCCGGTCTTCTTTGTGAATATCTGTGGCTTCCTCCTTTCTGGGTTTACTGGGTTCGAGCCGCTGGATTTAGGTGGCTGGCCCCGAGGCATGGGTGCAGGCACCATCATGCCTCTCGTTTGAGTGCTTTGTAAAAGAAAAAAAAAAAGGAGGCAGCTGCAACTGAAGGGTGCATAGGCACAAAGAATGGCTTGGGTAGGAAGGCAGGCAACAGACCCAGAACTGAGTTGTCTGGGCCCCATGAACTCTGAGTCACCAGAATCCAAAACCAAATCTGGCAGGGCTTTAAAAATCACCAGGGTTAATGGTTTGCATCATCTTTCTACCTACTGCATTACAACAGCTCCTCACCCAAATACCTTTTATACTGCTAATTAACAACTCTGCAGACATTTGAGAAATATTTACTAAATGCCTCTTCTGAGCTAACACTTGTGGGCACCGGGAATTCAGTGATGAACAAGGAACAATTTATCGTGCGTGGAACGTATGATGGGTAAGGAATCGATTGTGTGATCAGTGCAAAACGCTGAGCTTTCTTGATGAAGACAAGTTCCTAAAGGGCAACGGCCCACAAGGAGTTAAATGAAAAGCCATATTCTGCCTGCCCTAGTGACTAGCTCTAATGCTAGTATTCAAAAAGGTTCCACCGCCATCTCTTTTTGCCTTTACTTATTCTCTTCATTTGCATGGAGAAAGGAAAGCCAAAGCCTCTTACCCATTACCCCATGCACTGAGCCACAGACCCAGACAGAGCTCAGATTTTCTATTTAATTCTCCAGCCTGCAAGGGGCCATTTACCTATTGTCTCTGTCTTAGCCAAACGTAATGGATTAGTTCAGAGCCCAGGGGGAAAAGGCAATGAATACTGTGTTCAGAAGGAAATCTATACAGAGTGGAGATATGAATTCAGAGGATGAATTTATAAAAGAGAAAAGTCTAATGAGTTTACAGGCAACCCCTGTGAGTCCAGGGGTCGGGCCTGTGCTGTCCAGAGCCACGACTCTCAGTCCACATCTTGGATGGTCCCCTGTGCTCCATCAAAGGCTACAGCTAAGCTCACCCTAGACCAGGGCTATCCATCACCAGGGGATAAGGTGAGGCTTAAGGGTGGGAGGACAGGTGTTTTGGCTACATCAGGCGGAGAGAAACATCTACTTCAGCTGCGTTTCCTTAGAAACCCCACCAGCTGAGAATGGAAAAGTACCCACACAGTCACACAGGATGACTCCTGACTCTTTCATCAAAGATCACATCCCAGAAGAAGGAGGAAGACATCCTTAGGCAGCTTAAGCCTTCAGGCAAGGTCAGAGAAAGCAGCCTCCTGCAAAGGCCCAAGGAAGAAGCGGGTCTGGCTCCCGAAAGGATGCAGCCACAGGCAGGGAAGCAAGTCAAATATACACATGCAAGTGTGAGAAGCCTGGATGATTAAGCAAGGGGGGAGAAAATATCCTGATGGGATATTCCGATGAAGTGTGAGTTCCCATAGAGACCCCTTTGTGAATAACCAGGAAATAATCACATGACCTTCACCTCAAACCGGGAACAAATCTGGTTGAATCTAATTCTGAAAGCAGCTCAAGCTCTTGCCCTTGCTAGCGAGCTCCAGCTCTGGAACCAGAACTGATTCTCCACCATGTAATAGCTCTGTGACTCGAGGCAAGTTCCTTGACTTCTCTGAGCCTTATCTGTGAAAGGAAGAAAACAGTCCCTTCCTCAGGGTAGTGTGAAGAATTAAGGGAGATAATATGTGTAAAACACTTAGGACAGTGTCTGGCTCACTCTAAGAACTCCTTCAAGTCAACAGATAAGGGAATACAAAGTATTGGGTGTAAGATAGGCTCAAGCATGTATTGTACAACACAGGGAATAGAGCCAATATTTTGTAATATCTGTAAATGGAAAGTAACCTTTCAAAATTGTAAAAAATTAAAAATAATTTTTAAAAGTTAAAAAAAAAGAAAGAATGAACAAAAGAAAGAATACATGCACAACATGGAATGAATCCCATAGACATCATGTTGACTGAAAGAAGCCAGAAACAAAGAGAACATACTGTATAATTCCATGTATATGAGGTTCAAAAACAGGCACAACGAATTGATGCTCAGAATAGCATGTCTGGGGGGTGCTGGCTGGGAAAGGGCATGAGTGAAACTGCTGGGATTCTGGAAGTGTCCTGTCTATTGATATGATGGTTAAATGAGTGTATACATATATAAAAACTCTCCATGCTGTATACTTAATTTTTTTTCTTTTAAGTCCTATTCATTCACCATACCAGTTACAATGCACTGTAAGCACTATACTGTTTTTATGTCACCCTTCAATTTTTTTTCTTTTTTTTTAAAGAAAATGTGAAGAAGCCTGTAGAGTGCTTAGTATGATGTCTGGTCCAGAGGAAGTTTTCAATAAGTGTTACTATCACCTGAAAAAAGTCCAAAGGTAGCATCATCATTACTATTACCACCATCATCAGTAGCAACAACATGACAGAGCCATGTCATCAGTCTTCTCCTGGGTCATCACCACGTGTGACAGCAACTGCAGGGAATGAGGAAGTTGGGTGGAATTTAGATATGTGTTGGCCGATGCCTTCTGTAATGTATTGGATCTAGAGGTTGATTATTAAAACCCTGATCCTGTCAAATAGGACTCAGGAGAACTCATCCTGGGAGCTGGGCAAGAAAGGCACTCCTATCCCTAATGCTCAGCTGAGGAACTCAGGGTGGTAAAGACTTGGGTGCTAAGGTCATTTGTCCATGAATACAGCTGGTGAAGCAGAGTCAAGGACAGAAGGAAAGTCTTCACTCTCCAAGGTATATCAATCTGTTTGGAGAACTTCTTTCAAGGTATTTAGAGACAAATTCCCCAATCCTGAAGGGAGAAATAAAAACAGGTTCTGTTTTTGTTTTAAAGTTCTTCTACAGAGAAAGAGACCTTCCAAATATTAATGAAGAAAACTAAGCTTAACTGCCACCTGCATGCTGCATGACATACGGGTAGAAATGAGGGTCTATGGTCTGAGGTAGAGTCAGTGTCCCTGTTCCCACCACCCCAGGCAGGTGCAACAGCAGGAAGGGTCCTAGGAGTGGGAGGGGCGGTAGGAGTTGTCTGTGATCTCTGAAAAATGTTAGAAGGTAAAGTATTTGGTTCTATTAGCAAGGTAGCTGCCTTGCTCAGTCTGCTCTGGATAAGACAATAAACATTCTGGGGCCTCCTATCATGTACCCAGCACCATTAAAGGAGCTCAAAATACAGCAGTACCTGAAACAGAGTCAGACCCTGCCTTCATTTGGGCTGATGTTCTAATGGGAGAGACAAATAATATACAAGTAATGAAATAAAGAAATAATCCAGTGGAGGAGTACACTTAAGTGGAATAACTAAAAATGGAGCAGAGTAAGAGTGGAGAGTGATGGTGAGAGCTATGTACATAGGACATTTACAAAATCCTCTCCAAAAAGTTGATATTCAAACAGGAACCTTTTATGGAGCTAACCTGGGCTGAGTTACAGTTCATATGGGGAGCAACCAGTTATACATGTATTGGGCCTCACAAAACAAGATGCCCTCAAATGCTCTGTAACTACATCACTGAAAACCAGTCATGCTCTACCGCCCAAGCAAAGCATTTGCACCGAAATTCAAATCACTGGGCTCTACAAAAGCTGTATCACTTTGTTATGACATAGGTCCTACAGACTTCAAATATTTTAGGGCATGGTTACCAGACTAAAGGAAGAATGCCCCTCAACAAAAGAGTATATGCTTGGCATGCCCAGGTGCCTAGAATCCCACCAACACCAGCCCAGTGCTTTTTCCATTATTATGTCACTAACATATGCTGGGAGACTGGGAGACAAATAAACAAGACAGCTCCTGCCTTTGAAAAAAGACATAATTGAATAGATGGACCAGTCCATGCACAACTAACAACAGTACAACATAGGAAGTGCTAGAACTATAGTGTATTGACAGTAATGAGCCAATATAGGGTATATCTACAGTCTTAAGTCAAGTAATGTAAATACATAAGGGCCATCCATTGCCCAACTACAAAAGAGGTTAGAATGTAGGCAGGAAGTTGAGATGCAAGCTAGAAATAAGTTTTACCACCAAAAGCATTACCGTAGTGCTCAATGAATCTCACTTAAAGAATGAAGTCATCTCCCTTTTTCACCTACTTAAGAAACAGGTACTGAATGCCAACCATGTTCTATGCTCTTAATGCACACTGTGATAAACAGACCAAGGTCCCTGCCTTAGGGAGCTCAAATCCAGTAGAAGGGAAAGGCTTGTAAACAGACATTTACAATGTATAGTCATGAATGTATACGGAGAGAAGCCTGGGATCAGGGATAAGGGGACTTTTTTTATGGGATTTAGGAATGCTTTGCAGAAGAGAAGACAGGGTCTGGACCTTGCATTTTAGGCAACAGGAAGAACATTATTCAAAATCACAGAAGCTTAGAACAGCAAGATGCTTTAGAAAACTCTGGTGTAGCTAGAGTACAGAGTAAGTAATGAAGAGTTCCAGAAGAGAGGAAATAATAAAAGCGAACACTTACTGAATACTTACTGAGTGCTAGACACTGTTCTCAGTGATCATATATGTATGTAAATTCACTTCATCATCTCAGTAATTTTACAAGTATTATCATCATCCTGTTTCACAGAAGAGAAAACTGAGATGGTTAAGTACCTTGCTCAAGGCCATTCAGCTAGTGAGTAGTAAAACTCAGATATAAACTCTAGAATTAGTACCTTAGTCACTGAATGGTCACTGAGAATGTAGAGGCCAGGTTTAAGACTGCTGACTTCATTATTTGGCCATACGGATCTCCTTAAGGCTCTTAAGCTGGGGCACGACATAGTCACACTTACTTTTAGAATGACTGGGCTGACTACAATACGTAGAATGGGATTCGAGGTGTACAGAATCAAAAACATGATGACCAGTTAGGAGGCCTTTCAGTGGTGCAGGGAATTGGGGCTGAGGGTCTGATGGTAGGAGGGATCAGTGGATACAGGGCAGCTGGGGCAGGCTATTTAAGGGGAAGAGGTAATGGCACTTGGTGACAGACAGGATGAAGGACATAAGAGAGAAGGAGGTATAAAGGATGGTCCTTCAAAGTGCAGATTCAGCCTTGACAGGCAGATTCTGCCCTTCAAGTAATGAGAAAAGAGGGTAGTCTTACCATGGCGAAGAACAGAGTTTTAGGAGATTGACGACGTTCTTGTCAAGTCTCTGAGCCCAGGTGTGTGAATTCAGAAGGCTAATCCAAATTACAACCATCCTTAAGCAGGCTGTCAACCTCACAACGACTGCTTTCTTTCTTCATTCTTCTTTTTTCTCTCTTTCTTTCTTTCTTCCTCTCTCTCTTCCTCCTCTCCCTCCCTCCCTCCCTTCCTCTTTCTTTGTTTCTTAGTGCAACCATATTGGGTTTCTTTATTGTAAAATAACAAATACACATGCAGAAAATTCAAACAATATGAAAAATACAAAAAAATAAAATCAAAGTTGCCTGAAATCTCACCACCGTTAACACCTTGGTGAAGGGCTTTCCAGGCATTCATGATGCACAGCACATACATGGACACACATTCACATACTCACACGTGGCAACTCTTCTTTTTTACTTTGGAGACCTGCTTTTTTCACTTATACTCTCATGGAAATAGTTAAAGTCAATGAATCTAGAGTGAAGTCCTCTTTTTCAGTGCCGAGGCGGTATTCTATTGCCTGTATGTACCATAGTCTATTATGAATTCCAACAGCAGCCGAGTGAGGAGATGGGCAAATCCTCTCCCTTCAAAACGTCTATAAAGCTGGACAAAACTAACAAAATCAACCATTTTCAGCCCTCTGGAAATTGACCAAAAGCAGAGAACAATCTGAGAAACATGGATGCTTGAAAACCTGCTGAACGTTGGGTCACAAGAGTGAGAATCTGTTGCATTCTTGCCGGGAGCTGCCTCCATTCCCATCACCCATCAGCCTCTGCTGATGTAAAGTTCTAAGAGGGCAGGACAAACGTCAAAGGCAAGTAGCTTCCCTGCCAGGGAGAAAGGGGCTCCTTGGATTTGAGGGGTGGGAGACAGCCGCGCTCAGGGGTGTTTTCAGCGGAAGTGATGACCCTTGAGGTGGTCAGCGGGGACAGTCAAGGCATCACTAGTCTGAGATTGCAGTCATGGGAGAGATAAGCATGTTCCTGGCTGAGGCTGCTCACATGTCCACACACTCCTGGCTGATCTCGAGGCTGAGCACATATACACAAGTCACAGCAGGAAGCACAGCAGAAAGCCAAAGCCAGGGCACCCCAACTTTGAATGTGCTCTTCTCCCCACACACAGTTCCAAGGCAGCCTTCCTGGCTTGAAGTGTTCGAACACAACCTTTGTCTGATCGTTGACTGGGCAAACACAGGGCAACTCTTAGGCTGAAAACAAACAAAAAACCTGAACATAGACCTCGACACTGTACACTGCGAGAGGAGGGAGGCAGAGCTCACAGACTGAGCTCATGTAGGTTACTAAACAAAGAAGCAAACAAACAGACAAAAACAAATAAGAGCGATAGTAACAATTCAGAATTCAGAGTTACTAAAATATATTAACTAAAATGTCCAGATTTCAACAATGAAATTACGAGACAAGCAAAGCAGCAGGAAAGTAGAACGCAGACTGGGGGGAGGGGCGTGGGAAGCAGTCAATAGAAACTCTCTTTGAGTGTCCCAGATGTTGGATTATGCAGAACAATACTTTAAAGCAGCAATTATAAATGGTCCAAGAGCTAATGAATTTCAAAACTTTGCAACACATCTCTAAGCAACAGTGGGTAGAAATAACTAATTATTTCCACTTAATTTCTTCTCTGTTTTGCAAAGTTGACTTGGAAGGGATTGAAATTGGTGGTGAATGTGTGTAAGCAACACAGGAAAGAGAGAAAGGGTAGAAAAACTATTTGAAAAAATACTGGTCCAAATTTTCCCATAGTGGTAGAAATCTACAAACTTTAATTGTTGGAAGCTTAACCTACAAGCTTCAAGAAGCTCAATGAACCACAAAGTAAGATAAATACAAAGAGATCTACACCTACACATATCATAGTCAAACTGCTGAATGGCAAAAACAAAGAAAAATCTAAGTAGTAAGAGAAATCAATAATGAGTCCCCTGCATGCTAGACATGTATTATATGTCCAATATTTTGTTGTCATAAGCAGTGCTGGAATGAACATTTGTCTGATTATCTCCCAAGGATAAATTCCTTGAGGTGGAATTGTTGAGCCAAAGGATATCCTCATTAAATAATCTCGCTTGCCCTCTGACCCCAGTTAGCCCTCTTATGGGATACTTGCTATTCTCTCTACTTTTAAGTTTCAGATGCATGCTGTTCCCTCTTCTTGGAACTTTCCACCACATCCATTCTTCCATAGCTAATTACTTCTAGTAATTCAAGTCTCAGCTTAAATATTTTCCTGGATAGACCTTCTATGATCATTCAACCAAAAGCAGAGCCCATCCCCCCCACTCCCATTTCCCTCTCTCACAGAACCCCAATTATTTCCTTTATAGCATTTGCCACATTTTATAATTGAAGTCAATTCTGTGACTCCCTGTTTAATGTCTCTCTACACCTATTAAGACAGGGACATTGCTTTCCTGTTCAACACTGTATATTAATACTTAATACAATGCCAGGCACATAATGGAGACAATAAATGTTCACTGAATAAATTTGCTTTGTTAAGGCAAACACATGTTAGAATTTTTTAAAATAAAAATCTCTGCTGTAGCCAGCCTGGCCCCAACCCCACGATCAAAGTCTCCATCTTTGGTTTTATTGGCCAACTTCCTGCCCTTCCTTCTTTGACATGTAGCCCCTGTCTCATCTCTCCTAGTTCTCTGCCAATAATTTGACCTGGTACCTGGGTTTTGATAATCTGCTTTGGACCCCACATATCCTGCTAGATATACAGTCATGCCCCTCCAAAAGAGGATTCGCCCTCCAGCAACATACACTGAGCCTCTGCTTAGCAGTGATCTGGGTTTTCGCTGCACCATGTCTTCAGGTCAACTCACAAGGCCCAAGATTGCAAACTACTTTAGTTGAGTCATCGGGACTGAAGGGTTGTGTTCCTCATTGGTCCATAGGAGAGGCCATCCTTCCTGCAGTGCAGAAATCAGTACATGCTTGGAAGATTTAAGAGAGAAGATTATGCATTACCACAATTGGCATAAAGGGCTGCGGCACATTGCTTGTTAGAGCACAACAGCACACATGTGCCAGAGTGGACTTATGAACGGACATCAGCATATTTGTGTGTTCAGTGTTGATATCTACAAATGGAACAGCCCCCTAAGAGCTGAGGGCTTCATTTCTGTCATTTGGGGGGTTTGTTTTTGCTTTTGTTTTTTACTGAAGTACAGTTGATGTACAATATTATATAAGTGACAGGTGTACAAGACAGTGATTCACAATTTTAAAGGTTATACTCTATTTGTAGTTATTATAAAATATTGGCTATATTCCCTGTGTTGCATAATATATCCCTGTAGCTTACATTATACATAATATTTAGTTTGTACCGCTTACTCCCCTACCCCTATATTGCCCCTACCCCCTTCCCTTTCTCCACTGGTAACCACTAGTTTGTTCGCTATGTGTGTGAGTCTGCTTCTTTTTTGTTATACTCACTAGTTTGTTGTATGTCTTAGATTCCACATACAAGTGGTAGCCTACAGCATTTGTCTTTCACCGTCTGACTTATTTCACTTAGCATAATAACCTTCATATTGCTGCAAATGGCAAAATTTCATTCTTTTTTTTATGGCTGAGTAACGTTCCATTGTGTATGATATATGTATATATATACACATATCTCACATCTTCTTTATCCATTCATCTGTTGATGGACACTTAGTCACTTTCATATCTTGGCAACTGTAAATAATGCTGCTATGAACACCGGGATGCATGTATCTTTTCGAATTAGTGTTTTTTTTTTTTTTTTAGGTTATACCCAGGAGTGGAATTGCTGGGTCATGTGGTAGTTCTAATTTTAGTGTTTTGTTTTTTTTTTGAGGACCTCCATACTATTTTCCATTCTGTTGTTTGTGTTATAAAGGGAAAATGGGACTCTCTGAAGAGGTATATTATGCATCACAAGGAGAACAATATCACTCTCACTGCTGATGAAGGTGTTAAGAAATTCATACTTGTTCCTCCTGAACAGTGACATGATGATGATGATGATAATGATGATGATGATGATCTGGGCACTCAGTTTCAAACTGGGTGAGTTTCTGAAAAGCCCTTCCTATGACCCCAGTAGCCACTCAGCTGTTGACTGAACAGAGCTCAGTTAAAAAAATTAAGAGCTCCTTTTCTAAACTCCAAATCTCATATCCAAGTTTAAAGCTTTACAACATATATCCAAGCAACAGTAGAGGTGATCAGTTTAATTATTTCCACTTAAGTTTTTCTCCATTTTGTATAGTTGGCTTGGAAGATATTGAAATCAGCAGTTAATATGTGTCAGTAAAAAATATATCAAACTAGCTGATAGTATTTCCTCACAAACATCTCCCTAATCCATTCAGAACAGGCATTTAGTACAAAGGCTTTTCGAATCAGCCCTGATGTTTTCAAAGGCCTTCTGAGTTTTATATTTATAATAGCCTCCTTTTTATTTTTTGAATCATTATTAAAATGCAGCATGACGGGAAGACTGAAGTGATTCTCACGTACACATTATAATTGACATTGTGAAATTCTACCAGTGACATCACCTGTTAGGGACAACAAGGGTGTGGCTTCAGCCTTGAGCCTGGATGCTACTCCTGACCCTCTGATATCATAGGAAAAGAAAAAGGAAGGAGCCTCAATAATAATCTAGCTCACCCTTTACTAAATGCAGCAATCCCCTCCACTACATCCTCACTGGTTCCTTCAGCTTCTCCTTGAACACCTGTGATGGATGCAGGAAGATTACCTCAGAATAGAGGTTAGATCTGGGGTCATGTCCAGTTGACAGATGTATTTTTTTAGTTAATATTTTTTCATTGTTAGTAATATTAAAAAATTAAGAGATTCTACACAAACACCTGGTTGCCTGACTTCTTTGAAGGAATTATAATTCTGGACTCTCTGGGCCCCATTCCCACATGAAAATAATACAGTGGGGCTGAGGAACAGATGCTCCCTTTGAAAGGAACACAGACCCTCTAGTTTACCACAGTCCCTACCACTCCCTAATGTCAACTGGACTACATTAATCACCACACTCACACTGTTGTTTTTCTTATGGTAAAGAAAAACATGTTTCCCCTGACCTCTCTGGCAGATCAAAGACAGTTTGAAAGAGCTCTGATTTCTTACATCAAGGTCACTCTCTTCAGCGAGACCCCAAACTCTGTTGAGGAAACCTGAAGGGCTCCCTTCCCATCAACCACCTCTGCCAACCAGTTTGCCATGCAATTCCTGCAAATCTCTCCAATTCTCTGTGCATCAGTTTATCAATCTGCAGAAAGGGGCCCTCTTCTTGATCCTCGCTGCCTCTACCTGACAAGAAGGCTACAGAAGCCATTTGATAACATTTGTAAAAGGGCAATGAGCTTCCCGGAGGCAAGTACATAAGGACACATGTTAACATGCTGAGTGTTATTAGAGTTGCCTATCTACCTCTAAGTGACACTCATAGAAGTAGTGCACAACCCATGGTCAGCTAACGCTAAGCAGTATTTCAAGCCCAGACTCTACTACAGACCTATAAACTGACTAAATACTGCAGAGAAAATCCCAGTGTTGTGGGGAAGAGAAGTAGAGCAAGAGGTACTCTGTTATAATCAGTGATGCTAAAGACAGGGAATGAAAAGACAAGAGGTGATAAATCTGGAAAACAATGTCGTTATCATTCATTGAGGGCTTACTAAATGCTACATACCTTATATGCATGATCTAATTTAATTCTTAAAAAAAATCTCTATAGTTATTATTATTTTCAGTTTACAAATTGGGAACCTGAGCCCCAGAGAGGTTAAGTAATGTTTCCAAAGACACACAGCTAGTAAATAAGTGAAAAGGCCATGTTCAATTTAAGTGCCTGAATTCCTCAGTGCAATGCAATTTTGCTTCTCTATACATAAGGGGTAAGTGAAGAAGTTGCATTTATTAAGTAAATATTATGTGCCAGGCTAGGTGGTTTTGTGTTTGTTTGCTTTTTTCAAAAAAATAAAAAATAAAAAGCTCTGAGGTATAATTAAGATACTATAAAATTCGCAGGTTTTAAGTGTACAGTTCCAAGATTTTTTAGTATATTTCCGAAATGCCACAATCTAGTTTTAGAACATTCCCATCACCCTGAAATGTTGCATTGTGTCTGTATGTAGTCAATCCCTGTTCCTACACTCTGCTCCAGGCAACAACTAATCTACTTTCTTCCTCCATAGATTTTCTTCCCTGTAGTTCTTATAAATAGAATTATATAATATGTGATCTTTTACATTGGGCTATTTTACTGAGCATATTTTGAGGTTCATCCATGTTTCACCATCTCATTGCTTTTTACTCCGTCATATGGATATATGCTATTTTGTATGTCCTTCTACCAGTTCATGAACATTTGAACTGATTTTTTTTTTTTTGGTTTTATAAATAATGCTGCTGTGAGAATTACCAAATAGGTCTTTTGGGTACATGTGTTTTCATATGAGTGAAATTCCACCAATGAGTGGAATTCTGGGTTGCATGGTAAGTTCCTGTTTAACATGTTAGGAAACTGTCAAATTGTTTTCCAAAGTGGCTGCACCATTTTACATTTCCCCTGGCAATATATGAAACAATATTTACTCAGTTTTTCCACATCCTCACTAACACTTGTTATTATTTGACTTTCTGATTACAGCCATTCTGTTCCAGGTGGGGTAGTATCTCATTGTGGTTTTAATTTGCATTTTCCTAATGACTAATGATGTTGAGAATTTTTTCATGTACTTATTAACCATCTACATATTTTCTTTGATGAAGTATCTGTTCAAAACTTTGGCCCATTTTTGAAGTTGTTTGTCTTGTGCTAGGTTTTACACATCACCTTTCTCACTACTTCACTGGGACAAGTTAATGTGTTTTTTCTTAAATAAATTTATTTATTTATTTATTTATGGCTGCATTGGGTCTTCGTTGTGGCAAACAGGGGCTACTCTTTGTTGCAGGGCGCGGGCTTCTCGTTGCAGTGGCTTCTCTTGCTGCGGAGCATGGGCTCTAGGTGCGCGGGCTTCAGTAATTGTGGCATGCGGGCTCAGTAGTTGTGGCTCACAGGCTCTAGAGTGCAGGCTCAGTAGTTGTGGTGCATAGGCTTAGTTGCTCTGCGGCATGTGGGATCTTCCCGGACCGGGGCTCGAACCCATGTCCCCTGAATTGGCAGGCGGATTCTTAAACAGTGCGCCTGGGACCAGGGAAGTCCAGGGACAAGTTACTGTTATCCTCACTTTTACAGATGAAGAAACTGAGTCAGAGAGAGGTAAATAATTTGCCCAAGGTCATTCATTCAGCTAATAATGGCAGCAGTTCTTCTGGCTCCAAAGTCTCAGGTCCTTTCCCTATTAAAGCTACAATCTGGTGGTCAGTAGCTGATAACAGCTCAAAGACATGTCTATATGATCTACACTTAAAAAAAATACAACCAAAAAAAAGAAAAAAGAAAAGAAAGAAACTAACAAGAAAGGCTATAATTTTTTAAATAGAAATACCAAATTTTGCAAGGATATGGAGTACCCAGACATTTTATATATATTTTAGTGGGAGATAAGCTTGTCATCCATTTTGGGATCTGTTCAATAGCATTTAATAAATTTACACAAATGTCTACCCTTTGATTCAGTAATTCTATTCCTAATTATTCATCCAAGAGAAATAAAAATATTTGTTCACAAAAGAGTTATAGAAAATTGTTCAAAAAATGAATGGATTAACAAATCATGATATATTTGTATAATGAAATATTAACCAACAATAAAAAATAAATAAATTACTGACTGCCACACACATACAAACAAACAAACAAACAAACAAACAAACAAAAAACCCCCAAACAATCAAGACTTAAAAATTGGAAATCCAAAAACAAAGAAATCCAGATTTCTGGCTTCTTGTGAAATGAGAGCACATGTAATAGCACTGGGCCCATATTCCTCAGCAAATCCTTCTGTAAGAGCTGAGTAGCAGTTGTCAGCCCCAGACACACCAGAGAGCCACATATAGCCCAACCTCCACTTTATTCACCTATATCCCTGGCCCTGCAGGTATTCAAGTTTGCAGCCATCACCCTGCACTGGGCTATGCTCTGAGCCACCATAGGAAACTCTTCATACAGGTAAAGAAAACCCAACTCTACTAGAATATACATATTTAAAAACTGCATAAAGTAGTCTGTGGCAAAAAGAATCTGTAATTTAGGATGGCATTTGCTGTAGAGCAAAGTTCCCCTGGGGCAGTTGTATTAAAAAAAAAAAAAAAAGGCTTCAAGCCCATCTCCCCCTATCTAATATGTAAAACAATATTGTAAAATTGGAGCTGTTCCAAATAAAAGAAGGTGGGGTTTGAGTTGTGTTATTAATCCTATTTTACAGAAGAAGAAACTGGGGCTCAGAGAAGTTCACTAATTAGCTCAGAGTCACGCAGCTGGTGGGAAAATAGTCCAGTTAGAACTCAACCCCAAGACCTTAGGAACTGAGGTAAGGGCTCTTTCTGCACCAGAGCTACCCACTAAGGGCCAATGTCCTCACTTAGAATACATCTGCCTTCTTAACTTCTGTGTTTCCAGTGTCAAGCATAATATCTGACACACAGAAGACAATCTATAAATATCTGTAAAGTGAATAAAGTGCTCCAAAAATATATGTGTTTAAAAAAATGTTACATTTTAATTTGATAACCGGCATGGAGTTTCAGGTGAGAGAAAAACAAATAAAATAAGTTCTGTATAACTGTCTTAATGTAGCTGATTATTCAACTGATATTGGAGGGGAAAAGATCATACATTTACTGAGCTCTTTCTATGTACAGGTATTGTACTTGTTGCTATGAGATTTGAGGGAATGTCATATAGTGCCTGATCCACATTGGATTTAGAAAGCTACTGGGGAAGGAAACAGATTTATTAAGTACCCAGCTGCCCTACTTATTCTATTACCTTTAAGCCCCACAACAACCTTATAACCTGTATATAAGCAATCTCATCTCATATACAAAAATGACCTGCTCAAGGTCACCCATACTTGGTGACGTCCACTTTGCACTGCCCCACGAAAGTGCACTGCTTGAAAATTTACATTTGTGACCCAAGAATTAAACAAGAACAGAGGAAAACAACCCTTGAACTGTTACAAGCCAGTTTAAGAGTCACTGCAGAAATGCCATGAATTAAAAGGAGAGCGACTCTCTGAGCCTCAATTTCCTCATTCATAAAATGGGTCATTAATGTGCCCCCCTCCCAGTGGGGTTGTGAAGATCAGCTGCTTCAGTGGATATGGAAGGGGTTTTGAGACAGAAACTGTAAGATTCTTTGTTCCAACCCTTGCATGTGGCCTCTGTCCTCTCTTTGCTTTTCAAAACTGTTCTTCCCAAGATCACCAGTGACTTCCTACAAATCAAGTAGTAACATTTTCACAGTCTTTTCCAACCATGTTCCCCCTGCAAACTTTTGGAAATGTTTGACCCCAGAATCTACTCCCTCTCCTTTTCTCTGAGACAAACACTCTGTCCTATATCCCTGTCTTTGTCTGTCTCTTTCTGTCTCTCTCTCATGTACACACACACACACATACACACACACACACACACACACACACGCACACACACTGTTATGGGCTGCACTGTGTCCACCCCCAAAATTCATACACTGAAGTCCTAACTTCTAGTACCTCAGAGCATGACCTTATTCGGAAATAGGGTCTTTACAGATACAATCAAGGTAAAATGAGGTCTTTAGGATGGGCTCTAATCCAATATGACTGCTGTCCTTATAAAAAGGGGAAATTTACACACAGGAATAGACATGCACACAGAAAAAATGTCATGTAAATTTTGGAGTTATGCTGCTACAAGCCAAGAAACTACCATAACCTAAGAGAGAAACCTGGAACAGACGCTTCCCTAGTACTTTCAGAGGGAATAAAGCCCTGCTAACACCTTGATCTCAGACTCCTAGATTCCTGAATTGTGAAACAATAAATTTCTTGTTGTTTAAGCCAGTCAGCTTGTGGCACTTGGTTATGGCAGCTCTAGCAAATGACTACACACACACACACAACATCCATCACCTCTCTTCGGACCATTCCTTCTCTGATTCCTTTCCTCTCTCTAATATCTTTATGTACCTCTTCCCCAAGGATATGCCTTGAATCTTTCATTTCTCTGCGTACTTTCTCTACTCTATGTCTGGTTGTTCTGATCCAATATCATGACTTCAGTGATCCCATCTATATGGACACCACATTTATTTCTCCTGTTTGACATTTTCATTTCTAACAAGTGTTATCAGAGAGCCTAAAAGCACCTACCAACAGGTACCTGAGTCAGTTCTAGCACATTTCATCTGTAATCATGAAATAATAATTTCCCCCCTTGGTTAATGTGGATCCCTTACAGGCAGTAGTGTCATAATATCTGGGCTATGAAAATAATCAGACCCAAGTTCTAAACCTGGTTCAGTTTCCTCAACTATAAAATAGAAATTAAAAATAACATCACTTTAAAAAATAATTATTTTTTTAAAGTTTAAAATAACAATCAAAAATTGTTATAAAGAGTGACTGAACAGAGGAAACTTAACACAGCCTCTTAGATAGCCTCATCCACCAGAGGGCAGACAGCAGAAGCAAGAAGAACTACAATCCTGCAGCCTGTGGAAGAGAAACCACATTCACAGAAAGATAGACAAGATGAAAAGGCAGACGGCTATGTACCAGATGAAGAAACAAGATAAAACCCTGGAAAAAAGAATTCAAAATAATTATAGTGAAGATGATCCAGGAACTCAGAAAAAGAATGGAGGCAAAGATTGAGAACATGCAAGAAATGTTTAACAAAGACCTAGAAGAATTAAAGAAAAAACAAACAGAGATGAATACAATAAGTGAAATGAAAACTACACTAGAAGGAATCAATAGCAGAATAACTGAGGCAGAAGAACAGATAAGTGACCTGGAAGACAGAATGGTGGAATTCACTGCTGCAGAACAGAACAAAGAAAAAGAATGAAAAGAAATGAAGACAGCCTAAGAGACCTCTGGGACAACATTAAATGCAACAACATTCGCATTATAGGGGTCCCAGAAGGAGAAGAGAGAGAGAAAGGACCTGAGAAAATATTTGAAGAGATTATAGTCAAAAACTTCCCTAACATGGGAAAGGAAATAGCCACCCAAGTCCAGGAAGTGCAGTGAGTCGCATACAGGATAAACCCAAGGAGAAACATGCCGAGACACATAGTAATCAAACTGGCAAAAATTAAAGACAAAGAAAAAGTATTGAAAGCAGCAAGGGAAAAATGACAAATAACATACAAGGGAACTCCCATAAGGTTAACAGCTGATTTCTCAGCAGAAACTCTACAAACCAGAAGGGAGTGGTATGATATACTTAAAGTGATGAAAGGGAAGAACCTACAACCAAGATTACTCTACCCGGCAAGGGTCTCATTCAGATTCGATGGAGAAATCAAAAGCTTTACAGACAAGCAAAAGCTAAGAGAATTCAGCACCACCAAACCAGCTCTACAACAAATGCTAAAGGAACTTCTCTAAGTGGGAAACACAAGAGAAGAAAATGACCTACAAAAACAAACACAAAACAATAAAGAAAATAGTCATAGGAACATACATATCGATAATTACCTTAAATGTGAATGGATTAAACACTCTAACCAAAAGACCCAGGCTTGCTGAATGAATACAAAAACAAGAGCCATCTATATGCTGCCTACAAGAGACCCACTTCAGACCCAGGGACACATACAGACTGAAAGGGATGGAAAAAGATATTCCATGCAAATGAAAATCAAAAGAAAGCTGGAATAGCAATACTGATATCAGATAAAATAGACTTTAAAATAAAGAATGTTACAAGAGGCAAGGAAGGACACTACATAATGATCAAGGGATCAATCCAAGAAGAAGATATAACAAATATAAATATATATGCATCCAACATAGGAGCACCTCAATACATAAGGCAACTGCTAACAGCTATAAAAGAGGAAATCGACAGTAAACAATAATAGTGGGGACTTTAACACCTCACTTACACCAATGGACAGATCATCCAAAACAAAAATAAATAAGGAAACAGAAGCTTTAAATGACACAATAGACCAGATAGATTTAATTGATATTTATAGGACGTTCCATCCAAAAACAGAAGATTACACTTTCTTCTCAAGTGCGCATGGAAGATTCTCCAGGATAGATCACATCCTGGGTCACAAATCAAGCCTCAGTAAATTTAAGAAAATTGAAATCATATCAAGCATCTTTTCTGAGCACAACGCTTTGAGATTAGAAATGAATTACAGGAAAAAAACCGTAAAAAGCAAAAACACATGGAGGCTAAACAATACGTTACTAAATAACCAAGAGATCACTGAAGAAATCAAAGAGGAAATCAAAAATTACCTAGAGACAAATGACAATGAAAACATGACGATCCAATACCTATGGGATGAAGCAAAAGCAGTTCTAAGAGGGAAGTTTATAGCTATACAAGCCTACCTCAAGAAACAAGAAAAATCTCAAATAACAAATCAAACTTTACACCTAAAGGAACTAGAGAAAGAAGAGCAAACAAAACCCAAAGTTAGCAGAAGGAAAGCAATCATAAAGATGAGAGCAGGAATAAATGAATAGAAACAAAGAAAACAATAGCAAAGATCAATAAAACTAAAAGCTGGTTCTTTGAGAAGATAAACAAAATTGATAAACCATTAGCCAGACTCATCAAGAAAAAGAGGGAGAGGACTCAAATCAATAAAATTAGAAATTAAAAAGGAGAAGTAAAAACTGACACCATAGAAATACAAAGCATCCTAAGAGACTACTACAAGCAACTCTATGCCAATAAATTGGAAAACCTGGAAGAAATGGACAAATTCTTAGAAAGATATAATCTTCCAAAACTGAACCAGGAAGAAATAGAAAATATGAACAGACCAATCGCAAGTAATGAAATTGAAACTGTGATTAAAAATCTTCCAACAAACAAAAGTCCAGGACCAGATGGCTCACAGGTGAATTCTATCAAACATTTAGAGAAGAGGTAACACCCATCCTTCTCAAACTCTTCCAAAAAATTCCAGAGGAAGGAACACTCCCAAACTCATTCTATGAGGCCACCATCACCCTGATACCAAAACCAAAGATACTACAGAAAAAGAAAACTATAGACCAATATCACTGATGAATATAGATGCAAAAATCCTCAACAAAATACTAGCAAGCAGAATCCAAAAACACATTAAAAGGATCATACACCATGATCAAGTGGGGTTTATTCCAGAGATGCAAGGATTCTTCAATATACGGAAATCAATCAATGTGATACACCATATTAACAAACTGAAGAATAAAACCCATATGATCATCTCAATAGATGCAGAAAAAGCTTTTGACAAAATTCAACACCCATTTATGATAAAAACTCTCCAGAAAGTAGTCATAGAGAGAACCTACCTCAACATAATAAAGGCCATATATGACAAACCCAGAGCAAACATCATTCTCAATGGTGAAAAACTGAAAGCACTTCCTCTAAGATCAGGAACAAGACATGGATGTCCACTCTCACCACTATTATTCAACATAGTTTTGGAAGTCCTAGCCATGGCAATCGGAGAAGAAAAAGAAATAAAAGGAACACAAATTGGAAAAGAAGAAGTAAAACTGTCACTGTTTGCAGATGACATGATACTATACATATAGAATCCTAAAAATGCCAGCAGAAAACTACTAGAGCTAATCAATGAATTTGGTAAAGCTGCAGGATACAAAATTAATGCACAGAAATCTCTTGCATTCCTATACACTAATGATGAAAAATCTGAAAGAGAAATAAAAGCAACACTCCCATTTACCACTGCAACAAAAAGAATAAAATACCTAGGAATAAACCTACCTAGGGAGACAAAAGACCTGTATGCAGAAAACTATAAGACACTGATGAAAGAAATTAAAGATGATACCAACAGATGGAGAGATATACCTTGTTCTTGTATTGGAAGAATCAATATTGTGAAAATGACTATACTACCCAAAGCAATCTACAGATTCAATGCAACTCCTATCAAATTACCAATGGCATTTTTTAGGTAACTAGAACAAACAATCTTAAAATTTGTATGGAGACACAAAGGACCCCGAATAGCCAAAGCAGTCTTGAGGGAAAAAAACAGATGGGGAGGAATCAGACTCTCTGACTTCAGACAATACTATAAAGCTACAGTAATCAAGAGAATATGGTACTGGCACAAAAACAGAAACACAGATCAATGGAACAGGATAGAAAGCCCAGAGATAAACCTACGCACCTATGGTCAACTAATCTATGACAAAGGAGGCAAGGATATACAATGGAGAAAAGAAAATCTCTTCTATAAGTGGTGCTGGGAAAACTGGACAGCTACATGTAAAAGAATGAAATTAAAACACTCCCTAACACCATACACAAAAATAAACTCAAAATGGATTCGAGTCCTAAATTTAAGACCTGACACTATAAAACTCTTAGAGGAAAACATAGGAGGAACACTCTTTGACATAAATCACAGCAACATCTTTTTTGATCCACCTCCTAGAGTAATGGAAATAAAAACAAAAATAAACAAATGGGACCTAGTGAAAGTTAAAAGCAAAGGAAACCATAAACAAGATGAAAAGAGAACCCTCTGAATGGGAGAAAATATTTGCAAACAAATCAACAGACAAAGGATTAATCTCAAAAATATGTAAACAACTCATGCAGCTCAATATTAAAGAAACAAACAACCCAATCCAAAAATGGGCAGAAGACCTAAATAGACATTTTTCCAAAGAAGACATACAGATGGCCAAGAAGCACATGAAAAGCTGCTCAACATCACTAATTATTAGAGAAATGCAAATCAAAACTACAGTGAGGTATCACCTCACACCACTTAGAATGGGCATCATCAGAAAATCTACAAACAACAAATGCTGGAGAGGGTGTGGAGAAAAGGGAACCCTCTTGCCCTGCTGGTGGGAATGTAAATTGATACAGCCACTATGGAGAACAGTATGGAGGTTCCTTAAAAAACTAAAAATAGAATTACCATATGACCCAGCAATCCCACTACTGGGCATATACCCAGAGAAAACCATAATTCAAAAAGACACATGCACCCCAATGTTCATTGCAGCACTGTTTACAATAGGCAGGTCATGGAAGCAACCTAAATGCCCATCAACAGATGAATGGCTAAAGAAGATGTGGTATATAGATACAATGGAATATTACTCAGCCATAAAATGGAACAAAATTGGGTCATTTGTTGAGAGATGGATGGATCTAGAGACTGTCATATAGAGTGAAGTTAGAAAGAGAAAAACAAATATCGTATATTAACACACGTATGTGGAACCTAGAAAAATGGTACAGATGAACCGGTTTGCAGGGCAGAATTTGAGACACAGATGTAGAGAACAAACATATGGACACCAAGCGGGGAAAGCCGTGGGGGTTGGGGATGGTGGTGTGATGAATTGGGCGATTGGGATTGACATGTATACACTGATGTGTATAAAAATGATGAGTAATAAGAACCTGCTGTATAAATAAATAAATAAAATAAAATTCAAAAATTAGAAAAAAAAAAGAGCAACTGAACAAATGAGTGCCAGGGGCTCAGCATGGTGTTGGGTTTATAGTAAACATAGTAAATAACAGCTATATTAATAGTAGAAGCTTTCTTATGTACTACAGTCAGAGGTCAGCAAACTTTTCTATAAAGGGACATATAGTAAATATTTTAGCCTTTTCAGGACATATACGGTCATTGTCATATTTTCTTCTTTGTTGTTTGTGTTATCGTCAGGGTTCTCCAGAGAAACAGAACAAATATTTATTATAAGGAATTGGCACATGTGATTTTGGAGACTGAGAAATCCCAAGATCTATAGTTGGCAAGCTGGAGACACAGGGAGAGCCAATGATGTAGTTTTAAGTCCAAGTCTGAAGGTCTGAGAACAAGGAAAACTGATGGTATGAGTTCCGGTGTGAGTCTCAGTCTGAAGGCAGGAGAAGACCTATGTCCCAGCTTGAAAACAGTCAGGTAGAGAGAAAGAATTCTCTTTACTCAACCCTTTTTGTTCTATTCAGGCCTTCAACAGATTGGGTACAGCCCACCCACATAGGGAAAGACAATCTGCTTTACTCAGCCTATGATTTAAATGTTAAACTCATCTAAAAACATCTTCAAAGAAACCCCCAGAGAATAAAGTTTAACCAAATATCTGGACACCCCTTGACCCCATCAAGTTGACACATAAAATTAACCATCACATTTCGTTTGTTTTACAACCATCTAAAAAATGTAAAAAACATTCTTATCTGGTGGGCTACATACAAACAGCATGCAGGCCAAATTTAACCCTTGCCACAATCTGGTCTAGAACCTCCAATTCCATGTTGAATAGAAGTTGTGAGACCAGACTTCCTGTCTTGTTATTGATCATAGGAGGAGGAAACTTTCAGTTTTTTCACCATTAAGTGTCATGTGAGTTATGTTTTCTTAGATATGGTTTACAGTTAGAAGTTTCCTCTGTTCCTAGTCTATTGGGAGGTTTTGTCTTGAATGTTGAATTTTGTCAAGTACTTCTTTGGCTTCTATTGAGATGATCATATAATTTTCATACTTTATTAATATGGTATATTATATTAGTTTTGGCAGGTTAAACTAAGCTTGCATTCCTGTAATAAATTTCACTTGGTTGTGGCATATAATCTTTTTTTATATGTTTGTGAATTCAACTTCCTAACATTTTCTTGAGGATGTTTGCAGCTATATTCATGAGGAATATTGATCTGCAGTTTCACTTTCTTGTGATACCTTGTTTGGCTTTGATATCAGGTTAATACTGGTCTCATAGAATAAGCTGGAAAGTGGTCCCTCCTCTTCTATATATTGGAAGAGTTTGCAAAGGATTAGTGTTAGTTCTTTAAAAGTTTGTTAGAATCCTCCAGTAAAGCCATCTGGGCCTAGGCTTTTCTTTGTGGGAAGATTTTAAATTACTAATTCAGTTTCTCTACTTGTTATAAGTCTATTCATAATTTTCAAACTCTTTTTTAGGTGGTTTTGTTAATTTGTCTCTTTCTATGAATTTGTCCATTTCCTCTAAGTTGTCTTACTTGTTGGCATGAAGTTTTTCATAGAATGCCCTTATAAATATTGTAATTTCTGTAAGGTCATTAATAATTGCTACAGACTGAATGTGCCACCTAAAATTCATATGTTGAAATCTAACCTCCAATGTGATGGTATTGGGAGGTGGGGCCTTTGAGAGGTGATTAGGTTATGAAGGTGGAGTCTTCATGAATGGAATCTGTGCCCTTACAAAAGAGATCCCAGAGAGTTCCCTAACCTCTTCTGCCATGTGAGGACCCAGCTGGAAGATGGAACGAGGAAGCAGGCCCTCACCAGACACTGAATCTGCTGGCACTTGATCTTGGGCTTCCCAGCATCTAGAACTGTAAGGAATAAATTTCTGTTATTTATAAGCCACCCAATTTATGGTATTTTGTTACAGCAACTGAACTAAGTACTACAGAAATGCTACCTTGGTTGATTTTGGTCCTTTGTGTTTTCTCTTTTTTTCTTAATCAGTCTAGCAAAAGGTTTGTAAACTTTGTCAATATTTTCATTAAAGTTTTGGTTTTGTTGATTTTCTCTATTTCTTTCTGTTTTTGTTTCATTGTTTTCCACTATAATTTTCTATTGCCAGCCTTTTGCTTGCATTGGTTTGGTTTATTCTTATTCTTCCTGTTTTTTAAAGTGGAAACTTAGGTAATTGATTTGAGATCTTTCTGTTTTTCTAACATAAGCATTGAAAGCTATAAGTTTTCCTCCAAGAAATGCTTTAGCTGCACCCTGTAAATTTTGGTAGGTTTTGTTTTCATTTTCATTCAATATAAAATATTTTCTAATTTACTCTGTGATTTATTATTTGATTCACAGTTTATTTATAATTGTATTGCCTAATTTCCAAATAACTTGTTAATTTTCCAAATTTCTTTCAGTTGTTAATTTTTAACTTGATGCTGTTGTGGTTGGAGAATGTAATTTGCATGATTTCAATTCTTTTAAATTTATTAAGGTTTGTTTTATGGGCTAGCATACGTCTATCCTGGAGAATGTTGTATACGTGTTTGCAAAGAATATGAATTCTGCCATTGTTGGGTGGAGTGTTGTATAATTGTCAATTAGGTCAAATTCGTTGATAGCATTGTTCAAGTCATCTATATACTTGCTGATTTTCTGTCTAGTTGTCAAATATTGAGAGCAGAATATTGAAGTTTTCAACTGTTATTATTGAATTGCTTATTTCTCTTTTTAATTATTTCCATTTTTTTTCCTTTTTGTATTTTGGGACTCTGTTGTCAGCTTTACAATTGTGATAGTGTCCTGATGAATTGTTCCTCTTTGTCCCCAGTAACACATTTTGTCTTAAAATCTATTTTGTTTGATATTAGTAGAGTGGCTCCAGCTCTCTTTTGGTTATCTGCATGGTATATCTTTTTCCATCCTTTTACTTTCAACCTATTTGACTCTTTGAATCTAAAAAGTGTATCTTATAGCTAGCATATAGTTGGATGTTTTTATTACCTAGTCTGATGATCTGCTTTTGACAGGAGTGCTATTCACATTTCATATGAGTACTGTTTACAATTAATGTGATGTTTACATTTAATGTAATTATTAATATGGTTAGATGTACATCTGTATATTGAAACTTGTTTTCTATATGTCTCATGACTTTTGTGCTCCTCCTATCCTAACTTCTTTGGTGTAAAATAGATATTTTCTAGTGTACCATTTTAGTTCCTTTTTGGATTTTTTTTCACTCTGTCCTTTGAGTTATTTTCTTAGTGTTTTTTCCTGGGATTTCAATATGCATCCTAATCTACCAGAATATACTTCAGAATAATACTAACTTAATTCCAATAAAATATAGAATCTTTGTTCCAATAGCTCTCTATTTCCTTTCTTTTCCTTTGTTCTATTATAGTCATATATATTACATTATTACAGGTTATAAGCCCCAAAATACAGTTTTATAATTATTGTTTGATGCAATTGTCTTTTCAGTCAATCAAGAGAAAAAACATACATATTTACTGTCTTTTGTATTTACCTATGTAATTAATTACAAGAGCTCCCTATTTATTCATGTGAATTCAAACTATCATCTCATGTCATTTCCTTCCAGACCCAAAACTTTCTTTACCAATTCTTATAAGGCAGGTCTACTGGCAACAAATTCTCTCTGCCTTTTTTATCTGAGACTATCTTTCACATTTGTTTGTGAAAAATAGTTTTGCTGGATATAGAATTCTTGGTTGATAGGTTTTTGTCTTTCAGCATTTTGAATATGTCATCAATAGAAACCTCTATTGTTTCTGGTGAGAAGTTTGCTATTAATCTTTTTGTGGTTCCTCTGTATGCAATGAGTTGTTTTACTTTTGCTGCTCTTAGGATTCTCTCTTTGTGTTTGGTTTTCAATCATTTGACTATCATGTGTCTAGACATAGATTTCTTTGTGTTTATCTTACTCAGAGTTAACTGATGTTCTTGGATGTACAGGTTAAATTTTTAATTAAATTTGGGAAGTTTTGGGCCATTAATTATTCAAATATTTTTTCTTCTCCTTTTTCTCTCTCATCTTCTGAAACTCCCATTAAACATATGTTGACATGCTTCATTGTAATCCACAGGTCCTGAGACACTGTTCATATTTCTTCATTCTTTTTTCTTTCTGTTCTTCAAATTGGATAAATGCTAGTTATATATATTAAAGTTCATCAGTTCTTTCTTCTGACATCTTGAATTTGCTCTTGAGCATTTTCCATTTCAATTATTGAACTTTTCAAATCCAGAATTTCCATTTGGTTCTTTTCTATAATTTCTATATCTTTATTCTCTACTTAATTAGTCATTGTCAGCATATTTTCCTTATTTTTTAAAACATGATTTCTTTTAAATCTAACATATTTGCGATAGCTGCTTTGAAGTGATTTTCTAATAAGTCCAAATCTGAGCACCTCAGAGACAGTTTCTATTGACTATTTTTTCCTGTACATGGGTCATACTTTGCTGTATCTTTGCATGCTACATTTTTTGTTGAAAAAGTAGACATTTAAGATAATATACTGAAGGAATTCTGGATTCTGATTCCCCTCAGAGGTTGTTTTTGTTTTCAATGTTTTTGTTGTTGTTTATTTGCTTACTGACTTTGCTGGACTAATTCTATATAATATGTCTCCCCCAAATTGTGCAACTGCTAATGTTTATGCTCAGTTTTTTTTTCTTTTATTCATTTTTATTTTAACCCTGGCTTCCTAGGGTTTGCCCTAGCTTAGCAGTCAGTCAATGACTGGTCATAAGTAGTACTTAAACACCTCAATTTAGTAAGATATCTGCCCTTTTCTAATGGACCTATATGTGGGTTGAAGAATATACTGAAAGTTCAAGCAGTTAAACTGAGCAGGTTTACTTTCTGATGGGCCTTCTTGCATCTCCTCTACGAGTTCAATAGGTCTCACATTCAGACAGATCAGTAGTTAGTGAGGGCACTCTCTGGTGCCTCCTGAGGATGTACGCAGCCTGGCACATATGTGTAGCCTTCCAGACCAACCGGGATACGTGGCAGCTTATCAAGGTACAGTATAGCTATCTCATTCTCTGGATCTCTTCGTTAAATTTCTGATATAATCTGTTGACATGTGTCTTGTCCCAATATTTGCAAGTATTTGCAAGTTGGCTTTCCAAGTGTTTGCCACTGAGATTGCTATTGTTTTTAACAAAGCCTCTGGGAATACACACTGCTCCAAATCAACCTACTCTGCTCTAGCAGCAGAGCTGCTAGCTTTCAGTTTGCCCTGACATTATAGAACTATCCTATATGTTTTATAGGGCTCTTCTTTGCTCTTATGGGAGTAGGGGAGACCTGCCCTGGTCCAGTACTGCCTGAGATTATAGAAAGAAAGTCTTATTCTTTAATCTGGTATTAAGAAATCCACTTGCCTACAGATATAAACCACATTCACCAACAGTTTTAGTAGAAATAAAGAATTTTTAAAAACATAACATGTTCTTTTTCTACATAAACTAATCTCAGAATTGATTAGATTAAATATCATGTGGAGAAGCATTCCTAATAATTGGGACTAGAAACCCAGGTTCCTGAATTCTGGATCAACTAAACACTCTGCATCCTATTCAAGTCTCTCATCTTGAATGATAATAACAACAAACAAAGTGGAAAAATGAGAGCTTCCCAGTCTCCAAGTCCACTACCCAAATACATGGAAAAGCTACTTGGTATAAACCGCTTGAAACATAGTAACATCAGCTAAAAACAATGCTCTATCCTTTAATTCAATTTCACGCTCATTCCAATTGGCTGGAGCATGAATTCTAAGAAATGAGTGGTTGTTCACAGCAGGTGCTGAGGTGAGCTCATGTTCTGGGGAAGGCCATGCTTTCTCTGGCTAGCAGATGTTTTGCTAGCTGACATTTAGAAATGAGTCAAAGTTGTCTTTTGTTATTATGCATAATGGATCTCAAAGAATACATGAAAAGCCTTTTACCCTAATTCAGAATGCATTTTGCCTCTCTGAAGGCTACACTGGTTGAGTTCTTAAATACACAGGCATGGGGCCACATAGAAGAGACTAATATGACTGAGACTGTGTCTATGGGAACAGTCAAAGACATTGGTCATGTTTAGCATGAAGAAGAGCAGACTGCACCCAAATCATCCTGTTAAACTAAGGAATGGGAAAGGTTCCTTATTACCTTCTTAGCTGGATAAATGCTCTTATCCCATACTCTGAGAAAAAGTCAGTTATCTTTTCTATTCCCTGGTTAAACTGTAGGAGACACCACTGCTGGTTTGATGAGAATTACTACCTAATCAGCATATTCCACTCCTGGTCCAACTCATCAATATCAAAGCTAACCCACCCTACAGATCTGAAAAATGAGAGGGAACCATAAGAAGAGAAGAATGGGTAAAGTGCCATGGGTGTATAGTCTCATTATCTGCAGGAATCTGTGGTTTTCAGTTTTGTGCTGAGGAAACATACATAAATGGTACCCCAAGCCGTATTTTCCTGGCATATCTCTAGGGCCTGTAGCAAATACATGCTGGGCAAGCATCCTGCTGCCATATCATGTGGCCGTCACCCAGATTGAATCCTTCTAGTCTGAAGCCTTACTGACAGCTGGGGAGCCTGGAATGCTTTTCTAATTGGACACCAGGCCTGGCTATAAGGTTTGGTTTCATGCTGGGTCCTGAGGCCCGCCACAGCTTTTTAGAAAAATTTGAATCTCTGATGTATGATTTTCCTCTGCCAATACTTCTGGCAAAGTGGCTTCATGCTGGAACTTCAGCAGTCTCCTAGAAGCTCAGACCAAGTCAGCTACACCTCTCACTTTCCCAGCCAGCAGAACTAACTGCACCTAGATTGGGCCACCCTCCAATAGATGGGGAAGGCTGTTGCATTACAGAAAGAACAGAGTTCTCGATACGGGAAGACTTGTATTTGGATGCTGCTGCGTTTCAAAATCTATATGACTTTGGGCAAGTCATTGACTTTCTCTGAACCTCAGGTTGTTCATCTGTGAAGTATGAATACAGTCACTGACCCCAGAGTTTGTGTGGCAGAGACTGTGGTGTACCTCACTCAGCAGGCATTTAACCCCCTTCTAGCTTGCATTTTGTTCTACAAGCAAAACTACATTTCCTGCACTCTCTTCCAGCAAGGGTACAGTCATGTAACGTAATTTCCTCCATTTATACACAGCCACCCAAGACGTCTATATGGACAAAGAGCCACACGAGGAAGTGGCCACATAGGGCGAGAAAATCTGGCAATTCAAGTGGCAGAGACGTCTGCTTCTTCTGGAGCAGCCAGGGTAGAAAGGGTAGAAAGTCAAAGGGCAGGCTCCAAGGGCAACAGATTTTCTACCAGAATGAGACCATAGAGTGGCTTTTCCTGGCCATGGTGCTTTGCCAGTGTAACATTCAAGCCTTGTTATCTGCCTCTTTTTGAGCTATGGTGAGCTATATAATATTCTTTAATCAATCCTCTTCTGCTTAATTCAATTGGAGTGGATTCTGTTATCGGCAACCAAGAAGGCTGGAGATAGCAGTTGTGAGGAGAATTAAAGGAGTAAATAGAAACTAAAATACCTTGTAAACTCCAGGAGTTAGACAAATGGCAGAAACTTACAACCTTTTGCTTTCTTTTTAAAGATGAACACATTGCAGAAAATCTAGAGAAGAGAGTTGTGATTTAATTCTCAAAACAATTCTGTGAGCGGGCATTTCTATCAGTTCTCTATTTCTGCAAGAATGTTAAACAACAAACCACCCTAAAACTCAGTAAATTATTTAGTTTGAGAGTCATGTAGGTGGTTCTGGTTTAGCCTGGATGTCCTCATATGTTTGAGAGTTAACTGGCTTTTTGATAATCTAGGCTGGCTCTGGCTGGGGCAATTTAGCTGACTTTCCTTGTCTCCGTGTCTCTTTCATATTCCAACTGGCTAGTCCAAGCATGTTTTCATGACCATGGCAGATGAGCAAGGGCACAAGTGGAAACGCACTAGCATTACTTAAGCCTCTGCTTGTATCACATTTGCAAACATCCCATGTCACACAGGTCAGAGTGAGAGAGCACTGCAGAGTTACATGGCAAAAGGTGTGGATACAGAAAGAAAGGGTGAAGAATTGGGGTCAATATTGCAATCTGCTGTAGCATATACATCTTAAGTTTATAGATTTTTAAAGAGGCGCAAAGAGATTAGATAAATTGTCTTGCCTCCCAAACATAATACATGGCGGTGATGAAAGATAAACCCGCTTTAATCTGACTCCCAACACCCGGAAACATTCTGCTATACCTATACAAATGTATGTGTGTGTGGATAACTATATTTTATATATTTACACATTTATGAAATATACACTAGATATATATGCCTATATACACACATATCTCTATATGTGTAAATATACACATATATATACATACACCTATATTATTGTGTATGTGTGTCTGTGTGTGTGTGTGTGTATATATATATGTATATATATATATATACATATATATACACACACACACACACACACACACACACACACATATCTGTGTGTATTAGACATACAGATCAAGGGCTCATAGGCCAAATCCAGCTGTTTTTAAATGACCTGTGAGATAAGAATTTTTTTATATTTTTGAAGTTTATAAAGTCAAACAAACAAACAAAAAGAATATGCAACAGAGACCATATATAGCTGGCCTGAAAACCCTAAAATACTTATTATATGACTTCTTACAGACAATTTGCTAGAGAATGGACTCAGTGTATGACTTGTTGATCCAGAGGTTCCACTTTGGATCAATATGTAGAACTTACAAGAAACATTCTATTAACAATTCTCCCTAAACACAAGGGGCTGAGTCTCCACGTACTGAGTTTCTCAACACTTTAAACATTCAAGTGGAAAGTGAATATTCATCAGAAATAGCACATTTCTATTTGGAATAAGAGCAAAACCAGATAACCGCAAAGGCCTGTCTAGTGCTAAGATCCCATGAGTCTACATCATGAAGCTAGGATTTGATGCATAAAGGGTGATTACTGGAAGATTCAGTTACCCAAATATAGAACAGCCTCTCTAGTGGAAATGTCACAGGCCAAAAATAAACAATCAGCCAGGTAACTTAACAACTTGGAATTTATTAAATTATATCATTAACATGTTAAACATTGAAGGTGGTGGTCATATATACCTGTCATCCTCAAAGGTTAAGAAAGGCGTTAACTCATTTGTTTTTTCCTGTGTACATGTGTATGACCAAAACTGCAGGTAGTTGAGCCTTCAGTAAATGGAACTTTGCTTGTATACCTGAATTTCATGGGTCTTGAATGTTCCACAAGGGATCCAAGCACAGCAAAATTATTTATACACTAGGACCACTAATCAGGGTTTAATTAGCCTTATAATTAGAAGGATAAACAGAAGTACAATTCCCAAATTGCTCATTGCTTTTTTTTTTTACATGTCTATGGTGCGCTATTTTATTTGCCTTTGCACCTCCTGGTATTTTAGCACAAACTTAATCATTAAAATGTGTTAAATATTGAATGAATTACTTGCTTGCTTTCTACAAAATTCAGCTTTATCATATTTGCTTAATTACAATGTCCAAGTGTATCAACTATAAGCAGAGTCAGCTCTGTGGGTGTTACTGAAAGAGAGGAAAAGGATGTTTTTATCCCCAGTCATACTGTGGTTCTGCAGTTTTGTCCAGTGCAAAATACTGGTGCAGATTCACACGGATTGTTGTCATTTAAGTATTAGTTTTCCCCTGAGGTTTATTTAGTTTTATCTTCAGGAAAGTGGATTGTCCTGCTCTGCATTTTACAAGTGAAGAAATTGACACGCCGAGGAGTTAAATGGTTTGCCCTAGGTCACTCGGTCTAGGACAAGGTTTCTCAAAGTAGGGTCCCCAGATCACCCTGATCAATATCATTTAGGGTTTGTATCAGACACCTTGTATGCACCCCTGGAAATGCACTTGGTTTTGCCTCTCTCTGGGGTGTTCAACCACCTGTTTGACCCCAGCCATCCAGGTAACCACCTGCTCTCCCAGGTCCCTACTGACTTCCCATGAGTGTAATATGACAATGCCTGGGTTATGCCAATGGCCTGTGCCTTCAGCTCTCATCCTTACTGCCATTTCTGAGGCGTAAGATGTCGCAAGATCCACTTGGCACCAGACGTTTTCCATCCAGAAGTGCAGAGGAGTTCACGCTCCGTGAGCAAGCCTCTACCCCATGGGAAGGGGAGATAGTGGATTAAGTCTTCCCCCTTCCTTCCCCTGCTCTGACCATCCTGAGATACAGTGGTTCCATAGGCTATTGGGAGATAGTCTTGTGAGAAATCAGTTTCATTTGTCATGAAACTGTAGTCAGTTCAATCACATACTGTGCACTGGTATTACTCCCTTCCTTCCTCACTCCCTTTTGCCCTCCTTCTCTGGGAGTCTAGTTCCCAATAAAGTGGTAGGATATAAGCTTTTGCCTTGGCTTTGCCCTCTGGGATCCAGGCCAGCAATGACTGAGTTGGGGTACCTGGGACTGGGGCATTTTTAAAGCTCCCCACATGATTTTCAGGTACCTACAATCAGAGAACCACTGGATCTACAATGTGAACCTAGTGCAAAGAACTCTAACTTCAGTGATCTTTCCATCCTAATTTATGCTGGATAAAAGAAAGACAACCTCATTGTTTTTATGCTGGGCCAAGGAGAGAAGGAAACTCCTGACAGATTGCACCACATCCACTCCATGCTTCAAGGGGCTGCTGAGCCGTTCCTGACACCTGACTATACCTCCTCCCACGCAGTGCATCAACTCACCAGCCCATCTAGGCATTCAGTCCAGCTCATCGCGCCTGCGCTGATTGGTGATGTCAGTTAGGTTCCACTCTTTCATTTCCTGGCTCATAGTCAGCCAGACACACTTCTGGGTATGATTCCACTGTCCCCCCCCTCTCTTCTCTCTCTCTCCCCTCCCTTCCTTCCTTCTTCCCTTCCTTCCTTCCTTCCTCTCTCCCTCCCTCCTTTCCTTCCTTTCTTCCCTCTCTTCTTTCTTTCTTTCTCTCTCTTTGCCTCTCTCTCCCTTTCTCTCTCCCCTCCCTCCCTCTCTTCCTTCCTCTCTCCCTCCCTCCTTTCCTTCCTTCCTTCCCTTTCTTCCTTCTTTCTCTCTTTCCCTCTCTCTCTCTCCCTTCTCTCTCTCTCCCCCCACTTCCTTCCTTCCTTCCTTCCTTCCTTCCTTCCTTCCTTCACAAACCACTCCAACCCTAAAGACCCTGATTACTATCCATTGCCTCTTTGTTGGGAAAATATGTTAAAATAAATAAATAAATAAAGCATAGCACTTCCTGCCCCACAAGTGATCAGGGGACAGCGGTCTCTGGTGCTTTATTATAGCTATTTTCACCTTCAGTGTCATATCTCTGAAGCTGGATTAAAAGGGACACTGCTGGCAAACATCTTTGGAAATGCTATAAATAGCAAATCAGCAAGATCGGGGAACAAAAGAGAAGCGCAGCCAGTGTAATTAGTTCACTTACTGAGCAAGTTGGCTATTCTGAGGCTGAGGACTGTGTTCTAGCTGATGAGACTGTGGGATGGAAGGCAAGGAAAACAGACTTCCCGCCCAGGCTGGGAGAAGGGCACACGTGTGACGTCCATGCCTCACTGGGCTCCCAGAGTCCCCATCCCAGGGTATACACAGTAGCCTACAGAAGTATGGGGAGGCAGGAGTGAAGAACTGAGAGGTGTGCCACATGGGAAGGAAATCAAGGAGCCTGAGGCTGGAAAGCAAACAGAAATACAGGACACAGGGAGGATGGTGCAGGACCCAGGTCATCAGAGGAAGGAACTGAGAAACGTTCTTGTCCAGTGTTTTCCAAATAGCAATGATCATAATAACATGAGCTAATGTTCACTGAGCACCTACTACGATTATAAGCACATTTAGTCCTCCCAAAATCTCCCTTAAGGTAAGTACTGTTATCATCTCCATTTTACAGAAGAAGAAACTGAGGTGCAGAGAGATTAGGTACTTTGTACAAGGTGACACCTCTAACAGCAAACTTGATAAAGCAATGGAATGTTTTTCCTTTTTTTCACTCAGAACCCCGTTAATGAAAACAGATGAAAGCAGAATGATGGAAGAAAGGATCCTGTATCACAGAATCCCAGCATTTGGAATTCTAGAAAACCATTGCTTGAGCACAAGCGGAGGATCAGAGAGGGGAACACAAAGTGGCCAGTTAATAGTGAAGCTGGAGACCACAGGTCTTTGGAGCCCACCACACTGCTCCTTCCAGCACTGTATTTCACAGTTGAAGGGCTGTTCGTGAAAAGCTCATCTCCCCTTTGAACCACCACTGGACTGAGAACTTGGTTTTCAGCATCTATGACAGCTTCTGCTTCCTAACTCATTTTTGAGGTCCTTGAGAGCAGAGTCTGTGCCTGTTTCATCTTTGCAGCTCCCCACAGACTTAGCACAGACTAGTATACAGCTGTAGCTCAGTGAATGAAACAAATGAATGAATGTTTTGAAGGGCAGAGGAATACATGAATGAATATGTGAGCACCTTTTAACTTGTTATACAAAAAACTAACACTGTGGAGAACACAAAGTATTTCCATGCCTCACATGATCTTTAATTTTCAATACCAACTGAGAAGGACTTCAGGTACCTGAAGGAAAGTTTATTTCCCGAGAATACATATCTAAGAAGTCAAGGAGCCAAGATGGTGCTTAGGTCTTCCAACTCTTAAAAATCAACAGCTAAGGACAAATGAGATACTTAGAGTAGCCGAGCTCATAGAAACAGAAACCAGAAGAGTGGTTGCCAGAAGCTGGGGTGGGGAAATGGGGAGCCGTTGCTTCATGGGTACAGAGTTTGTTTTGCAAAATGAAAAGAGCTCTGTGGATGGATAGTGGTGACAGAAGCAACAATAATGTGAATGAACCTAATGTCATTGACCCGTATACTTAAAAATGGTTATGATGGTAAATTTTGTGTTATTTGTATTTTACCACAATTAAAATTTTCTTTAAAAAATCAGTAGCTAACATTTATAATGCATTTGCTATGTGCCAGCACCATTTTTCAACACATTATGTTCTTTATACCTCACAACAACCCTAGGAGGTAAATACTCTAATTATCTCTATTTACAAACGAGAAAACTGAGTTACAAAGAGGTGAGGTATCTCGGCCAAAGTCATGGATGGTAACCCAAGAGCCAAACCCAAGGTGTCTACTTCTGTCATGACAATAAATGAACAAAGGGAAGACAGTTTGATGAGAAATTTGCCGAAGGAGCACAAGTTGCACATTAGGCAAATGTACCTATCTCTCTCTAAATCTGTTTCGTGTTACCTACCTCACCAGCTTTGTTACACTGGGGAATCTGGAAAATCTGTTTTTTATTTCAACTCACTTCTCAGACTGAAAGAGAGCAATCAGTTCGGGAAGCACGTACACTCAAAGAGCAGTGACTCTGTATTCAGATAGGACCCGAGTTCAAATCCTGACTCCAGCACTGTTGCCTGTGTGATATTTGACATTTCATGTGACCTCTCTGAACCTATAAAGAGAGATTATAATGTTTTTGTGAACATAGATATTATCAACACTAAATGAGATAATACGTGTAAAAGCAATAGCCGCCCCCACCCCCCACCCCCGCCTAGCTCAACAAATATTAGTTCTCATTCTCATAAAAAAAATATTGAGGAATAAAAATATCTTGTCCTCAATTCTTAACACTTATCTAGTACACTCTTCAGCCTCTGGGTATGAAGATGCTCTAACAGTTCTGGGAAGATTAATATTTGTACTGTTTTTCAAGATTTACATAGTAAGATTCCTCAGTAAGTCAAAATATGGTCATCTGAAAGAAAATCTTTTACTTCTAACCTAAATCCACTCTAATACTGATAGCTGACTGACCCTCCCTGTGCTGAAAGTCCATTTGTAGGTTCTGCGTATCTTCTTCCTGCAGGCCTTCATTCTTCCAAGGTGAATAATTCCAACTCCATTCATCCATCTCAACTTCCTACAGCATCACTTTAAGCCATGGTGTTGGTGCAGAGTCCTAAGGGTCCGATTGGGGCTTAATGGAATCAGAAGATTATATTGAACCCAAATAGTGGCCTGATAATTGTCCAAACATAGCCTACAATGCTATTCAACCTGTGGTCCATACTAGTCTCAAGATTTTTTTCTGCTTTTGTTGGTCTCAATCATTCCTCTGATATAGTAATAAACTCCATTCTCAGTAACTAAGAAGAAATGATTTTGTTGTTTCTGTGTCTTTGTCTATCATTTAGCTATGAATACACGAAATATAAGACATCAGGGAGAATAAAATTAGGAATTACACTTGAATCCTGTTCTCAAGGAGACTATATTATAGTAGAAGAAAAAGACAAGGGCACAAATAGCTGTAGGAAAGTTACAAGGGCCACAGGAGAGAGAGATCATGAACTTCTTACCTTACTGGCTACTATATGGTAAGTGCTTAAAGCATGGTGGCTCTTGTATTTGTGAAACCCATAAAATTAAAACAATAAAAGATACTTTGGGCTGGGGGGATGAAAATCAAGAAAAGCTCCAGAGGAAAGATAACTGACTTGAAGATGCACAGAATTTGCTATCAGAGATAGAAGAATGCAATTCCAAGGATTGGCACAGTGAGTGCAAAGACCCAGAGGTACAGAGACAAAGGGACATAGAGAAAAGAGTCCTTTAAAGGAACAGAGTCTGGAGAAAATAATAGAAAGAAGGAAAAATAGAGGAAAAGAGAAGAAGGAGGTTGGAACAAGAACAGGATAAAGAACACACCTGCTATTTCACCAAGAGTTCTATGGAGAGATTTTATTTTTCTCCCTAAAATATAAAGAAGTAATTTTTGTGGAACAATGGCATCATTCAAATTCATTCATTTATTCAGTAGTATTTTCTAAGCATGTGATTCGCTGCTTAAATATATCAAAGACAAATTGGAAGATATAGTGTCCGCCTTTAAGTCACTTAGAATCTATAACATGAGACAGATATGGAACAACAAAAATAACATAAGACCTAACATTTATTGAGTGTTTATTATGTTCCAAGTACAATGATCCTAACAGTAAGCATTACAGTTAGTTCTATTCATGTGAGCAAACAAAAGCTTAGAAATGTCCAGTAACTTACCCAAGCTTACAGAGCTAGCACGCAGTACAGTTCAGATTCAAATTCAAACCCAGAAACTGACTCCTTCCCTCTTAAGATGATGCATTCATGCTCCCAAACAGTATTATGCTCTTTACAGACAAAGGGGAAGAACAAAGGCATGCATGGTTACTTCAGGGAGACTGTAAAAGGTTTCACAGAGGAACTTAACTGAATATCGAAAGATATAGACGGCTATTCAACCAGCAGATGGGAAAGAGAGACTGCGTCTTTTTACATCTTCTTGCTTTAAGTGGTGGGTTCTTCAGTGGCAATGAGTAAATGAATGTGTTTCCATTCAGCAAGTCTAGCCGTTCACCCAAGAAACCGAGCCCCATTAATATACTGCTGCCGTATCCAATAAAATCATGAAGTTTCTTAACCAATAACTAGGTCAACTCAAAGACAGGAAGCAGCATGTGCAAATACCAGAAGTAAAAAAGCAGTCTTGTGTGTTCTAGAACCACAAGAAATTGAGAGGAGTTGGAGCCCCAGGTGTAAGGGAGGGCCCTATGAGAAAACAGGCTGGAGAAACAGGGCAGGAGCGAGCAGGTTTTTGTATGTCATACTAGATAAGCTGGGGTTTCTTTTATAAGCATAGGGCAATTACTAAAATAGCTGGAGAACAACAAAATGACAAGTGTATTTTAGATACCTCTTGTGACAGGGTGACCAGACTGCAGATTAAGAGACCATTTAGTTTGGAGAACCCTGAAATATTCCAAGTGTGGCAAAGAAGTTTCCTTTTCTCCCGGGCATGGCTAGGGTATGCATCCCAGCCTCCCTTTACATGAAGCCCATGTGACAGTACTAATACAATGAGGATGGGAAGGATGCATATTACCTCCAGATCTGGCCCCTGAAAACCTCCCATGAGAATCTCCTATTCTCTCTTCCCCATCTTCTAGCTCCATGCAGAGAACAAGGCCCTAGATGATGGTGGAGCCAGACAATAGGTCCCTGAATGACTGTATGGAGAAGAGCCCCCCTGCAACCTATGCTGACCTATGACATACATAGGAAGTAAGGTTTTGTTGGATTAAGCCACAGTAAACCATGACAAGATCTGTTGAAGGCAGTGAAAATTGGAAAAGAGCAGGGGATGTATATGACATATGCAGAAGTAAGATAGACATGACCTGGTCATAGACTGGATCTGGGCTATACTTTTCACTTTATGGCCTTCAGAAGAAATAAAAATTCAGTAGAAGAATTACCCACCTTTTGAAAACAGATAGGGACATACAAGAGAGGCATGATCAAGGGCCTATCAAAATTCAAAACTACATTTGAGCTCTGCCTCTTCCTTAATTTCTACTTAACAGCTTCTGAGAAAATAATTCTGTGGCAAAATCTCACTTGGAAATTAAACCCCAGGCGTAATGTTAGTTCAACATGAGTGCATTAATGCTGCTTTGTACTGAAAGCTGTAAATGTAAATCTATTCCCATCATCACAAGTTTGATTGAGATTCCCAAGTACAGTAGTTCACACTGCATCGTATTTTCAGTTCCAATACTAACAGCTATGAAGCAGCTCTTCAAAGAAGGATTTGTCAGCTTCATATCATGGTAGACAGGACGAATCAGCAATGCCAACATTTTGCTGAATTCTCTATTCTTGCTGATAAGTTAATCTAGAAACGATGAGAGCTGCATCCAGGGGAGAGAAAGCCAAAGTAGAGGCAGCTGTCCCAACACTCAAAGTGGCATTTCCCTTGAGAAACTCAAAGCCACTTTCTACAGCAAATAATAATGGCTTATTCATCCCCACAACAGTGTAAGGGGTGCTGTGCTATGCAGGCTCCGGAGATACCCAATGGAAAGAGAATGAAGACGCAGAGTGAGAAGACATGGGCTCAGTTCTCAATCATATAATATTATGATTAGCTTGGTTTAGTCCTTGCCATATGCATGGCCTTCATCGGTATCAATTAGTACCTACAAATGTTGTATCCTATTTTATTTTATAAATTAATTCAGTTGTCTCCTCTGAAAATTCAAGCAGCAAACTAGAAATGCCACTTGACAGGTGGTCTTTCAGTATACTGATCCACTGGACACGTTGATCCTTCCAAGATGTTGCCTGTGCTTGCTGGACACCAGAAGTCCATAAAAAGAGTTGATAAATAAGTCAACCACCTTCCCATCTCAATACTCCACATCCCATGAGAAGAAAATATTGGGAAACCCTTTCCAGGATGTCTCTAATTCTGGAAACTGACAAATGTACACTTGAAAGAAAATGAAGAACCCCAACTCTCAGGGTTTCACAGAGAAAACTGGTCAATATTCTGTGCTCACCGTTTGCTCTAATCCCAGGGGAGGTTTTCCAGAAAGAGGCAATCAGCTCTTAGAAAGCAGGGAGAGGCTCCTGGCAGAGGCCTACGAGGACTCTGAGCAAATAACTGATCTCCCGCTTCCTCAAATTTCTCTTTTTAAAAGTTTTCTCTAGGCCTTCCCTGGTGGCGCAGTGGTTGAGAGTCCACCTGCCGATGCAGGGCACACGGGTTCGTGCCCCGGTCCGGGAAGATCCCACGTGCTGCGGAGCGGCTGGGCCCGTGAGCCATGGCCGCTGAGCCTGCGCGTCCGGAGCCTGTGCTCCGCAACGGGAGAGGCCACAACAGTGAGAGGCCCGCGTACCGCAAAAAAAAAAAAAAAAATGTTCTCCGTATTTCTTTGGAGAGTCCAAATTTAATATTTTAAAATCTGGGACAAATTGTGACTTAATTATTTGTTTTCAAGGTACATACTTCTGTCCCGCGATGGAACAAGACTTGGTATACAGGTAATGTATCTGATAGGTAGCAAAGTATGAGAGTGAAGGACACAGCATCTGGACCGACATGCTGAACTCTACTTCTACTGTTCACTTGAGCAAGCTCTTCCATCCCTTTATGCCTCAATTTACTTAACTGTGAAATGAGAATGATGACAGTCCCAACCACTTTGCAGGGTTTTTGTGAGGATTAAACAAGCTAATAAATGTAAAAGTCTAAAAGAGTGTTTGGCATACAGTAAATGCTTTATAAGTGTTAGCTTTAAAGGAAAAAAAATCAACCTGGAAATTAGATGGTAGTGTTGAAGACTGCACAGCAGTCAAAGTTCTTACTTAAGCCTGCCTTCTTACATTTATTGGTTGTCTTTCCATGTATCCATATATTACGATCAGTTATTCTCTTCTTAAAATGAATCGGATGAATTCCACATTGGTTACTGATAGTAACTGCCACTATCTAAGCACCTACTATTACCCATATGATGTCAGTATTATCTGCATTTTACAGATGAAACTGAGGCTCAGAGAGGTTAAGTGCCAAGGTCACTGGAGTAGATTAAAGACGGCACAACTTCTCTGACATTTTCCTATTGAGAGGCGGGGTTTATTTTCTCTCCTCTCAAAGCTGTGCTGGTCTGGCCAACTGAGCACCGAAGTGATGGTATGCTGGTTCTAGCCATAGCTTCCCCCATCTGAGAAATAAGAATCGTAATAATACCTGCCATGCCTGCTTTACAAAGTTGTGAGGATCAGATGAGTTAACGGATGTGAATGTGTTTCGTAAAGCAGAAAGCACTATACAGGCATTAAGAATTACTATCATTCGTACAAGCTAATTACACTCTATATTATTATATAACAATGAAAATCACCTGCACTGTAGGGCTGCTTTGTCCATATGTGTAAGTTAGACTCTGGAGACCCTAAAGAACAACATACAACACCTACCCCTCCAAACTGTTCTCCACAGGTAGGTTACGTCTCTGCAACAGCAAAACATTTGTTCCATTCAATTCAGCCATTTTCATTTAAAGTCACCTAAACCAATTGCTTAGTAGCATGTGAGCCAAAAGAAAAGAACACAGACAGACCTGCCTTACACCATTGATTTCTGGGAAATCAAATCAATAAATACGTGATGAGCACCTAGGCACTGAGCACTGTGCGTGGGGCTAGGTGATTTAAAAAAGGAAAATCAAGTCAAAAAGGTCCTGTTCTCAAGAGGTTAACAATCGTGATGGCGGGAAACGGGGCAGCCTGTTGGCGGGGACCCTCGGTGGATCGTTTGGTAAAACATAGGTCCTCTGTCATGTCAAAATGTGTTCCTTAAAGTTTCTGTTCTATGATTATAAATTGCTAAATAATGATTTGTCTTTAATTAAGACACAACTGTAATAAAACATTTTACCAGGTTTTGACCTGCCATTAGGAATGTCTGGACTTTAAATGACTAAGGTCATCTCAGGATGAGTGCACCAAGGCAAATCACAGCTAATATCGTCATGCCGCTCCCTCAAGACTTAGTCAAGGGTTCACCTAATCTACGCAGGCTTCCTTGATTTATCTTCCTATATGCACCCAACTCTCTCCATACACATATACACGCACTCGGATACACCCAGACCCTTCTCTCTCCTGCCAGAAAATTCTCTATTTCTCCACATCACAGTGGTTCTCAAACTTTAAGGAGCATCACAATCCCTGGGGGCTGGTTAACACACAGATTGCTGACCCACAGATGGAGTTTCTGATTTAGTAGGTCTGAATGGGTGGAGCCTAAAAATGTGCATGTTCAAGCGCTCAGTCGATGCTAATAGCTCAGGTCCAAGGACCACGCTATGAGTCTACTGCTGTGTCATATAGCGTTGATCAGACTGCACCGTAATGATCTCTTTGAATTTCTCTCTAAAAAGATGTATGAAGTGTCTCCTGTGTCTCCCAGTAGACCATGATGAACTTCTTCAAGTGCAGGCATTTATCTTCTTTGTAAGCCCAGAGCCTAACCCAAAGCCTGATATATAGTAGACCTGTTGAATGTTTATTGAACAAATGACTAAATGAAGGTTACATCTTGAAGTCAAAGGGTTTGCATACACAGTGCATTTGAGAAAGACTCAAGGGTTCAGCCAGTGGGTATAGAGCATGGCCATGTACCTGGTATACCTAAGACACTGCCTACAACAATTACCACACTACCCAGCCACAGAGCAAGCACCAACTTTATTACTGGGCTTAGATTCAAACTAAGTTTGAATGTGTCATGTGAATATAGAATCTAGAATGAGGAGCAAGCCTAAAACCAAGTCATGAGAGAACATTTTTAAAGAACTGGAAATGAAGCTTTGGAAGAAGATTAAGATTTCAGGTGGTAGGTTGGCTGGGACGAAATGGAGTTAAAGTTAGGTTGACACAAAGAACTGTAATGAGAAACATAGAATCAACTTACTGTTGGAGTCTCAGAGGGTGGAATTTAAACTTCCATTTGTAAACATTTATCTGTGTCCCAGGAATGAAGTACTAGCATTCAGAAATGAATCAGACACAGTCCCTACTGTCTAAGGAGACGAAGATCTAACTGCAAGTGGTTTACTCGAGAGGTGATGCCCAGAAGCGCTAGTAGGGGAGGGAAGACATGAGAAATGAAAGGACGGAAGCCACGACCGGGGGTGACAGTACACAGATGACCTCTGTGAGCAAATGCAGTTCAGTCTCATTGGGGACCTCTAAGGGGTGACAGACTGTGCTTCAGTGCTGTCCCACCCCAGGGATGAGAAAGCTGAGATATTTACCCACCAACTCCCATCTGTAGTTGGCTGAAGGCTGCTCCTGGGGATGTGAATTCGTGGGTACTTCCAACATGCTGCGTTTGCAGGCAGATGTACCAAGAAGCCTCCAGCGGAATGCTGTGAACTAATGGATATGGGTGGGGCACCAACAACATCTGCTATACCTACTCACAAAAAGTGCCTAGAAGCCAGGGGAAGGTGAACATAAACCATCACCTGTGATGCAATTCCAACTAAGTACTAAGGGTTCCTGTGCACCACGAGATTCTAAGGTTCACTGTGATTAACAACTAGCTTGTAGTACATATATGATATTATTGGCCTGCTAGCAGCCGTCTAGTAAGAGGTACTACTATAATAATATCACCCATGTGACCCACGAGAGGTTTGAGGCCAAGATTGCTGAAGCAACTTGCCCAGGGTCACATAGCAAGTTGGAAACAGAATCAGAATGACACAGAAACCTGGCTGGTCCCCATCTGAGGCTCTCTGCTCTACAACCCAGCAGCACACGTTAGGCATCCTTGATTTACAGCCCACGTGCAGACATCCACCTGAGTAAGGATCCTTTCAGATAGCTCCTTCTGGCAAGCATATTTTCTCTCTCAGGCTCTGGTCTAATAATAGTACCATTCTGCTCTGCAGAGACCCTCTGAGCTTAATTCATCTGCCGTGCCCAAATCACCACTCTCCAAGGCCTTTTTACTCTGTAGTTTATGACCTGGTTTATTCCCACACCCACAATAAACTCCAGTGTTCCCCTGCAAGGGCATGTGATTTTCAGACAACATGTGTTTCTAAAACTGCAGTTTGCTGCTAGTGTTTATCTGAGGTCTTCTCACCCATGGCCCCTAGAGTCCCTGAGATCCTGTTTGTGCTAGTTAAGTATATAAAGTGACCCTAAAGTAGGTTTTAATTAATTCAGCTGTTTAGCTCATTGAACTAAAAAATACCAAATTAAATGGCTTCTTTTTAGCCTAGTGTTTTGCTTCCACTGTGTTCCACTTCATCAGCTATTGGGACCAAACCATATGATTTCCCCAATGCTGTCATTAAAATTCTTTAATTGAATGATGAATGTGCCAGGAAACCCCATGAACACTGGTCATTAGAAGTAGCATGAAAACACCAAGATGCTACGTAGATGGAAGGCACTGTCCCTCTCTCCGTGCTCTGGAACCCTCTCTCTGATGCTTTCTCCTTCTCTACTGCAGAATGGACCCAGTCTGTCCCAGACTCAGGAGGAACCCAGAGAGGTAAGGTCAAGTTCATATCCCTTTCTGATGTCAATGTGTGAAACTTTCTCAAACCGACCAGCTGAGTATTGTTCTAACCATTTATGGCTTTCTTTGTATGTATCACTTTCTAGGAAGAACACTTCATCATTGTACTGAGACTGTGCCATAATCTCCCACAAATGATGCACCTACCTGTTGCACCAAATGCCCTTCATTCCTAGATACTGTATTGCCCAGTTCCTGCTGTTTTATATGACTTAAACATTGATTGAGCATCACCTTTGTGTTAGGTCAGTAGTTGTGGTAGATTGCAAACACGACCACAACCCTTGCACTCATCCATGTATTTATGCCGTTTGCTATGTGATTTTGCAGCTGAAGTGGTGGCATCTATTTCCCTTCCCCTTAAACCTGGACTGGTGTTGTGCCTTTAATTTAGCCAATACAATGCGGCAGAAGGGATGGTGAGCCAGTTCCCAGCCCAGGCCCTGAAGGATTTGCACCCTTCTGCTCTCCCTCAGGGCTCTGCCTCCACCATGTGAACAAGCTCAGTCTAGCCCTGCTGCAGGAGGAAGGGGCCATGGTAAGCAGCGCTGAGTTAGCCAGCACATCCAGCTGGAGCCCCAAACATGTTAGAGGAACCAGCCAAGATTAAAAAAGCCTCAGCTGACTTGCCAGTGCACCCCACAGATACATGAGGAAGGCCATCCTAGACGCATCAAGGCCCTCAGCTGACTTACAGACTCATGAGCTAATTGAATACTTGCTGTGATAAGCCACTAAGTTTTGGAGTGGTTTGTTATGCAGCAATAACTAACTGATATAGTGGGTTTTTAGATGTGGTGCTGATGGATGCTGGTGGTATTATGGACTGAATGTCTGTGTTCCCCCCATAACTCATGTGTTGAAGACCTAACCCCCATGTTGGCTGTATTAGAAATGGGGCTTCTACAGACTCACAGGTATAGAGAACAAACCAGTGGTTACCAGGGGGAGGGGGGCGGAAGCACAATGTAGGGGTAGGGGATTAAGAGAGAGAAACTATTAGGTATAAAATAAGCTACAAAGATATGGTATACAGCACGGGGAATGTAGCCAATATTTTATAATAACTATAAATGGAGTATAACCCTTAAAACTTGTGAATCACTATACTGTACACCTGTAACAAATAATAAAAACAATTGAATTTAGAAAAAGAAATGGGGCTTCTAAGAAAATAAAGTTAAATGAGGTCAAAATGGTGGGCCCTTCATCCAACAGGACTAGTGTCTTTATAAGAAGTGACACTAGAGAGCTTGCTCTTTCTCTGGGGACACCCCGAGAAAAGGCCACGTGAGGACATTGTGAGAAGGTGGCCATTTGCAAGCAAGAAGAGAGCTCCCACCAGAAACTAAATCAGCTGGAACCTTGATCTTGGACTTCTACCCTCCTGACTATGAGAAAATACATTTCTATTGTTTAATCCACCTACTCTATGGTGGCTTATTATGGCAGCCCCAGCAGACTACCGCAGTGGCAAATATAAAGGAATCTATGGGGTATGGAAACATACGCACGATTGGAAAAAGTGAGAAAGCTTCCATTAAACCTATTCCTACTGCTGCAGTTGCTGATTAAAAAGCAATGTGCTGGAGAGAACTTCAAGATGGTGGAGGAGTAAGACACAGAGATCACCTTCCTCCGCACAAATACATCAGAAATACATCTACATGTGTAACAACTCCTACAGAACACCTACTGAATGCTGGCAGAAGACCTCAGACCTCCCAAAAGGCAAGAAACTCCCCACGTTCCTGGGTAAGGCAAAAGAAAAAGGAAAAAACAGAGACAAAAGAATAGGGACCGGACCTGCACCTCTGAGAGGGAGTTGGGAAGGAGGAAAAGTTCCCACACACTAGGAAGCCCTTTCACTGGCGGAGATGGGGGGTGGCAGGGGTGGAAGCTTCGGAGCCACGGAGGAGAGCGCAGCCACAGGGGTGCGGAGGGCAAAGCAGAGAGATTCCCGCACAGAGGATCGCTGCCAACCAGCACTCACCAGCCCGAGAGGCTTGTCTGCTCACCCGCCGGGGCGGGCGGGGCTGGGAGCTGAGGCTCGGGCTTCGGTCGGAGCGGAGCGCAGGGAGAGGACTGGGGTTGGTGGTGTGAACACAGCCTGAAGGGGCTAGTGCACCACAGCTAGCCGAGAGGGAGTCCGGGAAAAAGTCTGCACCTGCTGGAGAGGCGAGAGACCATTGTTTTGGGGTGCGCGAGGAGAGGGAATTCAGGGCACTGCCTGAATGAGCTCCAGAGATGGGTGCGAGCCACGGGTATCAGCACGGACCCCAAAGACGGGCGTAAAACGCTAAGCCTGCTGCTGCAGCCACCAAGAAGCCTGTGTGCAAACACAGGTCACTGTCCACACCACCCCTCCCGGGAGCCTGTGCAGCCCGCCACTGCCAGGGTCCCGTGATCCAGGGACAACTTCCCCGGGAGAACGCACGGTGTGCCTCAGTCTGGTGCAACGTCATGCCGGCCTCTGCCACCGCAGGCTCACCCCGCATCCGTATCCCTCCCTCCCCCCGGCCTGAGTGAGCCAGAGCCCCCGAATCGGCGGCTCCTTTAACCCCGTCCTGTCTGAGCGAAGAACAGATGCCCTCAGGCAACCTACACACAGAGGCGGGTCCAAATCCAAAACTGAACGCTGGGAGCTGTGCAAACAAAGAAGAGAAAGGGAAATCTCTCTCAGCGGCCTCAGGAGCTGCGGATTAAATCTCCACAATCAACTTGATGTACCCTGCAGTTGTGGAATACCTGAATAGACAACGAATCATCCCAAAATTGAGGCAGTGGATGTGGGGAGCAACTGTAGACTTGGAGTTTGCTTTCTGTATCTAGTTTGTTTCTGGCTTTATGTTTAACTTAGTTTAGTATTTAGAGTTTATTATCACTGGTAGATTTGTTTATTGATTTGGTTGCTTTCTTCCTTTTTTTTCAATATATAGATTTTTGGGGGTTTTTTCCTTTTCTCTTTTTGTGAGTGTGTATGTGTATGCTTCTTTGTGTGATTTTGTCTGTATAGCTTTGCTTTTGCCATTTGTCCTGCGGTTCTGTCTGCCCATTTTTTCTTTCTTTTCTTTTTTGTTTACTATAGTTTTTAGCACTTGTTTTCATTGGTGGATTTGTTTATTGGTTTGGCTGCTCTCTTCTTTCTTTTTCTATGACTTTTTAATTTTTTTATTTTTGATAATTTTTTATATTACTAACTTTATTTTATTATTATTTTTTTCTTTTCCCTTTTCTTCTGAGCCATGTGGCTGACAGGGTCTTGGTGCTCTGGCCGGGTGTCAGGCCTGTGCCTCTGAGGTGGGAGAGTCATGTTCAGGACATACATCCAGCAGAGACCTCCCAGCTCCACGTAATATCAAACAGCCAAAGCTCTCCCAGAGATCTCCTTAACAACGCTAAAACCCAGCTCCACTCAACGACCAGCAAACTACTGTGCTGGACACCCTATGCCAAACAACTAGCAAGACAGGAACACAACCCCACCCATTAGCAGAGAGCCTGCCTAAAATTAAAATAAGGTGACAGATACCTCAAAACACACCACTGGACACAGTCCTGCACACAAGAAAGAAACAATCCAGCCTCATCCACCAGAACACAGGCACTAGTCCCCTCCACCAGAAAGCCTACACAACCCACTAAACCAAACTTAGCCACCGGGGGCAGACACCAAAAACAACGGGAACTATGAACCTGCAGCCTGCAAAAAGGAGACCCCAAACACAGTAAGTTAAGCAAAATGAGAAGACAGAGAAACACACAGCAGATGAAGGAGCAAGGCAAAAACCCACCAGACCAAACAAATGAAGAGGAAATAGGCAGTCTACCAGAAAAATAATTCAGAGTAATGATAGTAAAGATGATCCAAATTCTTGGAAATACAATGGAGAAAATACAACAAACGTTTAACAAGGACCTAGAAGAACTAAAGAGCAAACAAAAAATGATGAACAACACAATAAATGAAATTAAAAATTCTCTAGAAGGAATCAGTAGCAGAAAAACTGAGGCAGAAGAATGGATAAGTGACCTGGAAGATAAAACAGTGGAAATAACTACCACAAAGCAAAATGAAGAAAAAAGAATGAAAAGAATTGAAGACAGTTTCAGAGGCCGCTGGGATGACATTAAATGCACCAACATTCGAATTATAGAGGTCCCAGAAGAAGAAGAGAAAAAGAAAGGGACTGAGAAAATATTTGAAGAGATTATAGTTGAAAACTTCCCTAATATGAGAAAGGAAATAGTCACTCAAGTCCAGGAAGCACAGAGTCTCATACAGAATATATCCAAGGAGAAACAAACCAAGACACATATTAATCAAACTATCAAAAATTAAATACAAAGAAAAAATATTAAAAGCAGCAAGGGAAAAACAACAAATAACATACAAGGGAATCCTCATAAGGTGAAAAGCTGATCATTCAGCAGAAACTCTGCAAGCCAGAAGGGACTGGCAGGACATATTTAAAGTGATGAAGGAGAAAAACCTGCAACCAAGATTACTCTACCCAGCAAGGATCTCATTCAGATTTGACAGAGAAATTAAAACCTTTATAGACAAGCAAAAGCTAAGAGAATTCAGCACCACCAAACCAGCTCTACAATAAATGCTAAAGGAACTTCTCTAGGCAGGAAACACAAGAGAAGTAAAAGACCTTTAATAACAAACCCAAAACAATTAAGAAAATGGTAATAGGAACATACATATCAATAACTACCTTAAATGTAAATGGATTAAATGCTCCAACCAAATGACATAGACTGGCTGAATGGATACAAAAACAAGACCCGTATATATGCTGTCTACAAGAGAGCCACTTCAGACCTAGAGACACATACAGACTGAAAGTGAGGGGATGGAAAAAGATATCCCATGCAAATGGAAATCAAAAGAAAGCTGGAGTAGCAATTCTCATATCAGACAAAATAGACATTATAAAAATGACTATTACAAGAGACAAAGAAGGACACTACATAATGATTAAGGGATCGATCCAAGAAGAAGATAGAACAATTTAAATATTTATGCACCTAACACAGGAGCACCTCAATACCTAAGGCAAATGCTAACAGCCATAAAAGTGGAAATTGACAGTAACACAATCATAGTATGGGACTTTAACACCCCACTTTCAGCAATGAACAGATCATCATAAATGAAAATAAATAAGGAAACACAAGCTTTAAATGATACATTAAACAAGATGGACTTAATTCATATTTATAGGACATTCCATCCAAAAGCAACAGAATAAACTTTTTTCTCAAGTGCTCATGGAACATTTTCCAGGATAGATCATATCTTGGGTCACAAATCAAGCCTTTGTAAATTTAAGACAATTGAAATCGTATCAGGTATCTTTTCCAACCACAACGCTGTGAGGCTAGATATCAATTACAGGGAAAAATCTGTAAAAAATATAAACACATGGAGGCTAAACAATACACTACTAAATAACCAAGAGATCACTGAAGAAATCAAAGAGGAAATGAAAAAATACCTAGAAACAAATGACAATGAAAACACGATGACCCAAAACCTATGGGATGCAGCAAAAGCAGTTCTAAGAGGGATGTTTATAGCAATACAATCCTACCTCAAGAAACAAGAAACATCTCAAATAAACAACCTAACCTTATGCCTAAAGCAATTAGAGAAAGAAGAACAAAAAAACCCCCAAAGTTAGCAGAAGGAAAGAAATCATAAAGATCAGATCCGAAATAAATGAAAAAGAAATGAAGGAAACAATAGTAAAGATCAATAAAACTAAAAGCCAGCTCTTTGAGAAGATAAACAAAATTGGTAAACCATTAGCCAGACTCATCAGGAAAACAAGAGAGAAGACTCAAATCAATAGAATTAGAAATGAAAAAGGAAAAGTAACAACTGACACTGCAGAAATACAAAGGATCATGAGAGATTACTACAAGCAACTACATGCTAATAAAATGGACAACCTGGAAGAAATGGACAAATTCTGAGAAAAGCACAACCTTTTGAGAGTGAACCAGGAAGAAATAGAAAATATAAACAGACCAATCACAAGCACTGAAATTGAGACTGTAATTAAAAATCATCCAACAAACAAAAGTCCAGGACCAGATGGCTCACAGGTGAATTCTTTCAAACATTTAGAGAAGAGCTAACACCCATCCTTCTCAAACTCTTCTAAAAATTGCAGAGGAAGGAGAACTCCCAATCTCATTCTATGAGGCCACCATCACCCTGATACCAAAACCAGACAAAGATACTACAAAAAAAGAAAATTACAGACCAATATCACTGATGAATATAGATGCAAACATTCTCAACCAAATACTAGCAAACAAAATCCAACAACACATAAAAAGGATCATACACCATGATCAAGTGGGATTTATCCCAGAGATGCAAGGATTCTTCAATATACGGAAATCAATCAATGTGATACACCATATTAACAAATTGAAGAATAAAAATCATACGATCATCTCAATAGATGCAGAGAAAGCTTTTGACAAAATTCAACACCCATTTATAATAAAAACTCTCCAGAAAGTAGGCACAGAGAGAAACTACCTCAACATAATAAAGGCCATATATGACAAACACAGAGCAAACATCATTCTCAATGGTGAAAAACTGAAAGCATTTCCTCTAAGATCAGGAACAAGACAAGGATGTCCACTCTCACCACTATTATTCAACATAGTTTTGGAAATCCTAGCCATGGCAATCGGAGAAGAAAAAGAAATAAAAGAAACACAAATTGGAAAAGAAGAAGTAAAACTGTCACTGTTTGCAGATGACATGATACTATACATATAGAATCCTAAAGATGCCAGCAGAAAACTACTAGAGCTAATCAATGAATCTGGTAAAGTTGCAGGATACAAAATTAATGCACAGAAATCTCTTGCGTTCCTATACACTAATGATGAAAAATCTGAAAGAGAAATAAAAGCAACACTCCCATTTACCACTGCAACAAAAAGAATAAAATACCTAGGAATAAACCTACCTAGGGAGACAAAAGACCTGTATGCAGAAAACTATAAGACACTGATGAAAGAAATTAAAGATGATACCAACAGATGGAGAGATATACCATGTTCTTGGACTGGAAGAATCAATATTGTGAAAATGACTATACTACCCAAAGCAATCTACACATTCAATGCAATCCCTATCAAATTACCAATGGCATTTTTTATGTAATTAGAACAAAAAATCTTAAAATTTGTATGGAGACAAAAAAGACCCCAAATAGCCAAAGTAGTCTTGAGGGGAAAACAACGGACCTGGAGGAACCAGACTCCCTGACTTCAGATGATACTACAAAGCTACAGTAATCAAGACAGTATGCTACTGGCACATAAACAGAAATATAGATCAATGGAACAGGATAGAAAGCCCAGAGATAAACCCACACACATATGGTCACCTTATTTTTGATAAAGGAGGCAAGAATATACAATGGAGACAAGACAGCCTCTTCAATAAGTGGTGCTGGGAAAACTGGACAGCTACATGTAAAAGAATGAAATTAAAACACTCCCTAACACCATACAGAAAAATAAACTCAAAATATCTTAGGTCTTTAATCCAGACACTATAAAACTCTTTGAGGAAAACATAGGCAGAACACTGTATGACATAAATCACAGCAAGATCCTTTTTGACCCACCTCCTTGAGAAATGAAAATAAAAACAAAAATAAACAAATGGGACCTAATGAAACATAAAAGCTTTTGCACAGCAAAGGAAAACATAAACAAGACAAAAAGACAACCCTCAGAATGGGAGAAAATATTTGCAAATGAAGCAACTGACAAAGGATTAATCTCCAAAATTTACAAGGAGCTCATGCAGCTCAATATCAAAAAAGCAAACAACCCAATCCAATAATGGGCAGAAGACCTAAATAGACATTTCTCCAAAGAAGACATATAGATCACCAACAAACACATGAAAGGATGCTCAACATCACTAATCATTAGAGAAATGCAAATCAAAACTACAATGAGGTATCACCTCACACCAGTCAGAATGGCTATCATCAAAAAAATCTACAAACAATAAATGCTGGAGAGGGTGTGGAGAAAAGGGAACCCTCTTGCACTGTTGGTGGGAATGTAAATTGGTATGGCCACTATGGAGAACAGTATGGAGGTTCCTTAAAAAGTAAAAATAGAACCATACAACCCAGCAATCCCACTACTGGGCATATACCCTGAGAAAACCATAATTCAAAAAGAGTCATGTACCACAATGTTCATTGCAGCTCTATTTATAATAGCCAGTACCTGGAAGCAACCTAAGTGTCCATCGACAGATGAATGGATAAAGAAGATGTGGCACATATATACAATGGAATATTACTCAGCCATAAAAAGAAACAAAATTGAGTTATTTGTAGTGAGGTGGATGGACCTAGAGACTAACATACATAGTGAAGTAAGTGAGAAAGAGAAAAACAAATACCATATGCTGACACATATATATGGAATCTAAGAAAAAGAAAAAGGTCATGAAGAACCTAGGGGCAGGACAGGAATAAAGACGCAGACGCAGAGAATGGACTTGAGGACATGGGGAGGGGGAAGGGTAAGCTGGGGCAAAGTGAAAGAGTGGCATGGACATATATACACTACCAAATGTAAAACAGATAGCTAGTGGGAAGCAACCACATGGCACAGGGAGATCAGCTCGGTGCTTTGTGTCCACCCAGAGGGGTGGGGTAGGGAGGGTGGGAGGGAGACGCAAGAGGGAGGAGATATGGGGGTATATGTATACATATAGCTGATTCACCTTGTTATAAAGCAGAAACTAACACACCATTGTAAAGCAGTTATACTCCAATAAAGATGTTAAAAAAAAAAAAAAAAGCAATGTGCTCAGCACTGGGAACATAAAGATTAGAGGTTGGGGTCTCTCCTTCCAAGTTATTTATATTCTAGTGAAGGTGAGTGTGACCAGCTTTCCTGGTTTTCTGGGACCATCCTGGTTTTAACATTAAAAGTCCCATATTCCAGGAACCCCCTCAGTGCTGGGCAGCCTGAGATGGTTGGTTGCTCTCGGTCCACTAGGAGAGACAAATGTCCAAACAGCTAGTTTTAAAGTGAAGTGTACGTGCTTTGGTATTGATAGCTGTAGTACTATTAATAGTAGTAGTACTACTCGTAGTAAAATCATGTCCAGAATATATTGGACGCTTCTTATACGTTATGCATTGTGTTAAGTTCTCAATATAGAGCTCCTTATTAATAGTCACATCTGCTCTGTAAAGTCATCTCATTTCACGGAAGAAAATGAAATCTCAGAGAGAGTCAGTAACTTGCGCAAGACCACAAAGTTTGTAAATTGTGGTGCTTGAATTCAGTCTCAGGCTAACTCCAAAACTTACTTTCTTAAATATTAAACTGAACTTGCCCCACCACATACCTACTCTCATCAATGCAAAGAACAGAGCTGAGAGACAGAATAATGGGGAGGAAGCCAAGCCACATTGGGCCATTCAAAGAAGGCTTCCTGGAAGAAGTGACACCTGAAATGAATCTCAAAAGATAAATCGGAGTTTGTCAGAAGGTAAGCGGGATGAGACATTTCAGGTGGAGAGAACAGGTTGGACAAAAGTACAGAAGCATGAAACCACACGGGCTAGGTGGAAATTGTAGTCTGAGTAGCTTTGCTGCAGTAGAGTATGAGCTGGGGTTTGCCAGGAAATAAGGCAAAAGACACAGTTATAGGTTGGAGTCCTAGTAGTTATAGCCAACCGGATCCAGTGAGAGATGGGCTTCCTTCCATTTAAAAACATTTGCACGAGGAAAACAATTAATCCTCTTTGTTGTAGAACATTTTTCATGTGACAAACTGATTTGGGAACTAACACCACTGCACTTGCAAATCTGGAGCAAAAACATTGTAGTATCACATGCTGAGAACCTGAGGCTAACAAAAAAAAAAAAAAAGGAAAAAAATATACCTTATGAAAAGTCATTGGCAAATGTGTTAAAATATACCTTATGAAAAGTCATTGGCAAATGTGCTGAGTAGCTGTTTTCCAATGCAAATAGTGACGAGAATGAAATAAAGACGCCATCTAGCCACTGCATAATGGATTTTTTTTAAGACCAGGAATGTTAACACCATGTAGACCTTTCAGCAGAAAGGCTAAATATGTTTGATTGATATATATGCCAGACATGTGAACAAATAAGAGAGCCAATAAAAATGTCTGGTCCAATTGTACTTGCTATATTGAAGGTATTTTTCTAGCTGGCTTAGGATTATTTATTCCTGCATTGAAAGATGTTTACCGAGCATCTTGTACTATATTCTGGTACTGTCCTCGGTACTGAAAACACATTTGGGGAATATCTGAACCATAACTTTAAGGGCATTATAATTTGATGGGAAAGTAGATATGCAGACAATTAGAAAATGATGTTATACTTGCTATATCAGAGGTGTATATAAAGTGCAATGAGAAGGTTCCTTTTAATCTGGCCAGGAGACTCGGAAAAGGCTTCAAATGACCTTTGACCTGACTCAATGAGAAGAGTTTTCCAGAAAGGTGTAATGATAACAACAGCACTACCATCTATCTATTGAGCACTTAAGTACCACTCAAAGCAGTAAACTTTTTATACACCTTATTTTGATCCTCACAATAGCTCTACAAGGTAAATAGTATCATCCCAATTTTTTAAATGGAGAAACTAAGCCTCAAGAAATCCATGATCCAGCAACTAAGTAATAGAACCAGGATTGGGATCTGTGTCTGCTTGACTCCAGAGCTGGGGTTCTTGACCTTATGCTGCATGTTTTCTCCCTAAGGAAAGGCATTCCAGGTGGGAGGAAGAGAACAAGCAGAGGCACAGAGGCTGGAATTGGCACAGCGTGCTCATGAAGCTGTCAGCAGGAGTGCATGGTCAAGCACAGGCTACGAATGGAGAATGATAAAGGATGATACAAAAGCCACATCGTGGAGCATTTGGTATGTCATGAGAAATAATCTGGACTTTATCCCACCAAAGAATGGGTTAATAGGTAAAGATAATAGCAGAGCATTCTTCCTGATCAATGTTCTCTTTCTGAGATGAGAAGGTGTATTGCTATCCATGTCTAGATCATTCCCTCTGCCAGGATAAAGATGAGTAACATCAGAACCCTACGGTCTAAAATGCTTGTGTTGGGCTTCCCTGGTGGCGCAGTGGTTGAGAGTCCGCCTGCCGATGCAGGGGACACGGGTTCGTGCCCCGGTCCGGGAAGATCCCACATGCCGCGGAGCGGCTGGGCCTGTGAGCCATGGCCACTGAGCCTGCGTGTCCGGAGCCTGTGCTCCGCAATGGGAGAGGCCACAACAGTGAGAGGCCTGCATACCGCAAAAAAAAAAAAAAAGATAAAATGCTTGTGTGTGAGAAGCTATGTTGCTATAGAGAATTCATATATTCATGTATTCAGTATTTGTTTTTATTCCAAGTTTTTTTTAGCACCTATCACGTACCAGGTCTTGTACTAAGTACATGAAATTACTGGTGAGCATAACGAACATGGCTTCTGTTCCCAGGGAGCTCACGTATGCACGAAGTAGAAAATAAACAATGACCAAATATTTAGTCACAAACTGAGATGGGTTCTAGGAGGGGAACGATGCTATGAGAGGTTAAGCGGAAGGAATCTGGGAGATCTGATGCTTTCTCTGAGGAAATGTTATTTCAAGTGAGTTCTGAAAAGTAAATAGAAATTAACTAGGTAGACTGAGGGAAGAGAGCATTCTAGGCAGAAGGAACCAATTCTGCAATGGTCCTGAGGTAGAATTTATCATGGGTTGGTGGAGAAATAGACAGAAGCTTAGAGCAGAGAGAGCAAGGTGGGGAGAACAGGCAGACCTCATTTTTACTGGGCTTCACTTTATTGCACTTCACAGACTGCGTTTTTTACAAATTGAAGGTTTGTAGCAACCCTGCCTGCAGCAAGTGTATTGGCACCACTTTTCCAACAGCATTTGCTTACTTCATGTCTCTGTGTCACTGACTGATAAAGCAGCGGCAGGGTTTCCGAGGACTGACTCCAATTTTGCAAGAAGTTCTACAGTGGGTAAAATGCTATCAAACAGCATTGCACGCTACAGAGACATGGTTCATGAAAGGAAGATTCAATCGATGCAGCAAACTTCATTGTTGTCTTATTTTAAGAAATTACCACGGCCACCCCAACCTTCAGCAACCATCACCCTCATCAGTCAGCAGCCATCAACATTGAGGCAAGACCTCCACCAGCAAAAAGCCTGCCACTCACTGAAGGCTCAGATAATGGGTAGCATTGTGTAGCAATAAAGTGTTTATAATTAAGGTATGTACATTGTTTTTTTAGAGATGCTACTGCACACTTAATAGACTACAGTATAAACATAACTTTCATACGCATTTGGAAACCAAAAGATTGATGTGACTCACTTTATTGTGATATTTGCTTTATTGTGGTGGTCTGGAACCAAACCCACAGCATGTCTGAGGCATGCCTGTACTGGAGATGAGGCCAGAATGGCAGGTGGACACCAAGTCATGTATGGTCTCATAAGCCATGGTAAGGACACTGCTCTGGTATCTGGAGCCTTGTAAAAACTTCTTGAGAGTTATTTCCACATTTAAGATCTATCCTAAAAATATCTCCACTCTCTGACACAGTTATCTATATAACTTCTAGAATCTCTTTCTTTTGTCCTAGTTGCTTAAAAAATCAGAGCTAAAATTATTTTAGACATTCCATTCAAATCGATATGGTGATATGTGGGTCTATTCAGTTCTTCCAGAAATTTCCTCTGAAGTGATATTGATTTTTCACATTCAGAAATTCATTCTAATGAAATCACTTATTCTGAAGATCACGTTGCATCTGCTCTTTGCTTTGTGAGTTTTGCAGTGGATTTTAGCCAAAGCATGAGTAGTTGACAAACTCCAGAAATAAGTCATACATCTATTATTCCAATCAAACAAATGGAGGAGAAAAGGGAGGTTAATACGAGGAAGTGAGAAGAGGCACACTTTTAAATTGCTACAATCAGAAGGTAATATTTTCTATTGCCTAGGATTTTGAGTTTTAAAAAAATTCTCGAAGTGCTTTCTCCTATATTTTCTAATTTTCTCCTCACAACAACTCATGATTCTCCCCATTTTTTGGATGAGGAAACTGAGCCACTCAGAGATAAAATAGATTGCCTGTGGTCTCATTGTTAGTTATGGTGGAAATGGAATTCACAGTCAGGTCTAAGACTCCAAAGTCAATGCTCTTTACTCTACAACCCACCGCCCTCCATGAACAAACAGAAATGATTTTCGGATGCTGTCCATAGGGATGATCAGTGCAGACACAGTGAGTACACGATCCTTTCTAACATTTCACAGCTGGTCTACCTTATAAAGTAGCTGTGATCTTCTGCCCCCAGATCCCACCAAACCCCTTCCCTCCCGATGGGTTAAGCCTCACCTCACTGTGTGGCTTGATAAAGGAAATCCTGGGAAATTAATGGCCTTGTTACCACCATTGGTGCTTAATGACCTTGCAGTTCCCTGTGGAGTGTATGGGCCAGTTTGTTAATGAACCACTTCTTCATTCTCTGGTTCCCCTGTAAGTCTCTTAGAGTAGCATCAGATTTTGAAGCCAGAAAAGAACAGATTGAACACCGACTATACTACAGTCAGTGTTTAGTATGGTCTAGCACTATACTATGTGCTTTGCATGCACTACCTTGCCGATGCTCATTGAATCTGAAAATGATCCTGTGGTGCAGCCATCATTATCCCTATTTTACAGATGAGCAAAGTGAGTCACAGAAAAGTCAGTTAACATGCAAAGACCATACACCTATTAAGTAGTAGAGCCAGGATTTGAATTCATGGAAGTGAACTTTAAGACTCATATTCTTAACCACCAGGATGGATATCCTCAGGCAATTCTGCCTGAAACCCTGACACTAAAGCTGTTTGGTTGGTTTGCTTTGGGAAGGGTGTACAGACCTAACTGCATTTATTGCCTCTTCCCTTACGTCAAGGGTTACAGAAAAACCATCCCCTACTCTTGCAGCTCCCTGAAATTAAGATAAATGCAGCTGGTGGGCAGAAACATAAACACATCCCTTCTTATATTAACTTAATGGAGTACAACATCTCAAGGATTTTATTTCTTCCCATCATCCCCCAAATTAGGAGGAAAGCTTCATGAAGCTAGAAGGAGTGAATGAGGGAACATCTCATTGGAATGATTTCTAATTTCTTCTGATTCAAGTTTCATTTAGGTACAAATCAGCTGGTTGTTGAAACTTAGTTAAATGACAAACAGAGCTGGTTGGTGGTGGTAGGGTTATCAGTGTTCCAGATCCAGCATGGTTAAGAAACCCTCAAACCTCCCTCACTTGGAATTTTGTCTCTTTTGAATGCTTGTTCTACAATTACAAAAAAGGCTAAAAACACAGATATACACACATATATATCACTAAAGCTATGTTTTAATTTTTATTATTTTTTTTTGCGGTACGCGGGCCTCTCACTGTTGTGGCCTCTCCCGTTGCGGAGCACAGGCTCCGGACGCGCAGGCTCAGCGGCCATGGCTCACGGGCCCAGCCGCTCCGCGGCATGTGGGATCCTCCCGGACCAGGGCACGAACCCGTGTCCCCTGCATCGGCAGGCAGACTCCCAACCACTGCACCACCAGGGAAGCCCCTAATGCTGTGTTTTTAATATCAGTATCTTCAGGTAAGTATCTGATGTTGGGAAAGAAGGACTTGCAGTGATCTGATCATTTTTAGAGGTCAGATTTGGTATCACAAGGAAGGGGAGTGAAGAGCTGTGGGCAACTTACTCTTTTGTGAGCCTCAGTTTCCACATCTCTAATGAGAAACTTAAAGAATCCCTGAGGTCTTTTTCAGCCTAGATGTGCATATAGAGGGATTTTAAGCTGGAAGATCATATAAGGGAAGGGTAATATAGGTTTGGCTAAAACCAGGTTACTTTGTTGAACTGCTAAAGGGTCTAATTCTGGAGTCTACCTCATTTTGCTTTCCTACATCAGGACTTCAAGACCTACTCTCCTCATCCAACAATCTCTGTGTCTGATGATCTCACCTCCTAAATTGTTTCTTATGTCTACCCACTGCCCCTCTCCATTTCTGTGCTATCAGTTTAGGCAAAGCCAACATCATCTCTTACTTGGATGATTGCAAGGCCGTTTTAATTGTACCCACTTAACTCTGTCCTTTACACTGCAGCCATAGGAACCATTCTAAAATGCAAAACATGTTACTCTCTAGTTTAAAACATTTCAGTGTCTTACCATAGTCTATGGGAGAAAAAAAGAAATTAAAAAAAGAAAGACCTTCCCAACCAACTTCTGCTTACATTTCCACTGCCTCATTTTTCACTGTCTTGCATCATAAATTTCATGCTCTAAAAATGCCAAATTCTGCAATGCCATGTCATGCCATTAAATCCTCTGAGCTTTTGCTTTTGCTGTTCTCTCTGCCAGGAATGCACTACCCTACTCTTTCAGATCAGTAGCTTGTACTCATGAATCCTCTGAGCTAGATGACTCCTTGGGAACAAGTACCCACGTTGTGTGCTTCTGTAATACCCTGTTCATACCTTTTGCTTATCACTGGCCACATCACCTTTAAGCTGTAAGGAACACCAGCATTTAGAGGCTACCCTTAGGATTAAAAGCTGGTAAAGGAGACTCAGAAGGATAACAGGGAGGATGCATATACCAGGAGAGGGTGGCAGAAGAAAAGCCAAAATACAAAGGAGTTTTTTTGAAGATGGGAATATACAGAGAACTGCTAAAATTCAACAATAAAACAACCCAATTCAAAAATGGGCAAAGGGGCTTCCCTGGTGGTGCAGTGGTTGAGAGTCCGCCTGCCAATGCAGGGGACACGGGTTCATGCCCCGGTCCGGGAAGATCCCACATGCCGCGGAGCGGTTGGGCCCGTAAGCCATGGCCGCTGAGCCTGCGCATCCGGAGCCTGTGCTCCGCAACGGGAGAGGCCACAACAGTGAGAGGCCCGCGTACCGCAAAAAAAAAAAAAAAAAAAAAAAAGGACAAAGGACCCGAATAGACATTTTTCCAAAGAAGATACACAAATAGCCAATAAGCACATGAAAAAATGGTCAACCTCACTCATCATTACGGAAATGAAAATCAAAACGACAGTGAGATATCCCCTCACATCTATTAGCACAGTTGCTACCAAACAAACAAACAAACAAACAAAAAACCCACCAGAAAATAACAAGTGTTGATGAAAAAAGATGTGGAGAAATTGGAACCTTTGTGCACTGTTTCTGGGAATGTAAAATGGTATAGCTGCTGTAAGAAACAGTATATGGCAGTCCTTAAAAAAATTAAAAATAAAATTACTATATGATCCAGCAGTTCCACTCTGATATATATCTAAAAGAACTGAAAACAGGGACTCGAACAGATATTTCTTCACAGCAGGATTATTCACAATAGCTAAAACATGGAAACAATCTAAGTGTCCATCAACAGATAAATGTATTTTTTTAAATGCAGTATATACATACAATGGAATATTATTCAACCTTAAAAAAGAAGGAAATTCTGACACATTCTACAACATGGATGAACTTTAAAGATGTTATGCTACGTGGAATAAACCAGTTACAAAAAGACTAATACTGTATGATTCCCATTATACAAGGTACCTAGAGTAGTCAAAATTATAGGGGCAGAAAGTAGAATGGTGGTTGCCAGGAGCTTGGGAAGGGAAAATAGGGAGTTATTGTTTAACGGGTACAGAATTTCAGTTTTACAAGATGGAAAGAGTTCTGGAGATGGATGGTGGTGATGGTTACACAATAACCTGAATGTACTTAATGCCCCTGAACTAAGACCTAAATAGAAATTTCTCCAAAGAAGATATACAGATTGCCAACAAATGCATGAAAGGATGCTCAACATCACCAATCATCAGAGAAATGCAAATCAAAACTACAATGAGGGGGCTTCCCTGGTGGCGCAGTGGTTGAGAGTCTGCCTGCCAATGCAAGGGACATGGGTTTGTGCCCCGGTCCAGGAGGATCCCACATGCCACGGAGCGGCTGGGCCCGTGAGCCATGGCTGCTGAGCCTGCGCGTCTGGAGCCTGTGCTCCACGATGGGAGAGGCCACGACAGTGAGAGGCCCGCGAACCGCAAAACAAAAGAACGAAAAAACTACAATGAGGTATCACCTCACACCAGTCAGAATGCCATCATCAAAAAATCTACAAACAATAAATGCTGGAGAGGGTGTGGAGAAAAGGGAACACTCTTGCACCGTTGGTGGGAATGTAAATTGATACAGCCACTATAGAGAACTCTATGGAGGTTCCTTAAAAAACTAAAAATAGAACTACTGTACCACCCAGCAATCCCACTACTGGGCATATACCCTGAGAAAACCATAATTCAAAAAGAGTCATGTACCAAAATATTCATTGCAGCTCTATTCACAATAGCCAGGACATGGAAGCAGCCTAAGTGTCCATTGACAGATGAATGGACAAAGAAGATGTGGCACATATATACAGTGGAATATTACTCAGCCATAAAAAGAAATGAAATTGAGCTATTTGTAGTGAGGTGGATGGGCCTAGAGACTGTCATACAGAGTGAAGTAAGTCAGAAAGAGAAAAACAAATACCATATGCTAACACATATATATGGAATCTAAGAAAAAGAAAAAAAAAAAGGTCATGAAGAACCTAGGGGCAGGACAGGAATAAAGACACAGACATAGAGAATGGACTTGAGGACACAGGGAGGGGGAAGGGTAAGCTGGGACGAAGTGAGAAAGTGGCATGGACATATATATATACACTACCAAATGTAAAATAGATAGCTAGTGGGAAGCAGCCACATAGCACAGGGATATCAGCTCGGTGCTTTGTGACCACCTAGAGGGGTGGGATAGGGAGGGTGGGAGGGAGACGCAAGAGGGAGTGGATATGGGGATATATGTAAACGTATAGCTGATTCACTTTGTTATACAGTGGAAACTAACACACCATTGTAAAGCAATTATACTCCAATAAAGATGTTAAAAAATTTGTTTTTAATGAAAAAAAATAAAAACATCTCAAATGAAAAAAAATGGTTAAGATGGTAAATTTTATGTTATATATATTTTACCACAACAAAACAACTGGGTAAAAAATAAACATGGTGTTCATCTCCTGTATAAAATTCTGCTTGGACATCCTGCGAAATGAGTTCTGAAAAGTGACCGCTGGATTGAGCCATATAGAATTCCTTGGTGATCTCAGAAAATGCTTTTGGGATAAGTTGAATAATGAAAGAACACACGGATTATTTCTTTACTGATCTCAATTCTTACTTATGAACTTGTTAGCTTTCAGAAGCAGTAGAATTGTAGGAGCAAACTTTTTGCAACTTTTAAAAAAAAAATTGAGATTGTCTTATGTCAGAGCAAGGCTAAGTTTTTGACCGAGATTACCCTTTCCAGGCAAGTCGATTCAAAGTTAGTGCTCTTGGGGCAAGCCACTGTGGCCTCTACAGGGCTCTTTTGTCTTCTAACTGGAGTGAGCCATCCTGGAAAATCTAATCACAACAGGTGGGAGTCAGAGCTGGTGTTTTCTTGCCAGCAGTTGGATTTTTTATCACAGGCAGGTTTCAGAGAAGCCAATGTATCAAAGCTCATTTGGAGAGAGAGATGCTCTGTTTCCCTCTCTGCCTTGATACAGCTGCAGAAATGGGTCTCACTGAGGACATCAGCATGAAACCACATACCCTACAGTGGTCTACAAGGTTGACCGCTTGGTTCTCCTCTCCTATAACCCTCTCCCTGGTTCTCTCGGCTCTGACCCTCCTGGCCTTCTCTGCGCACCTTAAACACTCCAAAGTGTTCTGTTTGCTTAAAATTATTCTTCAAGGTCCTTGCAAGTCTGGCCCCTTCTTGTCATTCTGGTTTCAGCTCAAATGTCCTCCCCCCCTCCACCTCAGAGAGGCCTTCTGTAACCACCGTGGTCACGGTAGCCCTCAACTCCAGTCAACCTCTGGCCCACCTCCGATGGTATTGTCTTCACAGCACTAATATCTCCAAGAGATAGCCCTATTGACCTGTGTGTTTGGGTGGTCATTATCTGTCTCTCTTTTTTAGATTGTTAGCCTCTTGAAGGTAGGAGGCCCATCAGTCCTCACACTGATATATCTTTATTAACCAAACAGCACCCAGCACAGATTAGGTACTCTGTTAAATGAATACATAGATGAAGGTTTTCAAGTGACTGCAAATGTTCAGTCATACGCCAAGTTCTGCACATCTCCAGTTACTGCATCCTAATTACTCCTTGAGGCTCCCCAAAATGCTAGAGTCTGTTTCCATGGAAGGATATGATCCAGTGAGTGGTTCTTAGGCTGCATTAGAACTACTGGGGTTTAAAATGTAGGTTTCAGGGCCTTACCCCCAGAGATTCTATTTAAGTGTGTTGGAGGGGGGCTCTGCCCACTGCAGGGGATACTGATGCCACCAGCACACTGCTCTTGGAGAATGCAGTTGTATAATTTAGTCTCTGCACCTTCATACCTCATAGACCAAACTGTGGCAACTCTGACCTTGGTGTATGCCTGGATGGATGGATAGATGAATGGATGGATGGATGGATGGATGGATGGATGGATGGATGGATGGACAAATGGACTGTAAATCTTACAGGCCAACTAATCCAGAAGGAAGGCGACAGACCATGATGCTCTTTCCAGGCAGGGACTGCAGGAAAAACTAAGGTTGAAGCGCTATTTGGGATGTCTGATGGAGAGAAAAATCAGAAGCCATGATTGTTGTTATTTAGAGATGGCCTCTGAAACACAACACAAAGGGGGCTGAATTCACATGGATGTTCTCAGGGCTCCCAGAATTGGGGTTCAATTCTGGATCACTAGAACTGCAGTGTGATCTGGGCAAATATATTTTGGCATGGGATTTTGGATAAGCACATCATAATTAGAACAAGCATCCTATATGTTTTAGCACTTTTTATACATTAACTCTAATTCTTGAAACAACCCTAGATGTTCCTGTCTGCATTTTACAAATTTAAAAAAATGGCATTTGAGACAGGATAAGCAGCTTGTCCAAGTCAAGGTGATTGGCAGGGATGGGACCCCAGGCCTCCGTGGCTCCAAAGCCCATGCTGCTTCCACTCTACAGCCCAGGAGAGATATGTTTTGCTTCCTAAAGTTCAACGTTTGGGTGTTTTGTGTCTGCATATGCTTGTGCGGGAGGGTGAAGAGGTCAGTGGCTGCCTGTACATGAGTGTGTTGTAGTTTGGACCATGTCTCTGTGGGTGCCTGTATCTGTTGGTTCCTCTGTCCCTGGACCTGGTTTGAATCCCTGGGCCAGAAGCTCTGTGTTGCCTGTGTTAGGGTGCTGGGAAATAAGGAAGGAGAGCAAGTCAATGAAGTGAAGTATTTAAATCAAATATTCAATGACCACAATGTGTGCCTCTTTCCCAGAGGGGGCTTTTGCGTATGGGTTTTTACATAGAGAGAAAAATGTCCATCTCCTCAACTTCCCAAGAGACGGACACTTCCTATGAGCAGATTCTTACAACACCTGGTGCTTTAAGATTCTCCTTTTAGATTGTGGGTGGTTTTCAGAAAGGGATTTAAGATGGGGTTTCACACATTCTCCAAGTGCTTTTCTAAGAAGTAAAACTCCCACAATCTTGGCCACTTCATTTTCACTTAGATCTGTGATATTCTTCTCTCTGTTTCAATTTAAAGTAAATATACATTATTCCTAAGCACAAAGCGATATGAGCACTAGAATAAAGAGAGATGGGCTCTGAATCCATGGCTCAGATCCCCATGGTTCCTCTGGATTTCTGTCTAGACTGGTCCCTTCCCCTCCTCAAACAGGATTCTCCTACTGGAATCTATGAATGTGCTGTCTCTGGTTCTGGTTCACCCCTCAGAGCACACCTATAAAGGAAGGAGGAAGGAAATGCTTCTTACAGGTAGAAAGGCAGGAAGTGATGGGGTAGTGGCAGAAGTCCCATTCACATCTCCTCCTGGTTGGGCACTGTCTCTGACACACACACATCCGGCCATGCCTCTCCCGTAGTTAATTTCCTTCAAAGGCTTCCCCTGGCCTGAATGAGTGGACTCGGCTGGGCCTGCCCACCCTCCACTACTGCCAACCTCTGGAGTCCCTCTCCTAGTGTTGGTGACATGTCAGCCACCTTCCAGTCCCTCAGAAGCATCAAGCACTTTCCTGCCTTGTGACCTTCTGCCCACAGTTGCCTTATCCTGTGAACAACCCCTACCTTAGTCAATTCCTACTTGTCCTTCAGGGTTCAGCTCAGAGAGCTGTTCTACTTAGGAAGTCTCTGGTCTCCCTGCACACACACAAGGCCAGATCCACCTTCTGCAAACTCTCAATGCACCCATGGTTACTTAGCTGTGCCATCTGCTTTTTTGATGACTGTCTTCCCCAAATAAAGAAAGCTCCCTGAGGGCTGGGACCATGCCTGCCTCATTCATCTGTGCATGTCCAGGGCTTATAACAGGCTTTTCATTTAGCAGGTATCAATGGAGCAAACCTTTGCTGAATGAAAAAATAAATGAGCCCCAGGTTCTTTATCTGTAAAGTAGAGATAATAATAAAACTCCTATGAGGATTAAATGAGATAGCAGAAGTGACACTGCCTGGCCCATAACTAGATTTTGTTTTGTTTTCTTAGTAGCTCATTCCCTAAATAGAGAAGAATCAAAAATGAAACCAGCAGCCTCCTAGGACTGTAAGCTTTCTGCCACTGGAGGCCTTTGAACACAGGATGGATAACAATTTTGCAGGGATATTGTAGAAGGATGGTCATGAGTCCAGATACGTGGTTCTCAATATTGGCTGCCCATTAGGATCAATTGGAAAGTTAAAAAAAAAAGACTGATGACCCCAAAGATTCTGATTTAATTGTTCAAGAATGGGATCGGGGCGGGAATGTTTTTTAACCCAGGTGATTCTAATGTGAACCATGGTTGTGAACCGCTGGTTTAAAATAGATGATCTTTAAATGTTCTTCTTGTCATGAGAGGCTGTCACTCCAGGGAGGTGAAGACCACTTGTTCCTTCTGAGAAAGAGGGAGAGAAGGAGGAGGAGACGGATGGGGAGGGGAAAGGGGAGGGAGGAGAGAGAGCAGAAGGAGGACAGGAGGGGAGGAAAGAGGAGAGAGGGAGAAAGAGGAAGGAAGAGAACCCTTCAGCACAGCAATTCTTTTAATTTAAAAAATGAAAATCTATAGCTGTGTAACTCTAGAGTCAGCCACATAGCATTTGGTAGACCACTGGCTTTGGAATTTCAGACCCTCTCTATTGAAGAAGGGTGAGCGGACTTCCTTGGTGGCACAGTGGTTAAGAATCCACCTGCCAATGCAGGGGACACGGGTTCGAGCCCTGGTCTGGGAAGATTCCACATGCCGCGGAGCAACTAAGCCTATGCGCCACAACTACTGAGCCTGCGCTCTAGAGCCCACGAGCCACAACTACTGAAGCTCGCATGCCACAACTACTGAGCCTGTGTGCCTAGAGTCCATGCTCCGCAACAAGAGAAGCCACTGCAATGAGAAGCCCACGCACCGCAATGAAGAGTAGCCCCTGCTCACCGCAACTAGAGAAAGCCCACGCACAGCAACGAAGACCCAACACAGCCAAAAATAAATAAATAAATATTAAAAAAAATAATCTTAAAAAAAAAACGAAGGGTGAGGCTTTCCAGCCCTGCAATTTGGGGTAAGTCACTTTGCCTCACTGAACCTGTTTCCCCAGGTTAAAATGGAAATAATGATAATCTTGTCATATACATTTTGGGAGAATTCAATAAAATAAGATATAAAAAGGAGTCTAGTAAATGTTAGCACAAGGTAAGTCCTCAGTAATACATAATAACAATATATTATTATTATTATCAATGTGAATACATTTTATAAGCCCAAGTATAGTTATAAGGCATTATCATTGTGACTATTGGCCGGTCCAGGTTGAAAGCTATTGAATTGATTTTTTTTTCTCTTTTTGAAACCCAGAAGCATTCTTAGAGAGCCGTGGTTTTCTCTTGCTTTCCTGCACTGATTCAGTTTTCTTAAAAATATACACCCACACTCACACATATACAAATGTATATACACACATGAACATACACATATTTCTCCTTTTTTCTGAGTCCCCATGCAGAATGACACCATGCCTGAGAAAATATGAATAAGGATTTATCGGGCTGTGCTGCTTTCCCCTGGGTGGTAAGGTCACATTTATATTGCTAGAAATGATCCACCCACTCGTTGCTCACAGGATCCTTACAGAACTGAACACCTGACCCTAAACAATGGGGGAAGATTCAAAGGACTGCGTTGCAAAAAAGGGAATTTTAAACAGATTCTCTGCATCAGCTTGTAATATGATGGCAGCTCCCGAGCATGTCCTGTTTGAAAGATCAGTCACTGGTGCATACAAGCGAACCATGTCACACCTCCCCACATTGACACAGCCTCCTTCCCAGGCAGGAAGTATGCCCACTGGATGAGCATGGCTGCATCCCTCGTGAACTGTGACCACAGACAGGCCCCCTAACCTCTTTGGAACTCTTTACTTCATCTGTAACATGGAGCCCTAATACGTGCTCTGGTGACTTGACAGAGATGCCTGAGGCTCACTGGCATAGCATGTGGGCAAGTGCTTTTTGCCCTGTGGAAAGCTGTGCAAGTGCAATGTGGCATCACCAGCATGGGGCTGTGCAGAGGATGGCCAGGACCGCCAATGATGACTGCGCACCTCAAGGTCTTACGGAACCTTCAGCTATAGCTCACAAAAGCCTGGTTTGTTCCTGAAGATGTCCCAGTTCTATTGGTCCTACAGGTTCCACAGCCCTATAAGGCAAACACCTAATGTTCCAGGTGTTAAAACTGCCCAGCTGGGGCTTCCCTGGTGGCTCAGTGGCTGAGAGTCCGCCTGCCGATGCAGGGGACACGGGTTCGTGCCCTGGTCCGGGAAGATCCCACATGCCGCGGAGCGGCTGGGCCCGTGAGCCATGGCTGCTGAGCCTGCACGTCTGGAGCCTGTGCTCCGCAACGGGAGAGGCCACAACAGTGAGAGGCCCGCGTACCGCAAAAAAACAAAAAACTGCCCAGCTGGTGGGATACTGGCTGGATACATGCAGTAGAGCGATAGAGATGAAGAAACCAAATATGGAGGTCGGAGTGTTTAATATATTGGAGCCACCCTTCAGGCATAAGGACAGGCTAATGGGCTAAAATGACAATGGCAAGAGGTAGAAAGATGTAAGTTTAGCACCAAGTGGGCTTTTCAATGCTCTTTGAAACTGCAGAACTCAAGTTTAGGGATGATGTGGTTATCAGCTTTTTATAAATGCATGTCATCAATGCCCACTGCAAATTCTGGAATGCCTTGGGTAATCCATCAGGTGGGATGCAGAGGCAGAAGAGCTGTGAATACGTACATAAACACTTTGAAAACCATTTCCTGGGTAATAATTACATTGTCTCTCTCCTCTTCCTACCATGGTGGAGAAATCCTGCTTAAAATCATGTCCTACAGATAGACACTCATTGCACCAAGCCTGGGGCTGGTTCAACCTCCAATTCACCTCCTGGGAACACAATATCTTCCCATCTTTTTCACATTATCTAAACCTACACGAATTCCCTCTAGATGTACAACACCTGACAATTTGCCAAGTCCCTTTCCATTTAACTATTTTATTTGATCCTCCCAACCTTATCCCCATCTCACAGAAAGGAGCCTGAGCCTCAGAGGAGTGATGTGATTTCCCTAAGGTCACACAGCTAAGAAGGGACTTGAATCAAATGTTGATCTCCCAGATCTTTATTTACAGTTCTCTCCAGTTCTTTCATACAAATAAAAAAGACTATTAGTGTTAGTATTCAGCCCATTTGTCTCTTTTTTTAAATTTTTTAAAATAAATTTATTATTTATTTTTGGCTGCATTGGGTCTTCATTGCTGCGAGTGGGCTTTCTCTAGTTGCGGTGAGTGGGGGCTACTCTTTCTTGCGGTGTATGGGCTTCTCACTGCAGCGACTTCTCTTGTTGCGGAGCATGGGCTCTAGGCATGCAGGCTCAGTAGTTGTGGCGCACGGGCTTAGTTGCTCCCCAGCATGTGGGATCTTCCCGGACCAGCGCTCGAACCCACGTTCCCTTCATTGGCAGGCGGATTCTTGACCACTGCATCACCAGGGAAATCCCCCCTTTGTCTATTTTAAATAACACTAGTTATTATGCGGTAGACACTGGGCTAAGAATTTTATATAGTATCTAACTTATTGCCCAAAAACCCTTCCATGTAGGTAGTATTGTCCCACTTTACAGCTAAGGACCCGGAGGCTCAGAGGTGAAGAGACTAACCCAAGGCTGCAGTCAGCTTAGCCGTCCTCTCCTCTAAGTTACTGCTCTGAGATGCATGACTGGGCCAAGGGTCTGCTTTGTGACCCCCATGGCACTGATCACACTGTGTGGCTAGCATCTGTTCAGACATGTCTTCTATCCAAATGCAGGGCCATGTCTTAATCCCAAGGTCCCCCGTACCGATTCCAGGGCTGACACGTACTACACGTGTGCATAAATATCACAGCACACAGGGCATAAGCACAGAGCTGGATTTTGAACATAAAGCTCTCTGCACCCTGAACATCTTATTTGGTTCTGTCAAAAACGGCTCCCACACAGGCCCCACAGATCCAGGTTCTGTCCAGAGAAAATTCTCCTTCTCTCTTAAGCGACTCTAGTCATCTCTCTCAGCCAGAACCAAAGGTGTAATTGGGTTTCTGATGAAAGAACACCAATCTTGCCCTCAAAGATGACAGTGCTTGGGTGAGACCAGAGATGGCGAGGCATAATTAACAAATTTTTCCTCCCATCTCCGCCTAAGGAAGATGAAGTTCCAATTACAAATTTCCTGAGCAAATTGCTACTCAATTGCACAAAGCTGATTTTCAAGGCATTGACACCTCCTTGGTTTGCTTACTTATTAGATACAAAGGTTGGGAAGGACGGAGGAGTATTTAAAAGCCAGTTTTCAGACCAATGAATCTGAAGAAATTCTCTTTATTGGTCTGCAAGAGGAGGCAGTGGGGCCGGGGAGGAGGCAGAACCAGATCTGATAAAGGGGATTAAATGGCCTTATACATCTGACAGCAAAGAACAGTCCCCACGGGAATCCCAAATCCTGCTGGTGCTAATAAAGTGCACGATATTACTCCGGTAATATAGTGTACAATATAAGGCGTCTGGATGCTGGGGCCAGAGCCACGACCTACATCTTCCGCAAACCAATTTTCTGCTGGGTTGGATGTGTAAAAAAGAATCCAGATACAGATTTTTTTTTTTTTCCTTTGAAAGAAGAATTGCTTCTCTGGCTTTTTTACCTTGGCCTGTCTTCTCCTCCCACCCCCTGCGTTCTCCAAGTGGGAATTACTTCTAATCCGCTCACGGGAGAAATCACCGCCTCCCTCAACTGTGGACTATTATGGGACAATTGGGCCGCTTGTTGGCTTCCCAGTGGCAGTGGGGTACAGGATAATCGGCATAGAATTTGCAATCAGACAAACTAGGTTCAAACCCTCATTCTCCCATTGGTAAGGTGTGTGCCCTTGAGCGAGTTTCCCCTTGCTTCTCTGAGCCTAGGTTCCACAACTACCTCACAGAAGTGCCCTGAGTGCTAGGTACTTCATATTAAGTGCCTAACATGAGGGCTTACGATAGAGGAGGTGTTGAATAAGCAGTAGCGATTAGTAGCAGTGGGAGAAATAGTAGTGGTAGCTTCAATTGGTAAAGCTTAAAAGGCAACCTCATTAAAGGAATCGCACTTTTTTGGCAAGGAGTTTAGGAGGTGAAAGAAGGAAGCTTATTAACAAGATGAACAGCAACAATGCTCTATTTATCTACTCCCAGCCATGGAGCATCTGCTGAATGTGATGCTATGAGCCTTGTTTAAGCACTGAGAAAACACAGACAACAGTCACTCACTTCCACGACCTTGTATACTAGTGGGGACACTAGGAAATGTAACATGCAGCACAGCACATGTTGCATGCTGTCCCTAGTAATTTAACATCAGTTATCTCATTTGACCTTCACAGGACCTTCTTTTTTTTTTCTTTTTTAATCTACCCATTTGGTAGGTTCAATGCAGCTTGATAAATTCACATGTGAGGCAGAGCCAGGATTTGGGGGACCTTCTAACTGCTCTCCCCCAGCTCTTGATTGCTTTGGGCGTGAGCCACTCGGGGATGGTCCGGGCTTGTCCTGTGCTTGGAGCGCTAGCTCTGGCCATCTCAGAATTCAGGACAATTTCCACTGACTACAATTATTCTGTTCAAAAAAATGTTGGAGACCCCCTTAGACCCAGTCCAGTGTGGCACAGGCAAGATGCTATACTAACGTTGCTTGGCTGATAATAGAAGAATAATAACAACAGATATATAATATCTTTCCTTGGTAGCACACTTTTCAGTTCAAAAAGTGCTTTGACAAATGCTGGCACTAGTTTGTTTGCTTTTTACTGTTAAAGGTAGACGTTATTGTCCCATTTCACAGATGTTTAAAAAGGAGGCTTAGAGAGGTTCAGTTTCTCAAAGCCACAAAATAAGTAAGGCACAGAGGCCGGGCTTAAGGTGGGTGTGCAGAAATCCAAGTCTTAGACTCTTCTTGAAATTTGCAGTCATCTGACTCATCAAAGGCATGATGTGAATGCCCTGAGTCTACAGAGTGGGCCATAGTTCCCTCCTCAGAGCAGTTGGAGTGCAATGGAACTGTTAAGAAAAAAAAATGAAAATATCATCTACCTCCTCAAAAATAGTTGACATTTATTGAGTGCTCGCTCAGTGCAAGGCATTCTGCCAAAGGAGTATTTTGTATCATCCTTATGAGGCAGGTCCCAGGATCCTCTTCATTCTACACAGGAGGAAACTGAGGCTTAGAGAGGTGAAGTAACTTGCTCTAGGCACAGGGTGACAGATTTTGAATTTGAACTCAGGCAATCTGACCCACAGACCCTAACGATATCGTCCTTTGTTGACTCCCCGGCACAACCTCCTACCAATGTCTTCTGGAGAAACCCAATATTTATTGACGATATTTACTGATTGCCACCAAGTGTCAGATGTAGCCCTCCATGCTAGTTATATTGACTCATTTCATCCTCACAAGCACCCGATAAGGTAGACATTGCTACCCCATTTTCCAGAGGAGGAAACTGTGGCCAAGAGATGTTGAGGGTCCAAGATTGCAGAACCTGCTAAAAGCAGAATCATTCTAAGACATAGAAACGTCTAGGGAAAAGTTCACTCTTCCTTCCACAACTTCTAAAAGTAAGTAATCTGAAATACACAAAGGAGAAAGGTACAGAGAAGGAAAATGGAGGCCACAGAGCCAAATGGCTATCTGCCGGGTCCTAATCACAAAGCCGTCCAAAATCAGGGAGGGTAGAGTCCTAATCACAAAGCCATCCAAAATCAGGGAGGGTAGAGTTTGCATAAGGCTGGATGAGTCTGGGAAGGCTCTATGGAGGAAGGAAACTCCAGGTGGGCCTTGGAGACTGGAAGAAATGTGGATGGGTCAGGTATTCCAGGCAGGGGAACAGCATATTCAAAATTCAACTGGGGTCTAGAAACAGATTCAAGTAGCAAAGGGGAGCCCTGGTAAAATGGTACGTGGTTGAAGGAAGCCTACTTAGCAGGGTTTAGGCTTGTGTCCAGTACTGTCTACAAGCCCTGCATTCACAGCACACTGAGAGCTCTTTGTTCTCCTCTAGCATGTAGCCCATCAGGAGCCTACGCAACAATGGAAAAAGTCACAGAGAGAAAATAAATGAAGAAGGAAGAGATGCCATATGCATCTCATGTGGGGCCTTCTGGAAGGGAGGAAGAAGCTGGGCGTGCGGGGAGAGAAGAAGAGCTTTAATCTGCCCACAGTGCAAGGTGGTCTCAGCTCTTCCTCCGCTCATCTCTCCCCTTCCTTCCCCTTCCCTCCCAGTATTCTGCATGCAACAGCAAATGTATGAATGCTTGGATGGCTTGGTAAAACACTCTCTGAGATTTATTCCTGTTGGACAGTCTTGTATTCTTTTTTTTTTTCCCCTGCTGACGGCTCTGTCAACAGCAGGCTCCTCTGTGAGGCTGTGAATTTGGAGATCACGTACCTGATACAGACACTGTTGCTTAAAAACCAGACCAAGAAAGGGGACTCCTGAGATCAGGGTGACCAGCAGCCCAATCTGGCCCATGACCTGAGAGTCAGTGAGACCTCAGAGCTTGGTGAAAAGACCGTCTAGGGTGGGGGACAGGGCAGTAGTCCTGTGAATATGATCAATTCGAGGCAAGGATGTGTTGTTACCTGAAGATGGTTCCAGTATTTCAAAAACTAGATCCATTTGGATGAAATCCAACCATGGCCTTGTAGTATTTTGAAGCTCAAGCGTTGAGAAGCCACTAGGATAGTAGGGCACTAAGTGAAAAATGTTTTGTCAAGTGTGAATATCTATATCAATGTAATGGATTATAAATATTACCTTTTTTGTGAAAGGCAGAAAACTGTATATTTCTTTTGTCTATTTTTGGAAATTAGGTACCGGTAAAGGCAAAATCTTAGAAGCATTGAATTTCAGAGCTGGGAAGAAATTCATTCATCACATCAACAAGCCTTTGGGGCTGCATCTGGGAATCAGGTTAGTGTGGGCCCTGAGAAGCTGGAGAGGAACCAGACCCAGGCCCACAGCCCCTTTAACTGCATAAGGAAACACACTCAGAAACTGACTACCCCGCATCAAGGTCTCCCAGCTGGAGAAGAGGGTGGGGAAGCAATGGATTCAAACCAGGAGATTTCAAAGGATTCAATCCAGGAGGCCTGACTTCCAAACCTGTGACCTTCCCCCAAGCTCCTCCGAGCCATGGACCACCGGAATTTGAAATTGCACAAGAAATCTGCATTTCGGCTCCTGGAACACATGACCGTTTCTCACCCCAGATTGTTCTCAGCTCAGTATGAAAACATATAACAGGGTATGAATGCCTGAGTGAAAGAAAGACCTAAACTTAAATTATTCCAGAACGGCGAGCTATTATCAATGATTGACAACCAGTTTCAACTCTCACCAGTAACAGCCACACACAAAGTAAGCCTTCAAAAGGAGCTGGGTTCCCTTCAATTAGCAGAGCTGAAATGAAACCACTTAGAAAATTATACTATTGGGCGACTGGTGGGTTTTAAGCATAATAAGAAAAATAAAGGCTTGGGCTGATGTTTACCATCAGCTCAGCAAGAGACATCAGATTTGCCAGGACTTGGGACCACACATTTTCCTGGAGTTCACGCCTGTCTGCCTCTCTGCCACCGCTCCAACCCTGGATCCATTCATTCTTTCATTCCTTTAGCAAATATTTATTGGTTCCTGACTGCCAAGGACGGAAGCTACAATGTGCAGCAAAACAGATTTAGGCTGTGCTTCCTGGAGCTCTCAGACAAGCCAACAGGATGGCGATCCCTTGTGATGGGTGACATCATGGGGAAAGGCAGGGTGCTCAGAGGCAGAGCAGAGAGAGGGTCCGACAAAACTGAGATTTCACACTGCACAGAAAACAGTCCTGTGGACAAAAAAGAAAAAAAAGCCTGCCCAGCAGGCAGTGTGCTCAGCCACTGGGAGAAAGACAAATGTGGCCAGGGCAGGGGGCAAGCAGCCTTGGAAGGGGGAGAGGGGCGCCTTCTGCTGTGCCTACTTGTCTATTTCCCAGGAGCTGTGGAGTCACAGCCCGGGAAAGCTGGAAGAGCTTCGAGTCACTCAGCACCATTCATTCAACAGACCACATCCCAGCAAGGGCGAAGGCTCAGAAAGGAACGAGAGCAGGGCACACACAGGGACCTGCAAGTGATTCCCTGGGAGCAGACTGCCCAGGCCAGGTGATGGGGGGCCGGCAGTGGGAAGGGCTTGCACTTTATCCTGAGGCAATGGGGAGCCACTGAAGGCTGGGGGCAGAGGAAGTAACACCCTCAGGTTTGGGATTTGCCAGACACCACTCAGAGGCTGAGATACAGAGGCCAGGCTCTGAGTTCTGAATGACTAACTCCAGGGCCTGTGACCTTTACCCAGCCTCATATCTGTGGCATTCCTAGCATCTGTAGGGGCCTGACCAAGGAGAAATGGACAAGAGAAAACAGAAAGCCAGGTATGTATCTGGTTGAAGAACAACTGCAGGACAGACTTGCTTCTCAGACCTGGGTCCCAGTGGAATAGGATACTATTCTAATATTGAAAATTAGATTCTGTATCTGCCTCTGTCTATAACTAGCTGTTTAACACTGGACAAGTCAATGTTCACTGCCCCCTAAGCCTTAGTATCCTCATGTGTGTGATGGGCGGAGGGTTAGGTAGCTAATCGAAAATGATCATTACTAACATTCAGTGAAATCTTACTCTGAGCCTGGTGTCATATCTCATTTCAGGCCTACAAGCACCCTGTGAAGTAGAGATTCAATTATCATCATCTCCATTTTATAGCATGGAAACTGAAATTCGGAGATGTTAAATAGCTTGATGAAGGTCACGAATTAAGTGAGTGCAGAACCAGGATTCGAATCCAGCATTCAAATGCTTAGCCGTGAAAACTTCCTATTTCAAGACCCTCGGAAATTTATTTCACAAGGATTTTCTGAGCACCTAGACTGGGAGGTTAAAAGATGAGGAATCAGAGTCCCCTCAGGGCAGAAGATAGACATACACTCTCTATCAGGTTGGGAGCCCTGAATTCCAGCCCTGGCTGTGTCCGTGAATCAATCTGTACGTAGAGAGTGTGAGGCTGTGTACAGAGGAAGGAGCTGTGACAAAATCATCTCTCTGGGTCTCCTTCTGTACTTTGGACTCCTGCTGTGTCAGTAGGATGTCACAGAGACCCGGAGCTGAGATGACCAACACCTGGCACAGCTCTAACAATGGCATCATCTCCAGTGAACTAACCCCTCAAACTGGCCAGGGCTGGCTGCCCAGCGTGGTCCTTATTGGGTCGATCCAGCTGCCAGGGTCTGGATAGAAGATACCGCTTCGGCCCTCGGAGCCAGGCCATTCACGGTGGACAGAGCAAAGGGCCCGGTCTGCAGAGAAGTTTCCTTGTGGTAGGTTGTGCCATTAGGTCAGGCCTGGGGCCAAAATAAGAGAGAGATGCCCCTGGTGGCAAGCGTAGATAAGCACCACACCGACACACACTCCCACCTCCCCGGGCAACCCCAGGCTGCAGTGTGCCTGCCAATTACAGCTAATTAGCCACCTGTGGGGCAGGGGCGGTGGAAAGGTCAGAGAGAGAGGCTGCGGAGAGGCCTGGGCCTCCCCTTTGCCCCCAGCCCCCTGGCAGCACCTGCAGGAGCAGAGGCCTGCAGACCTGCCCCCCCCCCCACTCCCAGGTGAGCCGCCCAGCTCTGACTGATGAGCCGAGGCCGGTGGTGGAGGGCACGACCTGCAGAGAAATGTTTTCTGCCTCCTTCTAATAAACTTTTTCCCGAGATCCACGGCTGGATTCTCCCGTGAATACAGCCCCAGGTGTCAGGGGAGGGGCGACAGAGGCGCACAGTAACAGCTCATTTAGCAGGGAACAAATGGTCTCCTTTCAGGCCCCAAAATAACACATTATACACTCAGACAAGTGCAGGGGCCCGAGACCGGTGTCATGTGGATTGGAAAGACAAGCAGAGGACACAGCACCCGCTCCTTGGAGAAATCCCCTGACTGATCCCGGGAGGGAAAAAAAAAAAACTCACAAAAACCAAAAAGTGATATTTCTTTCAAACAACCCAGAAGGTAAAATGTGAAAGCATCAGTTAGAATAAAATATTGAAATCAGGATGATGATTAACAGTAATAATAGCTTATACGCGCGTGTGTGTGCAGTCCCCTGTCATTCATAATTCACTTTCACATGCATCATCTCCTTGAAGCTCCACTACACCTTCACGGAGCAGGAAAGGCGAGAAGCAGCGTCCACATTTCCAAGAGAAGGATCTGGGGAGCCTGTAAGCTTAAGCCCACCATCACACAAGCCAGATGTCAATGCCAGAGTCCAAACCAAGCCTTCTTCTTTTTTTAAATTTTTAAAAAAATTGTGGCAGTGAAAGCACCAAATCCTAACCACTAGACCACCAGGTACTCCCAAACGGTCAACTTTATGTTATGTGTACCTGATCACAATTTTTTTTTTTTTTTTTTTGTGCTGTGCTGCTCGGCTTGTGGCATTTCAGTTCCCCAACCAGGGATTGAACCCTGGCCAGGGCAGTGAAAGCCCGGAATCCCAACCGCTAGGCCACCAGGGAACTCCCCAAACCAAGCCTCCTAATTCCAAAGCCACTGCACTTTCCATATTAGGATGTCCGATCCAATCTTTGTTATATTCCTTTTATACTTTTTTGAATCATAATATGTTAGCGCTGGATAGGTCCTTAATAAGCACTGGAAAACTGGAACCCAGAGATGATAACAATATGCTCAGGACGGCACATCAGGTTAGGACTGGGTCCTCGGTCTGCAGACGCTCTCCAGACCCATTTCTGCCCCCTCGACTTCCATTCAGTCCCCAATCACAAGGGATCTCGCTACAGACACCAGTAATAAAAATATTTTCATATTGTCCCCTTGAAAATAGTAGCGGCCAGCAACTAACGTATTTCTTTTTTGACACGAGCCTTTATTTCTAATAAAGCAATAACCTTAATGTGGTGGGAGAAACGAGCACACCAGGAAAGAAGCAGGAGCGCTCCCTGCAAGCAGTAGGGGTTCCATAAATGTTTGCTGAATTGAATGGAGGGAAATAAGCATGGGCCCAACAGGGAAAAGAGAGAAAGAGGAGGTATTCTGCACACACGTAGATGGAAATGCCTCTACTCTGTGTGAGACACTGTGCTGGGAGTTTGGCACAAAGAAGACATTTGCTGCATTCCAAGCTGGTTTCCAACATCAGCTTCAAGCTCCCACTGTCTTTACCTCGTGCGCTCGCAGAGAGAGCACAGTGGGATGTGTGATTCCAGGCAATCCCTTGGAAAACGTTTGACCTTCACTGAAGTTCTGACACTGTTTTCTGTGTCACCTTAGTGCCAATTTTTTTTTTTTTTTTTTTAGGGAAAACTTCTGGAGTTGAGAAAGAAGTATGTAAAGGAGGCAGAACTCTTAGTAAAATGCCAGTGGCAGTGCAGTTACTGCAACCCGATAGCAGGAGGCATTGTCTCACGCTGCCACTGAGCTCACCTGGCAGAGGATTTTCCCTGACGGTGACGTCCATGGATTTCTGTCTGTTTTCACTCCTTCTTTCAATCCACTGGTGGTTTCAAAGTATTTGGGGGAAGGCGCTACAGGACGCAGGAAATGTCACAGATTACCACTTTACACTTTGGTCTAGAAAGGGTTCTAGTGATCACTACTATTTATTGAACACCTGCAATGCTAATGATTATCTTAGAATCAAAAGAATAGCTAAATTTTATTGAATATTTACTATGTGTTCTACGCTAAACACTTTATTATATTTAGCCTTCATACAACAACCCTCCAATGTTTAAGTTGCCAAAGTTATATAACTAACTGGTGCAAAGTCAGATTCCAACGTCAAAGTCCACGTTCTTTGTCGGTACTCTACCATTCATTATTCTATTCATTTGCACAACCACTGTGTACCAGGCACAGTGCTAGCTACTGGGATACAGAGATAAAAGATAAACCCCATGTTTTTAGGAAGCTCTCAGGAACTCGAGCGGTCAGATAAACTAAAGGGTGCTAAGTGTAGTCACAGAAGGGATTGCTGGGTTCTTTGAGCATATCCAGGAGGGAAGCCTAAGCCAGTCTAGGAGGCACTGAAGTAGATTCCCAAAGGAAATGATGCCTCGGTCTTAAAGGGTCAGCAGAAGGCTGTCACACGAAGGATGGCATGGAGAGCAGATCACTCATGATGGGCAGAGTGGGGGGCAGCAGGCACTGAGACACAGAGGCATGGGAGAGCATGGGCAAGTTCAAGGGTCTTCTAAGTAGTTCACAAGGGACTGCAACCAAAGGAGAGAGTGAAGTAGTGAATGAATAGAAGACTGGAGAGGAATGAGGCTGAAAAACAGGATAGAATCCAAGAAGAGGCTTTCTGTCACACTAAGCGGTTTAAGTTTTATCCTGAAAGCCAAGGCAGCCCCTGAGGGTTTGTACACAAGTGTGTGCTGTTCAAGGGGAAAGCTTACTGCCTACTTCCACTCCACTCTCCAGAAGGGAAAAGCAGGGCCGCAACACTTCCATCCTCTCTCCTCAAAGGAAAGGGACTGATTTATCTTTTGGGTGAAATCAGAAGAGAACCAACATGTGTGGCTATAGCAGATGTGGTCTCTCTCGGCACCATTCCAACTCCATATTTGCATTTCTTATCCTTCTGCACGAGACCCAGAAAGGACTACAGGGTGCTCTAGGGACCAAGCAGACACACTTGCATGAGGGTTGGAAGGAGGAAGAGAAAGATAGGCAGTATCTGCTATGTGCAAGGAGAATAACTCTTCTGGAGCAGCTCAGATGAAGATCCTCCTGTCTCCAGCTCCAGTGTCACCTCCACCCTATTATTCCATGGTGTGGTTGGGCAACCGCGCTGACATCCAAGCTTGGCCCCTCCCAGAATGCTATTGGCTACCCAACACCCATTAATAAATCCCTTTCTGTTTAAATTATGGCATCTGCAAATAAGCACCTAATTGACACAATAGAACAGCTCCTTTCCTTCTGTCATTCAGAGCTTTCTGACCTCAGAAGATCCTCATTCACTGCTCATCCATGAAATAAGCCTGTGAGGCCACTTGTGCTCCTACAGGGGAAAGGGAAACCTGTTGATATCCAGCTCACACCAACTTAAAGAGGAAGTTCGGGAGGCCTGACGTAGCTGCACAACCTAAATTCTCCAATCAAGCGTTAACAGAAATAAGATCCAGTTTCATCTTTTTAACTCCAGTATTCAACTCCCATGTGGTCTTTAACTTGGAGAGAGAAAGGGCATGAGTAACTATGATCTCTCAAAACCTTCCCCCACCAAAAAAAAAAAAAAAAAAGACATCACATTTGTGCTTTGGAAGCAGGGAAACCAGTTAGAATCAGCCATTTGGCTGGAGCAAACCCAATTCCAGAGTCAGCCTGGAGTAAGGGAAGGGATGGATGCTTCTGTGTTAATCAGAAAAGCAATGGGAGCCCATGGGGTACAGAAACTTCAGCTGTGAGATGCAATCTGTTGATTACCAGGAAACCCTTTTTGCAAAAGAGGTCTTAATCTCAAACTCTCAGCTCACTTGTATTATTTGCAGGGGGCTGATTTGCCCCTCGACACTCACAGAATTGCCCAACACACCTGCTTCCAAAGCATGTGGTCGCCACACCTGAACCTCTTAGAGCTGAAAATGAATAAGAAATTGGAATAACTAACCCTGCGTGGAGCCCTAAAGGACTAGACAGGACAGGAGCTAAATTAAAGCAGTATCAGCCAGGAAGCCTAAAGGTTTCTAGTCCCTGAACCTCTTATTAGCATGCTCAATTGTCCCCTCCCTAAAAAACAAGGAGAGAAAGATTGCAAATAAAGCTGTCCTTGTTGACTAACTAGTGTACACTCTATTCAACAATGGGAGGTAGTGAGCAAAAGAATAGGTGATGATGGCACTCAAGGGCTGGCAACCCTATGAGAAAGCTGTGGCGACACGGGGAATGACGGGAGTAGGTGTGGCTGAGGCCACCAGAGGACCCACCAACATACCTCCTCCCCATCCTCTAGCATAGCCCCCAATTCTGACACATGGCCACCCAGAATAAAGACAGTACTCTTTAGCCTCCCTTCTGTTAGGAGTGGCCAGTTGACTAGGGTCTGGCCAATGAGGGTGTAAAAAGAAATTATGCGTCCAACTTCTAGCCATGCCCTTGAAAGAAATGGGGAGGTCCTCCCAGCCACCTAGTTTGAATGAGGAGGTTGTGATGTCCCATCGTGGTTGATGAGGATGACCGCGAAGTCCTAGGGATGGAGGAGAGACAAGCTAGAAGAGCTTGGCCCCTGTATGATTTCACAGCTGGGAGCTGCTCTAAGCACTCAGACTTTTACAAGACTGAGATATCTACTTCCACCATTTTAAAGACACTTTTAAGTTGCTTTACTTGGTGTCTTGCCTGCATGCACTTGGACCGATATTCTAACTCATTGAAATGGCATGCCAACACTTCACTTATCCAGCAATTTCACTTTTCCAGAAAACAGTTATAAACAAAGATAGAAACAAAAAACACCCCCAAGCAGCCAAACATATTTTCACTGGCAGCTGGTGCACTTTATTCATAGGAATAACACCCTGGCCAAGACTTGGTTGGTGCTTACGGACCCACAGGAAGGGAGGAAGACTGCTTTCAGAGGCAGATAGACTGACAATATCAAGACATGCTGACACAATCTGACAGTGAGGGAAGAGACTACAAAGGTATAAAAAATAGATAGGAGAATTTAAAATCCGTACATCCATAGGTCTAGGGACACTCATATATACGGGCAAACAGTCCTGCATGTCTAAATAGCCCGTAAGAATACAAAATGTATAACCTGACACAGTAGTTGATGTTCAAAATGATACTTCTGAGTCATAATCTATTTTAAAAGCAGGGAAGTATGTAATTCACTTACAAATAGTTTCAAAATATTGGTCATCTTGAAACTTCGCTTATTTGAAACATCTCAGTCTATGTGGTGCCCCACCCATAAATTATTTCATACAATTCAATGTTAAATGAAATACATTTGGATATCACACTTGTAGTCAGTGTTAAAGCCATTCATTCTGAACCCTCGCTTTTTCAGGACTCACCCTGAACGTGATGTCCTAGAGATGAATCAGACTTATCGTTGCTGTCTAGTAACCCTTGGTCTAGATTTGACATAGACAAATAAAGAGATCATTATAATACTAGATCAAACCTCTAAGGAAGGAAAATCAGATGTAATGTAGATGAAAGAAAAAAGATTACTATCTATAATCTAAAAGAAATCCTTATAAAATGATAAGACAAATCATCCAAAGAAAAATGGGCAAAGACAATGAATTAGTTGTCTATCAAGAAGTGAATCCAAATGTCCAATAAATGTGAAATGATGCTCTTCCTTGGTAGACATCAAGAAAATACAAAGTAAATAGCAATGAGATATCACTCGTTACTTATCAGGTTAGCAAAAGCAAAAGAGAATGATAGTATACTGTTGGCAAAGATGCAGGGAAATATTGCTTCCTGCATGCCAATGGAAATGAGAATTATTATATTTTCTTTGGAAAGATATATGGTACCACCTACTAAAACTTTAAAAAGCATACATCCTTTGACTCTAAAGTATTAGTTTTGGGAATCATAAAAGTTACAGCATCAACAGATACTGATAAATGTACAAAGATGCTTATTTCAGCATTGCTTGTAAAAATTAGTGGAACAGGGCTTCCCTGGTGGCACAGTGGTTGAGAGTCCGCCTGCTGATGCGGGGGACGTGGGTTCGTGCCCCGGTCCGGGAGGATCCCACATGCTGCGGAGCAGCTGGCTCCGTGAGCCATGGCTGCTGGGCCTGCGCGTCCGGAGCCTGTGCTCCGCAACGGGAGAGGCCACAACAGTGAGAGGCCCGCGTACCGCAAAAAAAAAAAAAAAAAAAAAAAAATTAGTGGAACAAGAGTAAACGCCCATCAGAAGAGAAATTGTTGAAAAATCTGTGGTATGTCCATAACACTGAAACTTATACAGCCATTGAAAAGAGTGACATATCTATATCAACTGACTGGGGGAGGGCTGCAGGGGAATAGTGTTTAAAGTGATAAAGGCACTATGTCAAGGAATGCATATATGATCTCATGTTTTAAGTCAGTGACAAAAATCCCTATGTTTGTATATGTGTGTGTATGAACATATATAGGAGTTTAGAGGAAGACATGGAAGGCATCCTGGTTGTTAGTTTGAGGGGCAAGGGAGAGTAAATAAGTAAATGACTACATTAAAAAATAGATGTCCAGGATAAAAAGTAAACAGTTTGCATAATAAGGCAGAGCCAGTAAACGTATATCTATCTACATACGCTAACATATGTGTCTAAAGAGATAAATGAAAGGATGATCACCAAATTTTAGGCAAAATAAATAACTGGAATTTCAAGCGACTTTTACGAGCTTCTAAAGTTTCTTCTATACTTTTGCATTTCTTACAATGAATTTGTTTTATTTATATGATTTGAAAAATTAATAAAGTGATAAAAACAACCCATGTCAGGGCTGGTCAATATTGAGTGGCATTAACGAAGAAGCCTTCACGTGGGGCATGATACCTGAACTCAACTTCAAGATTCTACTGGATTGGGAGGAGACTTGAAAAAGGAGGGTATTGCAGGCAGGAAAAACTGTAGCAGTATGGAGGTGGAAATAAAAATGGGGACTACCCTCAGACATCCACCTCATCTGGAACAGAAGATAAAGAACAAGCAAATGGCTGGAGTTCCATAACCACAGTAAAACCAAACAGATAAGAAGTATAAGTGGCCACCGTAATGCATGTACAAAAATGTGATTTCTTGAGTTAACATTAACAAATGAAAACAGCTTGGTTTCTCCAAGTGCTGTAAAGTGACAAATATTTTGAGTTCTTAGGACTCTGTCCATGGTGACACCATGTGTTTCAGTCAGATGTAAACTTCAGTTGGGTAACATTTTCTTTTTAAACCCTCCTTCCTGTCAGTTTCCAATTCGGCTATAAATATTTGCTAGCAGAAAAAAATGTCACTACAAATCTAAGCTCAAGCTACCCAAAAAAATGGTCATTTTGAAACAAGAAGAAGTCATATTCTGCATATTAATTAAACAAGAAGTCTCAAGACCTAGGGATCAGAGCTCATTTAAAAAAATTATTATTTATTAAAAGCTTATGAATGCAAATGAATTCTTTATTTAGTATTCATTCTTATTTAATTCTGTCCCCTTTGAGACAGAAACTACATGTGCTTTGCTGATAAAGTGAAAGGTTGTCTGATGTCACGGGGTCTCCTGTCATCCACAATATGGCTGTTTATGTCATGAATGTATGTATTAATGGTATAGGATTCTTGCACTGTCACCAGCAAAGAGCCCGACTGATAGTCACTTTATTGCTCAGGCCAACCAGGGTCACAGAGCAGCTCAAGGTAGGCATTTTCAACCAGAAAAGCACTCCCCTCACTCTTTCACAAGATACCTCTTGTTCTCTAAGTGGAAGTTAAAATTACAAGAGCCCAACTTTCCTATTCCCTTCACCATATTAGGAAGCATGGCGGACAATATTATTATTCCATTTCCAGGGAATTGAAAGAGATGCAGGGAACTATCAGGTAACCCTTCATACACCTGACAGCGAAACAGGAGAAAAAACTCAAGTCCCTGAAACTTAAAGCCTATGTCTTTTTAGACAGTGATCCTCTGAATATTGGGCTAACAATGAAAAAACAAAGTAAGAAAATTTTCATCATTTCAAGATCTGCTGGATTTTAAGAGCAGCAACAAGGATCAGTGGAAAAAACAGAGACTGGAGAACAAAAATGAGAACAGATGCTAAGACCATACACATGGGGTCCAACCCCAGTTCTGCACTTACTGGCAATGAGACTCTCAGCACTTATTTAACCTCAGTGCGCCTCAGTTTCCTTCTATAGAAATACGGGGTTGCTCTGAGAATTAATGGGATAACATATGAAAAGCGCCCATAAGCACAAATAGGTACAAGTAAAGAAAATTGTTATGGAGGCAGCAACAGTGACAACAATGATGACAAAGGTGGTGATGATGATGATGATGCTGACGATGATGGTAATGGTTCCACTGCTAAGTAACTCGAAGACCTTAAACAGGTCCCAGAATCTTACACACTTGAACAGCAAAGAGCACAGACTACCTGTGCGCAAATCTCATTTCTACGACTTAGCTGCATCTCATATTCCTTATTTGTAGAGTGTGAAGATAAAACAAGTTAGTCCATCTCAAGTGTGCAGAGCAGCACTTTGCCCAGAGGAAATTTTTGCCTCTCTTAAATAAAGCAGTTGGAGAAAAGGATCTACAAGTTCAAGTTCTATTATATCACCTGGTCAGGATTTCCAGTCCAGAAGAAACAGTGTGGTTAAAAAAAAAAGACTACAGTCTCTAGAGTCAGAAAGAATTGAGTTCAGATCCAAGTTCTGAAATGCACTACCTAGGTGAGCTAAGACAAGTTAATGTCTCTGATTGATGGTTTCCTTCTCTATTCATTAGAATCTCAGCAAATATTTGATACTTATTGTACCAGGCACTGTTCTAGGTGACATATATCAAGCATCCATTAACGGGAGCTGTACCCCACCCGGAAGGCAGGTGCTAGAAATGCCAAGTTCTGGAGGCCTCCAGCACCCACTGCCTCAGTGACAAAATATCCCAACACCAAAGTTTCAAACCATCCCATTAGGTTTTGTAGCATAACTATGTCCACAGTTGCCCACCAAAGTCTCAAGTAACTCCATTCACGATTCTGGTGCAGAAGACTTCAGACATGCAGATGAGCAGACAAAAGGGTCCCAGGATGCAATGGTCCCAGGAAATGTGGACCCTGCCAGTGCTGAAGTCCCCAGACATAGCACCAGCAACGACCACCCCTTTTCAGGAAGCAGCCCTACCAACCGGGCTTCTTCTGTCCCATTGAGTCATGCACTGAAGGGAAAGCAGAAGTTTCACTGTCCCTTTCTGGGATCAACTCTCACATCTAAGAAAAGGGAATGAGCCTTGGGCCCCAGTCCCGGGTCCTTCCTGGCTCTAGGGGCTCAGCCAAGTCATGTTAACTTCTCCCGTGTGTCTCCCTTTCTCATCCGTAAAAGGATAATGACACCTGTGAAGACGTGGGCTAAGGGCTCCATAGACTCTTTTTTTTTTTTTTTTTTTTTTTTTTTTTGCGGTACGCGGGCCTCTCACTGTTGTGGCCTCTCCCGTTGCGGAGCATAGGCTCCGGACGCGCAAGCTCAGTGGCCATGGCTCACGGGCCCAGCCGCCCCGCGGCATGTGGGATCTTCCCGGACCGGGGCACGAACCCGTGTCCCCTGCATCGGCAGGCGGACTCTCAACCACTGCGCCACCAGGGAAGCCCTCCATAGACTCTTAAGCTCTGAGCAAGTACTGGGCATATATAAAGCTAAGATGCTTTTCCTTTTGGTGCCCACAGATCCACTCATGGAATAATAGAGTGTAAAGAGCAGAGGCAATAAAATGAAGGAGGCCTGGGTTTGAATCTGGACCCCACTACTCCTTCCCTCTCCAATCTGGCCAATTTATATAATCTCTTGGAGCCTAGCTTTCTCTATCTGTAAAATAAGGACTACAATACCAATCACATAAGGCTATTATGAAGATTAGTAAAGCAATTTATTTAATGTAATTAAAAATTAAACCAAACTAATATGTGTTCGTTTATTCCATATTTGTTGGGCACTTACTACACGTACAACTCTGCATTAGGCATTATTGGCATATATATAGATATACTGTATACTGCATAATCCCTGCATATGATCTAGCTAGGAAAATATGATATAAGACAAAGGTCAAGAAGACATGCAAGTATTTAATAACATGTGCATTAAAAATAGAGGATATTTAGGTGTGGGGGGGGAGGCTGACACTTTTTACACACTTCTGTACCATTTGAATTAAAAAAGTTTTTTTGTAATCAAAATAAAGAAAAAATATAAAAATAGTGAAAGCAAGATAAAATAAGAAATAAGTGAAAAGATGTTACAAATGTTAATCATCCTTTAGAAGCTCTTAAAGTGAATGTATTCATTGACCATCACTCACATAGCTTTGTGCCCATCACTGTGTTATATATACCTTGAGACTGAAGAGGTGGATAAGTTATCTTCACTTAGAAAGAACTTACAATCTACTGGGAGAGACAAACACATGAATAGTATTGATACTTCCAAAGAAGTGTGTTAAGAGTGCTAAGGGAACACAGCTTCCTGAGGGAAAGGGATCTCTGAGTGCACGTGACTTTTGAGATAGATCCTGAAAGATGAGTGGACTTTACCAGGTACAAGAGTAGGAGGTATTTTCCAGACAAGGAAAGAAGGTTGCACCTGCAAAGGTACGAAAGCCGTGTGTAGTATGCACGTGAAATGTGAGTGTAGTGTGTGTATGTGTGTGTGTGTGTGTGTGCGCGTGAGAGAGAGAGAGAGTATGTGGCGATGCTGTGTATATGAGGGTATGAGTTCGTTTATGAGTGTGCATGTGTGTGGTGGTGCATGTTTGTGTGTATGTGCGTGTGAAGCCCATTAAGAGAAAGCAAGAAGTCCAGGCTATGAAAGGCCTTGAAGGCTATGGTCAGTGATTTGAATAACATGCTTTAGGCAACAAGGAAACTTTGATGTGTTTTGATCTGGGGAGTACCATGATCAAAGCTACCCTAACCATAATCCTAACCCTAACCCTTTAGAAAGACGATGTCACACCTGTAGAGAGGGACCATACTGGAGGCCAGGAGATGAGTTGGGAGGCTCTGAGGATGGTGTGGACTGGAGTCAAGGAGGCTGGAGCAGAGAAGACAAGTTGGAATAATTGCCCCATCACTCTCAGTTCTGGGAGGCAGGTAAGAATGTTTACTACACTCTCCTTCATTTTTCTTCTTTCCCCCAATGTTAAATAAATTAAGAATGCACGATTTTTAAAAAGTTGTCAATTCTGTGGAAGACAGATCTAAAACAAAGGAATACCTCCCCTCCAAAGTTGTTCTGACACCCAGCCTGTCCGAATGGAGTGTCCCAGCTTGACCCAAATAGGAGTAGGCTCTCGAGGCACAAGCAAACAGACCCCCTTCCGAGCTCTGACCCCATACTGACAACTGGAGTTCCGGCCAAGGAAGAAACAAGAAACAGAGCTAATGGCTTTCTGTGGCACAATGTTTATTTCATAAGCAATTATCTGATGATGTCAACGCTGAAGTCCAGGCTGTCTAACTGCAACGAGTCTTTCGCAGTTTGGGGTTTTCCTTCACATTTTAGAAAAGCCATATGATAAAACAAAACTTTGCTTTCAGGGGGCCCTTCTTTCCCCCTCTCCGTACTAGAATTCCTCCTCTGTTTTCCCTCTCTGCCTGTGTGTCTCCTCTTCCTCTGCCTCCCCTCCCCCTTTTCCACTGTCTGGCTGTATGTGAAGTCTGGGGCTGTCTCTGTCTCTCTAGCTCTCTTACTACTGTCCCCCTGCCTCTTCCTCTTTCCCTCTTTTCTCTCTCCCTTCCTTCTCCGCCCATATCCCTTCTCACTATATAAAAAAAGCTTCAATTTTAGAACAGGAGCAAGGCCTTTTCTAGCACAAGAGTCAGAGCAACAAATATGGTCACAGTAAGGTGACTAGCTGAGTCCAGCTTCAAAAAAAAAAAAAAATCTTGAAAAAGAGAGAGGACTGAATGGTGGCCCTTGATTCCGAGGAAGGCAGGTGGAGCCTATAGGTCCTACTTGTCCCTGGACACCAGTTTTCACTAGGCAGTTTTCCAGGTGGACAATTCCTATTTGTTAATAAGCCCCAGCCAGTCCCCATCCCTTTCTAATGGGAGTGAGGTGACACGACCGCTGCCACACTGCACTGCTTAGTTACTCCTCTGGATCAGCTCAGAAAGGAAGAAAAGCCATAAAAGTCAGAACCAGCTAAGGTCAGTACTGCGGGGGATCTCAGAGACCACCTGTTCCAACCTGATCAGGTCACTGGTGGAGAGACTGGGTCCCCAGCTTGCTAAATACCAGGGGGACCCATTATTAGAAAACCCAGACCTAGGACCTGTTGCAAAAATCCCCCTACCCTGGGAACACCTCTAGGTTTTTGCCTTCTGAACAAGAATCCACGATACAGGATCCAGATGTATCAACAGATAGAAGAGGATTAAAATAGAAACAGAAAGGGGTTAAAATACACACGGGTGCACATCAGAAATCCACTGCATGCTCCCCTCAAGAAGGATTTGAGCATCAAAGTCTGCTGAAGATGGGGCTGCAGAGGTGGAGGGCTCTAAGCTCTGAGGACCTTTTTAATATGGCTGTATTGTAATACTGCAGCGCCAAACCCCGCCAGTCATTCCAAAAAAGCAAAAGGAAGCCCCGCTCGGCAGCAAGAACTTCCCAGCCCTGGAAACAGACTGCCTCCGTTTGGCACCCGTTTAATAACCGCTATACTGAACACAGGCAGGGGAAATGTGTATCCTTGGAAGGCACAGCACAGGAACCTCCCTTTGCTACAACGCGATTCCTCAGACATGAACCCGAACTCAGCCTCTCAGAGCAACGGCAAAGCCACGGAGAGGCGATTTACAGACTAGAGCCCATCAGAGATAAGGGGGATGGGGAAGGCACGCAGGGGACACACCTTTTCTGAGCTGTTTGAAACATGCTGCCTGCAAAGTCCTCCCAGAGTCTGCTGCCAAGGGTTACTTTCCTCGGCAAAAACTGATTCTCTCTCCCCACACCCCCTCTGTCTCTCTGTCTCTCTGTCTCTCTGTCTCTCTCTCTCTCTCTCTCTCTCTCACACACACACACACACACACACACCCCGCAACCGCCGCGCCCACCACACATTTGAATCTTTTTCATCTTAAATTCCCAGAAATTCCCTGATCAGCCCTATCTTTTCGGAACAGCCCATCCACCTGGGCTGGATTCCCACCTCATCACCAGGGAAAGCCTGGAGAGCCGGGCATAATTATTTTCCTACAAGGTTATGCCTAATTGGCCACTAACCTAATTGATTAATCATCTCATTTTTCAAGGCAGCATCAAAGAGCCAAGCTGAGTGGGGAGAGAGAAAACATGCGTCCGGATGGTATATGGGGTAAAATTACAGTGAGGGGGAAAGACACGACCACCACCCCTGCCAGCCCCAGCCAGCTTGCCTGGTTTCTGGACACAGAGGTGGCCAGAAAAGAACAGAAAACCCAAAACGTGCTGGGAAACTCGCAAAACCTCGGAAGGACCGAGCTGGGAGCCTCGACGCCACCCAGCCAGCCTGAGTGCAGCCGCCTCCGACGAGTATGAAGTTGTTTCCCCCGGGCCGGGAAGGGTTAAATGGCTGAGTGCCAACCCAGCCACGGCCGGCTTCGGGGGAGCCAAAGCCGCTAGTCTCAATGTCGGGGAGTCCGCGTGGAGGCCCCCCGGGGGTCGCCCTCTGGCTGCGGCAACTTGCGCCGCGCGGGGCCCTCGCCCAGCCTTTGCGCGCCGCCCAAAACTTTGCGCACACTGCAGCCAACGCCGCCCGCCTCGCAGCCAGTCCCGCGCCACGAAGTGCCCTGGGCCGCCCCTCAGCAGCCGCCGCTGCCGGGCTTCGGCTCCGGACTTTTCCCCGCTGCTTCCGATTCCCACCCAGGGGCTCCCTCGCGGCTGCGGGAGCTCGGCGCGCGCCCGCCCTGCGCTGGGCTGGCTGGCGGTGCGGGCGCTGCGTTTCAGATCACCACCTCGCCGGACCCGGCGGCGTGCTACCCCGCCCCGCCCCGCCCACCCCGAGCCTCCCACGCCGGAGCGGGCGAGCGCAACACCTCTCACCTTCCCCGCCCGCCGCCGAGGACCACACTCTCCGCTTAGCCCTCTTGACTCACCCTCCGGATGCAGCAGGAGAGGGCGAGGGGTCTCCGCTTTTGTTCCCTGGGGCTGGCAGGTCCGTTTGGGGCCAGGGCGCGCAGGAAATGCCGCGAAGGTGTGTATCCCGGACGGGGATGCTCACTCCCAGCAGCTCTGCCGGCAGCAGTAGTGGCGGTGGCAGCGGCGGCAGCGGCAGCAGTAGCAGCAGCAGTGGAGATTGTGCCGGCTCTCTGCAGGCCACATCTTTCATACCTTATACATCACTACCGCATTCCCCCGAATAGGGGAGCCCCACAGCATTTCGCCACCTAGCGCAGAATGCAGGCGCCGGCAGCAGTGGCGAAGCCAGATCCGACAGGACAGGAGCACCGCTGGAGGGGTGAAGGACCTCAGTATCCACTGATAGGTTCCCTCCCAGCTCCGATCACAGCGAGGCCTAAAACTTGCAGCCATTCCGCAGTGCTCACCTTCTGGGACTGTCCGCTTTCCAGAGAAGTCTGGACTTCAGGCCAAGTAATAAGGATTTATCAGAGGAAGCCCTCCCTGAGCTGCCGCCGAAGTCTTGGTCCGCACATGCTTTTACACTGCCTCATCCTCACTGGAGTCTTCACACACGAGGCTTTGCAGCAGCAGACACACACTCTCTTGCACATGCAGAATCCCCAGAGACGCATTTCTGTGCTCCCCACCCCATCCAGTGTGTGGGCACAGGAACAGGCAGACAAGAGTTGCAGTTGCAGTTGTGTGACCCTCAGAAAATTGGCAGATGAATGATGAGGCTCCATTTCTTCATCTGCAAAATGGGAACCAGATTATCTGTCTCGTAGCATTATTGTGAGAACGAAGTGAGATAAACACAGACCTTGACAAAGGTTAAGTGACAGCAAATGAGAGGACTTTTCCCTACTCAGTGCAGGTCTGCCCTTCCTGGGATAATAATACACGATAACCATTCATTCACTAAAAATTTACTGTATGCTAACTGTACCCATCTCCATTTTATGGAGTAGGGTAAGACTTTCAAAAAGATAAAGTAATCCTTACTCTCTGGAATTTGCTGTCTAGTATGAGGATACAGAAAATAAACAAGTAAATTAGCAAGAAACTGGCAGATAATAATAACTGCTTATGACAACAATTTAAACAGATGGTGACGTGTGATAGGAAACAACTGGGGTAGGACATCAGGCTGGGGGCTGGAAAAGGATTCTCTGAGAAGATGACAACTGACCTGAGACCAAGAAGCATTAAAGGCAGCGGGAACAGCAAGTGCAAAGGCCCTGAGGCAGGAATGAGTTAAATGTGTTTGGGGAGCAGAAGGAAACCGACTGTGGCTGAAATGTAGCAAGGAGGGTGATTAGTGGTATGAGACAGGGAGGTCAGAGAGAGAGGCTGGTCTTATGGGAGGATGTCAGTAGGCAATTTGTTTGGAGTTAGCAGAGCTGTGGTTGTTAGGGGATAGGAAACAGTGTGATCTGCATTTGTAAAAGCTGCCGCGCAGAGAATGGACTGGAGGGGCCTTAGAAGCAGGGGGAACAATCAGAGTCTCCTGTAGTGCTGAATAAAAGTCCCTTTCTATTCCCTGGCCTGCACAACCTCAGTGACACCCCCCCCCCGACCACCCCCCCACCCGCTTCCACTAGGTCTGCAAGGGAGAGAGGCCACTTGCCAGGAACTGCAGGAGCCTGGGTGTGGATTTCTCCCACCACTCTCTGAGGATCCTTTTCCTCAACTGGCAAATGTAAATAATAATATATATTCTCATAAAATTATTGCAAGGATTAAATGAGACGGTGAAGGCACCTAAGCTACTAAATAACCGTTCATTTCATCTTTACCCGCCACTTCAAGTCCCCAGGCTCCTCCAGAGTGTTCCTACTGTACCTCTGTCCCCATCTAGGAAAAGGAAGGGTTGATCCCCCCTCTCCAGGAACTTTCCTGTCCGGGGCCTGCCAAGGGAACCTGTTAGGTCCAAGAAGATTTCATCCCAGCACCTAGGGAAAGGCTTGCATTGGTAACGCTGGCCTCTGTACCCATCTATCATCTTCTCAAGCAAGAAACAGATTTTCATTTTGTTTAGGTCCTTTTTGTTTATTTTTTCCTGTCTGCCATCCCCATCTAGTTTGAAGCATTCAGGACATCATCATATGAGCACTCGAGGTATAAAAATAGAAGGGGAAAAAAGGGCTGCGGGGCGGGGGAGAGCCAGAGATGGCAGGAAAGGAAAACAGGCAGTCCTTTCTCTTAGCAACAGGAGGAAAGGTTCTCAGCTGAGACACATGATCATTCCCTTACATCTGTGCGGTATAACAGATTCCAGAGGCCTTCAGAATCCTTCCCCTCACTGATACCACAAAACCCAATAAGGTGAAACAGGTATGTAGGACCATTGTCCCCCTCTGACAGGTGAGGCAGCTTCACCCCCTGCTAAGTGAAGTAGCAGAGCTGGCACTTGGGCTCAGGTGCACTTGACCTTCTGCCTCTCCATGCCTGATGCTTCAAGTGGCCCCAGTCTAATGGTATTGCCTAACTTCTGAGACCCTGAAACATGTATCCAACTGAAACCCAAACCTGTGGGTCTCAAAGACAGTCAACTCATTCCCTTGTACCCAGCTCAATGCCCTGCACTCATCCCCATTTTTCTCCAAGCCACTTTTATTTAGAAACTAGGATATTGAAATCCAATCAGGGATCTTACATGTTAAGTGGCCCTAGAAGCTGACTTAATATCTCACTATTGCTGGGTTGAAATCAAGGACAGAGCAAGCACCACCGGGTGCATCTTTGGGTTGCTGCATGGTTATCAGAGAGAACGTGAGACCTGACTTTGAGTCCCTGCTCTGTCATTTATAGTGTGTTTTTGAGCAAGCTATCAACCTTCTTTAAGTTTTGATTACCTCATCTGTAAAATAGGGTCTGCATGTGTGTGAGGACTGAAGGAGATGCTCTAAGGGTGAAACTTACATAGTATCCTTTTCTCCTCCTCCCCTTCCATCCCCACCACCATTGGTGTGCCGGTTAACAACTGACTCTCGGCAGGGAGGGAAAAATTGTGGCATTTGCCAATTTCCTTGGTGTAAATATCCTCACCATGGCTGATTTCAAGGTACCAACATGATGTTACTGAGTGTGGCGTTGGGAGGAGGTACATACATAGCTCTCGTGAGCCTATCCAGCTGGACCTGGAACACCACTGCCCTCCACTCTGAAAAAGCAACCCCGAACAGGTGAGCAGCACCTTAGGGCTCCCAATACCCTTTATTCCATATCATCTCCTGTGATAGTCACAAGAATTCTTGAAGGAAAATGCCATCCCTATATCTGACAGAAGGGGAAACCGAGACTGGGAGGGATTGAGTGATTTGCTCCGAGTCAGACAGCTAGTAAGTAAAAGAGCCAGCACTCAAGCCTGGGCCTTGTGGCTCCAAGTCCAGGGACACTTCCACCCCCGTCTCATCCACTCCCTATGAGATCACTGCATGAGGCTTGCCCGTGTCTTTCTCTTTCGGTGCTAAGATCCCAGGGCCTGAGCCCCTGTTTTGCAATCTGACAGGCAGGAATAGTAATCCCAGCCTTGCCTTTTTCACAGATGCTCTGAGAAGCTAATGAGATAATGCAGATGAAAGTACTTTGCAAAGCACAAGGCACCCTATGAAGATAAAAGCATGAATATTACAGTTAGTGGCTGAGGGAAAAATGGGGAGCAACAAATCCCAGGCCCTGGGGGGACTTATCAACCACAGGGGAGGCAGGACCACCCTGAACACCCTCACATCAGATCTACTCTCAAAGGGAAACATAAGACGAGATATATACATTCAGTGCCCTGCTAAACACTTACTGGTAGAAAGACAATTGGAGTATGAAGCCGGAACAATGTAGTTGTAATTACAGGCAAAGACAGAATTGTTTCAGAAGCCTTGCTGTTTTTCCCTCTTGCTGTCTATAGAAATGTGGTCGTTCCTTACTCTCATGCTTCCCTCTGCCCCACTCACCCCTGTCTGAGAGGTCAGGATCACCAGCTTAAGGCAAAGGGAATTTATTGGCTGGTGTCACTTGGCAGTCCAGGGTGAAGCCAGCCCAGAGTTTCCATTGATTCCAATGATGTCAGCATGTCTGTGGTCTCTCTCCCTCTCTGTCTCTCTCTGTCTCTCCCTCTCTCCCTCCTTCCCTCCCCACCTCACCACCTCTCCCTCCCTCTTTGGCTTTCCTCTCTTTCTTGCCCTTCCAGCATCCTCTCCCCTGCAGAAAGCTTCTCTCCTGTATGGAGAGCTCAGGATGGGGACATGGCCACTGAGAGCTCTACACTTGTATCATCTCAAGAAAGAGAGATTCTCTCTCCCACTATGAAACATATGAATCTTACCATATTACAAAAAAATAAATAAAAGTTCTCCCTGTCCCAGATTGGCTCACATGCTTAGCTAACCTCTACTCTGGCCAAGGGTGAAGAGATACCATGACTGGCCAAGCCTGACACAGACCCAATCCTGTAGCCAAATGCCGTGGAGTGTGGGAGAGGAAGTCCCCCTACATCAAGAAGATCCTGTTACCAGATAAGAGAAGGAGTACCAGGGAGACAAAATTGACAGGCATCCACTGTGGCGACAAAGCCAAATTCAGACACTGGCTTCCCCAAAGCCTTAGCCCTTTCTGTGATCCCACACGGATTCCAAGCTTGGAACACGGAAGCATTAGAAACCTGAGATGGCTAGTGGGTTGCATCTAGAATGATAAAGCTCTGTAAGTCAATGTCTGATGTATTCCTCAGTATATAGCACATTTTAGGCACTCGGTTAATGTTTACTGAGTGAATGACAACACCAGCCAATTGACAGGAGATGGAAGGATTCCAAGTCCCTATCAGAGATCAATAGAAAAGAAAGGTGGGATTGTTTACTGATGGAAGCCATGAGTGGACTGGATGGTGCCTGTATTTGCTACATATTTGCTGACCCTGCCTTGTAACCAAGACCCAGTGTGGCAGGATTATCAGTTTCCATAATCTGGAGAAGCCCTTGGTAGGGCGGCTGCTTAATATCGAGTGCCAAATAGTCCTTAGAATACTCCACTTCCAATCCTGCTGGAGAACAGCATCTAGCTCATATTGGCCTAGTGGTATTGACCCACCTGTGATAAGCTGCCATTGTGAACTTAATGCAAAGTCTGCCTTGGGCCATGCACATTCTCTCAGACTTGTCTTCTTCACGACCCACGGCAAGCACTGGCAGGCGAATGAATACTCCACAAAAGGAAGGGCTGGAGGGAGAGGGGAGGGGAAGATTGCCAACAGTATGGAGGGTCCTTAAAAAACTAAAAATTGAACTACCGTATAACCCAGCAATCCCACTACTGGGCATATACCCTGAGAAAACCATAATTCAAAAAGAGTCATGTACCACAATGTTCATTGCAGCTCTATTTATAATAGCCAGGACCTGGAAGCAACCTAAGTGTCCATCGACAGATGAATGGATAAAGAAGATGTGGCACATATATACAATGGAATATTACTCAGCCATAAAAAGAAACGAAACTGAGTTATTTGTAGTGAGGTGGATGGACTTAGAGTCTGTCATACAGAGTGAAGTAAGTCAGAAAGAGAAAAACAAATACCGTATGCTAACACATATATATGGAATCTAAAAAAAAAGTCGTTCTGATGAACCTAGGGGCAGGACAGGAATAAAGACGCAGACGCAGAGAATGGACTTTAGGACACGGGGAGGGGGGAAGGGTAAGCTGGGACGAAGTGAGAGAGTAGCATTGACATATATACACTACCAAATTAAAGTAGATAGCTAGTGGGAAGCAGCTGCATAGCACAGGGAGATCAGCTCGGTGCTTTGTGTCCACCTAGAGGGGTGGGATAGGGAGGGTGCGAGGGAGACGCAAGAGGGAGGACATATGGGGATATATGTATATGTATAGCTGATTCACTTTGTTGTAAAGCAGAAACTAACACACCATTGTAAAGCAATTATACTCCAATAAAGATGTTAAAAAAAAAACGACAAGGGTGGCTCTCGTTCAGATTTGGCTGGTAACTAGCTCAGTGATCTTAGAAAGTATCTGGGCCTCTGGGTTTGTTTTTTTTTTTAAATTTATTTTATTGAAGTACAGTTGATTTGATTTACAATGTTGTGTTAATTTCTACTGAACAGCAAACTGATTCAGTTATACATATATATATGTTCTTTTTCATATTCTTTTCCAATTATGGTTTATCCCAGGATATTGAATACAGTTCCCTGTGCTATACAGTAGGAGCTTGTTGTTTATCCATCCTATATATAATAGTTTGCATCTACTAATCTCTGGGCCTCTGTTTTGCACTCAACTAATGTTCATCAAATGCCTATCCCACTTGCAATTAGTTCTCACCATAAGCCTGGTAGGCAGGAATTATTATGTCTATTCTGCAAAGAGGGAAACTGAGCCCCAAAGAGATTGAACTAACGTGTCTAAGCTGCCGTGCTCCAAGGTAACGTGGCCAGGATTTGATTCTGGGACATCCTGGCCCTACTGACTGTGCTGTTTCCCCTGCCTCACGGCTGGTCCCCCAGGGCCTCCAGTCACAGAGCTCAGCTCTGGGGTCCATGCAATGAGGGTGTGCCTTCCAGCTCCACCTTTCTCTGAGGGAAAAAGGGGACTGAGAGCCATGTGCTACCTTTTTGAGAAGGGGTATTTTTCTCCCTCTTCAGTGGCGGTTTAAGAGAACATTCCTCACTATCACTGGCATTATTGCCAAAGAATCTATGGGTGCACGGTTGCCAGGGTGATCAGAGTGACTGCAGTGAGGATGGACTTGGCAGGAAAGGCTCCATGGAGCTCCAAAACAGCGTGGGCCTCCCTTACAGCTGCAAGCTGCCCCTTTCCAGTCGTCCCCTCTCTCTCCAAGCGTCCAGCAAGTAGACAGTGCAGTGCCCTTGAAGGCTGCTGGCAGATTTAAGGAAAGAGGGAGCAAGATGGGGAGGAGAAAAGGTGGGAGCTTTAGAGACTTAATAGATGTTGACTGGTGGAGATTAAGTCAGAAATGTGCTCCGAAAGGAAACTACAAACAAGACGAAAAGGCAACCCTTATAATGGGAGAAAATATTTGCAAACAAATCAATGGACAAAGGATTAATCTCCAAAATATATAAACAACTCATGCAGCTCAATATTAAAAAAACAAACAACCCAATCCAAAAATGGGCAGAAGACGTAAACAGACATTTCTCCAAAGAAAACGTACAGATGCCAAAGAGGCACATGAAAAGCTGCTCAACATCACTAATTATTAGAGAAATGCAAATCAAAACTACAATGAGGTATCACCTCACACCAGTTAGAATGGGCATCATCAGAAAATCTACAAACAACAAATGCTGGAGAGTGTGTGGAGAAAAGGGAACCCTCTTGCACTGTTGGTGGGAATGTAAACTGATACAGCCACTATGGAGAACAGTATGGAGGTTCCTTAAAGAACTAAAAATAGAACTACCATATGATCCAGCAATCCCACTACTAGGCATATACCCAGAGAAAACCATAATGCAAAAAGACACATGCACCCCAGTGTTCACTGCAGCACTCTTTACAATAGCCAGGTCATGGAAGCAACCTAAATGCCCATCAACAGATGAATGGATAAAGGAGTTGTGGTACATATATACAATGGAATATTACTCAGCCATAAAAAGAAACGAAATTGGGTCATTTGTAGAGATGTGGATGGACCTAGCAACTGTCATACAGAGTGAAGTAAGTCAGAAAGAGAAAAACAAATATCGTATATTAACGCATATATGTGGAACCTAGAAAAATGGTACAGATGAAACGGTTTGCAGGGCAAAAATAGAGACACAGGTGTAGAGAACAAAGGTAGGGACAGCAAGGGGGGAAAGTGCCAGGGGAGGTGGTGGTGGTGGGATGAAGTGGGAGACTAGGATTGACATATATACACTAATATGTATAAAATAGATAACTAATAATAACCTGCTGTATACAAAATAAATAAAATAAAATTCAAAAAAAACCGAAATGTGCTCCGATGGTAATCAGAGGCGTGCATCACAATACCGCAGTTTATGACACACCTGCTGTGTGCACTAGTTCCTTGAACCCTCCCCCTTCTCTCCACAGTGTTAGTTTAGCATCATGTTTACATTGTCTGTTTGCCTAACTGTGGTCCCCTACCAGCCTGCGAGTTCCTTGAGGCCATGGGCTTTGTGTTGTTCATCCTGGCATTCCCTGAGTCCAGTGACTGAGCTGGCACGAATATGGGCCTGGGAAACATCTGATGAATGAATAAACATGCTGTGTAAGTGCATGAACAAGCACCCATCCAGCCTTTCTGACCCTGAGTCCACCAAAGTGATCTTCTCCAACTTCTGAACTCCTATAAAAATTACTGCCTGGCAATTAATTTGACACTCATATGTGGACTTGCGCCACCTCTTGAGTTGTATTGACCTATAATTTGAACACTTCTTGTTATTAAACATTTCACATGGGGATTTATGTCTTGTTTTCACAACTGGACTGAGAGCTCATTCATTCATGCAATAGGCACTCATTGAATTATGCACTGATTGTCACATGGGTTGCCTCATTTAATCCTCCCTTCTTCTCCGTGAAGGTCTTCGTTCAGACCCGACTGTGTGTCATAGGCCCTGTGCTCGGCGTACGATATCATTGGTCCTCGAAGAACTCAAACTCAAGTGCCTTGAAGGGCTGCATTAGTAAGCTCGAGGGAAGCAGTTGATTGCTCGGAGGGAGGGAGTGTGTTTGCACAGGGTGTCTGTACGTGGCTGGGCAGCTTATACACCTGCAAAGGGCCCCAGTGAGAGGGTGAGGATGGGCTGAAATGCAGCCTTCCCTGTGCTCCCCAAACCATGCACCAGGGGCAGAGCAAAGTCTAGCTGCAGGTAGGAACAACTTTTCTTTCACTGGAAGGCCCTTCGGCCTACCAAGAGCTACTTTTTTTCCAAGTGCACAAGGACACTGCAGGTGCTAAGGGAGAGCTCATTACTTATGCTGTGTACTAGGGATAGGCAGAAAATCAACTTTAGGGGGCACACCTGCCCATCCCCCAGAGGCATTAAAATCCAAGTAAATGGATTTTTATACAAACGGAATACTTCTGTAAAACAGATTCCACTTGGGGGCTTCCCTGGTGGCGCAGTGGTTGAGAGTCCGCCTGCCGATGCAGGGGACACAGGTTCGTGCCCCGGTCCGGGAAAATCCCACATGCTGCAGAGTGGCTGGGCCCGTGAGCCATGGCCGCTGAGCCTGCGCGTCCGGAGCCTGTGCTTCGCAACGGGAGAGGCCACAACAGTGAGAGGCCCGCGTAGAGCAAAAAAAAAAAAAAAAAACAGATTCCACTTGGAGCCACCGCTAGTTTCTAATTGATTCCTTAAACAATCCTACAAAATAGACATTAGCCATCCAATCGAATAGTTGGGACAACTTAAATCTCAGAGAGCTGAAGTGACATCTTTGAGGTTACAGTTTAGGATGTGAGGTTTAAACAGGTAAAGTAAGTGTGAGAGCTAGAACTGGAACTCGGCTTCTCTAACGTAATAGGTCCTGGGCGCCCCCCTCTTGACCACTTGGCTTCTGCAAGACTCCAAGCATCCAATGGGGCACTTAGTCCAATGAGGCCCGGGAAGATCTGCTGATTTGGATTTTAAGTGTGTGCTGCTGTCATAAGGAGGCTCCACCCCTTTACACCCCCCCAACCCGTATAACCCCGACCTCCATACTCCTGTCCCCCACCCCACTGCCCACCCCCAACCCTATCCCCCCAACCTTGGACCCCCCCCCACACACACAGGGATACACAAAGATAACGCGGGGCTTCCCCAGCACGGGTCCCTGGGCGCTCCCCTGTCCTGGCATTGCCATGCGGGTCTCTCTCTTCACACCCCAGAAGGAGTCTGAGAACCCCGTGCGGGAGCAGCTGTCTGTCAGCCTTACAGGCAGTGATGAGTTGCTGCCGACAGCAGACATGCCGGGGGCACAGAGGACCCGTTCTGTTTACTTTGCCTCCCTACTGCTCAGTTGTTCAGCCCAATCTGTTTCAGGAGTTCAGTCAGTGAAAAGAGTGAAAAAGAAAATCCTTTAAACCAACTGACCGAGATATTTTACAGGTCTAGCTGGGGGCTTCCCGGCAAAATGAACAGTCTGTGGTTTCCAAGGCTCCTGACTAAATGAGGGCTAGGCTGCCCGCTCTGCTACTCAATCACTGTGTGGCTTTGGACCAGGCACTTGTCTTCTCTGGGCTCAGGTTCTTCTTTGTAAACACAGGGCATTGGACTGGACGGGGTCTGAGGCTCCTGGCAGTTCCGTGGGTGATGGTTTAATGACTCTTGGCAACACTGGACACGGGGAAAACACTAGGTATTGAAGGGGGACTGGCCGCTCGGTAGAGAGGAAGATTTGGTAGGTAGATGAGGAGCCCAGCCCTCAAACACTGTCAGCACTGATGACATTACTTGACTATCCCGTTTGGTACCCTTACAGGGCCAGGGATTAATGCAGGGTGGTAGGTGTTGGAGGGTTCTATGAGAAGGATTATGCCCTTGGGGATCTGACGCTCTCGAGAAGCAGCAGTGTCCTGTGTTAACAGGATAAGGCCTTTGAAATCAAAGTGCCCTAGGTTCAATTCCTGGTTCTGGGGAATTCCCTGGCAGTCCAGTGGTTAGCACTCTGCGCTTCCACTGCAGGGGGCCCAGGTTCAATCCCTGGTCAGGGAACTAAGATCCTGAAAGCTGCAGAGCATGGCCAAATAAAAAAATAATAATAAATAAAAAATTAAAAATGAGAGAATAAAAAAAAAAAATCCTGGTTCTGCCCCTAACACTCAATAGATAATTACTGAATGAACGAGCTCACTGTGTGTCCTTGGACAAATTGCTTAACTTCTCTGAGCTGTGATTTCCCTCTATTGTTTTTGTTTTGTTTTGGTTTGGTTTGGTTTTTGCGGTACACGGGCCTCTCACTGTTGTGGCCTCTCCCGTTGCGGAACACAGGCTCTGAACGCGCAGGCCCAGCGGCCATGGCTCATGGGCCCAGCCGCTCCGCAGCATGTGGGATCTTCCCGGACCGGGGCACGACCCGCATCCCCTGAATTGGCAGGTGAACTCTCAACCACTGCACCACCAGGGAAACCCCCTCCCTCTATTGTTAAATGGGAAGATAATAATGCTGACCTTACAGGGTTGTGAAATTAAATGAGGTGATATAATTAGCTCCCAGCAGGCAATCAGAAGTACTAGTTTTCTTCTCCTTTCCTCTTTCCTTGAAGAGGCACAACATAAAACTGCAAAAAGCTTAAACAAACTAGAACAGAGACAAAGGATCCAGAGACAGAGCAGTGTGTGTGCATATACCCACTTGTGATTTGATGGGTTGGGAGAGAGCGCAGGATTTCATGGGAAGCTCCTTAATCAGAATTCTCCAAGAGATGCTTGGAAGTTTGGAACATTCTGCCTGTCTTTCTTTTGCCTTCCTCCCCGTGCTCAGGTTTGGCAATATCCTACGCATCGTTCAGGGCTCAGTTCAGAAGCCACCTCCTCTTTAAAGACTCCTGTGAAGCCTGAGCTATCTGTAACCTCTTCCTCTCTGGACTCTCCCAGCCCCTCCTGTGTGCACCCATCCCTTTGGACTATGTGTCACAGCTATGTGCCTCTTATATCCCCACTAGACAATGTGCCCCTGCAGGTTAGAAACCAGGTGGGTCTCACTTATTCCCATTACATCTCAAAAAGATGTAGGCCTGGCACAGGTGCCCAGCCAATGTGTGTGTGGAATAATGGACCACTCCCTAGAGGAAATCAGAGAAAGGATGGCAGAAGGTCCATGACTTTGAAGGACTTTTTCCAAACCTAATTTAAGATTCCTAATTTTCTTCCAAACCACAAAAAGTTTGTAAGATACAGCTTTTGTCCTTAAAGAATGCTCTTGTTAGAAGCAAGGCCAGCCTAACTGAAACAATAAAGTAACAATCATTATAGATAACACTTTATAGCTGTCACGAAGGTCCAGGAAATGCTCTAAGCACATACAGATGAACCACTTTAACCTTTACAATAACCCTATGAGGTAGGGACTATTATGAAACGCATTTTGCAGACGAGGAAATCAAAGCCCAGAGACTTCAGTAATATGCCCTCAGCTTGGAAGTAGGGGAGCTGGTATGTGAACCCAGGGAGTCTTACTCTAGAATCTACATGGCACTCCCTGAATACAGCAGAAAAATTGCCTGTGATCCAGAAAAATCGTAGGTTATAACCTCTGGAACCTGGGGCAGGTCACTAATCATCACTGGGCTCTAATCCCCATCAGAAGGTAGTATCAGAGCCACTCTTCTCACCTTCATGGGCCCTTTACCAAAGTAAAGCAACAGCTGAAGTTACCAGCTTGGGGGAAATACTAGGGAGGAGACTAGAACTACAAGTGGTCTGCCTAGAGGGCGCTGGGCCCCTTTCCTGCTTCTTTCTGGTGATCCTATCGGCCTCCCATGCGCAGAGAGACAGTAGCTGGATGCTCCCGCTGCTATCACCTCTTCTGCCAGCCACTGGATTGATAAGGATGCACCATCACTATCCAACCTGTCCACATCATCACTCTCCTCAACACTGTCCTTACCGCCTAATCATAAACCTCATGTAATGGGCCGTTGGTGAGCTGTAGCCACTGTCTACCTCCCCAACCCCATTTCTGGCCACTCTCCAGCCAGCGCCCTCAGTCCAGCCAAACCAAACCCCAGCAGGTCCTCGAAAGAGCCTTCTGTCTCAGGCTTGTACCTTTGTGTATGCTGTTCTTCTAGTCCTTCATATCCTTCCCTGCATTCTCCCCCTCTAACTCCCACTGATCTTTCAAGAATTAGTTCAGGCCTCATCTTCTCTAAGATTTCCTTGAGGCTCACCCCACACCTAATCTGTGTTCCCTGATCTGTGATGACACAGTACTGTCATTATCTCTTTTCTCCTCTGGCTTCCTGGGGGGTCTATAAGACCCTGAGGGCAGGGACAGTTTCTTTTATCTCTGTATTCCCCAAACCTGGGGTAGAGGTGTTCAATAAGTGTTGCTACATCAATAATAAAGCAATGCAAAATTGCAATGTATGCAGGACTTGATATTTTTCTCAGGCTTATGAGGGAAATAAGATAGAGAATTTTAAATATTTGTAATCCCATATCAGAAATAAAGTTTTGACCAAATTCACAAAGCTAAGAAACAACAGGGGCTTCCCTGGTGGCGCTGTGGTTGAGAGTCCGCCTGCCGATGCAGGGGACACGGGTTCGTGCCCCGGTCCGGGACATGCCGCGGAGCGGCTGGGCCCGTGAGCCATGGCCACTGAGCCTGCGTGTCCAGAGCCTGTGCTCCGCAACGGGAGAGGCCACAACAGTGAGAGGCCCGCGTACAGTAAAAAAAAAAAAAAAAAAAAAGAAACAACAAAGTAGGAGCTGAAACTCAAGTCCTATGTCTTTGAGTGCATCCTTTGAATGGCCCCAAAGTAGCACTGTTTCCTTGCCTAGGTTTTAAATAAGTTGAGAAATAAATAATTGTAATTATGGAGACCAAAGTGTCAACTGTATTACTGCTAGAGGCCAATTTGGAGGACATGGCTTTAGGTGTCTTAGCCTATGTGGCTTGCAAATATTTAACCCCAAAACTGGGCAGACATGCCCACCCAGTCAAAGGCACAGCTGAACTGTCTTACGTGGGATGTCTACCCAGGTAAGACCTAAGGAATGAGTGAGCAGAGGGGAATCAATGCTCTCTGCAAACAAACTCTCTCCTGAGAGAGAAGGAAGATGGATCTGAGCTAAGCGTGCCTAGTTTTTGTTCCTAAATTCACAATCAGAAAAATTGCTTTAATTCTCCAAGGGAAGGGCAAATAAAGATCAGGAACATGCAAAGAGAAAATCCTTCCTCTTAGTAAACAGGAGTGGGAAAAAAAATATCTGTCTCACTCTAACAGCAACCCAGACGACAAGCTTTCAAACCCAATCTGAAGAAAAGTTCAATTCCCTAGAAATCCCCCAGATGAAATTTACCAGGCCCATCCATGGACTCATAGCTTTTCCCAAAATATTGAGTTTGAGACCCCTATGGACATTCAAGCAATGATGTCTAAGTGGTCTATCGGGTCTACATACCCGTAGCTCCAGAGTTAGTCTGGGCTTAAGAGATCACTGTAGCAGTTGTCAGTCTGTAGAGATAATTAAAGATATGGGGAGTGACAAGACTCTCCAGAGAGTGGGTAGAGTGAGAATGGAAATGAGTCTAAAACTCATCCTTCTAGAACACCATCAGTTAAGAGATAGAAAAAGAGGGAGAGCCTGAAAATGTCACTGAGGAGTGGCTGGAGATGTAGGAGGAGAGGACTGACCTTGTGAACCAAAGGGAAGGGAGGTTTATGGATGAGGGAGTGGTCATCTGTGCCACATGTTGTTGAGGGATCAAGCTTGAAGTAAGAATTGAAAAAAGAGCATTGGATTTAAAGTGTGAAGGTCAACAAAGAGTTGTTTCAGTGAGGCGATATGGGCACAATACAGAATGCAGGGGATGATTGGGAGGTGAGCGATACTTGCAGATAACTTTCAAAAAGTGTAGTGGGGAGGGAGGATGGAGAGGTAGGGCAGTGGCTGGATGTATAGATTAAGTGGAGGAAGAAAGTTTTTCTTCCATTTGAAATATAAAGGTATTTAAGCATGGCTATGGGAAGAAGGAGCCAGTAGAGAAGGGAAAGATGAAGACAGAGACAGAGCCGTGGTGAAGGCAGGAAAATGAGATCCAGAGTACAGGCAGAGAGTTTAGGAACATGGATTTGGAATCAGGCCGATGAAATTCAAATCTGCTTACTAGTACTCAGAACTCCAACAAGTTATTAAGCATTCCGTCCCCTCCCCAAACTCAGTTTCCTCATCTGCAAACTGGGTATAATAAATAATATCTTCCTTCACTTCCAGGTGGGAGCCAGTGTGTGCTTCACTCTATTACTCTCTTTTCCCTCTGACGTAACAACCTCAGTGTTCACAGTGGCTGTCCTACCCTATCACGCTGAGCCTCGGAGTCAAAACAAACATAACATTGAGTAGAGTCACCAGCCAACCTATGATAGACATGCAGCATGAAGAAGAAATAAACCTTTGCTGTTTTAAGCCACCTAGATTTTGGGTGAGCTTGTTACTGAAGCATCTCCTAACCTATCCTTACTGATGTACTATCTCGTCAAATTGCTGTTGAGAGTTACACGAGAAAATGTGAGATTATGGCATACAGAATCAGACAATATGGAAAACAGAAACCACTTAATAAACAATGATTCCTTTCCCTTATTGGGAGCTGTAAATACTCAGTGGATAAAAAGTATGTGAAGTTGTTTATGGGATACAAAACTTGTTTTAGTAGTAATGATGATAGATAATATTTGTTGAACAATTGCTACAAGCCAGATTCTGGATAGAAAAATGTCTTTGCTTTTGTTTGCCTCTTTTCCCTGGCATTTATTTTCTCTCCTTGCTGATCATTTCTGGTGATCCTTTTCAATCAACTAGATACTATACAACTTGACTCTCAGTGCAGAAAGGGACCCCAGAAATCATCCAACGCAATCTCTACCCAATGTCAGGACTTCCTTCACAATTTCCCTGGTATGTAGGCATCCAGATTTCTCTGAATCACTCTCTGTGACAGATTGCTTGCTACCTCATGTGGCAGTTGCTGGACCATTAGTTCTAATATGTCAGGGCCTATGTTTGCCTTGTTCACTTTGGGATTTCCTGCGGTAACATAGAAAGTCCATAAATATGTATTAAAGGAATAAGTTGCCATATGGACAAATTTTGGATAGCTCTAATTTTAGCTTCCTTGTCTGTAAAATGATGATATTAACACTGATCTTGGAAAAGTTTACATGAGATAACATGTGAATGCACCTGGTACATTGCAGAAACTCTGTTAGTGCTGGTTCCCATCCCTTCCCTCATTTCTCCTTTTTAAACAGAGCCAAAAATAGACTAATGTTACAATACAAATTGACCCATTGACTGGTCTTTCAACTAATTTTCCATAAGCAAATGTATGAGCAATTCCTGGAATAAAGGCATGAGGTGTGTGGTGTGCACTTAAAAAATCATGGACTCGCAGATTTGGGGAGGCAGTGTAGTTCAGTGGTGAGAAATTCAGGCTCTGCAGTCTGATAGGTTTGGATGCAAATCTACTACTTGTGGATTGTCTGACCTTACAAGTTTCTTATCTCCGTCAGCAGCCATCAACCTTCTTATCTTTAAATGAGCATATCTCAGGGTTGTTGTAAGTCCTGAAGAAGAAAATTGATGTAAAGTGCTTAGCCCTGGGCCTGGAACATAGCATATACTTATTAAATGTAAGCTATTGGTGTTACTAGTTTAGGGTATTAAGAGACCTTAGAGGCCATCTAGGCTGACCCCCAATCAATTCAGAACTCCCGGGTAATTAAACCCTGTCAGTGATGTGTTGGCTTTCACCACCTCACTTCCGTAAATAGATATAGTCTGTCATCTTGAAATATCTTGATGTATAACACTAGCTGCTGTAACAAAGAAATCTAAAGTGTATATAGCTCAGCTATGATGGCAGTTTAGTTCTTATTCAAGTTCTAAGTTGGTTTTCCTGATTAGTGGGTGGTTTTCCTTCAAGTGGTGAGTTAGGGATATAGGTTACCTCTATCTTCAACACCTAGCTTCCAAGGACAACCAAGCTTGTTTACATCAAGCCATTAGAAGAAGAAACCACATCTTCTTGTTGATTCGCTTGGAACTGGAGTCACATTTCTTCTCACATTCCATTGATGAGAACTAATCACATGACACCTTCTAAATGCAGTGGGTGCTGTCAAATATAAGAGCTACCTGGCTTGGTGGCTATTTCCCAGTGGCCATCTATTCTACTTCTCTGAAAGGGGGATCACGCATTTTGATGGTCAGCTAGCTATATCTTTCATAATTGATAAACCTACTGTCATCTGTATTTTCTTTGCTGTGATTTGCACAGTCCTAGAAGAAAGGTTTTAATTTAAACATGGCAGCCCTAAGGTATTATATATCTTGTGGCATAACTTATAAAAATTTCAAATGAATTTTATGCTGGAGGCAAAAAGTAGAATGTAGAATGTGTTGGGAACTTGAAGGAGAGAGTGATAGAGGAACAGAAAGTTAGAACTGAGTAGAGTTAGCAAAAGGTACTTTACACGTAGAATATATCACATAATGCTAACATGAACTCTGTAGGGATGACATATTCCCCCATTCAGTAAACAAGGAAACTGAGGATCAAAGAGGTGGCATGGCTTATTCAAGATCACTTAATGTGAAACTACAGAACTCAGACTCAAACCTGAATTGGTCTAACTACAAAGCTGAGGTTCTCCCTTTCTCCAGGTGTGAATGTAAGAGGAGCCTCTCAGCTTAAATATCTCAGTCCTCCCCACTGCCCTGCTCTCTCCTCCAGTTAGTCAAACTTTCACCAGTTCCTTCTCTTCCAGGGAGAGTAATCTTGCAAGTGGTTTTAATTCTCACTTTCACTGGCATTGCATTGTACATTTCACCCATAGGCATAATTATAAGCATGTCTACTGCTTGTCCACTTTTATTGACTCCTCTAATCAAAACCATTTTCCATGTTCCACAAAGGGATATTAAAATTTTTTTTCTTTACAGTGGAATCTATGAATATTCCACTTGAAATATCCACCTCCTTTCAGCCAAATCCCATCCACATATTGCCAGCTATGCCCCTGCCATTTTGAATGGGAAGGAAAGGCATAAGATCAGAATTACTGGAATTGGAATATGAAATTCCACATTGGATTTGGCTTTGTCTCTTCAACCCAGTGTGAGATCCCAGTTTGACGGATGATAAAAAAATATTAGCTTCATTTGCTCTAGGTGATATCCTCATAAATGATTCATATTTGTCTAATAAGTAGTATCCACCCCTCTCATCCAGGAGGCACCCGTTGGCCACAAAGAGCCAACTATTGAATTTGACACTGACAGATGCTTATTTCTGATCACTCCCATTTATAGGAATCTCTTTCTAGCTCTACACACACACACACACACACACCAGAGTATGTGGTACAATTCATGGGGAACATTAATTAGTGCATATCAAATGTGAGCTTGACAGGGCTATGATTTAAATACAAAGATGCCTGAAGAATTATGATTCAATATTTGAGCTCCACACTAGTTTGATGCTATTGTATTCACCTGAACAAATACAGCCTGGCATCCTACCTTCTTCACAGCTGTTTCACTCTCTCCCTGTAGCCTGGTAGGTATGATGGGGCCTCTTCTGTGAGGAAAATGGGGATAGGATTCTACACATTGCTCAGCAAGTGGAAGACAGCTGAGCGATGTGGTGGGCTCCTCTGCCCTTCCCTCTGCTGTCACCAATTGTGGTTCCATGAGCAGAACAGGATCACCCAATCGGCTGGGTGCCCCATGGAAGCTTTCCTCCTGTGGATGTCCTGTGGGACACCCATTACTTTTTTTTAACCCTAATGAGCCTCATTTTCCTCATCCATAAAGTAGAAACAATAATCCCTACCCCTCACAAAGTTGTTTTATATTTATAAGCATATACATGCTTAGGATGATCACTTATGCCAAGCTCTGATCTAGCATTTATATGCAATTTCTCATCCATTCCTCACAAGAATCCTATGAGTCCATGAATGAAAAGGGAAACTGAGGAGCAAAGAATTAGGGAATTTGCACAAGGGTACCCAACTAGTGAGTGATGGAGTAAGGATTCGAGCAGAAGTCCATACTCTTACTCCATCCCATCCTGTCAGTTCTCTTTTGGCTTTAAATGGGCACTCTTCAGTTTAAATCAGCTTAAGGAGAAAAGGGAATTTATTGGTTCTCTCAACTAAATAGTTAAAGGAGTATCTAGCATTTGGTCTGGCTGGATAGAGATTCTCAATGTCAGCAGGGTTCTTTCTCTGCTCTTCTTATACTCTTTGTAGGTTAATTCAATTCTTTCCTATTTCCACCGTGTCAGCGAAAACAGTCACAAGTGACTCCAGCTTACATCATCCTTATACTTCAAGATATTAAAGGAAGAGAGTATCTTTCTCCAAAGGTCCTGAAAAGGCTTTATTTGGCCTACCTTGGGCATAGCTTGTCCCTCACTGTGGCCAAGGGAGGAGTATTGTAACTGGGATGGGGGCAGAGGGAGGTCATCTTTTACTGAACCCCCTGGAATGAGGAGGAGTGGTTCCTCCAAAGAAAGGGATTCTGAGCAGACATTCGTATATGTCCACCTCATAAGGATTAGAATAGCATACAGCAAGAACCTAATACACAGTGCCTCTTATTTCTTAACCCAGAGATGAGACAATTTCTAAAACCCTCTTTTAAAAGTTCTTGCTTCATGATTTCACACATGATATATTCAGATCATTCAATCTGGAATCCCATCTATTCCAAGAATCCTCCACCCCCTGCAATTTTTATCCCTCAAACATCCCTATTGCCATTCATATTCCTGGCTGGTATGAGAGTTATTTATGGCCAATTTATCCATCAAATTCTTCACCCCTAATTAGATTCTGAGCTATGCAGGGACCCAATCTTATTGACTTACAGTAGAAATGGAAGCTTGGGCATTGCAACTGAAGAGATCTAGATTTGAATCCTCGCTTTGCCACTTATGAGCTGTATGATCTGTTGAAGTTACTTACCCATTCTTAACTTCATTTTCCTCATCTGTAATATGGTGATGGTAATACATATCTTTCACTTAAAAATATTATTTTATAGACACATTTCAATTTACAATGTATTTAAGGCAGCTTATAACAATGCATACAATGCAGTAGAAAAACAAAAATATTAGGGCCAGAGAAATCATAAATTACAGTAGACATTTAAGACACAAGCAAAAGTAAGGATGCCAATATATAGATCTTCATAATTATTACATTATAACAGATTGTACATAATTATTAAAATGAGCTGTACATTTCTCAGGAAGAAGTAGTAGAGGGAATCTTGGGAAATTAAGTGATCTCTCTTCTACCCTCTATGCATAATAGAAATATGAGGAAGACACATCCCCGGTCCTCATAAAAGCAAAGTTTTCTGGCTCTTATTTCTGAATAGTCACCCAAAAGGGGATTAGGGGTAAATGAGATCTGGAATGATATATAAAAAGCCCCTGATTGTTGGTTCAAAACAAATGCTACCCAAAGACACAAAAAAATGGAATGACATTTCATGTTCATGGACTGGAAGACTTAGTATTGTTAAGATGTCATACTACCCAAGGCAGTCAAAATCACAATGGCATTTTTTGAAGAAATAGAAAAATCCACCTGAAAATTCATATGGAATTTCAAGAGACCCCCAAATGGTCAAAATAATCTTGAATAAAAAGAATAAATGTGGAGGTTTCACACTTCCTGATTTCCAAATCTATTACAAAGTTACAGTAATCAAAACAGTGTGGAACTGGGAGAAAGGCATATAGATCAATGGAATACAGTAGAGAGCTCAGAATTAAACCCATGCATATATGGTCAAATGATTCTTGACAAGTATACCAAGACCATTCAATGTGGAAAGGCCAGTCTTTTCAACAAATGGTGTTGGAAAAACTGGATATCCACAAAAGAATAAAGTTGGACCTTACTTCCACCACTACAAAAAGTAATTCAAAATGGATCAGACATAAGATCTAAATCTATACAACTCTTTAAAGAAAACAGAGAGTAAAAGCTTCATGATATTGGATTTGGTAATGATTCACTGGATATGAAACCAAAAGCAGAGACAACAAAGATAAAAACAGATAAACTGGAATTATCAAAATTAAAAACTTCTATGTTTCAAAGGACACAATCGACAGAGTGAAAAAGCAACCTTTTGGGAGAAAAAAGTTTGCAAATCATATACCTGATAAGGGGTCAATATCCAGAATATATAAAGAACTCTACAAATCAACAACAACAAGAAAAAACCCCAAATGACCCAATTAAAAACTGGGTAAAGGACTCCAAAGAAGATATACAAATGGCCAATAAGCACAGGAAAAAATGCCCAACATTGCTGATCACTAGGGAAATTTAAATTAAAATCACAATGAGATATCACCTCACACCCTTTAGGATGGCTGCTAGCAAAACGAACAAAAAGAAAAGAAAATAACAAAGTGTTGGCCTTTGTTATAACAAAGATATAGAGGAATTGGAACCCTTCTGCACTGTTGAAGGGAATGTAACATGGCCTACCTGCTAGGGAAAACAGAATGACAGTTCCTCAAAAAAATTAAAAATATAATTACCATATGATATAATAATAACACTTCTAGGTGTATATCCGATAGAATTGAAATCAGGGTCTCAAAGAAATATTTGTATACCTATGTTCCTAGCATCATTACTCATAATAGCCAAAAGGTGAAAGAAAGCCAAATGTCTACTGACTGATGAATGGATATACAAAACGTGCTATACACATACAATGGAATATTACTCAGCCTTGGAAAGGAAGGAAATTCTGACATGTGTTACAACATAGATGAACCTTGAGGACATTACGCTAAATGACATAAGGCAGTCCCAAAAGGTAAATACTGTATGATTCTTCTACATGAGGTATCCAGAGTAGTCAGATTTATAGAAATAGAAAGTAGAATGATGGTTGCCAGGGACTGGGGGGAGAGGGAAGTGAGTTGTTGTTTAATGGGTATAGAGTTTTAATTCTGTAAGATGAAAAGATCTGGTGATTGGTTGCACAACAATGTGAATGTACTTAACACTACTGAACTGTACACTTAAAAATGTTTAAGATGGGGGAGAGATAAATTAGGAGTGTGGGATTAAAAGACACACACCACTATATACAAAAATAGATAAACAACAAGGATTTACTATATAGAGCAGGGAACTACATTTAATACTTGTAATAACTTACGATGAAAAAGAATCTGAAAAAATAGATATATAACTGATTCACTTTGTTGTACACCTGAAACTAACACAATGTAATAAGTCAATTATACTTCAAGTTAAAAAATATTTTTAAATGTTTAAGATGGTAAATTTTATGTTAAGTGTATTTTGTCACAACTAAAAATTTTAAAATATTAAAAAACAACAACAATAAAAGTCAGTTGCTTCCTAATGCAAACTTCCTTCCTCTCTGTTCCTAGCAGAGTGCTTTTCACAAAGCAAGAATGGATAAAATTCGGTTGGAAAAACTACAAGAGAAGACACTTTAACTGCAACACAAAGGACTAGATAGACAGCTCCAGAACAGAGGACAAGCAGTGTGTGTAAAGCGTGTGAGAGAATAGCCTAAGGATCTGGGAGTCCAGGTGTGAGCTGAGCAGAGAAAGTGATGGCCGATGAGGCTAGAGAGAAGCAAGGTTTGTCTGTCCTGGTAAGGAGCCTGGACTTCCACCTGGAGACACCAGGAGGCTTATTACTCACAAAATGGATTGGACTCATCAAAACTGTCATGTCTCCATGATTTGAGAACTGGCTACCTCGTGTGTGAATTATCCAAGTCTTGACATTTTCTCCATGCTGCTTTCTTCTTCCATTTCACTGACTGTCAACATCATAAATATCATGGAAATAAGGAATGTTAGAGATCATGTAAATCATGAGATCTGACTTGGTGGTGGGAGAAGGGGGATGCTACATATAGTCAGCTTGTGGTATGAACTCTCCTTACTTCATGAGGGTGACTTTTGTGTCCTGCCCAGTTTGTAGGAACCCAGTATATACAGGAGGCACTCTCTAACTACTAGTAGAACACAGGAGAAAATGGTACAGAGACTGAAAGCCTATTCCTTAATCTAGTATCGCTTTGCCTGGAGGTAAGCTTAGTCACGATCTGGGGATAAGGAAGCACTGGGAAGTTCCTATTGCCTCTGATGCTCAATGCCCAAACATGGAACAGGCAAGGTCGACCTCAGAAGCATCTGAATTCAATCCTTCCTTCTGTCATTCACTCATTCAGTCGGTGCCTCCTAAGGGTAGGGCACCACTCTGGGAATTCACAGATGAATACAGCCTGCTCCCTGCCCTAAAGGACCTCACAGTCTAAAAGAGGAAGACAAATAAATTAACAAATGATGCTCTTATCCAGTGTCACCAACGTTATGTAAGGTACGTTTCCAGACCTACCCCCTCCTTCATGAAGCCTTCTTGACCCCTTGACAGTAACTTCTGGTGGTCTCTCTCCCTAAGAACTCCAAGAGTACTTTATTCTCTACACCACTCCCCTGGCGCCTGCCAAACCTGGCCCACCTGTCTAGTTGTTGGCATATATTCGATCCACTGTGTCCTCCTTCATGACAAGGACTTTCTCACAGTGACTCAACACATCCCAGCTTTTCACATTTGTTTGCTCCTGCCGTTCCTTTTGCCTAGAATAATCTCCCCAGCCCTCATCCTTCACCTCCTGGTGAACTCCTATTCAGCTTTGAAGGCCCCGCTCAAATTTCCTGGGCAGTCACTCCTACCTCTTTGTGCCCACAGCATTGTCCTCCTACTTGTGTAGCAGTTACTGCACTGTTTTGAAATGTATTCATGTACACGACTTCCTAGTCCACAAGACAGGACTAGAAGCATGGTTTCACCCTCTATCGGGGATGCAGAATCAGGCAGTGTGTTCGTTAAGGTAAAGCAAACTGCTCTAACAGATAAAACCTAAGTCTCAGTGTCCAGCTCATGTAAATTCCAACCAGATTTTCCTGATCAGTGGCAGTGGGAGGTTGTACTCCATGCCGTCATTCAGGGACGAATTTGACTGGTGTTCTGCAATCTTCATGGTTGCCGATATCTCCCTGGTGTCCTTGTTAAGTCACCAGATGGGTGACAAAATAGAGAAAGGACCTATTTTGTCCTTTGGAGACAAAATGGAGAAAGGACCCTCCCTGCCTAACCACCTTTGGCCATTAGGGGCACACATGTCCTCTGTTTACATCCCAGCTGGTCACGCAGCCCCTCCTGAATGTGTGAGGGGGCTAGAAACTGTAGGCCCTGGTAAGACAGCCACTGTCTTTAGAATTACCAATCCCAGTGGTAATTCTAAACTGTGAAAGGGGAGCAGGGGTTTTTGAAGGACAGGTGGCCATCTCCACATGGGTGACAAAATAGACCCTTTAAACACATGCCCATCCTACTCAGGAGATACCAGGGAAATTTCAACCTGCAGCCTGAGGAGGCTTAGCATTTAGACACTGAAAGAGAAAGGTGATGTGGGGAAAATTCTCAGATTCCTAAAAGGAACTTGGCAGAGACAGCCTACAAACAGTATGAAACATTAAAAGATAATGCCATTTAATTTGGTCCTGTAATTATAGTTACTTCTTCCCAAAGAGCCAAGAATAAACACTCTAATTATTCTACAGGTTATATGGAGATTAATAAACCTGACTCCTTCAAATCTCTCCCTGCAGAAGTATATAGCTCATAAACACGAAAAGTCAGGGCTACACCTGACCGGTTGTTAGACCCATCTCCCTGGGTGGAGAAAGAAAGGGATTGTAAGGTGAGTATCTAATTTGCTCCATGAATTGTAACAAGCATTTTATATAAGTCATTTAAACTAATTCTCGGAGCAAATCCTTGAGTAGGATATTATTGTCCCAATTTGCATATGAGGAAACTGATTTTCAGAGAGGTGGAGATACTTTCTCAAAGTTGCACAGCTGAGATTTGAGTCTAGGGCACCAAAGCCCACACTTTTTCCACTGAACCAGGTTTTTCCAGGGAAACCTCTAAGGCCTATAGGAAGTCTCTCTTCTCAGAACTCTGCCCATGGAGGATCGCTTGGTTGTAAATATACACCTTTCATAATTAGTTGCCCAAAGGGCAGATGTTGTCATCTCAGATCAGGCCCCTGACTTATACCAACAACTGTAGTGAAAAACCTTCCTGGAGGGGCTTGACCTTCAAATGCCTCCTTCCAGCCCATCAGTCAGAGCCTTTACTATGACTTTGTGGATGGGCTCCGCTGAGCTCTCACAGAAATCAGCACCTGCAGTTGGACTCCTTCATGCATTTATATTGGCCTCATCAACAGGATGACTCCAGGAGATCAGGACCAACCATCTGTACACCCTGAGCCGGGGCTCCAGGAAGAAAAGAATTACATTGAGACAAACAGCAGGAGACAGAGGCTGCCAGGCTATGGATGAGAGGGAGGCCTTCTTCAGGTAAGGGCATCTGCAGTGTGAGCTCCAGAGAGGAGAAATGCCTCTGTCTGCATGAAGCCTGCCCTCCTCTAATGCAGGAGGCTCTCGCTTCTCATGAAGAGCCACCTGTGTCCATCTTTTCTCTTCTACACTCTACCTCCCCAGCCATGCCATGTTCTCCTCTTTCACTGAACTCCTGTCTCTTTCTGGGCACTTAGAATGGCTGCAGCCTTGTGTAGAAAAAAGAATAGGGGCAGCATAGCATGGGGATTAAGAGAATGCACTTGGCAATGGACAGATCTGTGCTCTGGTCCTGGCTTAGCCACCTAAAACCTTGGGCAAGTTATTCCATTAGGGACTTCCCTGGTGGCACAGTGGTTAAGAATCCGCCTGCCAATGCAGGGGACACGGGTTCTATCCCTGGTGCAGGAAGATCCCACATGCCGTGGAGCAACTAAGCCCGTGCGCCATAACTACTGAGCCTGCTCTCTAGAGCCCGCGAACCACAACTACTGAGCCCGTGTGCCACAACTACTGAGCCCACGTGCCTAGAGCCCGTGTTCTGCAACAAGAGAAGCCATTGCAACAAGAAGCCCGCGCACAACAATGAAGAGTAGCCCCCGCTCGCTGAACTAGAAAAAGCCGGCGCACGGCAATGAAGACCCAATGCAGCCAAAAATAAATAAATAAATAAATAAATTTATTTATTTATTTATTTTAAAAAATTATTCCATTATTCTGAGCTTTGGATTCCTCAAAGGTAGAATGAGGATAATTGCAATGCCTACCTCATAGGATTGTCATAAAGACAATCAAATTGTTAAGCTTAATACAATTGCCCAATTCCTAGATTTTTTAAAAGCCTACAAATGAAAGACAAGGGATTTGGAATTTCTAAATCCTGCATGGCACTCTCCAGCTACATCACATTAGGCAAGTGACTTAGATTCTCTTGGTACCAACCCCCTCATCTGTGAAAGAGGAGGGAGAGGAGGAGAGAAGGAGATGGGCTGCCCCTGGACCTTGTGGAAATGATGAAAGTTCCAAATGATGTAACATTTATGAAACTTCTGAGGCAGGGGGTGGGGATGGCAGTCAAGGAGCTCCCTGTTTTGATATAGAAGCAAGACCAAGAAAGAGCTCTGACAATCTGTGAGGTGGTCTTACTGTGGGGACCAGAGACTGTTAGAGCCAAAGAGGTTCAGAGAGGAGAGATCCATAAGGGCTACAAGGGGAGGTAGGATGGGCCATGTCTTTATGAATGAATGGGGGTTGGCAGAGATAAGTGGGCCGTTCCATTAGTGGTGAAATGGGCACAGCCCATTTGCTTGGGAAGGAAGGCAAGTTGAGGCAGGTGAGCAGGGAGGACAATCCCCTGACTAAATCATTATCAGGTACAAAGGACCATAACTTGGTATAAGTAGGATGGGACCTCACCATGGAAGGGAGTTGGAGAGGGGCGAAGGAAGGAGAGAGATGTATTATTTCTGACTTTTGATGTGAGAATCTGTTATCTTTGCCTGCCCAACGTCCATTTACCCTGGTTGTCCTGTGGGGAGGCCCCACCCAATTCCAGGGACTGGCACTGAAGTCCGTCTGACACTTCACCCAGGTTATGAAGCCTGAAATCTGGCATTCATCCTTGACTTCCTTCTCATCTAGACAGCCCCCAAGGTCTATAGATTCTACTTCCTCAGTAACTCTTTGATCCACCCGTTTCTCTCCATCTCCACTGACACCCCCCACCCCTAATCCAAGTCATCCTCATCTCTCATCCGAGCACTTGCATCCACCTCCTAACTGGTGTCCTTGCCTCCACTCCCCTTTCCTCTAATCCATTCTACTTCCTGCAGCCAAAGCGACATCTTTCTACAGCACAGATGTCCCTATCCTATTTAATACCTTTCGGTGGCTTCACATTTTGTGGCTTCAGAGGATAAAACTCCAAACTCTTTACTGTGGCAGGTCTCTGTTCATTTGGCATAGACTCTAGATCCCGACTGCTTACATGATCGCTTTGTAATCTCGGGCAGGTTATGTAACTTCTCTGTTCCTCGGTTTCCTCATTTGTAAAATGGATATAATAATAGTACATACTTTAAAAGGTTGTCATGAAGATTAAATAAGTTAATATGTGGAAATCACTTAGAATAATGCATTATAAATGCTTTTTAATTGTTGTCATCACCATCATCACCGCCATCAATATCATCTTCGTAGCTCATAATCTTTCCCTTTTGCTCTCTGTTACAGCTATACTGAGATTTAATTCCTCCTAACATACTATCTCCCCTCAGAATCTTCTTATATGCCGACCCCTAGATCCACATACCATGATTCACCTTTTATCTTAATCCTCTTTCTCAGAAAAGCCTTGCCTGACTGCCTCAGATGGAAGTAAGATGCCCATCTCACTTTCTCACTGCACCCCATACTCCCCCACTTTGCAATATTCATCACACTGGTAATTACTTATCCAATATGTCTCTTACCCACTGGATTATAAACTTCTTAAGGACAAGGACCAAGTAAATCTCAGTCACCACTATTCCACCTGCCCTACTCACCACTGTACCAACTCCCACATAAAAGGTGTTACCATGTTTCACACCATTTCCTTTCTCTGTGCCTCTCATTTTTGTAGTGGGAGGCATTCCTCCCATTGGAAATGAGTTTTCCACTTATTTATAGCACTCTTTTATTTAAAATTATTTTTAAAACCAACCAGAAGATTGCATTTTAATCCAACTAGCTAAATTATTTAAAATATCTATAAAGGCCATTTTCAGCCTTTGTTCTAAAAAGGGGGGTGGGGTAGGGAGCAGACTATAGAAGCCACGCATGATCTAGAATTAGCAGCGCTGAGGCTCTGAAGGACCAGCAAAAGCTGCCACTCTGCCCACTTGAAAGATGTCTCCCAAAATAAAAGACATGCCATCCACTGACACTTGCATAGTCTTGAAAACATTCGTGTTCAGCCTCATGCCAAAAGAGTTTGGGAGAAGAGGGAGCGGCTGCTCCCAGCTCTGCTGGCAGCCACTTCTGAAGCTGCCATAGCAACAAGTATAGACTAAAAGCAATCCTTCCATATTAGGTGTGAACTGACTCCAAACAAGGAAAATCGTTTTCAGAGAAGAAGCCAACTTCACTGGGAAACTCGTAGGAAGTAATTCTCAGGTGACCCACCCGCTGCCTTCTACTTCCCAAACCACCATGTAATAACATGGAGGAGTAAAGATAATAATAGTAAAACAAATAAACAAATCTTCCATCCCTTCAGATACCCAGGCATACAACCTTACTTAATAAAGTTGCACAGGAGTCCTCCCCCACCCCCCAAATCCCAGCACCCTCCCCTCTTGTTCTGATTCTCAGCTGCATGTGTAGGCCATCCATCTGCCAGTGCACATATGGGTAAAAGAGGCAAGCCAGGAAGCAGAGAGGAGAAGAAGGATTTGTATTTCATAAGCATGTTCTCAGCACAGGAGTAGAAAATGCATTCACCCAAAACTGCGAAGAGGGTGATGGGTCTGGGGTAGTGTCGTCTCAGCTTGGAATGACCCTTCAAATGTGGGTGCTACTCTGCCATTTGTGTTCCAGTGGTGGCAGGACGTGCCTCCCTTCCCACTGCACCTTACACTGACCACCCAACCGCTTCCAACCACTCAGCCACTCCCACACAATAGCAAGACTCTGTGCGGCACATGAGTCCCGGCCCTGCTTATGTCCTTGTCTGTCTTTATCCAGGTTCTCCTCTTCGGCACTCAATGAGCTCAGATCAGAACTCTGACACATAGTTACTGTGCAACCTTAAGCGAGTACCTTCATAGCTGAGCATCAGTTTCCTCAGCTATAAAACAGGGCTAATCACATTGCCAAACTTAAAGGCAAATTGTGAGGATTAAATGAGATGATGCATGTAAACCTCTTATCACAGTATCTGGCTCACAATAAATGATCAGTAAATGCTAGCTTTTTCCACCCTCAAGCTTCATCTTCAAGCTCACCTTGGAGCTGCCCACAATATCTAGTCTTGGCAGATTTTGTCCTTGGGGCAAAGACCACGTTGCCTCATTCATCTTTGTCTCACTGATTTGTCTACAGTCCCAGTTACCTAATACATAGTGTCTGGCTCAGTGTAGGTGTTTAATACATGTTAGTTATAGAAATGCACAAATTGATGGATGGCTGAATGAATGGATGGGTAGATGGTTGGAAGCATGAATAATAAAGGGGGGAAATGCACCTTTTTCTTCTCACATTGAATGAAGAATCTGGTTCTGTGACAAGCCATCCAACAGAGACGAGTTGCCCAGGTGTGTTCACAGACTTGCCTGATCATCAGGTCTTTTCTGACCAGAGGCGGCTGCATGGAGCTGGCTGGATATTTCCTTCTCCATCCATATGGGAACTTGGGAATTTGGCTAAAGTGCTGGTATTTTGTTTTGTTTCTCTTTCTTGTCTTGACACTGAGGCTCCTTTTCTTTCTCTCCTTGGGAGTGCCAGCACAGATGCCAGCTGGCCCCCTGGCTCAGTTAACCCCATCCAGCCCGCCCTTGGAGAGCTCTGCCAAGGCTCCATATTGCTTGGCATTGCTGTGAACCCACATGGCTCCCTGCCTCTTGATGTTTACACTGCTACCCTGCCTCTCCTTCAGTTCCCCCAGCCTGGCTTCCTCCATGAACAAAGCCACATCAGAAGAGACCTGGAACTAAGCACAGACCTAGAAGGAAGGCAATACATAAGGCTGTCAGGTGCTTTCCCTTGTGCCCATGGCACAGCTATGACCACTTTATAAATGAGGAAGCCGGAGCTCATAGAGGTGAAGTCACACAGCTGGGAAGATATGAAGCCAGAACTCAAACCCAGGCCGTCTTACCACAGAGCCTGTGCTCATTCCAATGCACCCAAAATCCTCTCATTGTAATTCCAGTGGATTTTTTCCTATCCTTCTTGCCTTCTATCCCAGCTCCACAGTCTATGTTAGGTTTCTTGCTTCCTTATTTTCTCTTACTTTACAGAGGGGTAAACTCAGGCTCAGTAGTAGTGAGGGGTCTATGCAATCATGAAGTCTTATTATTGGGAAGGAAACAGAGATGATGGAATCCATCCAGATGATGGAATCCTGGCCAACCTCATATACACTAAAGCAGCAGAGCTAGTCCTAGCGTGGACACTTTCTGATTCCTTGAGGTCTAAGCTAACTCCATAGCATCCTCTGCTTACACCGTGTGGTATTTATAACATAGGTTGAAATCAACTGTTTGTACATCTGCCTCCCATTCTCTGATGGAGACTTTGTTTATGACGTGTCCCAGATAGCTAGTGCTGCATAACAAACTACCTCAAAATTTACAGACCTAACCTTTTTATTATCTCTTACAGTTCTATGGGTAACTGGGCTCAGCTGGGCAGTTCTTCCTTGGGGTCTCTCATGTGGTTACAGTCAGTGACTGAAGCCAGAATCAGCTGAAAACTCGCTGAGCTGGACACGCAAGCTGACTCGTTCATTTAACTAGCAGCTGATGCTGGCTCCTGGGTGGGAACTCAGAGGGGCTGTCAACCAGAGCATCTACGCACGGGACTGGGGCTTTGCTCAGCATGGCAACCGGGTTCCAAGAGCAAGTGCTTCAAGAAGCCCAATCTGGAGCTGCAAGGCTTCTTATGACCTAGGCTCGAAAGTCCCACTAGGTCACCTCCCACATTCTGTTAGTCAAGTAAGTCACTAAAGTCAGCCCAAATTCAAAGGGATAGCAAAAAGTTTGCCACTATCTTTGATATGCCACAGAAAGAGCGGGTCTTTTAAAATAGATAACTAATAAGAACCTGCTGTACAGCACAGGGAACTCTACTCAGTACTTTGTAATGGCCTGTATGGGAAAAGAATCTTAAAAAAATGTCATATATGTATGTGTATAACTGATTCACATTGCTGTACACCTGAAACTAACACAACATTGTAAATCAACTATACCCCAAAACAAATTTAAAAAAAAGAAAGAGAGGGTCCTTTAGTCATCTCTGTGGTCTCAACACCTTGAATAGCATCTGGCATACACAAAGACTAAATATTTGTTGACCAGACTCAAACGGACAAATTGTGTGGGATGGAAGAGAGTGTGCTGAGACCAACTTCAGTGACCTCTACTTACTCCCTTGAAATCTCTTGGTGCCTTTTACTCCAAATAACATAAATGTGTTTAAAAATAAATCTCTTCCAGCTCATCTGAAGTTTCTGTCTGGATCTCTTTAGCAACCGGAAGGACATCAGCACAGTAGCATCATGAGATGGAGAAGTTTCCAGCCTGGCTGGTTATGTGTATAGACCCTGGAGTCACACTGTTTAAATTTGATTCCTAGCTTTACCCCTTCCTAGCATATATGTTTAGGCTAAAGTTCTTATGTCTCTATTCCTTATCCGTATAATAGGATAAAAACTCTACCTCTAGGGTTATTGTGAAAAGTTCATCACTCAGTAGAGCACCCAGCATGTAATAAGTGCTTAGTGAACATTAGCTACTATTTCCAGGCTTTCTTCCCCTTTCTTAAATCTGCATTGAATAAACATCACCATAGCTTGCCATCCACTTTTCCTTCCCTTTCTCTTTTCAACTACGAGTTCCTACTTTTTCTAGGTATCACCTTTGTTATTATGTCTGGATTTGTATAGAATTTTATACTTTTCGAAGCACTCTTGCATCAATTTAGTGCATCCCCTTGGGATCTTTAATAAAGATAACAGAATTGTTGCAATTATTGCCATTTTACAGATGACTGAACAGAGGCTAAAAAATGTGAAATATCTTGCTCAATGTCATCATAGTAAATTATCAGAGCAGAAATAGAATTTCAGTGTCATGATTTAGATTCTACTCATTTCCATAATAACCATGTGATCTCTAATGAGGTCACTGATGATGTCAGATGACACATGACTTTAAAGTCCAAAGGAAGTCATTAGAGTCTGGGCTTTCATGGACCTCAAATTAAAAGTGAATGTTTATTCCTACTGAATTATCAAAATGGATTTAGGCTTCTAGAACAATTTGAAAGGCAATTAATTTTCCTCAAATAAGAGCAGCTGTTCTTGCCAATGGATATTAAATAGAAGTCTTATGACGATTTAGAATTTGCTAAGGATTCTTGGAAGCCAGACCAGGATAATTTTGTAGCTAATTCAGGGAGGCAGGTGCCCTCTCCCCTCTGGATCTAATTCATGGCTTATGTGAATTCTCTGGTTTGGAGAGACTCTATGCCAAAGACAATAAGACAAAGCATCTTGATATGAATCCAGCACACTCAAGGATGACCCAGAGCAAACTGAGTAAACCCTACAAGTATGTGGCATTAGCAAATGAAGGTATTCACAGTGGTAGCCAACACAAAAACTTTCCAACAAGCTAGAGACAGCACAATACGAGAAGAGAGCACTGGACTGGAAATGAGAAAGAAACTTACGTGATTTAAGTCCCTATCATGTTCAATTCAAAACAACAAACATTGAGCACCCACTTGGTGATATGTGTTGTTCTAGAGATGATGACATATGGCCCTTTTTCAAAGAGCTTATAATCTAGTAAATCAGAGACACCACAATTTCATGATCATGTGGTAGGTGTCTTGATAGGGAGATGTGTAAAATGATATACAAAGAGTGACATAAGAGCACCTGGAAGGGACACCTAGTCCACATTGGAGGAGGGGCAAGGAAGGGCAGAGGAGGCTTTCTGAGGGAGCTGTCAGCAGATCTGAACTGTGAGCGAAGTGTAGGTGTCATAAAGGCATAGAAGAACTTGTAAGGGCACCACAGGCAGAAGGAACAGTATGAGTAAAGCATAAAGCAGCATGGTGTGGGAAAGGGAGACCATAAATCACTCCATATTATTCAAGCAAAACATGTCAGGCAGGAAGCAGCAGGAGATAAAGATAGAGAAGTAGGCATGAGATAGGCAGTGTGCTCTGGAATTAGTATCATATTATCTAATCTATATGTCACAGTACTTGTTAAGATTTTTAGTATTCCCCTATTTTACAGATGAGAACAATAAGGGCTAAGGACACTAAAAATTTTCTTAGCTTGTCTCTGAAGCTCTGAATATGTCTCCAGAAAAGCTGTATTCTGATCTCATGTGAGATGTATACAATTTTTTAGGGAAATGACTCTTCATTTCTGTGTCTCTTGTCCCTTTTTGTTGAAATAAAAGGGACAAGCCAGGATACTTTCTCAGGCCACTGCCTGCTGCTGCATGTTATGACACTACAGGCTCCCTTAGCTGCTGCTGCAGAGCTAGAACCACGTGCTTGTTTTCAGCACCATGGAGAGGTGCCGCATTGCTGAGAGCTGCAGACCCGAGGGTCAGTCAATGTAGAGGAAACCAGGAAATCCACAAATCTTCTTTTAAACAAGACATCAACAAAGGCAGAAGGGCAAGGAGAAGGAATATCAGGAGAGGAGAGAGAAAGGGAAATTGTCCATCACCAGTGTTTTCGCCAGCAGCCACTGAGCAATATGCTGAGTGAGACAAAGCGAACAAAATAAAGGGAATAAATTGTAGCAGCAACATGTCCTCAACATCATAATACAGATGCTGTAATCATACAAGGCTAATAGCCTGAGCCATTCCGCAGTCATCGAAAACAAAAAAATTGATGGGACATGCCTTGTGGCGGCTCACAAAAACCAATCAATTAACTTGCTGACCATGGCCTGAAGGCAAGGGGAGGCACAGTGAAATTCTGTAACTGGTGGTTTATTTCCTGAATCACACAGCTTCCTCTTCTTTTTCTCTTTCTTACCTTTAAGACAGGTGCTCTATGGTCTCATGTATCTCCCTACTACAATTAAAAGTTCCTCTCCAGAGAAGATCCACTATCTGATTTATACTAAGGTGTAAGTGGGTCCTAAAACTTAAAGAGCTGTCTCTCATACGTAAATCAGAAGGGATTGATCCACGATAATTTAAGCTCCATGAGAACAGGATAGTTTTCTTTCTTGTTCACAGCACCTATAATGGTGTTTAATATGTGATCAGTAGTGACAACAGCAATAATATTAACTAATATATATTGAGTGTTTACTATGTGGCATGTGCTCTTTTAATGCTCATAACAGTTATATGAGATAAGTAGTATTATTATCTCACTTTTCATATGGGGAACCTGGGGCATAGAGAAGTTATTAACTTCCCATGGTCATATAGCTAGGAAATGCAGAGGCAAGAGTCCAAGACAGGAAATCTAAATCCAGAACCCATGTTCTTAACCACTATACTATAATGATGAGAAGAAAAGATGGAGAAATGCACAGAGAAACCAGAAAGTGATAGACACAATAGTGAAATTTGACTCAAAACTTTAAAAATATTATTAGAGCCTCTGAGGCCTTACAATGAGGATTAAAATAACAATTCATCAATTCCACTTAATACAGAGGGAATGTGCTGAGCACTGAGGATACAGAAATAAAAAAGAACCTGCCCTCAATGTGTTCATAACTAGTGATGGGCAAGGACAAGTAAAAAGACAAGAGGATAAGATGGTATAATGAATGTTTAGATAGAGGTTAGTGTGGGTGCTATGGAAATTCAGAGAAAAGGCACCTTAGAGTTAGGGAGTTGGAGTATTACCTATGATAGGTGCTCTCTGCATAGATTCTAGAAAGCTCACAGCTTAGTTATTAATAGGGTCAAGAGGTGTAGGAAATTCTCAAGTGAAGACATGAAAAATTGACGGACCACATTGGAATATTAGAGATCATGCAGTTTAACCTAATGCACTCTACAATCTGTTTATTCGACAAATATTCTGAGTACCAAATATGTGTCAGGCTCCGTGCTTGGCACTAGGGATGTAAAAATAAACAAGCAGACATTTTCTGCCCTCACTGTGATCACATTCTAAAATTTACATTTGAGATTGGTGAAACTGAGGCCCGGAAAGGTAGAGTGTCCTGCCTAAGACTGGTCAATGAGGTGATGGTAAAGCGTAGACTCAAATCCAAGGTTCCGGTCCACTGCTGCCTCTCAGGAAGTGCTCGTTGAATGAAGGAGTGGATAGTGAACAAGGATGTATTGTAAAACTCCTCAGTAAGCAAAGAAAGAAGTCATTAGCTTGGTAATTAGGCAGAAGTCATGGCTTGAGACTGACTAAACTACCAGATACTGCCAGGACATCAGCTTGTGAACAGAACAGGCTGAAATGCCTGAGTCCAAAACCTTCATCTTGGACATCAGCTTTCCTGCTCCTGCTTTCAGCAACCCCCTGTACTTCAGTGAGTTTGTGCATCTTGTTTCCATTTGTTTTTTGTTTCTGCAAATCCTCAGCAAGCCAAGGAAAATCAAAATAAAAAATATAACTTACTGAAGCAGCCTCAGAAAGCCCCAGGAGAGATGGCAGCAGTCATAAGAGGAGAAAATAGCCAAGCAGAGTATAAATAAAGCCTGCACACTGATGGAGAGGCTAATTCACATAATCCCTCCCCCATTCACTCTGGAAAACCACAAGAGAACCCGGCACTGGCAGCGTAACCTTTACATGACCCAGCTGCTGGCTGCATGGTCCAGCTCTCCAAATGCAGGAGAGCACCCACAGCTTAAGTCTGATACCGAGGAGGGCTGTTCGGAGAAATGAGATAGGCCAATAGGTAGAAGCCATAATAAATACAATTCTTTGTGTTGAACTGCCTCATTTGCCCTCAAGGTGGTCAGTCTAAGAAAGGCTCAAGATAAGACATCTCAGGAATGCCCCAGTGTGAAGTAATCAATGGATATTCAGTAACATCTGCTCAGAAGGACTCCTTGGGGGTGGGACTGGCCCTCAGCCAGCCACTCAGAGAGCCCTCTTTGAGCTCATGGTTGTTTGAGCCCTGGCAGTACATCTTGTAACTGGTGGTTTATTTCCCATATCGTTCAGTCTTCCTTCTTTCTCTTTATCACTCATGGCTGAGTCCTTTAATGTCTTCTATCTTGCCAGATGTTAGGATCTAGTCTAAACCCTGTAGACTCAAGCAGCTGACAGCCCCCTAATTTACCCAAATTCTACCAGTAGATAAATGATATCATCTAGAGAGTTGAGATGGAATTTCATCAGATAGGACTTAACCATCTTTGGCCATGGGAAAACTACCCAGTTGCCTGATGCAATATGAACTTCTGGAAAAATTACTCATCTATATAAATTCTATAAAAATTAATTCTTAACATATCCATTCATAGCATCTTAAGTGGCAAGTGGATGAAGGGAAATTCTAATTCAACACCTAACATGTTTTAGTTCCATTCAACTCAATTAAATTTGAACTAAAAAGTACTTGTTAAACACTTACTGTGTTTCAGGTACTGTGCATGGTCTTAGGATACAGGGGTGAAGGAAACACAGGTCCATCTTTGAGGCACTTACCATCTAGTAAAAAAGTCATGGAAAATATAAATCCAGTTTCAGAAAGAACATGCCATAATCATGATACAGACTGCACTTCAAGCTTAGAAGAGAAAGGAGGTTATTTGCAACCAGGGCAGAGAGGGTATGGCTTCTGGAAAGTGCAAAGTTAGCTGTGATGGACAGGACTTGGTAGCTACACATAGGAAGAACACATTCTAGGTAGATGGTACAACAAAAACAAAAGCTGACATGCTAGATGTATATACTGTTCTAAGGAGTGAAATTCCATGCTTTGCCCAGAACATTAAGTGTGCACACGTCAATGATGAGGGGTAAATGATGATGAGAAAGATTTAAGGCTGAGGACTCAAATTAGTTCTCCTACTCATTATCAAAGCAATTTATAGCTATCACTCGATGCTCAAGGATCATGTTCTTTGGAAAGCTCCCCACTGACCACCTGTTGCTGGTTTAGGTGCCTCTTCTGAACAATTGAGATTTGGCGTTATAATTTTCTTTTTTTTTGCGGTACGTGGGCCTCTCACCGTTGTGGAGTCTCCCGTGGCGGAGCACAGGCTCCAGACGCGCAGGCTCAGCAGCCATGGCTCACGTGCCCAGCCGCTCCACGGCATGTGGAATCCTCCCGGACCAGGGCACGAACCCGCATCCCCAGAATCGGCAGGCGGATTCTCAACCACTGCACCACCAGGGAAGCCCTGACGTTATCATTTTCCATTACTCCTCACCTTTTCCCCTAGACAGTGAGCCACTTGGGGGCTATGACTGCCTTATTCACTGAACCCCCATGCCAACAGGGTTCCTGGTGTACAGTAGGTACTCAGAAGAAATGTGTTGAATTAATGAATTTTACTTGCCTTTTGTGCCTTTGAAGCAACTTCTCACACAGGTGTGGAGAAACTGAATAATTGGCTTCAATCACAAGGCCAGTCATGGCAAAATTTATTTTCAGATTTTCTTGTTTCGTGGGGTGGCAATGTGTGTGTGTTGATGGGGGTGGGGGGAGCAGGTAGGGAAAGCATGTTTTTCACCCTCTGTCAACTCTAGAACTAGAGAGACCACAATGGCTTTTGCAGTCATTGATCCAAATTGTCCAGAGAGGCTGTTTCTGACCACCTCCACTCTCCTCATTCTCTATATCCTCAAGCCATGTTTTCTCAATATGACTTACATCCTATATTCCTTTTTGTTTGTTTGTTGCCATTCCTTCCTCTCTAAAAGGAGAGTAGAGGAGAGATTTTTGTCTGCTTCACTTACTGCTGTATACGTGGCACCAAGGACATGCCTAGCCTGTTCTAGTGTTGAATAACTAAGACAACAAACACAGTGGGATGCAAAGGGAAGAAAAGCTAAAGATAGCAATGTGCACATTAAAAGAAGTGAGACAGTCAACAAGTCTTTGTGGTGTGTCCACAGTGCTAAAAGCCTTCTGGTAGACACTCAGCCTGAGGGCAATGGTTAGCCATTGTCCTGCCTGAATGACCTGGTACTACGACCAGCCAGCAGAGGCTTTGCACAGAAACACCAGTATGGCACAGATCGTTCTGGGGAGGTAAGCAGCTGCAGGGTTAGTGAAGAGTGCGTCAAGGACAGCTGAGGGGCAAAGCACAATCCATGAAGGTTCCAAGAGGGCCAGAAACCAGGAATGCAGCAGAAAGCATGAGAACCAAGTGAACAACTAAGAGCTCCAGTGGCATGTCCTGCTAGAGGCTCATGTATACATTGTCTCCTGTCTCTATACTTTTGCATATGCTGTTCCCTTCATCTGAGGTACTGTTCCCCAATGCTTGCTTGATTAGCACCCACTCAAATCTCAGACCTTATCTTTCACATGAAGCCTTTCCTTCTAGTTTATTCCTCCTGGATATAAATTATGTGCTGGGAGCACATAATTTTTTAATTTAAAATTTTTTTAATTTTTAAAATTGTAGTTGATTTACAATGTTGTGTTAGTTTCTGGTGTACAGCAAAATGATTCAGTTTTATATATATATATATATATATATATATATATAAAACTGATATTGAGATATATATATATATATTATTTTCCAGATTCTTGTCCATTATAGGTTATTAAAAGATATTTAATATAGTTCCCTGTGAAGTTCCTTAAAAAACTAAAAATAGAGTTACCACATGATCCAGGAATCCCACTCCTGGGCATATTCTGGAGGAAGCTCTAATTTGAAAAGATACATGCACCTCAGTGTTCAGAGCAGTGCTATTTACAATAGCCAAGACATGGAAGCAACCTAAGTGTCCATCGACAGATGAATGGATAAAGAAGATGTGGTACTACCAAATGTAGAATAGATAGCTAGTGGGAAGCTGCTGCATAGCACAGGGAGATCAGCTCAGTGCTTTGTGACCACCTAGAGGGGTGGGATAGGGAGGGTGGGAGGGAGGCTCAAGAGGGAGGGGATACGGGGATATATGTATACATATAGCTTATTCACTTCGTTGTACAGCAGAAACTAACACAACATTGTAAAGCAATTATACTCCAATAAAGATGGAAAAAAACAATCAACAACGACAGAAAGAGAAGATGTGGTATACTCAGTCATAAAAAAGAACGAAATAATGGGAACATATCTTTAACACTTGTTATGTTGGATTGCAGCTTTAATAAGTGGCAAAACTGTTGAAGGTTCAAAAACTCAGGGGGGAGCCAGACTATCTGGGTTCCAATCCCAATCCACCTCCATTTATCTGTTTACCTTGGGCAAGTCACTGATCTCTGTTTCATCTCCCAAATGGCAATAATAATTAGTACCTATTGCATAGGGTTGTCCAGGAAAGAAAATGAGTTAAATATTTAAGGTACTTTGGGCAGTGCTTGATAAATAGTATGAATTCAATAAAATGTTAGTTCCTGGGGAGCAACACCCATAATTCTGAAGCAACTTCTCTAAGTCAAGTACTGTGATCAGACATTTTATATATGCCATTTCTTTGTTATTCTTAATAACCTTGCAAGGTAAGTAGTATCAAACCTGTTTTTCACTTGAAGAAATTAAAACTTAATAGGATTTTTTAAAATGTGAGCTTCTTTATCTGTAGAATGGAGTTAATAATGACTATCTCAGAGTTGTGAGAATTAAGAGATAACATATCTGATTTAGCAGATGACTTGGAAGCTAAGATGAGTATTTTAAGTGACCCATCACTTTGTGTTATTTGATTAGGTTGCTTCAAGTTCATATCAACATCAGGGTCTAAAGGTGTGATGATGAGTACAAATGCCCCCTGCCCTTGAAGAGCCCATGGTTACTGGGCTGTTGCAGTGGCTTGTGGACAATAACTAGGTCTTCCTCATCTCAGGACTCCCCCAACCTGCAAATGCCCAATGGAGGGCTCTTGCATGGTTTCCAGAATCTGGTTCCAAGAGACCTTTGCTCCACTTCCCTTTGGGTTCAGGAGACAGAATAAAGGGAATGGGACAGACATATTTAATGGATATGCCCATTTATGCTCTGGCTCCCGGTGGATTATAATAAATGTTAAAACGGAAATCCCAGCAGAGTCATATAGAAGCATGGTGGGGAAGAATGTAAATCTAACTGGTTGGATCAGAGAAGGCTTCCTGAGAAAGTGAGATCTGAACTGTATCTTGAAAGCATGGTGTGATTTCAATGACTTCATAAAGAAGACGTTTGAGAAAGTAGGAGCAGACTGAACAAAGTTTTAAGGAGGAGCTTGTGCCAGACTATCTGGGAACATCCAAGTGTGGTTGGATAGGGTTTTCTGGGGGAAAGGGCAGAGCTGACAAGGAATGTCGCTGTAGTGGGAGGTTGGGAGAAAGCCTGCCATCTCTCTTGTCAGGTAGAACAGATGACCCTCAAAGTGCCTTCGGGTAAACTATTTTGATTAACTAAATATTACACACTGAAAGACTCTTAAAGAATTATATGATTACCAATTACTGCAAAGGTGTTGTGGATATCATTCACTCCGTCATATACTGGACGCTTTACATCTTCACGACAGCTCTAAGAAAAGTTATGCTTCTTCTTGGCAACCAGTTCAACTTATTAAGTGGATATTCAAATGGCATGAATATTATAAAACTAGTATTTGTTTCCCTGTTTCTGCTGGCAACGAAGAAACTCAAAGCCAAACTTACGGCCACATGTAGCAGCTGTGGCAGATCACATGTTAAATATCAATAGTTTGCTTACTGATTCTACCACTGTCCTCATCTTATTTTCCTACGATGATTGTTTCTTTGTCCATCTTTGCTCATTTATCTCATCTTTTGACTTGTATTGTTTATACCTATTGAAGACACTGCAAGTCCTATTTTGGAATGAGGTAGGGTTAGGGTTAGGGTTAACCCAACATTAAACTCTTTAGTGTAGCCCAAGGCTTTCAGCAGGACAGCAATGGACACGGCCTTCAGGAGGAGCCTATGCCTCTGCAGCACCTCTGTCATCACTCCAAGCCTGCTGCAGCTGGCAGGACAGGCATTCCGCAAGCCCAGTTGACACCTGTCACTGCACACATGCCAGGGATGGTGAAGGGAAGTTGGAAAGAGAATGAAGACTCAGAGGGCTAGGGCTGAGCCAACTAAATGCTTAGATAGGGGGCATGGTCCAAGCCAAAGCCTGACCCTGAATGAAAACCGCCTGGAATAGATAAGAGCAATGCCTGGCATCACTTTTCCCGGGAAGCTGCCCAGCCTGAGACAGGTGCTCCTCCTTTGGGTTCCCAAATCCTTTAGAGTTTATCCCTCTTTGTAGCACTTCGCATTACTTTTCACTACATGACACTATGTCCCTACATCTATTTACTTCTGATTACCTCTTTCCCTTTTATGTACATAAAAATCACTAGAGATTGTATAAAACCCAGACTCCCTGGTTCCATTCCAAAAGGTTTTGATTTTATGTTTTGAGTGAGGCTCAGGAGTCAGCATCTTCAACCAGATTCCCAAGTTATCTGAAGTTAGTTGTCACAGATCTTGGGAGATTTTGTCTGGATTGAACTCCTAACAAAGAAGAGACAAGGTCTGGCTCAAAGTATCACACCTCATTTTACAGACAAGCAAACGAAGGCCCAATCAATCACATCACTTATCCAAAATCTCCCAGTCATGAACTGGGGAAGCTAGAATCAGAACTCAGGTCTGCCTGATTCCCAAGGGTATGCCCTTCCCACAGTCCCAAGCAAGGAGGTGATAATGGCTTACCTCGGTTGTATCTGAATAGGTTTGTGCTTCCCAGGGAGTGTGCCAGATGATTGGCTGGGGTGTGGGAAGAGCATATTGAAACTTCAGTTCATATTTAATATATCCATTTTTATTTTCATATGTTTATGACATAAGTGTAAGTACAGAAATACATGTATATAATGAATATATAAATAAACATGCATTTATGGGGTGCTTGACCCAAAATACCTTACCGATGGGGTGCACAGTCTAAACCTTGGGAGGTAACTGATTCAGCTGCCTTTAATCTGTGATATTAACACGGTGGCGCTCAAGCCCATGTCCCTTAAAAACACTGCGCATGGCATGTGACACACCCTGCTGAGACTTCTGAGGGGGCAAAGCAAGAGATGGGTGAGCATGACTACCGCGGGAACATTAAACATCACTGCTCAGAATTTCTAGGAACTGTGCATTTGTCTTCTTGTCTACCAAAGGCTGATTGTGATGTACTGGGCTTGCTGGGACCACCTTTGTCTGCCGCATAACCAGGGGCTGTCCAGCCATGTACATCCAGGAGGCAGAAGCAAGCAATTCTCTGCAGGGGAGAGGGGCCTGAGGACTCAGGCTCAAGGACAAACTAGGTTTAGGCCAAGAAGTGACTCCTCTGATGACTCATGGTAATGTAGAAAAGTGGGTCGGGGTGGGCCCTGCTCAGAAGGAAGAGGAGGTTCTAGAATATGTTTTTCAAGGCCCGAGCATGGCGGAGAAGCTTGGTAGTTGGAACTGAGCTTTAGGAAGGTGGCGCCAGTTTTAAAGACTGGCCAGGAGAGAAAGCAAAGAAGTCGGCCTGGGGTCATCGAGATGGCAGAGGCAGGGCTAATGCGTACAGTTCTGCACATCGTGCCATGCGTAAGGGGGGCATTCGAGGGCAGGAGTGGGAGCTAAAATCCAGCCCACGTGCACTCTGCTTACCAAGTTGGGGTCTTGGTGTGGCCCTGTGTTAGCAAAGAAGGGGCAGATTTACCTCATTTGTCTGCCCAGAGGGGATCCTTTTTCTAATTGACTCCAGGGATGGGTGGGGTGGGTTTTTTTTTTTTTTCCTAATTTGCACAAAGGTGTGGTATGGGTACCTGGAGACCGTGGATAAAAGGTCTCACCCACCATGGGATTCCACATCATGACTCAAAAACATCCAGGAAAACTACAAATATGATGTGCTAGGTATTACTGGATTGCCTGTGGAAGCCTGCAAAGGGTGAAGTTGTGTGCTGTTGTTGGCATATTGTCACTTTCAAGACTAACAGAAGAGCATAGGCAGAGAGAGCCATAAAATAAATGAAGTCAGGAATTCACAGAAGTGCTGGGGAAGGCACTAGACTCACACAAGCTGTTAAGACTGTTAGGTTTGAGCCAAGTTTACCTCAATGTCTGAGAAGAGGGGAAAGTCCATGAGACTTTGGTTTACTGTAGGGGCATTTGTATGTCTCTTTCCTCTATAGATCGTTGGGACCTAAACTGTCTGCTGCCATGAAAGTTAGAATGGAAAGAGCCAAACACAAGGAAACTGAGGCTCAGAGGAACTACTTCATCTTTTTGGCTCTGGACCCAGACTACCTTGGGTTCAAACTAGCTCTGTAACCTTGAGTAAAATAATTAATCTGACTGTGTCTCAGGTTCCTCATCTGTAAAATGAGAATAATAGTAGCATCGACTCAACAGGGTTGTATAATAATTCAGTGTATGTGCCCGGAACAGCAAGCACTATGGAGATATTAGCTTTTCTTGTTATTATCATTTTGCCTTCTATGATTTCATTTAATCCTCACCACTACACCCGGCTAGCTGTGCAAAGAAGTATCTGGTCTCCTCATCTTATAGTTCAGGACTCTGTAGTTAAGGATGGAGAAATGAGGGGCTGGGGCATCAGGGAATTTGCCATCATGGAAACTAAGACACAATTTTGAGACTGGTGTATACTTAGGTCTTTGATGAGCATGATGGCATTGAGAATGTCACAAAATTCATCCCTTCTAATTATAAACATTGTACTATGACACAGAAATAATAAGAGACTAACACATTCTCATTATTCCAAGAAAAATCTGTTTTCTCAAGAATGTTCTCTCCACTAAGGGGGAAGATGGCCATGATGTGCCAAAGAAAGACACTAGATGGTTGTTATATGAGCCCTAACAGGGCCCTGATGCAGGAACTAGGGCCTGGAGAGAGACGCGTGATTGGGTAGAGGAGAGCAGAGGACAAACAGGGGGAACCTGAACTAGGTGTGACCTAGAAAACGGCTCCTGTACTTTTCCTTTCTGAGGGTGGGGGAAATCAATCAATGCTAGAAATGCCAGTATATATATATATATATATATATATATATTTTAACATCTTTATTGGGGTATAATTGCTTTAAAATGGTGTGTTAGTTTCTGCTTTATAACAAAGTGAATCAGTTATACATATACATATGTTCCCATATCTCTTCCCTCTTGCGTCTCCCTCCCTCCCACCCTCCCTATTCCACCCCTCCAGGCGGTCACAAAGCACCGAGCTGATATCCCTGTGCTATGCGGCTGCTTCCCACTAGCTATCTATTTTACGTTTGGTAGTGTATATATGTCCATGCCACTCTCTCACTTTGTCACAGCTCACCCTTCCCCCTCCCCATATCCTCAAGTCCGATCTCCAGTAGGACTGTGTCTTTATTCCTGTCTTACCCTTAGGTTCTTCATGACAATTTTTTCTTAAATTCCATATATATATGTTAGCATACGGTATTTGTCTTTCTCTTTCTGACTTACTTCACTCTGTGTGACAGACTCTAGGTCTATCCACCTCATTACAAATAGCTCAATTTCATTTCTTTTTATGGCTGAGTAATATTCCATTGTATATATGTGCCACATCTTCTTTATCCACACCAGTCAGAATGGCCATCATCAAAAAATCTAGAAACAATAAATGCTGGAGAGGGTGTGGAGAAAAGGGAACACTCTTACACTGTTGGTAGGAATGTAAATTAATACAGCCACTATGGAGAACAGTATGGAGGTTCCTTAAAAAACTACAAATAGAACTACCACATGACCCAGCAATCCCACTACTGGGCATATATGCTGAGAAAACCATAATTCAAAAAGAGTCATGTACCAAAATGTTCATTGCAGCTCTATTTACAATAGCCAGGACATGGAAGCAACCTAAGTGCCCATCAACGGATGAATGGATAAAGAAGATGTGGCCAGTATATTTTTAATGTCATCTACGTGCCAGGCATTGTGCTCACAGTCTGTATGCATTATGTCATTTCATCTTCACAACAGCTTAGTGAAATAGGTAATATTATTAGTTTTTCTAAAATAAAAATGTTGACAATTAGAGAAACTGCTAAGAATTTTGCAATCTCAAACAGCTATTGGGTAAGGGCATAGGACTTCAGACTTAGGATAACATGTTTAAGCACAGGGGCTCTTTTTTTTTTTTTTTTTACACCTTTAGTGGAGTATAATTGATTTACAATGGTGTGTTAGTTTCTGCTTTATAACAAAGTGAATCAGTTATACATATACATATGTTCCCTTATCTCTTCCCTCTTGCGTCTCCCTCCCTCCCACCCTCCCTATCCCATCCCTCCAGGTGGTCATAAAGAACCGAGCTGATCTCCCTGTGCTATGCGGCTGCTTCCCACTAGCTATCTATTTTACGTTTGGTAGTGTATATATGTCCATGCCACTCTCTCACTTTGTCACAGCTCACCCTTCCCCTCCCCATATCCGCAAGTCCATTCTCTAGTAGGTCTGTGTCTTTATTCCCATTTTATCTTTAGGTTCTTCGTGACCATTTTTTTTTCTTAGATTCCATATATATGTGTTAGCATACGGTATTTGTCTTTCTCTTTCTGACTTACTTCACTCTGTATGACAGACTCTAGGTCCGTCCACCTCACTACAAATAACTCAATTTCGTTTCTTTTTATAGCTGAGTAATATTCCATTGTATATATGTGCCACATCTTCTTTATCCATTCATCCGATGATGGACACTTAGGTTGCTTCCATGTCCTGGCTATTGTAAATAGAGCTGCAACGAACTTTTTGGTACATGACTCTTTTTGAATTATGGTTTTCTCAGGGTATATGCCCAGTAGTGGGATTGCTGGGTCATATGGTAGTTCTATTTGTAGTTTGTTAAGGAACCTCCATACTGTTCTCCATAGTGGCTGTACCAATCCACATTCCCATGAGCAGTGCAAGAGTGCTCCCTTTTCCCCACACCATCTCCAGCATTTATTGTTTCTAGATTTTTTTGATGACGGCCATTCTGACTGGTGTGAGATTATATCTCATTGTAGTTTTGATTTGCATTTCTCTAATGATTAATGATGTTGAGCATTCTTTCATGTGTTTGTTGGCAATCTGTATATCTTCTTTGGGGAAATGTCTATTTAGGTCTTCTGCCCATTTCTGGATTGGGTTGTTTCTTTTTCTGTTATTGAGCTGCATGAGCTGCTTGTAAATTTCGGAGATTAATCCTTTGTCAGTTGCTTCATTTGCAAATATTTTCTCCCATTCTGAGGGTTGTCTCTTGGTCTTGTTTATGGTTTCCTTTGCTATGCAAAAGCTATGAAGTTTCATTAGGTCCCATTGGTTTATTTTTGTTTTCATTTCCATTTTTCTAGGAGGTGGGTCAAAAAGGATCTTGCTGTGATGTATGTCATAGAGTGTTCTGCCTATGTTTTCCTCTAAGAGTTTGATAGTTTCTGGCCTTACATTTAGGTCTTTAATCCATTTTGAGCTTATTTTTCTGTATGGTGTTAGGGAGTGTTCTAATCTCATACTTTTACATGTACCAGTCCAGTTTTCCCAGCACCACTTATTGAAGAGGCTGTCCTTTCCCCACTATACATTCCTGCCTCCTTTATCAAAGATAAGGTGACCATATGTGTGTGGGTTTATCTCTGGGCTTTCTATCCTGTTCCATTGATCAATATTTCTGTTTTTGTGCCAGTACCATACTGTCTTGATTATTGTAGCTTTGTAATATAGTCTGAAGTCAGGGAGCCTGATTCCTCCAGCTCCATTTTTCGTTCTCAAGATTGCTTTGGCAATTCGGGGTCTTTTGTGTTTCCATACAAATTGTGAATTTTTTTGTTCTAGTTCTGTGAAAAATACCAGTGGTAGTTTGATAGGGATCGCACTGAATCTGTAGACTGCTTTGGGTAGCAAAGTCATTTTCACAATGTTGATTCTTCCAATCCAAGAACATGGTATATCTCTCCATCTATTTGTATCATCTTTAATTTTTTCATCAGTGTCTTATAATTTTCTGCATACACGTCTTTTGTCTCCTTAGGTAGGTTTATTCCTAGATATTTTATTCTTTCTGTTGCAATGGCAAATGGGAGTGTTTTCTTAATTTCACTTTCGGATTTTTCATCATTAATGTATAGGAATGCCAGAGATTTCTGTGCATTAATTTTGTATCCTGCTACTTTATCAAATTCATTGATTAGCTCTAATAGTTTTCTGGTAGCATCTTTAGGATTCTCTATGTATGGTATCATGTCATCTGCAAATAGTGACAGCTTTACTTCTTCTTTTCTGATTTGGATTCCTTTTATTTCCTTTTCTTCTCTGATTGCTGTGGCTAAAACTTCCAAAACTATGTTGCATAAGAGTGGTGAGTGTGGGCAACCTTGTCTTATTTCTGATCTTAGTGGAAATGGTTTCAGTTTTTCACCATTGAGGGCGATGTTGGCTGTGGGTTTGTCATATATGGCCTTTATTATGTTGAGGAAGGTTCCCTCTATGCCTATGTTCTGCAGGGTTTTTATCATGAATGGGTGTTGAATTTTGTCGAAAGCTTTCTCTGCATCTATTGAGATGATCATATGGTTTTTCTCCTTCAATATGTTAATATGGTGTATCACGTTGATTGATTTGCATATATTGAAGAATCCTTGCATTCCTGGAATAAACCTCACTTGATCATGGTGTATGATCCTTTTAATGTGCTGTTGGATTTTGTTTGCTAGTATTTTGTTGAGGATTTTTGCATCTATGTTCATCAGTGATATTGGCCTGTAGTTTTCTTTCTTTGTGACATCCTTGTCTGGTTTTGGTATCAGGGTGATGGTGACCTTGTAGAATGAGTTTGGGAGTGTTCCTCCCTCTGCTCTATTTTGGAAGAGTTTGAGAAAGATAGGTGTTAGCTCTTCTCTAAATGTTTGATAGAATTCGCCTGTGAAGCCATCTGATCCTGGGCTTTTGTTTGTTGGAAGATTGTTAATCACAGTTTCAATTTCAGTGCTTGTGATTCGTCTGTGCATATTTTCTATTTCTTCCTGATTCAGTCTTGGCAGGTTGTGCGTTCCTAAGAATTTGTCCATTTCTTCCAGGTTGTCCATTTTATTGGCATAGAGTTGCCTGTAGTAATCTCTCATGATCTTTTGTATTTCTGTAGTGTCAGTTGTTACTTCTCCTTTTTCATTTCTAATTCTATTGATTTGAGTCTTCTCCCTTTTTTTCTTGATGAATGTGGCTAATGGTTTATCAATTTTGTTTATCTTCTCAAAGAACCAGCTTTTAGTTTTACTGATCTTTGCTATTGTTTCCTTCATTTCTTTTTCATTTATTTCTGATCTGATCTTTATGATTTCTTTCCTTCTGCTAACTTTGGGGTTTTCTTTGTTCTTCTCTCTCTAATTGCTTTAGGTGCAAGGTTAGGTTGTTTATTCCAGATGTTTCCTGTTTCTTAAGGTAGGATTGTATTGCTATAAACTTCCCTCTCAGAACTGCTTTTGCTGCAATCATAGGTTTTGGGTCGTCGTGTCTCCACTGTCATTTGTTTCTAGGTATTTTTTGATTTCCCCTTTGATTTCTTCAGTGATCACTTCGTTATTAAGTAGTGTATTGTTTAGCCTCCATGTGTTTGTATTTTTTACAGATTTTTCCTGTAATTGATATCTAGTCTCATAGCACTGTGGTCAGAAAAGATACTTGATACAATTTCAATTTTCTTAAATTTACCAAGGCTTGATTTGTGACCCAAGATATGATCTATCCTGGAGAATGTTCCATGAGCACTTGAGAAAAATGTGTATTCTGTTGTTCTTGGATGGAATGTCCTATAAATTTCAATTAAGTCCATCTTGTTTAATGTATCATTTAAAGCTTGTGTTTCCTTATTTATTTTCATTTTGGATGATCAGTCCATTGGTGAAAGTGGGGTGTTCAAGTCCCCTACTATGAATGTGTTACTGCCGATTTCCCCTTTTATGGCTGTTAGTATTTGCCTTATGTATTGAGGTGCTCCTATGTTGGGTGCATAAATATTTACAATTGTTATATCTTCTTCTTGGATCGATCCCTTGATCATTATGTAGTGTCCTTCTTTGTCTCCTGTAATAGTCTTTATTTTAAAGTCTATTTTGTCTGATATGAGAATTGTTACTCCAGCTTTCCTGTGATTTCCATTTGCATGGAATATCTTTTTCCATCTCCTTACTTTCAGTCTGTATGTGTCCCTTGGTCTGAAGTGGGTCTCTTGTAGACAGCATATATATGGGTCTTGTTTTTGTATCCATTCAGCCAGTCTGTGTCTTTTGGTGGGAGCATTTAATCCATTTACATTTAAGGTAATTATCGATATGTATGTTCTTATTCCCATTTTCTTAATTGTTTTGGGTTCGTTATTATAGGTCTTTTCCTTCTCTTGTGTTTCTTGCCTAGAGAAATTCCTTTAGCATTTGTTGTAAAGCTGGTTTGGTGGTGCTGAATTCTCTCAGCTTTTGTTTGTCTGTAAAGGTTTTCATTTCTCCATCCAATCTGAATGAGATCCTTGCTGGGTAGAGTAATCTTGGTTGTAGGTTTTTCTCCTTCATTATTTTAAATATGTCCTGCCAGTCCTTTCGGGCTTGCAGAATTTCTGCTGAAAGATCAGCTGTTAACCTTATGGGGATTCCCTTGTGTGTTATTTGTTGTTTTTCCCTTGCTGCTTTTAGTATGTTTTCTTTGTATTTTATTTTTGATAGTTTGATTAATATGTGTCCTGGTGTGTTTCTCCTTGGATTTATCCTGTATGGGACTCTCTGTGCTTCCGGGACTTGATTAACTATTTCCTTTCCCATATTAGGGAAGTTTTCAACTATAATCTCTTCAAATATTTTCTCAGTCCCTTTCTTTTTCTCTTCTTCTTCTGGGACCCCTATAGTTTGAATGTTGGTATGTTTTATGTTGTCCCAGAGGTCTCTGAGACTGTCCTCAGTTCTTTTCATTCTTTTTTCTTTATTCTGCTCTGCAGTAGTTATTTCCACTATTTTATCTTCCAGGTCACTTATCCGTTCTTCTGCCTCAGTTATTCTGCTATTGATCCCTTCTAGAGTATTTTTAATTTCATTTATTGTGTTGTTCATCATTGCTTGTTTCCTCTCTAGTTCTTCTAGGTCCTTGTTAAATGTTTCTTGCATTTTCTCTATTCTATTTCCAAGATTTTGGATCATCTTTACTCTCAGTATTCTGAATTCTTTTTCAGGTAGACTGCCTATCTCCTCTTCATTTGTTAAATCTGGTGGGTTTTTATCTTGCTCCTTCATCTGCTGTGTGTTTTTCTGTCTTCTCATTTTGCTTATCTTACTGTGTTTGGGGTCTCCTTTTTGCAGGCTGCAGGTTTGTAGTTCCCGTTGTTTTAGGTGTCTGTCCCCAGTGGCTAAAGTTGGTTCAGTGGGTTGTGTAGGCTTCCTGGTGGAGGGGACTAGTGCCTGTGTTCTGGTGGATGAGGCTGGATCTTGTCTTTCTGGTGGGCAGGCCCACGTCTGGTGGTGTGTTTTGGGGTGTCTGTGACCCTCCTATGATTTTAGGCAGCCTCTCTGCTAATGGGTGGGTTTGTGTTCCTGTTTTGCTAGTTGTTTGGCATAGGTTGTCCAGTACTGTAGCTTGCTGGTCATTGAGTGAAGCTGGGTGCTGATATTGAGATGGAGATCTCTGGGAGATTTTCGCTGTTTGATATTACGTGGAGCTGGGAGGTCTCTTGTGCACCAGTGTCCTGAAGTTGGCTCTCCCATGTCAGAGGCACAGCACTGACTCCTGGCTGCAGCACCAAGAGCCTTTCATCCACACGGAGAAAACTGAGATCTTTATGATTCTGAGTCTTCCCATCTAAAAGCGTCATTCATCTTTCTATTTGACTCAGTTTTCTTATCCGCTGGTTGCCACTTCTGATTTTCCCCCAGCGTCTGGGAACGCACTCGGTCTGATTTGAAGCTGTCTAGGTCGCCCCACCAAGACTCCAGGATGATGCCCCCTACCCTCCAGACCTTGGCGCTGCCACGTCTCAGCACAGGGGCTCTTAAGCCAAGCTGCTTTTGTTCAAGTTCAGACTCAGACATTTTCTAGCTGTGTATCCCAGAGAAAACTACTTAACTTTTCTGAGTCTCCACTTCCTCATCTATGAGATGATAAGATGATGATAATAGAAAGTACTTCATAGGGCTATTAAATTTGTATATGTAAAGTGCTCAGAACAGAAAGTGACTACAGAAATGTAACTAATAAATATTAGCTGTTGTTATTTTTATTACTTAAAAAAAAAAATCACTGTTTTTATCCTTGCCCTGGAGGGCTTTGGTGTTACCCAGTTCTGAATTAGAACTCCCATCTTACCAATTCTAGTTTCTTAATTGTTGCACCAGGCATGTTGCCTGTTGGTATCTACTTCTGTTCCCCACTTTACCCTATTCTGCTCTTATTAGTGGGGGAGGAATCCTACCAATTATAAGGATCCCTTGCTAACTGGCTCTCAGCTGAATTCAGCCAATAAGAAAGAAGTACCAGCTAGAAACTGGAGGGCAGGAAGGGGACACCCTACCTCCTTCAGGACTCCAGCCCTCACCTAATGCCTTTACCATCTGTGGTCCCACCTCCCTCCAAGCAGCCTCTGTCCTTTGTTCCAGTTCCCACTGGATGGTCCCTGCTCCTGGGCTCTGAGAACTGCTTCTCCTCCCCCCTTTTCAGCCCAGCCTAAGGTTGGTAGCTGCTTCCTGCTGTTGCTATTTTCTGGGTTGCCTCAGTTAGCCCCATATGGCTTTTCAGTTCTTCTAACACTTTTGTAACCAGTTGATCATATTGAATTCCTGCCTATTGATGAGCTGCTTAGACCCCAGCTGGTATAAGTCTAGTTTATGGAGATGAACAGAACAGGTAAGAACGAAATCAGGCATGATCCTAAACAGATTAGCAGGATAAGGACTCTGGCTCTCTAGAAGCCAATGCAGGAACCCAGTCATCATGACTGAAACCCAAAAGGTGAAGCCCAAGCCAGAGCAAGGTGACATGACACCTATGCATGGAGCATAGGACCTATACACGGAGCATGGACTCCTTCATGAAGGCAGGTCGGTACTCAAATCCTAAGGCAGGACTGAGCCTTCAGGTACAGATCAAAAGGTTTGGTCTAGAAGGAGAAGGGGGAACAAGGCAAGGCCTGAGAGACCCCAGAGGGTTGGGTGTTAAGCACATTTTAGCTAATTTAATTACACTGTAGGAGAGCTATAGGAGAGTTCACAATTTAAAGGAGCCCTGTGGGGAATCTTTTTGTTCTGTAAATAATTATCCCCCTAATTTATTTGCTTATGTTTGGATTTTCATATATTGGGTTTGTTTATTTATTTATTTATATCCAGAAACAATAGGGCCCAACTCAGCTGGGGACAGACAGTTGCTTTGAATTAGTCACTGATTCGAATAAACCACAATCAGTTTAGTAAAATTTTGATTATATTAGCCTTGCAAATAGTCTTGCCCAGGGTGAGTAGCAGTGTATTCTGGGTAAGTAAGGGGGAAAAAATGAAATTATGATTCCAGGACATATCAAGGCTGGAAAGACCCTAGAGGTGTCAGGAATAATCTTAAATACCTGGTACTCAGGTTCTGTTTGAAATGCCTTAGCCAAGGCATGTGCCAAGTGTAGCTTTGAAAGCCATCATTTGTCTAATGGTAATTTCCACTCACTGGTCATGGTTTTACCTGCTGGGACCACAGGAAACAAATTTGCTCCCCAAGACTCACTCTATTTTTAGATATCTTTGCTCTTAAAATGAAAATTTCTAATTTCTTCAATCATTCCTCCTGTGACACTTCTTCCGGAGCAGAGGACGGGTTAATGAGTTACAGTATACACACTAGATAGAATAATACGTTACACTAAAATAATACTGCTGAAGGAGGAAGGGAAACTTAAAAATGCTAGAAGACAAGAGCAGATTACAAAATTGGAAGGAAGCCATTTCCATAGTGCTGAACACTTAGACTCAGGTGTGCTTTTGTGTTTTCTAATTGTAAAAATAATTTGGCAACAGTACAAAACACTTAGAATATAGAAAAAAAGATCTCCAAGTTCACAAATGACAGTAGCTGCCCAGTGCTGCCCTATGGATAAACTCTCTTAGAATCATCGGAAGCTGATCAAAATTGGAGACCCCAGGACTCCATCTTACTTACTGAATCTCTGAGGATGAAACCCGGATCCTGTGTTTTTCACTCACTCCCAGGGGGCTCAGATATGCAGCCAAAGTGGGAGTCACCGCCTTTTTATCACAGCAAACAATGATCATCTCTGTATTCCCTTCCAGTTTTTTTTTTCACATGCATATGTTTATGCAATTGTAAAGATACTCAACTTTGAACACAAATATTTTTATGTAACTTTGAAAAGTAAGTGTTCTTTGAGCTGAAATGTCTGCTCAATATAAAAATACAGGGAAGTCAAGAGAAGAAAAAAATCTCCTATAATCGACACCCTTAGACAACCACCATTACCATTTTGATATAAAATTCTTGTCTTTTTTCTAGGCATCATTTTTAATTGGCTTATTTCATTGGGATGATTGAGCTGCACATGAAATATTGAAATCTGTATTTTTCTGAACATTGTGATAGCACAAGTTTTTCCACACTATTACAAAATCTTCGTAATATTTGACCCCTGCTGTATTGTTTGCCATCATGGCACTGACAAACAATTTTATGACACACATCTCTGTGTGTAAAGCATTTGATATTGGAGTATTTTCTTACAATACATGGCAAGAAACAAAGTTATTGGATCAAAGCATATGAATATTTAAGACTTTTCTTTTACAAAAAAGATCAAATCATCATAATTACCTAAAAAGTTCTATCAAGTAGGTCAGCTCATTCCCTAAGCGTCTCTGTTCCTGGAATATTTAATTCTATTCTACAAAACTAAAACTGATTCTGCAAGGGAAAACATCTCAAAGATGCAAAGAATTCCTTGAACAAGCTACACAGAAATCTCATTATATGGCTGAATCTAAGGTGTCCTTGCCATGGAGCTGACATGCAGGGGAAAGCTACATAATGAGGATCTTCCTAGGTTTCTAGAACTGGGTAGGGAGGGTCTGTGAAAGGAGCACCCCTGCTGTGGTGCCCTCTCTGTGGAGGAAAGAATCATCCCTCCCAGGGTGCCTGTACACTGGTCAGGGCTCAGCTGTGTGGATGATAGGGTGGGAAAAGAGGAGCTGGCTCTTTGACAAAAAGAAAAGAACTCCGAGTGAGTGCTCATTATTGGAGATCTCGGATTCTCCTGGAGAAATAACGAGTGCCGCCAGTGCTCTGTGGATTCCTCAAGGACCCTTCAGGAGCAAACAAGCTGGGTTTGATTAGGCTAACTCAACAACAGGAGTCCACCAGGGGGAGGAGAGGGGAGGAAAGGAGGATTTAGAAGGGGCAAAGTGAAGTTTTGAACGAGATGTTGAAACATAAAGAAATAGTCCATTTTAAATACCTTATCTTTAATACAGTGCATTCAATTGAAAAAGCATCATCCCTTCTAAGAATCTGGTTGATAATCTCAGGACACTAGGAGTTGGTGGACAGATGCTGTTCGTGCCCCATCCTGCTTCTCCTCATCCACCTCTGAGACACAGGTATCTCAGGTGTGGTCGTGGGTTTCCGGCATACCGACAGCTTCCCATCTCAAGTCCCTGCGTCTCACTGTTCCTCTGCCTGAGGGTTCCTCAGCACCTAGTGAAGTTTGCTTGGCTGCAGAACTGAGAGGAAATTAACTCTCCAGGGACAATCTTCAACCAATGGGGAATGAGGGTAATGGAGCAATACCCCCCAGCTTCTGGCTCATCTCTAGAGACAGTTCTGAGGTGCATTCTACAGGGTTTCTCAGAATGTCTTCAGTGGGATTGGGCCCACCCTGTCCACTGCAGCAACCCATCATTAATGCACATGTTATTAACTTACTTCTCTTCCCTATCTCACTTTCCCTACTCTCTCATTAGTGCTTCCCAAGACCACCTCCCAAATAAACTACATAACTCAAGCCCTTGTCCAAGAGCCTACTTATGGGAGAACTAAACTAAGATAGTAACAATTTTCCACCCATTTTATACCCACTGAGTTTCAAAGGGCCCCATTGACTTTCCCAAGGTCTCCAGTTGCCATGTGGCAACATCAGAACCAGAAGCTGACTCTTCAACTAGTGTTCTCTCTACTCTACAAGGTAGTTTATTTTACAAACCAAATAATAACTATGTATTGAGTACCTATTAGTCACTATGTGGTGTACTGGGAACCCCAAGTCAGTGAAAGAGAAAGAGACAATTACTTACCATAATGCAGTATCTTAAGGATAGCAATCATCTAGTTCAATTCCATTATTTATTATTCAGAATTTATTTAGGGCCTACCACATGCCATGCCAGGCACTTTGCGAGGCACTGGGAACCTAAAGATGAATGAAGCCTGGCCCCTGCCCTTTAGAAGGTTAGAATCCTGTGGTGGGCAGGAGGGGCAGGGGAGCTAGACTAGACACAGACATAGACACTTTTCAGTATACAATGGTAACTGAGAACATAGTACAGGATGATACAGGAGCAGAGAGGACTGACACCTAACTCAGACCGGCAGGATGAGTATCAGAGAAAATGTTTCTTGAATGAGAATCATTCATTCATACATGCAATCAGTATTCCCTGAGCTTCTACTGCATTCCAGGTGGCATGCTAGGAGCGTGGACTACACTGGTGAATCAAACAGCTGCAGTCACTACTTCAGGCCAGAGCTGAGCCTTGAAAGATGCCTAAAACCTAGCCAGAAAGAGAGGAGTGGGGAAAGGCCTTCCAGAGGGAGTGAGCAGTACCCGCCTAGCCAGGGAAGCATGAAGCAGCATTAGGAGGTGAGGTGTTTTTGCTGTGTGTGTGTGTTGGGCCGGGTGGAGGTGGGAATAGCATTGCTGGAGCATAAATGAGAAGAGAGAGTGCCAAGAAATGAGCTGCAGGGTTGGCCAGGGACCATTTCATGGTTGCACCTAGGCAAACAAGTCACTACAGGAACACAATGGAAGGAAGGGGTGTGGTTAATTCTGGGAGGGAATGGAGTAGGCCGTCAGGGAGAGCTTCAAAGAGGCATCTGCATTTGAGCTGGGTTTTGAAAAAGGAAACTCTAGGAAGATTTGACTTATTCTGTAGTACAAATCCTGTTCCCTGTGCATACAGAATGACAATCCAGCAAACTTTCTTCCAGGAAACACATTCTTCCAGGATGAGATTCAGGATGCCACATATCACTGTGCAGGGCCCAATCTACACAGCTAAAAACAGTGGCCTGAGAGTGGTTTGCTGGGAAGGCCTGACCTCATAAGGGATCTCTCTCATCCTTTTATCTAAGCACATGAAAGCCATCCAATTAGATATGCATTCCTTTGGATTGAACTAGTTTCTCTTCAAAAAGCCTTTTTTAATGCAAATATGCCAGATGGAGGGGAAGCCATGACACCTGACATCACAACACTGACTGGGTCGATTGGAAGACTAGAGCTAGGAGACCCAGCTTATTTCCTAATGTTCTCCTCTCTCCTCCTTCCACAGTTGAGGCACTTGACCATTACTATTCTCTGTCAAAACACACAGCTCCTAGAATGCATCTGAGTCTCAAGTAGAAAGGATTTAAACAGACACACTCAGCATCAAGCCACCCTGGCAACCTTTGAGGATTTCCTTTTTTGGATAACCTGGCTTCTAGTTGCTGTGATTGCTTGTCCACAAATTACCACTTGCTGGACTCAGCAACCTGCTGATTAGTCCTGGACCACTGTTGCTACCACTTTGCCATCCCTCTGTGCAGAAATCTCTAGACCACTTGGCTGTGGGTCTCGCCCAATGGGAAATAGCCTCTTTTACCACCTATAGCTGGACAAGGACCTAATTCTTAAAATGAGTCTTCACCACTCTCCACATTTGGGGGTCTGCCTGGTCAAATCTCCAGATAGAAAGGCAGCGTTTATTTTCTCATTTATTTCAGAAGACCTAATGAGTACCTACTGTGTACACGGCCTTAAAGAGGGCCTCAGGGGTCCAGTGAGTGAATGAATAATCGCTATGCAGTATGAGATGGGAGAAACTGGAACTGAATTGTAAAAGGGTGATAATAGGAAAAGGTTTAGGCTTAGAGCCTCTTTGAGCATTAGTCTTCTCAGCTGCGAAATGGAGATGATATTATCTGTTTGCAGGGCTGCTGTCGGGATTTGAGGTACTGTTATATAAAGCATGCTGTAGATATAGCTGTTCCATACACAATGGATCTTACGTTGCTCCTGGCTAGCATGAGACTGTTGAAGGGCCTATATGGACTATAAAAGCTTCACTTTGGGGCCCTTCCATGGAATGCTTGCATTTAAATAGAGCAGTTCTTCCCAACTGCATTGCTGCAAATGCTTTACAGTGTGCCCAGATATTGAGTCTCTCCTTCCTGTGGGTGACCGGAAGGGGTGGGGCTATGACTGGGGTCCTTAAGCCTTCCTCCCAACTCTTCCTTGTTTTTTATAAATAAGGGACCTAAGGCACAAGCAGGTCCACAGATTTTTCCTGGGTTACATAGCTATTAAGACTATGGCATATAGTCAAACCTGGGTCTTCCAACTACGAGTTCACTGCTTTCTCCCTTTCCCTTACTACTTTCCTTATTCTAGGCAGGTCCATTTGTTAATCTCAGAATGGGGTGACGTGAACATAACCCTGCAGTGGGCTTCTTTCCCAGAGATAATGAAGGTCCTGTAACTGACCCAGGAGCACTAATGACTGCTTCAATACATGCTCTAAGCATCTTCACAAATCTGTGTGCAGATGGACAGGAGCAGACCTGGAACTGCCCGGAGAGGTAATGTTACAAGCTCAAAGTTACAAGCTCAGCAAAAGTCGGGGTAGGAAATCTCACAATGGAGACTAATAAAGAAAGTAGGATTTTGGATTGGCAGACAGCTGGAGAAATGTTCATCTTGATGATTCCTGTCCAGATTTTGCTTAATTATTTCCAATACCTTGATTTCAAAAATAATGTGCTTCCCCTCCAGCACCCCCCAAGCACAATTTTGATCAAGGCAATTAGTCAAATGACTACTTGGCTGATCACTATCAGTCTATCTCTCACACACACACACACACACACACACACACACACACAGAATCCTAAGAGAATGTGGCATGGGACCGGAGTCTGAAGTGTGGTGTCTAATTTCTGATTCTACCATGCACTTACTCTTAGACCTTGGGGAAAGATCTGTGACCTCAATGAACATCTATTTATCCATTTATAAATTGAGGGTGGATATCCAAAAAAAATTTGCTTTCATACAATTTGATATAGAAGAGTATTCAGAATAAGGCTGGAATATAATGGATGCTATTCCAAGAAATTCATGTGGGAATTTAAGATGGTCCCCAGAGGACAACATTAAAGAAGGTACAATGTGTATAGGTTTTTCAATATTCTGAATTACTTGCTGAAAAGAAGTTAAATTTAGAGTTAAGAATTTGGACATTAGAGTTTTGGCCTTCTCTTGACTCAGCAAAGACTTTGCCTACGGCTCCTTAGGGCATATTGTATTGTCTCTACTCAAACACATGACTGCCGGGGTCCTATGTACACAGACTGCCCAGTTATTCAAACCTGAGTTCAGGCCCATGAGGACTCTACTTGTTGCAAATTGAGAGACGCAGGAGGCTCACCCACCAGCTGCCCACAGGTGTTATCCACATACACCATGTGCCGGTCCCAACCATCAGGTTCAGTTTAGTAAGTCTACTCCTTACACAAACCAATATTCACTCATAAACTGATATTCAGTCATTCCATAAGCCTTTATTGAGCCCTGGGTGAGAGGCGGAGGTTGGGTGAAAAGATGGCACAGGTATGATTCCTACCCAAGGTCTCCTTCATCTAGGAGAGGGGACAGGTGGCAAAGACTCTCTCCTTGTCCAAACTTTAGTCAGGCTCCTCTGAGTCCTCTTCTCTACTAGGCCTTGACCTTGGGCCCCATCCTTGGCTTGTCAAGCCAAGTTTTAGCAAAGAGCCTTGCTAAGTCAGTTTAGCAAGAATCCTCACCCTTGATATGTAATCAAGTTCCTCATCCTCCACCCTTGATATCTAAGTCCTTGACCTTCCTTTAGCAATAATGCTATTAAACTAATTTAGTAAGAATCCCTCTACCCTTGATGTCTAATTAAGTTTCTCTTAGTAATTTTCCATCCATTGACCTCCTCACTCTACTTTTTGGCTATAAATTTCCAGCTACCTTTGCTGTATTCAGAGTTGAGCCCAATCCTATTGTAGTAGCTCAAATAAAATTTGCCTTGCTATTTTAACAAGTGTCCAGTGAATAATTTCTATTTAATGCAGGCCTGCATACAGCTAAACATAGTGCAATGAATAACACTTGCTTCCATTCCTCAAGCTCCTACTAAAAGTAAGGGTACCAATAGCTAACACTTATTGAGTATTACTTGGGGTCAGGCACTGTGCTACATACTTTGGCAGCCGTATTCCCTGGAAGCTCTAATCAAAGACTAAGCACAGTGTGGAGACTAGGGCCTGGCCATTTCTGCTCAATGCAAAAGTCCTTTTTGAGCAGTCTTGGTGTCAGAGCTCCCTGTCAGCCTGACCAAGACTTACTCAGAGCTGAGCCATAGTCTGCAGCTCTTCCTACCCATCCTTGCTTCCTTCCTCCACTCCTTTCACATGTGTCAGAACTGCATCTCAGTCTGCAGCTCCCCCTGATAATTCCTGTTCCCTTCCCCCTTTATATTTCACAGGCGTTAGTCCCAATAAGTCTCTTGCACTTCTAACTCTGTATTCACATCTGCTTCCGGGTGGATCTGAACTGATAAGCATCCATTATCTCATTTAATCTTCACCACAACCTTGTGAAGTGGATGCTGCTATTATAACAGTTTTTTAAATTGAAGTATAGTTGATTTACAATGTTGTGTTAGTTTCAGGTGTATAGCAAAGTAATTCATATATATATGTATATATATGTGTATATATATATATATGTATATATATATGTGTGTATATATATATTCTTTATATATATATTTTTTATATTCTTTTCCATTATAGGTTATTACAAGATATTGAAAGATATTGAATATAGTTCCCTGGGCTATACAGTAGGTCCTTGCTGTTTATCTATTTTATATCTAGTAATGTGTATCTGTTTATCCCAAACTCCTTATGTATCCCCCTTCCCCCCTTTCCCCTTTGGTAACCATAAGTTTGTTTTCTATGTTTGTGAGTCTGTTTCTATAACAGCCAAGACATGGAAGCAACCTGTCAATAGACAGATGAATGGATAACGAAGATGTGACACACACACACACACACACACACACACACACAATGGAATATTACTCAGCCATAAAAAAGAATGAAACAATGCCATTTGCAACAACATGGATGGACCTAGAGATTGTCATACTGAGTGAAGTAAGTCAGACAAGGACAAATATCATATGATATCACTTATATGTGGAATCTAAAAAAATCATACAAATGAACTAATTTACAAAACAGAAATAGGCTCACAGACTTAATGATTTTATAGATAAAGAAACTGAAACACACAGAGGTTAGGCAAACTATGCACAGTTAAATGACAAAGCAGAGATTCCAACCCAAGTATGACTTACTGTAATAAAAGCATTAGCATCTAATCCCTTCTATAATTAATATGAGAGAAAGGAAACAAGAAAACGACCCCATCAGACCCTGTGACCACTAGTTGAGAAAGCTTGTAGACTTGCAGATGAGGTCTACCCAGCAAGTATAATTCCTGCCCTAAGAAAGGAAAATGGCCTAAGAGGGCTGGAAGATGCAAAAAGGCAGTTCTGATGCTACCACAGTGATGGGTTCCAATTTTAAAAAAGAATATGTAAAGAAAGTAATATGGTTTTGCTGGATATCCTCCAATGAGCTCTAAATTTTAAAGGATATGTCAAAACCATTCATTCATTTATTCAGTAAAATGTTTATCACGTTACTGTCATGACGCAGGCACTGGGATATGGCAGTGAAAGACACAGACACTGTCCTGCTCTGTAGGAACTTCTAAGGATTATGAGATAGAATAGAAAAGCTTAGAAGGGTTGAACTTCAAGTCACCCTCCATCATTCATTGGCTGTAGGATCTTGGGCTGGATGTGCAAACTTCTGATGAATCAAAAGCACCCTGGAACCTATAAAAACTGAGTCAGGTGGTTCAGAATGTGTTAAAGCTTATTAAAGTGCTAAAGTCAATGCAAAGGGTATTATGAGCAATTTTCAGACTAAGAAGGAGAGAAAGAAAGGGACAAGTCCAGTACTTGGAAACGAATAACGAATGTTTATGGAGAGTGGAGACTGGTAGTTAGGATCATAGACTCTGGAATAGGACTATTTAAGTTTAGATCCAGCTACAGCCACTTACTTGTTGTGTGATTTCAGGCAAGTTATTTGACCTCTCTCAGTTTCCTCCTTTTGTAAGACAGTACTGGCAGCCCTACCTACTTAACAGTGTTGTTTTGAGGATTTGAGGAGTTCACAAATATATTGCACTTAGAACAGTGCCTGCCATACATTAAGTGTAATATTAAATATTAGCTTTTTTTTTTTCATCCTCTGGGATCTATCTTGGTTATCACCCAAGACTCCAGCATGACTACTTCCATGTCTTGACCCCAGCCTGCATTACTCTCTACTTTGGATCTGCCCAACACTGTCTCTTTAAATTAGGCTGACCCACCCATAGTTTATCAAAAAGAACCCAATAAGACAGATATTTGGACAAAAGCCCTGGAGTGTCTAGTCAGGGTTCCAGCAGAAAACAGATGGCATACTCGATTAGGGTAACAGGATTATTCACAAAGTTGTGGGCAGCATACAGGGAAACCACAGGGGATAGTGTGGCACCCCGGGGTTAGTAATAGGTGGGGCTCCCTGATGTCTCTAGGTCTGAAGGGGGAAGGGGAAGGAGAGATTAACAGAACCAGAAAGCGCAACAGGGACACAGACTGGTGGTTGAGAGATGCAGACACCCCACGATGGTCTGAAGAGAGGAATCTGGGGGAACAAATCCCTTGACCTCCCTCTCCCTCCTCCCCCTCCTCCTTCCAGTCTCCTGCCTGTCTTCCCCATTGTCTGTACTCATTCAGAAACCAGATAACAAGAGATTCATTTACTCTCCATGTTGGTCTGCCTCCAGGGGCACAGAACGGGATACAGAATAGAAGACAGCAGAACTGATAGGGCTAACAGAAGTTACCCAGCCTAAATTTTAGCCTCATAGCATAATTTGCTCTTTGCTTTATGCTCCCTTCTTAACTTTTTGTGGTTCTTCAACTGCTGGCTTTAATCTTGCTCCATGCACCTGAGTACAGGTTGGGCCCTCTGGTTGTATTCTTTATTATCTCCCTCAGAAGGGGTGTCTGTTCTAATCCATCCCCTTAAACCTTGCCTCATGTCCATACAACATGGCCCTGTACGCACTTAAAGCAAGCTCCAAACTGTGCTATTCTGTTCTAGTTCTTATCTGCCTGATTCCAAAAACCTGATAATACTATTCATAAAATAGATAACCAACAAGGACCTACTGTAGAGCACAGGGAACTATCCTCAGTATTTTGTAACAACCTATATGGGAAATGAATCTGAAAAAAAAATAGACATATACGTATGTATAAATGAATCACTTTGTTGGACACCTGAAACCAACACAACATTGTAAATCAACTGTAGTTCAATAAAAAAATCAAAAAGGAAAAGAAAAAGAAATAAAGAAGATGTATCTGAAAAAAAACCTGATAATGTAACTACTATAGTTTTAATGTTGACTATTATTAAAAACAAGGGAAAGATTAAAAAACAAACCAAGGGCTTCCCTGGTGGCGCAGTGGTTGAGAGTCCGCCTGCCGATGCAGGGGACGCGGGTTCGTGCCCCGGTCTGGGAGGATCCCACATGCCGCGGAGAGACTGGGCCCGTGAGCCATGACCGCTGGGCCTGCACGTCCGGAGCCTGTGCTCCACAACGGGAGAGGCCACAGCAGTGAGAGGCCCGCGTACCGCAAAAAAAAAAAAAAAAAAAAACCCCCCAAACCTGATTATATTCTTTGGCCTTGACATCTTCCTGCAGTCCTTTTGGTGTGCTCCTCTGTGGGTTCAGTTGGCCATGCATCTGGTGTTACACCTCGGTTTCTCTGTGGTTCCTGAGGCTCTGTGGATTCCTCGGCTTTTGTGCCCCTTAGTTTTAAGTGGAAGCTCCCCACTACCTTGAATCTCCTAACTGCTGGGACAATCCACAACACCGATCAAGGACACATAATACTTTGCACTTAACTTTGAGCTGTATTTACTCACGAACACAGCAAGTGACCACCTCTTTGATCGCACTGGATCTTCAAAACAATCATAGGAGGTGTGTGTTATTTTTGCTCCATTTTTAGTAAACTAACTCTCGGTAGAGTGAAGTGACCTGTCAAATGACACCCAGCTGGCAACTACTAGGCACTAGGCTACCTTCTTTATATAGAACGTCTCACCACAATCTCAGCTCCATGACAACAGGGATTTTTGTCTGTTTTGTTTACTACTTCTTCTCCAGTGCTTAAAGGAGTATCTGTCATAACAGGAGCTCAATAAATGTTTATTGAATGAATATTGAATGAATGATTCCATTGGATACTCATTCCAACCCCAGAAGGGAAGTATTGTTATTTTCATTTCATAGATGCGAAAACTTAGCAGGTTAAGAGAGGTTAAGTAGTTTACTTTAACTCACATCTAGTTAGACTCTAACTCAACTGTGAGTCCAAGGCCATGCTCTAAAGGGTGCTACTGTCAGTGTGATTCAGGGACCAAGGCTGGACTGTGAATTTTTTGTTTCTGGTTTGTGATGAGGTAAGTATAGAAACTGAGGGTAAAGCTTGTAGAAATTCTTATAGAAGCAATTTAACATTGCTTTGATTTGCCAGTATGTGACTACTGTCTTGTCTTATTGTACGAGATGCCAACTAGGGTTCTGTTGAATTCACAGAGACAAGTTGCTTGTGGTACAAAGCACATGCCAGTAGTAGGACCATGTATCAAATCCTTAGCTGATTAGAGATAAAAGAAGAGACTAGGTTTTCCCCACAGATATTTTGATAGGCACTGCTCTAATTTACTCCATTTGTGCTAAATTCCAACCCTCCATTCTCCTTCTTTCAGACTCAGCCCTACTGCTAAGCACAAGGGGAATGTGTGTTTTCAATTTTTGGCTTCCTTTCTTCTTTCATCTGACAAACATTCACTGAACAATTTCTATGTGCCACGTCCTCTGTTGGGTGCTTGGGTACAGACTGGATATAGCAGGGTCTTGCCTGTACAGCTGACCCTTGGAATTTACACATAACTTGGTGTATCTGCATGTTTATGGACCTCTCTTGGGTAACAAAGAAATGATTTCAAGAGAAGTCTTATCAATGGAGAGTGAGCTAATGAAGTCACTCAGGCTCTCTGTGGTGCCCTGGAAAAATGTTATTTGTTTCATTTTCACAACGATAGAACTGCAGCCCTGAGATGGGGACTCAGAAGACACAGGGCATGAGCTGACTGACACAGTTAAACTGATCCTTTGTTCCGTTAGATCAGGGCGACATCATTATGAACTGGTTTATGCTATTTGTGTCTGAAATAACAAGATTCTGACTTTCTCCTGAACATTCTTAAAGTGTATCAGAGATAGTGATCCCATGATGCTAACATGGGAAGTCACTGCAAAAGAAAAGGAACAATCAGTTCAGTGAAAATGACTGGTCTGAGCACTAAATCTTCCCCCAAAGAGCCCAAGGTTAGAATCAGATTGTGTTTAAGTCTCAGGTCTGCTGCATGGTGGCCTGTGGCCATATACAAGTGACTTAACCTTCCTGAGGGGCAGAATCCTCATGTCTAAAATGAAGATAATAATTCCTACTCCCCAGCGCTGTCGCAGGAATTTGTGCTATAAAGTCAATACAGGAAGCCTGCCACAATACTCATAAGTGGTTGTGGTGACTGATTTTGTTTGCTGCTGTTAGTCATAATGGGTATAAAGCTGGGCAGGAAGGTCTCAAGCTCTACACTTACCTGCATCAAGTGCAACAGACTGTCTGGGTTTGTATCTTGGCTCTGTTGCTTACTTACTGGCATGTAACAGGTGCTATGCAAATGTTTATTTAAACTAAACTAAAAGGGTGGGTTTGATCCAAACAAGAAACCCGAGTCTAAGGTAAGAGCTCATTGATCCAGCATTGATTTACTGAGGGCTTCCATGACTCAGGCATGGTGCTGGGCACTGGCGACAAATAGTGAATAGAGTCTCTACCCTTGTGATGCTCAAATCGGGGGAGAAGGCAGGCAAGACAACAAGGAATTAACAGAGGGAGGTGGGGTGGAGAGGGAGAGAATGTGAGTATGAATAAGGAGGGTTTGGGATCGGAAAGGAATGTCAACCTAAGGAAGGATACTTCTGCTCAAACATTAGGCAGACAAGAAGGGAACAACTTTCCAAAGACCAGACCCATGACCAGGGCAGCACCTGACCATTATAGCACTCGGCACACTTGTTAGAGCTGCCGCTTTGTTTGTCTGTCTCCCCACACCAGACAGTAAACTCTACGAGGTCACGATCATCTGCTTTGCTCTCCACTGTCCTCCCAGCGGCTCACATGGGTTTGTTCTTAATAAATATTTGTTAAATGAAGGAATACATATTCCAGATCTATTTGCCAGAGGTTTCCTATTTTGAGTTGTATAATAATAATAATAGCTAGTACGTAGTAATCATTTAGTTTGTTCCAAGCGCTGTTCTAAGTACTTTCTGAGCATTACATTATTTAATCATTACAACAACCTATAACCAATCAGCAAATTTGTCAGTAAAATGTTGTTCAGAAACTCTAATATGCACAGCAATGGGTGAGATGCTGGGGAGGAAAGAGGGTATTGAGCTTGCCACAGTGCTCTTCCATTGGTCTTTTCCAAATAGCTCCCTTCTCTCCCTTTCTCTCCCTGCTTAAGTCGACTTCTGCCTCCAAAAATCCAACCAGGCAAGTCCTCTGCCAAAGGCCTTGCCATGATCTTGTGGGAATTGGGGTGTCTGCTCCCACCCACTCTGTGCTCCCTAACATCCTCTACACACCTTGTAGCAGGCAGAATTTCTTGGAATGGCCCTGAAGATCCCACATCCTAAGCCCTGGAATCTGTGAATGTCATGAGAGATCACGCCCATGACTGTGTAGTAAGGCACAGCTGGGTTTTAAAAAGGGAACATAGCCAGGTGAGCCAGATCTAATCACAAGAGCCCCTGAAAGTACAGTCCTTTCTCAGGTTGGCAGCAGAAGAAAAAGGCAGGAGCGGAAGGCAGGGAGATGTGACAGAAGAGAAAAGCAAGGGGTCAAAGCACAAGAAGGACTCCATCCTCCACTGGCTTGGAGACGGAGGGAAGGGGCCACGTGAGAAGGAATGTAGTTGACCTCTAGGAAGAGTGAGCAGCCAGCAAAGTAACAAGAACCTTAGACCGACAACCTCAAGGAACTGGATTCTGCCACCAACCTGAAGGAGCTTGGAAGTGGATTCTTCTCCTGAGCCTCCACATAAGATCCCAGTCCAGCTGACACCTGGCCTTTGGCCTTGTGAGACCCTAAGCAGAGAACCCATCTGAGCCCATCTAGATGCTGTGAGCTGACATGGTTATTACTTTCAGCTGCTAAATTTTTGGTGCTTTGTTACACAGAAATAGGAAAACGAATACATCCCTTTATCCTAACACCCTCCGTGTAAACATCTCTTTACTTGTCTGTATCCACCTGTAGACAGTGAGCTCTTCAAACGCAGAGACTGTGCCATGCGTCACTTTATCTTCAATGAGCAGCTCAATGCCTGGCAGAGAGTAGGCTCCCAATAAATATTTGCCCTTGAACTTAAATGAATTCAAGCAAGATTAGGGATCTGAAGTGAGCACAAATACAAAATGAGGGAGCATTTCAAGAGACAAAGCGACCCAGGGGCTGGACTGAGCTCCCATAACTGTCAGGGGAGGTTCGGGATGAATGGGGGTTGGAACATTCAGGGAAGGCTTGAGCTTGTTCCTTACTCCATGAAATACCTCCTCACGTCTCACCTCATGCTAGACACATTATTCCTACTAATGCAAGGAGAATCTGAGCTGGTGTTGGAGGAGGTGGATCCTCCTGAAAGCTCCAGATGGACATTTGGGGCATCACTTAATAGTCTGTGCTGACGTTGCATCCTGAGTGGACAACCCACAGATGTTTAGCCTCCAGTGATTGTGATGAAACCTGGGAGAGGCTCCTACAAGTCTATTTACAGGCCTGGTCTAGGGAGCTGTCCAGGAAGTGGGCCATCCTCGGCGATTGTGACCCAGACCCAGCATATTCAGACACAGAAACACCAAATGTGAGACCCTTGGGTATTAACTCCTGTAGTTTACAGATGAGGAAACTGAGGAGCAGAGAGAGGATATAAGTAGCCTGTGCTAAAGAGCAAATTAGTCTGAGAGCTGGGTCTACAGCCCAGGGTTTCTGATTCCCTAATCCACATCACCACTGCCTCCCAGCATCCATTTGACTAATGGTCTCAGGCTCTTATTCTTCCCCAGGGAATCTCGATCTTTACTCACCTTGAAATTTAAGACCTGAAAGACAGAAAGGATGAATATGTTAGCTAATCCAAGCATGCGTTGTAAATCTTTGTCTTCTTTCGCATGTGTTGAACGTAACCCTCTCTGCAGCTAACAGACATTTGGCATCTTTCCATGGTGATAGTGCTGGTTCTAGAACAATTGTCTCACAGGCAGAGAGCTGATCATTGTAAGGCAACACATTTGCAAAAAAAGGTGGTTTTGGAATCAGGGAAAAGTGTGCTGGGCATTCGTGTAAGTCAGGGGTATTGGGCGGGGGCGAGGGGGAATTGGGACGAGCACATCCCTAGGATTATTTACTGATTATTTCTTTTCACATACAGAGGTGACAAGGAGAGAGATACACATTTTCTTTAGGTGTCAAGTAGGGCCTTTTCATTTCACACAGCAGGATCCATCTGACTTCCTTCCTCAACAACTTGCAAAGGCTCCACGTTTTTACAGAATAAAATCCAAAGGTTGTATCCCGGCATCCACGACTACGGATACTTTAGTCTCAGATACAGTTTCTGCTTCACATTCTACTCTCACGTCCCTTTTAGATTAGGATGTGTTTGTTTGCACATAACAGAAACCAAAGCTGAATTAACATAAACAAAAACGGGGCTTTATAATACAATGTTTGTTATGATCCGTGGAATCCATGGACGGAAATGTGACAGGGACAATTTGAACTGGGGATTCAAACACGCTAAGGATTCTTCTCTCTCTCCTCTCCACTCCTGTCTGCATAACTTCTTTACTATTTTCTTTTTCTTCAGAATGACTTCTCTTTGTATCACGAGGAGAACATGGATGGCTGCCCGCTGAAGTCACTGGTAAGTTACTGGCTTCTCTTTATAGGTTCCTGTTCTAAAATTCCAAGAGATCAAAACTGATTGGCCCCATTTGGGTCTCCTATACTCCACTGGGGCAATAAATTGAGAACAGTGCCCAGGGGCTCTTTATACTAATATAGCAGCTCCCATGGTCACTTTTTCTAGGAAAGAAGTACTCATCTGACATCCCATAGGTGTCCACTATCTTTCTGCTGACTTGTTCTAGCCAACTCTAATATTTCATTCATTTTTTTCCCATCTGCTGTTCACTGGTTAATCATAGACTCGCTACATTGTTCAGGACTGGCTCAGAAAAAAACAGGCAAAGATGCCTATAATGAAGACGGAGCTAGAGAAGGTAGAGACCATGACTGGGAAAATTGTTCATCTTGCTTTTGTTGAGTGACAGGTAGCAATCATTTATTCATTCATTCAAAAAACATTTGCTGGACTTCCCTGGCGGTCCAGTGGTTAAGACTGCGCTCCCACTGCAGGGGGCAAGGGGTTCCATCCCTGGTCAGGATAAGATCCTGCGTGCCGTGCAGCACGGCCAAAAAAACCCAGAAAAATTGCTAAGCTCATATTCTTTGTCAAGTACTATGCTAGGTGTGATATGGGGAGAGCAATCCATACTCTCCTGTCTGGAAGGAGCTCACATTTTAGTAAAGGAAACAGAATGTAAACAGATCATTCTAAGATGGCATGAAATGTGCCTGGATAGAGGCACATCCAGAGGGCCTTGAGGACACACAGGAAGAACACTCTGGAAAGGCCTCAAGGAGGTGATGACACACGTTGAATCTTAAAAGCCAAGCAGGTTCTGCTGAAAGCAGTAGCCATGTGAGTGTGAAGTCGTCACCAACTATTGGTGGTTAGCTGAGAGTGGCCAGGGGCTCATCTTTTCCTATGTGTCAAGCACTGTGCTATGTGTTTTACATTTATTTTCTCATTTAATCTTCACAATGGCTCTGTGATCATTACCATTTCAGAGATGGGGAAACCAAGGCTCAAAGAAGTGGGCTAACTCGCCCAGGTTTTCAGCATGCCTTCAGTGGCAGTGCTGGGATTTAAACCTAGATCTGTTTACAATCAAATCACATTCTCAAGCGCTTAAAGATGATTAGGAGCCCAAGTATTTTCTATGAATGAAATTGTGAAAAAGAAATCAGGCCTCAGCTTCTCCAAGATCCTTACGATGCTCATGTTCAAGGCCTGGGACAAGTTGAGCACAGACATACCAGATTCCTATCTGTACCTGTGCCAGTCCTGGGTCCTTCACCCTCAAATCCATCTTTACCTTTCCTCTATTCATTGCTCTATCTCAGAGGGGCTTAGACCTGATACTGTTTCCCAGATTCCTACATCAGCTGATTTCAAATGAGCCCAGCCAACGGGAGGCAAGAGATTAGAGGGTGAGGGAGGGAAAAGCCAGCTTTCTCTCCCTACGACTCCTTAGGTCAGCATCTCTGTCAGTAGTTGCATTCCCAAAACAGCTCTAGCTCCCACCTCGCACAGTGTGCTATGGTGTCAGCTCCCCCCAGGTGACTCCAACTTTAGTGATACCGCTTCCCCCCTCTAGTTTAGAAGTTGTAGTGGCTCTCTCGTGTTGCTGATCTCTAAGTTGCCTCACCATTCCCTCCTGCCTTCTCAGATCCTCCATTACCTATGCACCTTATTCCCTACATTAAATGTCCTGCAACTGATATACTTAGAATGGCTCATTTCCAGTTTGGGCCCTGACTGATATGGCTCTCTCCTCTTTCTTGCTATAGCCATGTGGAACCAGAGACCTCACATACCCATCACTCTTGCCCTTTGTCACTCTTTGGTGGCAGAGTAAAGATTATGATTTCCCCCCAGGGGCTTCTGGATGAATTATAATTTGCTGTTGCCAAAAATACTCAGTGGTAGTTTTCTACACCTGTGCTCCTTTTAGTATTCTGAGTTTTACCTTTGTATCCAGGCAGATCACCAGGAAGCTGTATAGTTGCTTTAAATTACCGTAAACACCCACAAAAAGGCTTCCCCAAAAGAGATCATAATACTGGTCTATCTTGAAAGCCTTTCCCAGCCTCGACATCCCCATCAACCTACAGGAATTGATTTAAAGGAGACAGGACACTGCATTTCAACCGAGTCTCCTGCTTGAAGAGGACTATTCATCCCATGTGAACAATTCACACAAGGGCTGTGTGCTCTTTGGATTTTAAAAAAAAATTTTTTTATCAGAGCTAACATATCTTTGCAATTATCAATGGAATAAATTCAACGAACTCTTTTATTATACATCTAGTACATGCCAGGCACTTTACCAGGTGACCAAGGTCTTAAGATAAATAAGACTCAGTCGCTGCCCTCAGGAAGCTGCCCATCCAAATTCTTTTGGAAATTAGTATAGCAAAAAGTTTACATTTCCAAGTTTTCTTATTTTATCTGGTAGGGCAAACATGCATCCATCAAAATCCCCATCTTACCTGTCTGCCAGGAATCTCGAGCTAATTTTAATCCTCAATCATAGTAACCACATTAGTCTATATAATTAGTGATTTTGCCTCTGCCTTCTTCCAGATATATTGTCTAATTCTATTTTAACGGCCTTATTTTATACATATCTTTGATGGTAGGGCCCCTCAAATACCTTCTACATGTTGACTGAGTACATATTACAAATAATACATGATCCCTCTTTGTAGGAACATCTAGTATATAGGTATATAGTAGATGCTCAATAAAGAATTGATTTATTGTCAAAGTCAGATGATAATCCAGACCATAATCTAATGCAATTGCTAATCTATTCATGACAATTGCTTGTGCCAATATCCTCAGGCCTCAGCTCTTTTGAGTTTTTCCTCATCATATTAAAAGAGAGAGAGAGAGAGTGAGCTCTTGTTTCCTGGTGCCAATTAAGGCATCTTAATAGCTTCTTGAGAAGACTAATTGCCTCACTTTTTATGTCCAACATGATACTCAGCAATTGGACCCCCATCAGGCCATCCCGGTTGAGTGAGTATAATTTGAATCACCCTCATCATGCTTGGAAAAGCAGCCGCTCTCGGGTCTCTTAATATTCAATCTGGGGGAAAAAAGTTCAGTCCAAAGGGTTTTATTTTTCTTACTGTAGTTTTCTGTTCCAGGACACCTGCCTCTCGGTTGATCATGTCTGAATGTTAAAATGAAGCACCTCAGAGTCCCTTGAAGAAAAGGGATGTGGTTAACTGCTGGGTGTGTTGCATGTGCATGCTGGGGACTCCTATAGAATTCAGCTGTTTCAACTTGAGTCTCATTAGAATACCTCATTAGAATACATCCCCCTATATATATTCACCGCACAAAGAGAAACTAGAGGGGCAGCTGGAATAACCAGAACATAAGACAGGCGCGGTCAATGCCTCGCACATATGTCACCATTCCACTGTGCTGTCGCCACCGTAGATACCACTAATCAACCTGTCCCTCTTTCCTACTGAGCCCTACTGGGCCTCAGAATCTTTCTCAACCCAACACTCCAGGCATCCACTACCAGTGGATCAGATTCAGCATAAGAGAGATTCTTATGTGTTGCCCTCTCCTGCTTGTAGCTCTCAGGCTACAGTCTTAGATTGGACACCTGAATCCTGGGGCATCTGGTGATAAATCCCAGGCCTACGGGAATTGATTTAAAGGAGACAGGACACTGCATTTCAACCAAGTCTCCTGCTTGAAGAGGACTATTCACCCCATGTGAACGGTTCACACAAGGGCTGTGTACTCTTTGGATTTTTTTTTTAATTTTTTTTTTTTTTTATCAGAGCTAACATTTCTTTGCAATCATTTTCTCTGTTCTCATTTTACCTTTCTTTTAGACTTCAGACTTGGCCACTTGCTACCTGGTAATGTTGGGTGAGTCTCTTTACCTCTCTAAGCTGGGGTTTCTTCATCTCTGAGAACACAGCACCTTCCATAAGCTTCTTGAAATTGAATAAACAATAAAACTTACAGTATAGGAATAAGCAGCACAAAATTTGGAACCAGAAGTATATTAAGCAGATTAAGCTCTGATCTGTTGATTTCTATCTGTAACACTTTAGATAAGTTTTTAACCCCTCAGAACGTGTTTTCTCATCCAAAAAAAAAACAAACACCAAAAAGTACTGATCTCATAGGGCCATTCTAAGGATCACATTGGTGCTGCAGGTAAAGGGCATACACATAACCATATGAAAAGTACTCCACATGCTCTGATTGTTTTGACACCTGGCTTCTAGCAAGCATGGACCAAATCTTAGTTCCCCTTTGCTCAATTCCTTTCTGAAATAATCTCATCTCCTCTTTTACTTCCCAGAATTAAAGTGAGAGGTGAAGCTTTGTTGATCTGAGTAGAAGTGAAAACCTTCTGTCAAAGAGGAGGGAGGGCCACCCAGGAGGCTGCCCATGTCCTGCCCTCGAAGGATTCAGAAATGGACTCTGCCACTCAGTCACCCCACCTGCCTGTACCCCCATCCACCCTCTGGCCCGTGGCAGGCCTCTTTGGCTACGGAATGCTCCTTCCCAGGTCTCTAGGAGACAATGTATTCAGCTTCGTAATTACATGCTTCTCCCCAATCACGTAGCGTTATACACCACATCACCGCACTGCAGAAAAAAACCCCAAATGCTAATTAGTCCTCAAATTATCATTGATTTGATTTGATGTTGAATAAGCTTTGCCATTTAGATTTAGGCAAGAACTTTAGATTCAAAATGCTTTCTCTCAGATCAGGTTTTAAATAACTTCGTGGGGCCTGTCTTGCCTGTTTGGTGTGTTTATGTCAAGAAATCAGTCTGGCTGCTCTCCCTGGCTGCAGATGAATGCCAGATTGACTGAGTGCAAGGGTGGAATTATCCTCTCGGCCAGTGCTCTACACCTGAAGCTCCCGGGAGCCCCTGAAAGCAAAAGTCCCCATCTTGCATGAGGACAGATGGGAGGAGGAGAAAGATGCAAGGAGCAAAAGAGGCTATGTTGAATCGTTAATGCCTGAAATGAAGAAAAGGTGTTTCTGGTTCCCATTAGATGGGGCTTCTTAGTAGCTGCAGGAAGCCTGCCTCTTTCATAGGCACCATCTCCTTTAATTCTGACAACAATCCGATGACACGGGCATTTTCACTTGTGGAGAATGAGGCTCAGGGACATGAGGTGACCTCACTCATCACAGAGCCAGTGAGTAGGAGAAGCCGATGCTTATCTCCAGGTCCTCCGGTCCAAGCCTATGAAGGGTGGGCTCATGCCCTCTCTTTGGTCACTATTTGTCTCTTGGGTCCCCATGTTCCCGCAGCCCACCTCCAAACCCCTCAGCACTTTTCCCCACTCCAGACTCTTGGTGTTTGTGTGCTTTTAAATTTTCCCTCTGTGAACCATGCTTTCAAGTGATTGTATCACCGAGAAGAAAGGGAAAGGAACAATATTGAACACCTAAGTATTCAATGACAATCTAAGAATACAAAAATTTACCTTTACTAACTAGTGTCTATTCTTGTCATTTGGTTAAAATTATCTGTAACTTGTATGGATGACCTTTTTGAAACATGGCTTTAAAAATAAGAGCTAGGGCACAATTTCACTGAAGTCTGTATTTATGTTATTAATCCCCGGGTTGGACTTTGTTTAATAAATCAGTGTGTACTCTATTGACTTTGACTCTCCTTCCTATGATAATAAATGTTTGAGAAAAAAAGAAAGGGTGGGAGGGAGGGGAGGAGGGAGGGGAGAAAGTGCGGGCAGGCAGAGGGAAGATAAGACAGCGATCAACATCAAAGTCCTCAGGCTGTACCATTACAGGAGAACTATCAGGCCCAGCCCACCCACGCCCCTGGTCACAATTCCCTCTCCCTCATCCAAACTCTCAACGACAGGCAGTGTGGTCCAGTGGTTAAGTACATAGGCACCAAAGCCAAATTCTGGAGATTTAAATGCTAACTCTACTGCTTACTAGCTGAATGAGCTTGGGCAAATTTCTTGATCACTTTGTCCATCTTCCCCCATGTGCAAAATGGGGATGATGGCGTTGACTCCTTTGTAGGGTGGAGTGAAGATGAAATGAGCACTGTAATACTAGCATGCTGTCCACAGTTGTTAGTTGCCATAAATTCACAGATGTGCCGCCCAGACCTCTTCAAGGAAAGACTTGCTCCCCAGCCTCCAGCTGTCAGCTCCTTCAAGATCTGCTTGCATAGAGCTACCTCACCTGATGTCACACCCTTTCTGGGGTCACCATATCCCGTGATTGAGTGAGGCAGGGGTAGAAAGGCATGGCCATTTGGGTCCAGTACAGTACAGCTTAATGGGCAATACTTGCTCCTAAGCCCTGCAATTTGGACTAAGGTTAGGATGGTGATACCTTTAAGAGGGTGGGAGGAGACAGCGAGAGATGGGGGAGAGCACAGAGGTAGACATGAGTTATCAGTAATGTTTTCAATTTTTGTCTGTGGTGGTAGATTCCTTAATTGTTTAATTTAGAAAATAAATGACGGAGTGGGTGAATGAATGAGAAATAAATATATACAAATAAGTAAAAATTTACAGCAATAAAGAATCCCCACCAAAAAAAAAAAGAAAAAAATGGAGCTAAGGTTTTGTCAAGCCTGCACTGCAATCTAACTTCTCCCTCTGACCAACGCTTCATGGTTCTGATCTTTTCCCTTCATGTGTGTGGATCCCTGATAAACATCTTGCACCCCAAAATCCATCTCGAAGGTCTGCTTCTGTAGCACCCATGCAACAACTATAACTACTGTTATTAAACCCTATCAATTTCTCTTCCTAAATAACTCTTAAATACAGCCCTGCTTCTCCAGTCCTACCATTTTCCTGGTTCAGGTCCTTACCCTTTCACACCCAGACCTTCAGCCTCCCCACTGACCCTATCACGTCGGATGCATCTTCTCCATCTCCATCTTCCAATGGTTCTCTACAAAGACCTGCTTGACTCTCTGCTTTTTCTCCATTGCCTGCCCTACAGGATCATGTCCTAGTCCTTAGTGGGCATCAGACACCTTTGGTTCCAGCAGCCACCCTCCCTCTGCTCCTTCCCTGCTGCCCCCAGACTGTTTAAAATTCCTTGAATTCTTCATGGACTTCCCTACTTTATGCTTGTTTTCTTGCCTTCTTCTTAGCCAGACCAATTTTTGTTTATGTTTCAAGGCCTAATTGAAATATCACTTCCTCTGAGAAGTCTCTCCAGTCCCACCAGGCAGATATATTTACTCTCTACCCACGTAAACTCTCGTCTTTGGATTTAATTAGTAGTGTTGCATGCACTTGGTTGTTAGTCTATTGTTTCTTCTGTTAGTTGGTGACCAACTTCAGGGTCTGCCTTACAACTATTTCTATATATATATATATATATATATATATAAAATCTTTGTGTATTTTTCTTACTACAAAAGTAGAATAGGTTAAAAGTAGAAAATTTAGTAAATGCAGATAAGCAAAAGAGTAAAAGTTGCCCATAAATCTCAACACCACTACTAACCACTAATTACATTTTTCTGTGTATTCTTCCAGCCTTTTTTCTGTGTGTACACATCTATTTTAATGTACACATAAAAACTGAACTATGTGTACGTGCTGGTTTTTTAACCTGATTTTTAAAGTTAATATTCCAACAGATTTTATTGTTTAAATAGTCCTTTTACAGCATTATTTTTAGGGATGTTAGTTTTCCATTTTATGGATTAGCCATAATTTATTCAATCTTGCTTGTGTTTTATTCATCTTTTTATTCCAACACGTAACATAGTATCTGAAATACAATACATACTCAGTACATGTTTACTGATTGTATCTCTTCTATATTAAGAAAGGGAAAAAATTTAAAACCTTCCTCAAAGGAAGGTCCTGACGCTGACCTTATTTCTTGCTTGCTCTTTACTGTCAAATCTCCTAACACTCTTTACACTCACGGTCTGAACTTCCTCAGCTCCATTTACTCCCTAATCCATGTTGGCTGGCTTCTGCGTCTCCCTTTCCTCTGTATATGATTTAGGTGACCTCCTTGTGATGAAATTCAATATTTTTTGGTCCCCATCTTGCCAATTCTCTCAGAAGTGTGTATGACTACTGTAGATTCTGCCTTTCTTCTCAAAACCCTCCTCTCTAAATCATCTATGACCCCACCCTCCTCCTGGTTTTCCTCTTGCTTCTCTGCCAGAGCCTCCTTTCCCCTGCCCATCCCTGAAATACCTTCAGTATCTCTTTTTTCCCAGGACAGTTTTTAAAATGCCATTATACTCCAAAGAATGACCTGTTTGCAAAAAGCAGAAATACAATTTAAACTGTCTTTGCCTAAATAGGTGGGGAATTAATTATTCACAGGATCCAAGAAAGGGATGAATAATCAGATACAATCAGGACAGTAAGACAGCTGGACATCAAGAACAATTGGACATGGAACTTGAAAACTACCCATAATGGCATATGCCAGTGTCTTTTCTCTGACTTTCTCAGTGTGTCAGCTTTATTTTGTCTCATTCAGGCTATTTTCCATCACAAGAGAGGAAGCATGGAGACCTAAACCTTCTTAGGCTCACATCACTCATTTTATTTCTACAGAGAGAGGGATTGATGCATTTTCCTAATACCAGCTCTAAAATTATAAAGCAAGAGCTTGTATTGGCCAGACTTAGGTCAGATGCCTACATATAAACCAGGAGGTGGTACCTGCAGATTGCATAGTTGTAGTAGGGGAAGGGAAAGGCATAGTTCTCAGAAGAAAAAAATTAGTCTCTTCCCAGAAAAATGAGAGGGATGCAGTTGAATAAATAAAATTATAGTTGTCCACTAAAGCCTTGATAAAGGATGTTAGCTAAAGAGTTATACACGAAATCTGAATGAAAAGATGCAAAAAGAGCATGCATATGTCAGGGCATCTATAACACTGTGTGTGTGTGTGTGTGTGTGTGTGTGTGTATGAGAGAGACTGAGATATTATATGTGGAGGTTAAAACTTATCTGTTCATTTGAGTCAATGCCTCGGTGAAAACTCTGATGAGACATTTTAATTCCCTTTATTCTAATGCCCTGTTCATCAAGGCTAATTTGGCTTCCCTAGCTTCAAGAGCAAAAGATCTTTCAGACAGTGTACCAAAGAGCTGGGCTGCTAAAAAATGTATAGCTCCAACTGCAAACAAATATTTAACAGCTGTTTTTCACAACAATCTTTTGTGAAGTTCATCTCGTTTCCTTCGTGTCTAGCACAGAGTAAGATCTCAGTCTTCACAGAGTGAATGCATGAAAGAAAGCATGAGTGAAGCCCCTCTGAAGCCATTCATGCTAGTGTAAATAATAATAATGTCAATCCAAATTTGCCAATGTGAAGCCAGACCTGAAACCATGGTGACACCTCTCCTACAAGGATATCTAAAGGGGGGCTTTTGTTATTTTTGCCCCATGGACCTCGTTTTATAAAATATCTTCTTTGTCTATAATAGCTTGGGGATTATTTTTCTGAAGTATTCTCTGTTTTACTGAAATAGGATTATATATTCCCACCTATTGGCATGTGATGTGCCTGCACAAAGACAGGGAGGAATCTGCATCTTGGCCTCGTTGACTTTGAGCTTGGCCATGTGACATACTTTGACCAATGGGATGTCAGGACTATGTGACACTTGCCATATCCAATCAGGAGCTTTAAATGTGCTTGCAGGGCGTGGCTTGATCCCTCTCACTCCCACCTCAACCACGAAAAGAGCATTTCCCAGCTAGTGGCCACTCCTTTGGTTTAGGTTGCAGGACGAGAAGACACATGAGCTAAGTTGAACCCAGCTGATCCATAGCCTTCATGTAATGTGAACAAGAAATAAATATTTGTTGTCATGAGCCTCTGAGATATGAAGCTGTTTATTATTGCAGCAAAACCTGACTAATATACTATCTAAATAACCTCTACATATTGTCAAAACAATCATTTCCCATTTTTTATTTCATCAAGTGCCATGCATAACCACTAGCAAGCATGGGTCAGGCAGGTGAGAATTTGCCAGAGTGGAAAGCTTGTGGGCAATGAGGTCCATCAGATGGATACCTCATGTAGCCCAGATTCTTCCTCTCCACAAAACCCTGTTAAGTGGTAAAAATGAAGATCACATTATTGTTAGAATGAAAGGAAATGATGCATATAAGATGCTAGCACAGCACATACTTTATTAGTGAATGATTGTTCAGTGAAGGAGGGAAGGAATTCATGAACCAATGAATAAATTTCATATTCCATTCATTCAGTCTCTAAATATTTACTGAACACTTATTATACACTAGTCCTTCTTAGAATATGGTATTAAATAAAATGGGAAAAAATATCTACCCTCATAAAGATTAAATGCTCATGGGAGAGACAGAGAACAACCAAATAAATAAGTAAATATATCATGCAAGGTAGAATAAGTTCTATAAAGAAAAATATCTGGGTAAAATAATATCACATTAAATCATGGGATGATCAGAAAAGCCCTCTCTGAGAAGGAACACTTGAGCAAAGATTGGCTTAAGTGAGGGTACTTACCATGCAAATACCTATAGGAAGAGCATCCCAGAGAGAGGGACTGGCAACATCAAAGGCCCTGAGGGGAATGTTCTTGAGATGCTCAAGGAAAGGCAAGGAGATTTGTGTGGCCAGAAGACAGTGAGAAAGTGGAAGAGGAGAACCAAATAGGGTGGAGTGGCCTGGAGCCAGATTCTGCGGCATTTTATAGAACTTCAGACTTTCCTATAGGTGTGAAAGGCAGTGCTGAGGAGTTCTGAGCAGGGCAGCGACAGGCTTTGACTTAAATTTGAACATTTTGCTCCATGGAGGGTAGGCTGGAAGAGAGCAAGCAAGGTCACTGCGTTGCACGACTCCAGGGGCATCCTCACACTGAAGTCGACGTGGATGGTGTCCCTGGAGTTGTGCTGTGCACGATGTGTGTGGTCAGAGTCACTGGCCTGGTGGCAAGGCTGGAAGTAGGGGGTTCAGTCAAGCGAGAGCAAAAGATTGCTGTTTGGGGCTAGGATGGTAGTGGAGGGGGTCAGTGAGAAGTGGTTGGATTGGGATTATATTCCGAAGGTAAAGCTGAGATGTTTGCTGATACATTGGATATAGGCTGTGAAAGAAAGGCAAAAGTCATAGTTTACTCCAACTTTGGGTTAAGTAACTGGGTGAATTATGGTGCCATTTACTGAAATGTGATATACTGGGGGAAGGGCAAGTTTATGGAAGCTGGAAGGAGAATACGTCAACAGTTCTGTTTCCGCCCCACTACCTTTGGGATGCTTCACACCTAAGTGAACACGGAAAAGAGGCAAATGGAGACGATTCTGAAGGTCAAGAGGAGAAAGTGGGACTGAAGAAATACATTGGTAGTCATCAGCATATAGATGTATCTAAAGTCATGGAACTGAGTAAAACCCCTCCCAGGGACGTCAACCAAGAGGAGATCCAAGGCTTAGCCCATTTGTCTTTGTGTTTTCCATGGGGACTAGCACAGGATCAGGCATGCAGTGGGTGCTCAATAAATGATAGTTAAATTGGATGTAAAAGCTTTGGGCCAGAAGAAAGAATAAAATGCAGATGCAAACATCCATGACAGAAAAATGACCTTGGCATTTTGCCCTTTAGGCTATAAGATGCATCTTGTTCATTGTCGTTGCTGTGTTCTGGTTTACTATTTAAGGGTTATCTGAGTTCTGATCCCAAAAGAGAATTCTATGCTCAGTTGGCATTCACCTTGGGTGTCTTCTCTATCTAGATCTCTTGCTCTGAGATGGTTTTTTTAAAAAATGATTTTATTTATTTATTTTTGGCTGCAGTGGGTCTTCGTTGCTGTGTGCGGGCTTTCTCTAGTTGTGGTGAGCGGGGGCTACTCTTGGTTGCGGTGCACAGCCTTCTCATTGCAGTGGCTTCTCTTGTTGCAGAGCATGGGCTCTAGGTGCCCGGGCTTCCGTAGCTGTGGCTCACGGGCTCTAGAATGCAGGCTCAGTAGTTGTGGTGCATGGGCTTAGTTGCTCCGCAGCACATGGGATCTTCCTGGACGAGGGATCAAACCCGCGTCCCCTGCATTGGCAGGCAGATTCTTAACCACTGCACCACCAGGGAAGTCCCAGATTTAGATTTTTTATTTGAAATAATAATATTTATAATAATAACAGTAGCTTCTATTTATGAAGCCCTTATGACGTCTCAGGATCTCTAAAAATATCCTTGCGAGAATCCCGTGAGTGAGGTATTACCATCCCCAATTCGCAATGAGGAAACAAAATCCACACTGCTCCTAACCGGCAGAAAGGGGACTGGCACGTATTTCGATTTAGCTTCAAATTCTGGACTCTTTCCATACTTTCTAGCTACAAGAATGTAGTCCGTTACTAAAAATGGGTTTAATTGGATAAAATATTCATTTTTTATATTTAGGATAATAATAACATCTCTCATTTGCTGAGTGCTTGCTGTGGACCAGGGAAATATGCTAAGCAATTCTGATGCATTATCTCATCTACTCCTCGTTAGGACAGTATGAGGTAGCCATGATTATAGTCACCATTTTACAGATGGGCACATTGAAACTTAGGGTTAATAACTTCTCCAATGTCATACAACTAATTTAGTAGCAAATCCAGGATTCTAGCCCAAATTTGGCTCCAACACCTTAGTACTTATCCAATGCAATGGCTAAAACTTGCAAATTAATAATGTGCAGGGGGCTTCCCTGGTGGTGCAGTGGTTGAGAGTCCGCCTGCCGATGCAGGGGACACGGGTTTGTGCCTCGGTCCGGGAGGATCCCACATGCCGCGGAGCAGCTGGGCCCATGAGCCATGGCCACTGAGCCTGCGTGTCCGGAGCCTGTGCTCTGCAACGGGAGAGGCCACAACAGTGAGGGGCCCACGTACCGCAAAAATAATAATAATAGTAATAATTTTCAGAACAATAAATAAAAGTTAAATAAGAAAAATGTTTTGGATCAGAGGAATTGGTTAAGAGAAAAAAGCAACTTATATGATGAATTTTTAAAAGACATTTTGAACCAGATAATGAAATTTATTTTATAAATATTTTTCTTTTTTCCAAGCAGCCCCAGAGGCAAAGTTAAAGTCACTCTTTAATGTTATTTGGAATGAATCATTGTAGCATAATACACTGGGGAAGGGCTTGCCTTCAAAAACTGACTTCAAATCTCAGCTCTAAAACTTATTGGCTCTATAACCTTGGATAAACCACTTATCTTCTCTTGACTTAGGTTCCTCATTTGTAAAATCCAAATACTGACAATTCCGGAGGGGATCAAATAATGGGATAAACAGGAAGTATCTTATAAGGTATTTATAAGGAAATACAAGGAAAGTGCCTTGTAAATTGTGAAGCACTATAAATATATATATTATTATTATTAATATATGTAAATGAACACGGAGTCTCCAGATTTAAATGGACAAAGGAGCAAATTACCCAGAGAGACAATGGCTTCCTTTTATTGCAGGCACACAGTAGGTGTCCAATAAATGCTTACTTAAGTTCAATGGGTTTAGAGTTTCAGTTATGCAAGAAGAAAAAGTTCCATAGATCTGTTGTACCACCACATGAATGTAGTTTACAATACTGTAATGTACACTTAATAATTGTTAAAAGGGTAAAATTGTTATGTGTTTTGTTACCACAATTAAAAAAAAATAATGACTACAATTTTGAAGACAACTCTCCATTTCAAAAGTTTCTTCTAAAAGCCATGGTCACTCTTGAACCCCTGGGGAACAACTTCAGAATTCCACACAAAAGCAAAGCCTTATTTCAGAAATAAACTTTGATGTTGGAAAATGAAAGACAAAAAGCTGCTTCGTGGGGGCAGAAAGGACTTCTCTCAGCTTCTCTCGGCTTGAGAGGCATATAGCAACCTGAGAGCTGCTCCCTGTCTTTCATCTCTGAGCTCCCTGCTGCCCCAGCCTCAGCCCTCCGGACACCCTACCTTTCCCCATGCTTTTACACCTCTGTCTGCTGCATCTTCCTTCCTGGCCCCTCTTGAGTCCTTCATTCCTCTCAGTGAGCCTCATGCCCCTCCCCCCTCCTGCAACTAGCCTATATAGAATTAAGGCATAGATATCTTTTTACATTTGTGGAATTACTGAATTTTTTTAAAGTGGTGACATCCCTGTTAATTTAGGAAATTCCAATCATTCCCTTTTAATTAAAAATTCAAGAGAATTGGACATTTTGTATTCAAGTCATTCATTGAACAAATATTTTCCAGGCCACAGCTCCGTCTGGGAATGTATTTGTGAAAAAGACAAGACTGGATCCCTGCCCTCATGGAGTCCATGATCTTGTAGGGGAGACAGATGAGAAAAGAAGCCATCAAAATATGGCGTGAACAAATTCTCGCATAGGGCTCTTCATAGCAGCACTATTCCCAATAGCCAAAAGGTGGAAATAACCCAAATGTTCATCGACAGATGAATGGGTAAGCAAAATGTCATATACACACACAATGGAATATTACTCAGGCTTAAAAAGGAATGACTATCTGATACATACTATATACCATGGATGTACCTCAAAAACATTGTGCTAACTGAAAGAACCCAGACACAAAAGATCACATATTGTACCATTCCATTTATATGAAATAGACACAAAAAACAGATTGGTGGTTGCCAGGTGCTAAGGGGTAAGGGGAAATGGGGAGAGATTGCTTAGTGGCTACTGGGTTTTCTTTTAGGCTGACGAAAATGCTTTGGAACTCAATAGAGGGGGTGTTTGCACAGCATTGTGAATGTGCTAAACCTACTAACATTGTGAATGTACCACTGAACTACATACTCTAAAATGGTCTAATTTTATGTTACTTGTATTTCAATTTAATTTTTTTAAATGTATGGGGTTAAAGGTGCTGTGATGGAGTAAGTACAAGATGAAATTTGTTTAGGATAAGTTTCGTGGAGGAGATGTCCTACGAGGTGGAATTTTCATCCATTACACAAATATTTATCAAGGCTTCTCTGCACAGCAGGCCCGGTTCTAGATGCTGTGGATACAACTGTGATGACAACAGGCAACCTCCCTGTCCTGTCACATTTGGCAGGGGAGCATGGGAGAGGCAAACAAAAATATAATAAAAATATTTTATATTATGTTAGGAGGTGATAAACGCCGTGGAAAAATATAGTAGAGTCAAGGGCTTAGGGAGTTCTAGAGGTTGATGAAATACAGCAAAATTATCCAGACAAAAGGGAAAATGTTCAAAGGCCCAGGAGAAAGAGAGTCTGACATTTCACTAAACCTTATAAAATTTCTTTCTACTTGTATGTGGATAACTCGTGAATCTTCCCCATCCTGAGCCAGCTTAATCTTTCTCTTTTATTCCTTACCTCATTTAATGTTATCTGTCAAGCTAAAACTTTAGTGCTATTTTTAGCATGTTCCTGTTCTGTATGACTTTAAGGTAATTTTCCAAACAGAAATATTTTAGTTGCTGTTCACTGAAGATTTTGCAGTGCTATTAACTCTAAAATTAATATTTAAACATTTAAATGCATGATTCTATGAGATATGCTGCAATCTTAAGAATGATTTTGTGATATCCTAGGCCAATATTCTTTCCACTGAATACTTCTCCAATTTTATAATTTGAATTAAGAGGGAAGAATAGGATTGCCTTTTAGAAATTCTAATCACAGCTAAGTTTTTCAAGATTATTTCTACTCCATGAAACAAACTAACATTGATTTTATTAACTCTGTGGTAAAAGCTATAAAAAAAAAAAATGAGAGAGCTGATCAGTAAAAGAAAGATATCTCTGACCAAATACATTCTGATGCTTTTCTCTAAAGAATGTTGCTTTCATGCTTTTGTCAGAGAATCTTAGAGTTTCCAGCTTTCCACTGTAAACATCTTCTCTCTGTTCTCCCCCAACCCACCCAACGAAGTCCTTTCTATTGTTCTTTAACAGGTGCTAGAGACATCCATTCCCCAATTTTTCCAGGACAATAATAAAAGCGCAGGAATGAGGGTCAAGAGGGGAAGACATGTCACCCTAATGAGCCAGGCTCCTTGAACCGAAAAGCCTTCGGCTCAGGAGTCTCTGGGGATCAGCTTGTACTGAATTCAGCTTCCTTTTGTTCCCCCTACCAACCGCACCCTTCCACCCCACTCTACTCCCTCTGAAAGGATGCGAATGATGAGGTCATTAGAATAATAATACAACTTCAGAGCCCCAGATTCACACAGCAGCTGAGTTAAGGTGGACCTGTGCCCCTTCATCATCATAGTTTCTCCCTCATCTAGAAAAGATTCAAGAGCCTATACTGAAAGGAGTATGCAGCTTCTCAACTTCCCAAGTCACAAAATCACATGTCACAGGGATGACTTGCTGTGACTACTCCAGACGGAAATAGAAATAAAATTCTAGGGCAAGAATGGACTCAATTTGACATTGGAAGTTGAGTTGGAATCCATATGTTGTGCCCTTACTTCTTAGTGCAACCTCCATCGAGTCACTTTACTTCAAAGCTTAGTTTCCTCATCTCTGAAATGGAACGCCTACTTCTCAGAGTTGTCTTCCATAGGTGGAAAACTTTGGCACATAGTAGGTACTGGAAAAAGATGAATCTCCACAGATGTTTGCTGAAATTTCCATCTTGCTGCAGATTGCATATTCAAAATGTTGTGCATTTGAGGCCTGTGTTGATAAAACAGCTGGGTGGTTACCAGTGTCTCTTTCTCAATTTATGGTCAGACGTTCTGTGCCCCATGCAGATCCAGCTACTGCAGTACATTACCCACATAGTATCATTTATCGGATAAAAGCAATGTGCAGTAACTTGAAGCACAGAAATTAAGACTTAAGGGAAAGGAGGAAAGTGTGTCATATGACAGTCAAGCTTAAGACGTACAAGTCTTTCCTTATAATATCCCAAAATAAGGCCCATCTTCCTCATAACCGTCCATCAGTTAAAGGGAAGGCACCTTAGAGATTACATAACCTGAACCACAACTGAAGAATGGAAAAACTGTGGCCCAGAAAAGTCACATGATTGCCCCAAACTGACAGCTATATAGGACCGAAGCTTGGACTAAGACCCAATAATCCTAGTTCCCAGTCTTATGCTCTTTTACTCATATCCCCAGCCTCCCTTAGCAGAAAGCAATAGAGACCATTTTTTAAATTGGAAAGAACCTTGGAGTTTACCTAAAACATAAAAATTAGTATCATTTATTAAACACAGCATGCCCTATGTAGGGATTATCTGCAGTTTACAGATGAGTGGAACTTAATATTCAGATGGGGTGAGTAACTTATCCAAGGTCACAGAGGTAGTAAGTGAGGAGTTGAGATCTGAATCCAGGTAATCTGACTCATGCCCTTAACTACTCCTCAACCATGATTTAAGCAAATTCTATTACCTACTAATAAAGGAGGCAAATAATATATTGGAAAGAACTTGGAATTGGGGTTAGACAGACCTGATATCAGAATCTTTGCTCTGCTAAACAGTGCTATTCACCAAGAGATTTTTTTTTTTAAATGCAGTGTGGAAAGATACCTAATCTCAAGTTAGTTATAACTTCCCTAGCTGTGTGAGTGTCCTGGTTAGTGGCGTTTCTCTCCCTCCTGGTAGACTGTAAACTCACTAAAACAGAGCAGCATCCACATCTTTCAGCTTCACTACTGTATTTCCAGCATCTAGGAAAGTGCTTGGCACATGGTAGACACCCAATAAATAAACATTTTATTGAGTGAACGGGAACCCCAGAAAGTCACTTTCTCTGCTTTGGCTTCACATTTTCCATTTATAAATGTACTTTTCGGCAAGAGCAATTTCTAGCTCTCAGATGTTCTGAATATTTGATTCTGGGATGGCCAGAGAGATAGTGTGAGTTGCAGCTTTTGGAATGTCCACATATATGAAGCTACTTACAGACAGCAGCACTTGAGTTTCTAGCAAAATAAGGCCAAGAAAATTAGGTATGTGTAAGTGGAAGAGGCCACAACTCAGGAAGGATCTGAGAAACTTTGAAGGTGGCTGAATCTTGGAAGAGCCCAAAAGATGAAAAAGTCTCTCAGTGAACTGGTCAGCTTGGATTTACGACCTCAGGCTGTATGGATTTACTATCAAGAGGCAATGCCTGTGGGCTCCAGTGATCAGCAACAGCCTAATGAGAATGTGGGTGAATCTATAATTAGTGTCTGAGCCAGATTAGCATAATACAGCAGAACGACAGATTTCCATTCCATATTCATCATATCTCACCCTTTCTTCTGAACTCCAAACACATACACTTAACTGCGCACTGTACATTTCCACACGAATGTCACACTAACATCTCAAACTCAGTATATCAAATCTGACTTCAATATTTTTTGGCTCTCAATTTCATTCTCTCTCCATTATTCAAAGCTCATAGCCCAAACAAAAATCCTGAAGGCCTCCTAGACCTCCTTCAGTCTCCTTCCATTAAAACGCACTGATTCCATCTCTTTATTATCTCCCACACTTTCCCTTTTCTCTCATTCTCCCACCACGTATACCCAGTTCAGGCCCTCATAACTGTTTGCTCAAACCGTTGCGACTCTCTTCTAAATGATCTCTTGCATTCTAACACTGGCTGTCCAAATACAATCTCCACACCCACTACACCCAAACAAAGTGTTCGCTAGGATTAAAATCTGGTCATTTAACTCCCCGCATAAATTCTGTTCATGCCTCCGTTACTTATAGGCTACATCCAAACCTCTTATCTTGCAGTCATGACTTGGCTCTTGCATACCTCTCTAGATTCATCCATCAATAGTCTCCCACTTGGCTCATATGTTCCAGCCCCAACTCTTGCCCTTTTCCAGAGACTTGGCATCCCTGAAATGCTGGTGTGGCTGTCCATGGTGCTGAATCAACCAGCATTGGCTGTTGCAGTTTTCTGTGGGATGCTGGACCCTCTTGTCCAAATGCTCCTAGAACTCTAAGTTTTTCTTTGTTTTTATTTTCTGCATTGATGAAATCTTTGAAATTTGTCATACAACAAAAATATGCCTTTTTCATCTTTATATACTGGGTTTAGGTGGTTCTATTTTTCTTTTGTGTTTTTAGTGTTTGGAAAATAAAATGGGGAGAAACATTTATGAATCTATGTACCAACATGTTTTACTTGGTTGCTATAAACATTTATTGATTATCTATCAAGATACTGGTAGCACTGGATCAGGCATTAGGCAAAAGAAAGGAGAAAAGAGTCTGTACCCTCTAGGAGCTCACTGTTAAGGAAAGATGTAGATATGCAAGTAAGTAATTAGAATGCAGTGTCAGTAAGGGATAGAGAAGGTATACAAATGAGTTCACAGAAATCATGGTAACGGGACATATATTAAAGCCTAACATGTATTAAATATTTAATATACATTGATTCTCATTCAGTCCTTACAACAACTACACATGATAAATATGTTTATTGTCTTCATTTTAAACTTTAGAAAACTGAAGCTCAGAGTGTGCCGATTTCTCCAAAGTCACATGGCTACTACATAGTGTAACCTGGATTTGAACCTAGGTCTGATGGTTCTAGTAATAACACTTAATTCCTTCCAACTTTAGCTTGCTTTTGCCCCAGCAGTATCTAATCATGCCTAAGGATTAGATAATGAAACCTATCAAAGGAGAGACTGGGGATCATTGGTGAATTCAGTTCCACTTCAACTTCCATTTAAGGGAAACATGGGATTGTAGAATCTTTGGATTGGAAGTGGTTTTTGGTATCAGATAGTCTAAAACTCTACAGATGGGTGAACTGAGACCCAAAGAGGTTTTATTATTTATTCAGTATCACATAATCATCAAATACTAAGTTTATATCTACAGCTACTATGTTTCTCAAATCTGAGGCTGTTACCATTTCTACCTCACTGCATGGGTAGTACTCCAAAAGATGGAGAAAAAAATGGCTAGAGAGTGAGATCAAAGCAAGAACAGGGGATGGGTGGGGTGAAATGATGTTTTTTCTTTGTATGTTCCACATTGGCCAAATTCCTGGTAATTATTAATATTCAGTAAAATTTTTTAGTAAATGAACTAAATGTAACCTGGACCAACCAACCCCATCTGGTATCAAAGTTCAGTTAAATTTTGATAAGGAATATGTATTAAGTAAAAATACCAGTTTCCCTCCCTTTCTAATATGTGCTTCATTTAAAAAAAAAAGGCTTTACTGAGCAGTTACCAAATGTCAGTTAATATGTTAAGTGCTTTACACTTATTATCACATTTAATTTTTTAACAATTTTAACAACCATATGAGTTAAGCGTGTTAATATATTGTCCCATTATGATGAGGAAACTAAGAGGTTTAAAAGTCACTCAAGATTAGAAGCTATGATAGAGATAGATGGGATTTAATTTCATGCAGTCTGACTTCAGAATCCATGAGCTTAATCACTACATCATACTCCCTGCCAACCTCACTTCAGTGGAACTAAGAAAACCTGTCCTTTTTTTACCCAGAATAGGAAGAAGGATCCTTTGGTCCATGTGAACCAGTGTGAGAATATCAATTTTGAAAACTGGAGAGAGGAAACTGCATATAGGCTGAATGAAACAGGAGAAGACATTAGTAGAGGTGGTCTGGGGAGAGTCCACTGTGTCCTGATCTCAATGAACTCCCTTTCCTCCCAGGTCTGCCTCACAAAGGGTCAGAGAGAGACATTGATTCTCCCCTGGCAAACCTTAAATGATCCTCAGCCAGATGGATTCCACCAGGTGAAATTACTTTGGCCACTACATGTGCCCCATCCCTAATCATACCCTTTTCCCAGGACACTCATGATCTCTGATGAGAAATGGTTCTAGAGTCCCATTTCATGATGCCAGCTGAGACCTGATTATTCCTGGAACCACAGTTTTTTTTTTTCTTTAGAAGATGTCGGGGGGTAGGATTTTATTAATTAATTTATTTATTTTTGGTGTGTTGGGTCTTCCTTTCTGGGCGAGGGCTTTCTCTAGGTGTGGCAAGCGGGGGCCACTCTTCATCGCGGTGCGCAGGCCCCTCACTATTGTGGCCTCTCTTGTTGCGGAGCACAGGCTCCAGACACGCAGGCTCAGTAGTTGTGGCTCACGGGCCCAGTTGCTCCGCGGCATGTGGGATCCTCCCAGACGAGGGCTCGAACCCGCGTCCCCTGCATTAGCAGGCAGATTCTCAACCACTGCGCCACCAGGGAAGCCCTGGAACCACAATTTTTAAGGCTGGAAAAGCATTTACCATTCTCTTGTCCTCAGACTTTCAAACCTTTCCTCACAGAGTCCAGGGTCCAGGGGAACATCTTTGGGGAGAAGACAAGATGGAAGTGGGAGGAAGTGGGAGGGTTAGAGCTCACCTGCTCTGGTGCCCTTTGAGAGAAGGATTATTGTATAAGGCTTAAGAGCTGGGGCACTCAAATCAGACAGCCTACGTCTGAATCCAGCTCCACCACTTACTGTCTGTGAGACTAGGCTAAGTTCCTTAACCACCTGTGCCTTGAGTGCCTTGTCTTTAGTATTTAGATAATAACAGTATTTATAGGTTGTTGGGAGGATTAAAGTTGTATATAAAGCACTTAGAATAATTCCTGGTACGACATAAGCACCCAATAAATTTTAGCATTATTATTTTGCTTACTTTCTACACTGGTTTCTGTGTTTAGATCCTATAACTACTAATTTTTTTTTTTTTTTTTTTTGAGAAAACCAATGGTTGCGTTGGACAAGTGACTTCTGCATGTTTTCACAACAAGTTAGTGTGGAGCTGAACTCAGAACCCGGGCTTCCCGATTTCTTCCCAGGGCTTATTCCCTCAGATCCCACCATGTTATCCTTGCTACCCTCATCCCCGGTGATCATGAGAAGGAGCCCTGAGCAATCTTGTCTTTCATCATCTTCTTTATAAAATGGGATTGGGTCAGCAAGAATCCTTGCACTTCTTCCGCTGGTAAAAATATTGGGAGAGTCAAGTGGACCTTAATTTAGTGAGTTGGTAGTGAGAGTGGGTAGAAGATCACCTATGCAATTTCTATTCCCTCTGCCTAGACAGAGATCTTGAAAGAGCTGGTTGCAGTTCAAATATCCCTTAATCCAAAAGGCCTTCCCTGACCACTCAAACTAAGGTATCATGGTGCAGTCACTCTCTACCTCATCATTTTATTTTCTTCACTGCAGTTACCACTACGTATCTGAAATTTTGATATGTTTTCTTACTTATATTTTGTCTGCCCTACTATAAAATCTATAATATAAGAAAGTGGTATGTCTTGATCTCTGCTATGTTCCTAGTACTTAGAACAGTGTCCAATATGTAGTAGATTCTCAGTATATATTTGTTTAGTGGATGGATGTATGGATAGTTGAAAGGGAGGAAGGAAGGAAAACTGAAATGGAAAGGAGGAAAGAAAGTGGGGCGGGAGGGCAGATGAAAGGATTGATGGACAGATGGATAGATGGATGGATGGATGGGTGGATGGATGAATAAATACAAAGAGAATGAGGGAGAACTTTGTGCACTATAGGACCTGTTTTAGTTCCTTAGACTTACCCTTTGAATTGGAACAGAATGGTTTTCAGAGGTCACTCAAGTCACACAAAATCTAAAGGAGAAAAGAAGGCCACATAAGGTGTCACAGGTCTGAAAAGTATGAATACGTACAGTCTTATTTAAAGTGAGGAAGACAAGATGTCAGCTTATTGCTACAAGGGAGACTAAAGACTCAGTGTCAACAGAGGTATCGTGTTGACCAAAAAGTTCGTTCAGGTTTTTCCATAAGATGTTACAGAAAAACCCGAATGAACTTTCTGGCCAACCCAATAAAAGGAAGGGTCAGGGTTAGCTGACAAAAGGTTGGGAGGAGAAAGAATCCATGTTGTGCTGTGTGAAGAGCAGTGGGCAAGAAGCCAGACGACACTATCAGCTGTGTGCACTTACACATCTCACCTGACCTCTGTGAGTCTGTTGACTCTATTTCCCATATTGTTTTCTATATGTGAAGAGAGGGACAGAAGTGTGCTTCCTAGGGTTGTTGTCTGGGTGTACTGAGATAATGAATGTGAACTGCCTTGTGAACTCTCCAGTGCTGTGGACACAAGTGCTCTATTCATTATTAAGAGAGAATAGGAACATTGCTGCTTAGCCTCTGTCCTTCCTTTTAGGGTTTCAGTGAGGGCACAGGATGAATCTCTCGCCCTTGGTGCAAGTCTCCAGTGCTTGTCACTGTACTCGACATGTAGTGGGCACTCCAAAATGTTTGCTTAATAATAAAATGGCATAAAAACAGGAGGAGTACCCCTTTTCATGAAGGAGGCTTTGGAATGGGACCAACCCGAGTCTGGATCCTGCTGTGCCACTTCCTAGTAGTGTGACTGTAGGTAAATTATTTAAACTCTTTGAGCCCCAGTTTTCTCAGCTGTCAAAACAGTGCTGCTTACACTATTTACAATAGCCAAGACATGGAAGCAACCTAAGTGTCCATCGACAGATGAATGGATAAAGATGATGTGGGGTGGGTGTGTGTATGTGTGTGTGTGTGTGTGTGTGTGTGAATATTAGCCATAAAAAAAGAATGAAATAATGCCATTTGCAGCACATGGGTGGACCTAGAGATTATCATACTAAGTGAAGTGAGTCAGACAGAGAAAGACAAATACCATATGATATCACTTATATGTGGAATCTAAAAAAAATGATACAGATGAACTTATTTACAAAGCAGAAACAGGCTCACAGACATAGAAAACAAACTTACAGTTACCAAAGGGGAAAGGGTGGGGAGAAATAAATTAGGAGTTTGGGATTAACGGATACACACTACTATATATAAAATAGATAAACCTGTATAGCACAGGGAACTATATTCAATATCTTGTAATAACCTATAATGGAAAAGAATCTGAAAAAGAATATATATACATATATGTGAATATATATATATAACTGAATCACTGTACTGTGTAACTGAAACATAATATTGTAAATCAACTATACTTCAATAAAAAAGTTATAGAATAATATGAATAGGCAAAAAAAACCCATGCTGCTCAGTTCATAAATTTGTTGTGAGGACTAAATCAATTGATGTTATAGAAGGGAGCTCCTGAGTACACAGTAGGTGATTTAAAGAAAGTATCTCTTGTGATAAAGATGAAGGAAGATCATTAAGCATCAGAGATAAAAGGGATGAGAGATGAGATTGGTGTCCCAGTGGGGTGGAGAAAAATGGGATGGATTCTTGACAATCACTTCATCTTGCACTGCCCCAGGGACATAATAGCTGTAAGTCAATTTCCTGCCTGTTGCACATGTAGCGTGAGCCTCAGATGAGAGGACAGTTCATATGGCCAACTGAGCATGAGAGGACACAGACCCGAGCTGTCTCTGCCTCTACTCCCTGCCTCAGTCTTCTCTTCTATAAAATGGGGAAGGGAGAACTAGGTAATCAAAAAAGCCCCTTCTGGATGTAAAACCCCATTTCTCCAAAGGAAAAATGATGGCAGCCTGAGGTGAGTGGATGGAAGAGACAGATTTCCTCTTTTCTTGGCAGATGAAACGTGTATGTTGCTTACAGTCATGTTGAGAGGTTAATTAACATCACTGAGCCTGTTTTCTCATCTGTAACAGGGACTATTAATCCTTCTCTTACAGGATGGTTGCAATGGCAGAATGAGGCGATATGTGCTGGGCACAAGACAGGCTCTCATTAAATACTCAAAATCTTCTCATTCTCGACCACCCTCTCACCATCCTTCCCCATTCAGGCTAGGGCTCTTAACCCTCCCTTACTCTACTGCTGTGACTGGCTTCGAAGGGCCTCCTTGCCCAGCGTCCAATAAATGCGTCTGCTTCTCAATGAACAAAAAGGGAAAAGCTCCCATTCAGCCCCTTCAGCCCACCTTCCACTGGGCTGTCAGGATTATCCTCAGAAGCAAAGCTCTGATCTCATTACTCCCCTGCTCAAAAAACATCTGTGGCTCTCTCTCCATCGCCTTAAAACAAGGACCACAGTGCTTGGCCTCTCTCGGTACTGTTAATTCACCACTACTTGGAACAACCCATTTCCCAGCCAACCAAAACTCAGGTGCAGGCTCCTGTTTTTGCACCACCCCCACACCACCTATAACACCAGCAAAGGAAAAGAATTATGTCTGCTCTGGATACTGAAAGCCACATGGGGAGATTTCACCCTGGTGCAGTCCAAATCAGAATCTGCTGCATCAAAGTGGAAGAATTTCTGCGTTGTTTTTCTCATGAAAACAGTACTTCCTCAGTAATGAATTCATCAGGGGCTCTTCCAGCCCCTAGTCTCGGGGATTCCCTTAACATAACAATGCTTAATTTCCTCCATTTCTCCTCCTCTAATGGGGGCTGTCAAGTACCCTCCTCCCAGCATCCTGGCAAAAGATGCATAAATCCAACTGGAAGCTTTGCATGACCGTCACATTTCTGTTCTAATCAGCAGCCCTTCCCCCCATCTCCTCTTTACTCCAGGGACCAGAGATACTCCAATCTCCCTCCTAAGCTCCCCCCATGCTGAAGAGGAGTTCTGGGCCTCCCCTCCCCCATCCCAAGAGGCTGTAGCCACTCATTATCCAAGGAGGCTTCTGCTCAGAGGTTCATTTCATCTATCAGTTCTGAGCTTCACCTGTGACCTGAGCCTTCCTTGGGTCACAATCTGCCCTCCTCCCTCCCCCTCCCGGGTCAATTCCATAGATTTTTGCTGCTGCCAAGAGCAGCTTCTAGGGAGCTGAGGAGGGGCATCAGGAGAGAGTGCCTGTCTCAGCTCTGAGTGAGGCACTGACGAGAAATGGGACTTGTAACAACTGCAGCTCAGTGATGAGAAAGTGATGGGGCCCCACCGCCACCACTCAGACCCTCCTCCGAGCCCTTTGCACTTACCAGGTGAAACGGAAAACATTTTGATTAGGCCTAACTGGATGATAAATACGGGAGTCCAACCCATACAGACGCTAAATCCATTTCCTGATGCAGATGAATGGGCAGGCGGCTCGCAGCCTGATCAAAACTTTCCTTGGCTAGAAGCGGAAATGAAGGCACCCATGCCATCACCCACTGAACTCGCAATAGCTGTTTATTCAGCTTTTATGAGAGGATCCTGTCCTCCACACAGGGCCCCCGTATTGCAGTTTTAACAGCAATGTGTGCTGGTGTATGTTATTTCAGGATATTGTAAAATCAGAGCTTTAAAAAAAACAAAAACTTTGAAGGTCATTTAGTCAGTGGAATCAACTTGCTCTTGTTATAAAGCACTGAAACCATTTTTTGCAAATTACATCTTACGTGGTAACGCCACACAGAAAATAGATTAAAAAGGGAGCTTCTGTGTATAAATGATGCTCTTGAGAAACTAGGGCTTCCAGAGAAAGCTCTTTGGAAATACAGTGATTCGTTCCAATCACCAAGCATACATAGGTAGCTGTTCTACCATATCCTGGCATGCAACCACTAGCTTGATTAGCTCTAATGATGAGAAGTTCACTGGGTTACAGATAATGTCGTTCCTGTCCTAGAACCTCTTACTGATGAATTATGCGACCGTGGGCAAGTCATTGAACCTCACTAGACTTCAGTATCCTCATGTAGACATAAAGCAAAATAAGAACAACTGCCTGTTAGAAGGAAAAGATGAAATACCATGTATGGAAACATTTAAAACTCAAGAAATCAGTAGGCACACTGGTGGAACAGAGAGCAATCTATAAGTGAAAGGACTGAACTTGAATTGCAATTCACACCTGAGTCTGCCACCTATTAACTGTTTGACTTTGGGCAACTTACCTAACCTCTCTGCACTTCAATTTTATCATCAATTTCATCACATGATTCACTGAGCTGTCTGAAGATTAAATACGTGACAGAGATGCGTTTTATGAAACACAGGGGATGATGATGATGATGATTGCTATGAATAAGGTGCACATAGGAAGCCAGCCTCAGCCACCTTGATCTTGGTGGCGAGTTGACAGTTATCACATTCAGATCAAACAATTTCTGAGCCAGCTGGTAAGGACAATCCTCCGAGGCTCAGTCAGGTTTCCTGGAGCACAGTAATTGTGTCATAAGGGGGAGGAGGGTCACCATTTTTACGTGAGGATACTGAGGTCTCAGTGAGGTTAAATGACTTGCCCATTGTCATGTAACTTGTTAGTAAGAGGTTCTAGGACTGGAATGATATTATTTTTAACTCAATCTAATGAGCTTCTTTTTTTTTTTTTTTGTGGTACACGGGCCTCTCACGGCTGTGGTCTCTCCCGTTGCGGAGCACAGGCTCCGGACGCGCAGGCTCAGCGGCCATGGCTCACAGGCCCAGCCACTCCGTGGCATGTGGGATCCTCCCGGACCGGGGCACGAACCTGCGTCCCCTGCATCGGCAGGCGGACTCTCAACCACTGCGCCACCAGGGAAGGCCTAATGAGCTTCTTTTTAAAAAAAAATTTTTATTGGAGTACAGTTGCTTTACAATATTGTGTTAGTTTATACTGTACAGCAAAGTGAATCAGCTATATATATACATATATCCCCTCTTTTTTGGATTTCCTTCTCATTTAGGTCACCACAGAGCACTGAGTAGAGTTCCCTGTGCTATACAGTAGGTTCTTATTAGTCATCTATTTTATACATAGTATTTATCGTTAGAGCCAATCAAGCTGATGGTTGCATGCTGGGATATGGTAGAATGGATGTGTACATATGCTTGACGACTGGAATGAATCAGTACATTTCAAACGGCTTTCTCTGGAACCCTACGTTCCTGAAGAATGTTATTTATTGAGACGCTCCATTTTTATCTACTTCCTGTATTGAGATACTATGTAAGATGTTATTTGCAAAAGAAACAAAAAACAAAAAGCACCTTCGTGCACAATGTTCGATGCTTTATATGCAGAAAATCATTTAACTCTTGTCTGCTCTCAGATCTGTTCTCACCCTTCCCCAGTCCACTCTCTACCACAGGGAGGCTAACCCTCGCCAACTACAAGTCCAAGGCCCGTTGCCAAAAGGCAGGGTTTAGACAATTAGAGGCAATGGGGGATATTGGAAGAAGTGGGGGGAAAGAGAAGTCAGAGCGTTTCTCACCTCACCCCATTTGCTTTAGGCAGAGTCTCCAGCAGTTGCTGTAGCTCCCTAGTCAGCCCTTTAAACCACGATCTGAGCTCCCGCCAGGAAGCCTGCCTCTTCAGTACCTCCCAGTCCTGACTGATTACCCCAGGATGGCTGCCTGCCAAGGTCCCGGCTCCCACTGGGCTCTGACACCAGGTCTCTGGTTAACACTGCCTTTAATCTAGTGGTTTCCTACCCTTTCAAATCCTGGGATTGCTTCACCTTCCCCAGGTTGCTGTGTCGCTCCTTCTACCACTCTATGACCAATTTATATAAAATTCCATTTACTGAGTCACCCAACATGAGTTGTTTCCTATAAAACCCTGATGAATACACCCCCTAACAATTCTATGAAGTTATTATTTTTCCGTATTTACCTTTGAATGAACTGAGTCTCAAAGAAGTTAAATAATGTACTCAAGATTACAAAATAGAGTGGCTGAACTGAATCCAAACTCAGTCTATGAGACTTTCCAGGAAGTCTATGTTCTTTCCACCAAACCACAAGCCTTCCCTTGAGATTAGTTAAATCATGTGAGGCTAGAAGTCTCTAAATGCTGGAGAAATCCATGTCAAGAATTACCAAAAAAAAAAAAAAAAGAAAAACTTTTGATTTTGTTTCAGGTTTTCATTTTTTTGGTATTGAGAGCAGATGCTCTATTGTTTGAGGCTCAATTTGCTTTTAAAAGACAGACAGTGATATAGTAAAAAGAAAATTGAAGATTAAGTGGGCTTCAGATTGAAGATCTTGAGTCTGCTCCTAACTTGACTATGAGACCTCAGGTAACACTGTTGTCCTCTTGGGGCCCCGGTTTCTGTATCTTTAAAATGGGGTCTTTGGACTCAGTTATCCAGCATTCTGATTCTGTGATCCTAATGGTATGGTTATATAGTGATTTTTGCTTCACACTACAATGAGACTTTACACACGCTGGAATATTTTTTGGCACATGAAACCCTAAATTAAAGTGAATAAAGGAAGTCTTTGGCATGCCACTCTGAAAGGTTTTCAGACCCTGAATTAGAATGAACAAAGGAAGACTTGGCAGGAGACTTCAGAAAGGTGGCTGACCCTGATTTAGATCGTCAAGATGTTGTTAGGGAGATTGCAGTGCTTGGCTGGCTACAGCTCATCCGGGGAAGTTTCATGGAAAAGGTGAGCTCAGAACAGGGGTTCTGAGTGAGGAGAGGCTCTGGCTCACATCCCACAGGCTTCTTCACTCCCAAGGGGGCACCTTGTACCCCACCTGCAGAACAAGCCCCGCCCAAGTCTTTGGAAACTTACTCTGTTCCTACTCAGGAGAAATCTTTGTGTCCAGGACCTTAATGGCACATAACATGAGGACGCTGACCATGCTAGAACCTCGGTCTTGGTTTGAGTATCTGAGCTCCTTAGCCTGAGTCCCCATTTTTCCCTTAGTTCCAAGAAGTGGTACCCAGTGCCTTAGTCATTGCTCTGGTGCCCATACCTGAATCATATTCCCACACCCCAGGATGCAAGTCAAGGGGCTTGAGCAGGTGCCCACTGGAGAAAGTGTTGTCAGTAGCAATTGTGGGCAGTAGCTATCCAAGCCCTGTCCAAAGAGAAGTTCTCTAGCTCAACATCTGGACCTGACTGCTTCAAGGGAACAGGCATCCTTTTAAAGAAAGGGGCTCGCGTGAGCCTCAAGTTTAAGCAAGGTTCTTGCACAAGCCCACATATAATCATGGCCTCCACCTTCAAAGAGTCAAATACAAGAAACAGCTGGGAAAGATCAAAGGCGGGTCATAGGATAAAATTGCTCTTGGCCTTCTCACTCTCATCTGCAACACCTCTGAGAGCAGGGGCCACACGAGACAACAGGGGCCCTGCTAGAAGCAAGAGAACTTTAGCCAGGATGCTTGTAACGTGGAGCATTGTACAGGGCAGGAAGGTCAGTTCTGATTTTCTTGGGAAGGGGTGGGGGTGTTGAGATCCATAAGGGGACTGCTAGAGTCTTACTGGATGAACACCTTTAAAGAGGATGAATCTAGGCAATGGCAGGGCTGTTCCTGGATGTGGGGAAGTGAGTGAGGAAGCCAGTAGGTAAGGCTTACAAGTTCAGGACCAGAGGGAAACTGCTAAATTGTTCAGAAAAAATGAGGAGCTACTGACCACTCGGTCACTGGTTCTCCTTCCCCACTCCTCCCTCGTGTAGCAGCAGCCTGTCCTTTAAATCCATCAGTGTGAAGGGATGCCTTGTTGCTGGCCTGCCCAGGGCACCCACTTATCCCAGTCATGTCTCAGTCTGGCCTGACTCACAGGGTTACAGTGACAGCACATACAACGTATGTCCTCCAGTGGACACACACGGGAAGCACTGATTTCTTCTCCGGAAACCTTCATTTTCCCTCTTGTGCCCAGATACCTCCCCTGCCTCCTCTAAATTGATCTACATTGCTAGGGTAGCGATGTAGGGAAAAGGTGGTCCATGTATACATGCTGATGTCTTCTTCCAAGTGCCATACTTGAAATTAAGTCTGAAATCCAACCTTCCTATTAGCAACAGTAATAAATGGTTATTGAAGACTGAAAAATGCTGATGAAGAAATAGAATTAGTCACCCATCAATATGCTCAGACTCTCAGTAGACAGACATCAGGTGTGTGTGTAACATTTGTAGAGAAAGGAACCATCACCTAGGGATGAATAAACTTAGAATTGGAGTTTAAAGATTTTTTTTTTTTTTTTTTTTTTTTTTTTTTTTTGCGGTACGCGGGCCTCTCACTGCCGTGGCCTCTCCCGTTGCGGAGCACAGGCCCGGGACGCGCAGGCTCAGCGGCCATGGCTCACGGGCCCAGCCGCTCCGCAGCATGTGGAATCTTCCCGGACCGGGGCACAAACCCGTCTCCCCTGCATCGGCAGGCGGACTCTCAACCACTGCGCCACCAGGGAAGCCCTAGAGTTTAGAGATTTGATCAAAGGCAACAGCTAATGGATGCCAGTTCTAACTGCAGATTCAGCTCTTTCTGCTTCATTGCAGCACAAGAGACTATCAGAAAAAAATGAGTCTGACCGAGAACGACACATTACATAATTCCAGGAGTCGCCATTCACATTGAAATCTATATAAACACCACTGCCTGGAGTTATGCCATGCAGTGCATAACTGGATGCACTGCATGCAACACTGGATCTTTCCTAGGAAACTCCAACAACTCTTTTCCCAAAGGCCCCATTCTTTATTCATGCCCACTTCATGAATTCATGTTTTGAAATATTTAGTTTCTCAAATAAACTTCATTTTTAAGGTATAAAGAAATCACATTCCCATTGTTTTAATGATCCAAAATACTATAAAACATCTATTGATGTTTTTATCACCAGGAGATAACCAAGGTTACAATTTCAAGTTGATTTCATTCCATCCAAACACTCACAGATTTGACCTTTGAGTTAGCACATGAAACCTTAAAACAAGTAAATATTTTATTTCCCTTAAACCTCTTGACATATTAAAAATAACTAGAGAACCCCACTGCTACCTTGATATTAGTGCTGTCACAGACTTTAGTTATCCGTAAGATCCTGCTTTAGGATCTTCACTATGCCAACATAACCAGGCTGGTCAATTGTTTATTGAGTTTGAAATTAGTGGATGGGGAAAGAAACAAAACAGAAATCAAAACCTTTGTAGGAAATACCATAAAACACATACACGAAAAGATTTTCCCTATTTTAATTACATTTGTTAACATGGGCAGAATAGGATGACAAGAAAATACCAACAATTCTACTTTCTTCTTTGTTCACCAAAAAGAAAGAAGTGAAGGGAATTGGAATTATAATGCAGTTTTTTATCTACTATGTGCCAGGAACTGTAATCATTACAAGTATTTCCCTTGTTTAATAAAAAAGGAAACTGAGGGCTTCCCTGGTGGTGCAGTGGTTGAGAGTCCGCCTGCCAATGCAGGGGACACGGGTTCGTGCCCCAGTCCGGGAAGATCCCACATGCCGCGGAGCGGCTGGGCCCGTGAGCCATGGCCGCTGGGCCTGCGCGTCCAGAGCCTGTGCTCTGCAACGGGAGAGGCCACAGCAGTGAGAGGCCCGCGTACAGAAAAAAAAAAAAAGGAAACTGAATTCCATTTAGCTAAATACATTGCCACATATCCAGTGAGCGATAAAAACCAGGATTTGAATTCAAGATTTCTTGCTTAAAGTCTATGTGTATTTTTCCTTTATTATGCCATTTTGTCTCCTGAAGAGAAAAACAATTCAACAGACAATTACCAAGCTCTTGCTTTGTGTCAGGCATTCACCTTCACTCATTCAACAAATATTTATTGAGCCTCTAGTAGATGGCAGACACTGTTCCTGTTATATAGTGGCTCGTGGTCTAATGGGGGAGACAAGCGAGCAGCTCATGGGGAAACTGATAGAAATGCAGTGGGAATAAATGGATGTAGGGGTGCAGACGAGGGACCTTTCTAATTTTTGTTTTTCCCTTTTCTTTTCTCAATGTGGTTATCTCAGTGCTCCCAGGTCTAAAAAGGATGGTCAAGGCATCAGCCCTATTCACATTCAGCCCAAGGATAACACTTGAAACACATCGATACAAGCAAAGATCCCTCTTCTTGTAACATATTATAAAACACGGAACACGCAAACCTGCCCCATCAAGGGAACCAGTGTAATTGGTGCACCTTCTCTCGTAGCATTTAAGGTGTTATCTCTATAAATACAGTGCATTTTGCTTTAATAAAAAATGAATTTTCCAGAACAGTGATAGTATTGACCTTACACATTATCCAAATAGAAATTGTAATGAAACAAGCCGAACAGTGAGTAGTTTTAATAGATATGCAAATATTGGTCTTTTCTTAAAGGTCTTTCGGCCTACTCACACGTGTCTCTTATGTGTCTGGGAGGATGGATTCAGCCTGCATTTATAATCTAGGAGGACATAGAGGAGGAGGAAGAAAGAGGGAGGAGGGAATGTTTGTCAAACAATTGTGGACACTAGAGTCCAGGAAGATTGTGCCTGCGTCTACAGCTTCAAAAACACATTTTGGGATACCTTCTGTGTGCTCAGTTCATTTATATGTGCTACCTCATTTGATCCACACAACCTACGACACAGGAATAGATGTTGCTGTTTATGGGCAAGAAGACCAAAGCTCAGAAAAACGTGTAACTTCCCGAATTCATACAGCTAGGGAACAGCATCGCTAGAATCTTCATCCTAACCTTCGTACCCTCAATTAGTTGATTTTTCATCGAAAACTCACCTGGTCAAAGTCTAGCTATAATAATCAAACGGAATCGATAAATTCATTTCCTGATTAATTCAATGGACACTTATTGAATGTCTGCTGTGTGCCAGGTCCTTTCCTAGGTATGATAAAAAATTATGAAATATCTCAGAAGTGGTTTCTGATCTAAAGTATCCTGAGGTTGTTAGGAGATGCCATACCGACTTCAAAGAAACTTAAAAGGAGGTAGAGACGCAAACCCACAACTTATTTTTCCATAATACAATGTTTCCAAGACCCTTTAGCCAAATTCACCAGCCAGTCTCCATGTGTGAATTGGACAGTTCAATTTCAGGGTTTCCATACAGTGGTAAATGTGAATGAGAAGGTTATATGTTTCCATCCTTAATTATCTCTAGATAGATTATACACTTTGTGGTCTACCAGTGGAAATTTGCAGCTAGTTTACTGACCAGATTGAACTCGATGCGCTGCAACCATGGAAGAATTTTATTTTTCTCCCATCACTCTTTTCCCTCAAGCTCTGATGAATCTACCCCTTAATAACTGTCTGACAGACCGCTGACCTTCCTGGTCACTTTCACAAATTAAACTGTCCAGCCCAGATTGGATCAGTTATCTCATCCCAATTTTATGCTCACTTCTTCCTCTCACTCCTGACCTTGGAGACCTAGGTATGAGGGACTTGTGTGTGAAGAGAAGGCTTGTATGGTCTCTGGACACCTCTCTCATTCCCTTCCTCCTCTGGGATGGTGGGGTAGAGAAAGAGACAATATAGGATAAGTATCTCCTACCTAGGGTTGTTTCCCTTTTTTCTTGACTAACTCTAGGTTGCCATTAATTCCTCCTGTGTTATAAGAAATCAAGGGATGCTTCTATCTTAGGCAAATGCAAAGTCTTAAGAGCACTTCGAAAAGCAGGGGTCAGATCAGCCAGTCCACTGTAGTGATAAACAGCATAACTAGAAATGAGATACCAATCTCCCCTCTTGAAAGCACCCCAGTCTCTGTAAGTATCAGTACTTCTCTTAGAAGTCTCCTCACTTAGCTGGAGGGAACATCCATTGGGGAGGGAAAGAAAAGACCACAGTATTCCTCCCAAGCCAACAACTTCTAATCCTGGCCATCTTCCTCTCCTCCTCAGTCTTCTATGTACGCAAGCTTTATAGAAATAGATGGAGATGAAAACTGGGATGAAGGTGGAGGTTTCCAAAGTCCTCAAAGTAGTGTCTGCCCTCATTCACTTGGCACTTGATTCCCTTTGACCTGGACTTTGGGTTCTGATTGCCAATCTGGGCAACCAGAAAAGTTCTATTCAATAATCTACATGTAGAATGATAGCATTGGCCTATATGTTGTCTGTATGTCTGCAAGAACCTTGCCTGTTTGTGTGCCATGACACTACAGCTGGTATAAGACAATCGAGGTCTGCTTAAAGGGAGCTTACATTCTAAAAAAGGAATTTAAAAAATATACGTATTCATACATAACAACCAACAATACAAAAGCAGTGACAAGTACTATGCAGGTTATTATCCTAGAAAGTAACTGAAGCAAATTTATATTACACGATTTAGAAAGGCTGTTCTATAGAGGTGACATCTGCACTGTGATTTGAGTTCACAAGGCAAGAACCAGTATGGTAAGACCAAGAAAGAACATTCAAGACAGTGAGACTAGCTTAGGCAAAAGCTCTAAGATGAAGAACTGCGTGGGTGGAGCCCAGTAGAAAAGAGGGCAAATGATACAAGTTTGGGTCAGAGATGTACATAGGCCACAGGCCTCATGGGATTTTTTTTTACTAAAGATTTTTTTTATTGTATTCTAGATGATATAGGAAGCCACTGGAAGATTTTAAGCAGTGAAGTGACGAGATACAGGTTTTAAATGGATTTTCTTGACAGCTTTTCGGCAAATGGGGTAAAAGAGGAAGTGAACAGTGACTGAAACCAAAAATGATGGGTGGTTTGCACTAGGTCTATAGCAGTAAGAACAGAGAGAAGTGGGAGGATTGAATGTACGCTTAGAAGAATAACGCACAGCACTAGCTGATAAATTGGATGCTGGCGGTGAGGAAAGGAGAGAACTCTAAAGTAACATGCCCATTTGGGGCTTAAGGAACTTTGTGGGTGGCAGTGCCGTTTCTGGAGAAGAGGAATAATAGAGAAGAAGTAGTTTTGAGGGTCAAGAACTGGCTTTCAGTCATATAAAGCTTGAGATGACTCCACGTTGGCTTTCAAGTAAGAAAGTCTGGTGCAGTAGGCATTTAGGGACGTGCATGTGAAGTTCCTGAGAACATCAGAGTTAAGGAAGCATATTTAGAAACCACCAGCAAACACGTATTTGAAGCTGTAAGCCTGGATGTGTTCATGGGCATTTAAATCTTGTTAAAATGCAGATTCTGATTTCGTGGGTCTGGGGTAGGGCCTGATAGTATACATATCCAAGGAGCTCCTAGGTGATGCAGGTGCAGACCTCATTTTGAATGGCAAGCGTGTAGAGAGGATGGGTAGATAGAGAAGGTGGACCAGGACAGAGACCTCTGAAATCCAATGTCTACATCAGGTAAAGAGGGAGTCAGTAAAGGAGACATACCTCCTGCCTTCCCCTCAATCCTTTCCATCCTCCCTCCCTTGCATCACCCATAAACATTTATGAGAGCAATTAGGTGTCAGGAGCTGTGCTGAACAGTTTCTTATGTTCCTCTATCGACTGACCGTTGCCAAACCTTAATTCAGTCTTTTATTCTGCAGGTAAATTTCCCATCCCCTGCTGCTGAGACTTTTCTGCTGAACTCAGAGGCTCTGTTTACCTGTTTCCAGAAATATCCAGATTCGAAATTGAAGAACGTAAACACCTGTTTGAAAGGATCCCCTCAGGAGCCTTAAGTACCTCTGGGCAGATGAAGCAGGGGGAACAGGAAAATGTGGGGCTAGAAAGATTCGGCTAAGCTTGACCTTGGGGAGGAGAAGAGCTGGGGATTTAGAAGTTCAGCCATCATCGAAATGCAGCCAAGTGAGGAATACCTCCTTCTAATTTCAGGAAAGAAGAGACAGACTGTTTCCTTCAAAGTCAGGCCTGTGCTCCATCAGAATAAATACTGATTGTGCTTGACAAAGAAAAAAAAAAAGATAAGAAAGAAGCATAACAGGGAAAAAACCCACCACCAACATCTAGTTAAGGGAAAAAACTCAGACTGAACATGACTCATCTGAAAGCAAACAAGCCAATTAAACCAAGGATGTCTCTGAAGCAACCCAGTCCCCTTCCAGCCCAACTACTAAATTGCTTCTTGCTTACTTCTCAGCTCAGAGACAGAAAGGAAGCAGAAGGTAGGGACACAGACTAGATTTATGCATGAAGAAAACGATGGTGATAAAAGACAGCAATCAGAGCTGTCAGCCTCCCAACAGAGAACTGTTTAAAATAGCACACCATCAAATAAGAGCTGCCTGTGTACGAGTCAAATCCTGTGATCCCCTTTGTACATGCTTTCCAGAATTCCAGAATAATATGACTAGTCTCCTTGCCTTTTTTCTTTTCTCCTCTCCCCTCTCTCTCTCTCTCTCTCTCACACACACACATAAACACACACACACACACACCCCCACACACCACACACACACACAGTTAAAGGATGCTGGAATCCAGGATGGCTCTAAAGAGAGGAAAGTGAACTTGTGATCTGTGATTTACCAAAATATTAGGTGGACTAGGAAGATGATAGGTTGTTTTGTTAGTTCATGACTCTATTCCCTCTATTTTTAATAACGAGGATGTCTTGCCTATGAGGAAGAGCTCCCAGAGTGAAAGCAATTTCGCACACATGATCTTATACCATACCAGCCTTCATACCAACCTGTGAAGGAAGTAAAAATATTACCTTTCTTGTTTTCATACACGAAGAAACAGACTCAGAGTTATAACCGGATTTGTCCAAAATTACTTTGCAAATCAACACAAAAGGACATAAACCAAGTGTTTTGGTTCTCAAGTTCAGGGTTCTTTCCACTCTACCACACTAACTTTAAACTTCTGGTTTGCAATGTTAAGTGTGACAGGTTTGTCTTCAGGATATGGTCAAGCTGTGTTCCCTCTTCCCTGAAGTGTGCTGAGTTCTCAGCTCGGGGGCATTTCCTCATCCTAGAATGTGAAGGTCATCAAGGCAAGTCAATGAGTCTATTGTTAAGAGCTGATAGGTCAGAACTGTGCTGTAGCTAGAACAGAGGATACTGAGGAGCTTAGGAAGCACTGGATGCTTCAGGAGTCAACAAATGCTTGTGTTAAATAGCAAGAAGGGGAGAGTGATAATAATAATGATGATGGCAATAGTGCATTTATTCACTCAATTAGTATTTCTTATGTTCCAGGCCCAGTGCTGTCAGTGGGAAGATGATGATGATGATGGTGATGGTGATGGTGATGGTGATGATAGTGAAGATGACTGTCAATCACAGAACTGAAAGAGCACAGGTTTAGAAGTCAAACTAACGTAGGTTCAAATTCTAACTTCATCACTTACTAGCTGAGGGATTTTAGGCAACGTGACTCATCCATCTTTGAGCGTCAGTATACTCCTCTCTCCAATGGAGGTAATATTAACTGCCTTGCTTGCCTTTATTTCATGTCTACCAAGTTGACCACTTCCTCTGTACCAGGCTAGGTGCTAAATGCTGAGTACACACAGATGAATAAGACTCCACTTCTGCCCTTGAGGAAGCCATGTTCTAGTGGGGGATACAAAGCTATATTCCAATATCTACTGTTAGTAGCTACGAAAACGGCAGGCATGTGCGTACAATGCACTCTGGGAGCACAGGGAAAGGTGTGATTAATTCTGTCTGGATTCAAGGGAGGGCTTCAAGGAGGAGGTACTTCAGATGGACCATGTAGAATTTTTACAGATGGAGGAGAGAGAATAGCGAATGCAAAGGCAGAGGAACTTGAAAAGTGGCTTTCTGTGGGAATGGCAAGCTTCTGTTGTGACCATAAAATGCGTGTGTGGATGTGAAGGTGTTCTGGACTCCATAAAGCACCATCTCTGCACACTTAGGGGCACATTTTGTTTACATGGATCCATGAACAGCGGGAAGCACGGAGGCTTCATCTCGTCTTGTAGCCTTTCTATCTTTCTATCTGCCTTTATTTACCCTGCTTTCCGCTACAGTTTCTGCAAAAAACACAGCCTCTCTTCCACAGCCATGGGGCTGGACTCCTTCAAGCAAAGGAGACAGAGAGCACAGATTTTGTGAAAGGATGAAGAGGAACCACCCAGAGACATACTGCAAGAAGGCAGCTTTATTTCACCATCAGGAGCAATCACGTGCACTTGTAGAAAGACAAATACTGAACCAAGAAGACTTCAGGCTTTGGAGCAATCACATTAGGAGCTGTAACAACTTATTTTCTAACTATACAGATAATACATGCTCCTTATAGAATATCTGGAAATACAAAAAAGAAAAAAATACTCAAAACTCTCGTCATTTAGGTAAATAACTTTGATGTTTTCTTACCTTTTTTCCCCCAAATCAGAATTATTCTAAATAAATTGCTTTGTAACCAGACTGATTCCAATTGAAACTATTTTGTGAATATTTTCTCATCATGGAATTCCTCTGCAACATTTTTTTTTAATTTGAGAGACTGCAGATATAAAAAAATGATTCAGAAAACATAATGAATGCCCATGTACCTACCTCCCAGCCCAAAAAGTGAAACGCTACAGACATTTTTGAAGCTCTGGAGTCTGCCATGATTGCTGTGGCTGGAGATCTGCAGAGAGGCAGGCCAACCACAGCCTCAGCCCTCCTGCCTGCTTCCTCACTACCGGGAAGTTCTCAGGCTGGCACAGTCAAGGTTATGTGTTTACAGAGAAATAACTCCATGGCTCACCTCAACAAGCTATGTCTAGGGGTGTCCCTACTAGGTGCTTTCTGCTCTCCTGTAAGTCAGACCACTAAGGAAAGGCTTTCATTGTGTCCACAAAACCCCACTGTGTGCAATGACCCACGTGATTGTTTTTATCCTTACTGGACTGTTTCTTCAGGGCAGAGAACTTGTCTTTGTTGTTCATCCCAGTACCTACTGTGGTGCCTAGTAAGTGCTTGTGAAAGAGTGGCAAGAACTTTCTAGCTCCAGGGCATGATAACCTAGAGGTTAGGTTAAGAACACGAGCTTTAAAATCATGAGGTTAAGGTTGATCATGAGTTTTAAAAGAATATGAGCTTTAAAATCAGACTCCCTGAGTTTCAGTCTCAGCTCTACCATCTTCTTGGTTTTAACTCTCTAAGCCTCAGTTGCATCATGAATAAAACTGAGAGAATCATAGTTTCTACCTGCCTCTCAGCTGTTCTCAACCTTTGAGGCCAACAGCTCCTTTCTCGTGGCCCCTTCACTGTGGCCTAATATGCCATCATGAAAAATCCATTCCATTATGATAATAACATTCCTTTGGAATGCTGAATTAGCGCATACATGCTCCCTTCTACTGGAAGCTGCCTCACTCCAGGCTCTACTAAGTGAAACTTGGTTTTTAAATTCCTCTGACTCCTAGCTGGTTGATCGGTCCAGAGATGCACCACCTGGACCACCTGCACCAAGCTTGGCTAAGAACTCTCTTTTCTGGGATTTTTGAAATAGAAACCCAGAATGCCAAGTTTGGTCCCTCCTAGAGACAGATGTTAAAAGATGTGAAACTCAAGCAGTTTCCTGTCATGTCTCTCATCCTGTGGGGAGAAAACTGGCCTGTGGTGACAGCAAGTGAAGTTAACACATAGAAAAGAGCAGAAGGCTTCTGGGCCCACATTCTAGAGTTCCCGAGACCCACTGCCTGCCTGCCCTTCCTGAATGTTGATAGTTAGACTACTCTTTGGATTTGGATTCCTAGGCCAATAAATTCCTCTCTTTACTTACATTCAAGGTTGCTTGTATCACTTATAGCTGAGAGGGAGGGAGGGAGGGAGGAAGGAAGGAAGAAAGAGAGAGAGAAGGAGGAAGAGGGAGTGGGGGAGAGGAGGGGAGAAGGAGGAAGAGGGGGAGGAGGAGGGAAGAGTAGAAAAGAAGGGAAGGAAAGGGAAGGGAAAGTAAGGGAAGAGAAGAGAAGACTATTACTTTAATTCTTTGAAAGTATCCTCAGAAGGGGCAATACATTCCATCAGTGACACCTAAGAGTAAATTAGAATCAGAGAACTTCAAATGTGGAAAGGTCCTTAAATATAATTTAACCAAATCCAAACTTCTCATTTACCAGTGAGAAAAATGCAGAGCAAGGAGGAGACAGAGCTTGCCCAGATCACTCTGTGGGAAAAGCAGAGTCACAGCGCCCTAGCTCAGGCTATCATAATGCTGTAGACTGAGTGGCTTAAACAACAGGGGGAAGTCCAAGATCAAAGTCCAGTAGGGTTTGGTTTCATGTGCAGGCTCTGCCTGGGTTATAGATGGCTACCTTCTTGCTGTGTGCTCACATGGCAGAGAGAGACAGAAAGAGAGACAGAGGAGCTCTCTGGTATCTCTTCTTATAAGGGCACTAATCCCCTAATATCTGGGCCCCACCTTCATGATCTCATCTAACCATAGTCACTTCCCCAAGGCCCCATTTCCAAATACCATAATACTGGAAGTTAGGACTCCAATGTATGAATTTTGAGGGGATACAATTTAGTCCATGATACACAACTTTAGAACTTATAGGGCTGGAATTGTCTTTAAAGATCATCTAGTACAAATTCCTTGTTGGCAAGTGGGGAAATTAAGGTCCAAGGAAATACAGAGATTTTCCAAGGGCCCATCATGACCTGGTGGCAGATTTTACCCACCAGATTATTCTCTGAAAGGCTAAGAAAACCTAAAGGCATCAACAAGTATGTGAGGCTGCAAGGAGGCTGCTGGTGTGGGCTGGTAATGGGTGAGAGTAAGTGTAAAACAGCAAAGACATTTGAATTTGTCTTTTCCGCAAATTCCGCAAACCTCACAGTTTTGTTAGGGGGAGCTGATCAGACAAGTTAGTACACACTAGAGGACATTGCCAGCCTTGCCTATTTTTTTCATTCTCCTGCAGCCGACCACCAGGCAGCAATTGTTCATTCACTCCACAGCTCTGAGTATTTGGATATGCAAATCAACTGCATCCATGCATAATTAAGACAGACACTGTGGAAAGTTTCATTTTCTGGGGGAAAGTCTGCCAGACAGCTGGAAAGAAAGGTCCACATGGAGCACTGCCTCATTTCCTTATCTCAGACTGTGGGTTGAGGGTAGTGGCATCCAGCCTTCTCCCACCCTGTTGTCTTCTGTTGCTGCATCGGGGAGCCTCAGGGGTAGCCCTTGTCTCCCCCTTCCCAGACCTGGAGAGACCCTGGGGCTTTCCACAAAACCGTCCTGGGACGGAGTACTTTCCACCTCCAGTAAGAGCAGCTACATGCCTAGGGGCGGAAGTTTGCCCTCTTTCTAGGGTCAGCAAGCTCACTTTATGACCCAAGAGGAAGCTATTTCTAAAGGACAACACGTGGGGAATGTTTTTATAAGTAGCACATACAGGTTGTTAAACCATTGCCTCCCAACTCCAAATACACCTTTATTTATTTATTCATTTATTTTAATGAATTAATTAATTTATTTTTGGCTGCGTTGGGTCTTCGTTGCTGCGCAGGGGCTTTCCCTATTTGCAGCGAGCGGGGCTACCCTTCATTGCAGTGCATGGGCTTCTCATTGCGGTGGCTTCTCTTGTTGCGGAGCACGGGCTCTAGGTGTGCAGGCTTCAGTAGTTGTAGCTCGCGGGCTCAGTAGTTGTGGCTTGTGGGCTCTAGAGCACAGGCTCAGTAGTTGTAGTGCACGGGCTTAGGTGCTCCGCAGCGTGTGGGATTGTCCCAGACCAGGGCTCGAACCCGTGTCCCCTGCACTGGCAGGAGGACTCTTAACCACTGAGCCACCAGGGAAGCCCCAAATACACTTTTAATACACAGCTCTGTGATGCTGGAACTGGGATTTCAGCCCCTGAGGAGGGGAACACAGTTGTTCTGGACTTGGTACCTCAGAGGAGAGGTGAAGAGGTTGGCTCTGGGAGTGTAATAAGAGGTTAAAAGCTGAAACCACCTGCTACTGGAACCAACTACTGCTTCCAGAGTAAGGAATATGCTGGGCTAACAGCGGCAGGAATAGCAGGCAAACGGGGAGCAGGAAGGCCTTCTCCCTCTTTCAGCCTTCCAGTCTTGCAGAAACTATCAGGAAGCCAGCTAACAACAGAGAAATGCATTTTTACAATCCCAGTCCCAGCACTGCAAAACAGAGTGTGATGAAATGGTAGGTTTGGAGCTGAGAGACAGTAACAGCTTAATAACCGGCACAGTCCACTCCTTTGGCTACTTAGCATCCACACCCACCTCTCTCTATATATTCGAATCTCTCAAATGTAATTACAGCTACTCCTGAATATTTTGTAAATTAAACACTGCATTGTAATGCTAATCACCAACATCAATCCTTATGTGGAATAATAAGGGGAAAGGGGGAGAGAGAGGGAAAAAGAAAATAGTTTCTGTCTATTTATATGCATGGGTGTATGTATGAGTATGTGTATGTATTCATAACAAACAAAGAAGAAAGTACTAATAGCTGCTACCATCCTTGTTTCTTTCACTGGTCAAAGGCCATAGTTGGTATTTATAACTTCTTTACTCTTCCTTGTTTCCTTTGTTCTCGGCCAGGACCTCAAATGATTGGGTTCTTTACCTGACAGTGTGATCTAAACCTTCATTCTTGAGGAGTCTGAATCATTTGTCCTGGCTTACTTTGATTACTGTTATTTTCCATTAACTTTTACTATTGGATATGTCATTACCAAGAGGTAAGTTGATCATCTGGACATTCCTTGGCATGTCATACTGGTCCACTGTATTGATGAGCTCATGTTAATCAGAATTCCAAGTCACCTGGATGCTCTCCTATGACACATGCACAACAGAGGGTGGGAAATAAACCTTAAGATGATTCTAGGCCTGCCACATAACCGAAGTGTTTGGAGATAAAGTCAGTTCTTTTATAATGCTTCTTTTGAAAACATAAATTTGTTCCAACGTGATTGACATTTTAGGGACAGTTTGAGCATAACAGGAATTTCATATTTGCTTATGAGTGTTTTTGTCCTGCAAGAAACACTAAGTGAACTAGAAGAACACCCAAGTGAACCAAGCCACATGGGAATAAACAAAATGTACACAGGTACACACTTCAAATATGTACCAGCTACCTCATTTCACTGCGTGCCACACCTATCCAGATCTGGTGTCAAACTTTGCATCCAATTTCAAATAATCCTCCATCCACCGCTTCACAATAATTCACAAGTTGCAACTACCTAATGGCCACATCCATAAGCAAACTTCATATCTTTTCCAAGGTGAAGTTTCATATGTACTAGTACTAATCATGTCACCTACCTCTGTTACACCTCTACTTCTTCCTCAGTTCACACCTATGACTTTTCTGGGGAATCCCTAATCCCCACAAAGTAGGTAAAAGCCCGGGACTATTCAGTAGGAGTCAACTTCATATATTGGTGCAGACTGAAGATACACTACTTCTGCTCAGCAGCTTTGCTTGGACGTCTCACACCAAGCCCCACAAGAAATCATCGGCTGCAGAGAACGCACTAAACAACCAACTGGGTAGCACAATTCACCCCAGTAAGGCAACCAGTTTCTGTCCTCAACCACCCAGTGCTTGCCCAATGGACTCAAACACCAAGCATCTATGTGTCAGAAGTGGAAGCCATGCCCCACAGCACTGGGCCCTCTCACCAAGACTGACTGAGCCACTACTGCAGAATGTCCAACCTATAGACAGCAGAGACCAAATGTGAACCTTCAGTATAGTACCATCTCTTAAGTAGACGAACCAGCTACTTGGTGACAAGTTAGTCACCACAGTCCTCTTCCATCCTGGAGGGAGGAGTGATTTGTTCTAATTAGGATTGATACATATTCCAGGTGTAAGTTTGCCTTTCTTTCCCACAGTTTTTCAGCCAGCACCGTCACCCAAGGGATCCATGGGATCCTGCATAAAAAACCTTGGAAACAGGCACCCAATTTATGTCAATAGATGTAAGTGATGGTCATGTCTCATGACCATGAGCTCCACTGATGCAGCGATATGTCACACTATCCAAAGCTGTTGGCTTGATAGAATGTTGGAATGGCTCTTAAAGGCACAGCCGAAGCACCAGCTCTGGGATGACACCTTGCAGTGTCAGAGTGCCGTCCTGCTAGATCCAGTTTATACTTTGAACCAATGCCCATTCTATAGTGATGCATGCCTGACAGGTAGAATACATGGATCGAAGAAGAAAAGGGTGGAAGAAATGGCCTTTGTCACCATCACTCCCAGCGACACACTTGGGGAACTTGCGCAAAATGTTTGCTTTCTCGATATTTTGAACTCCTCATACCAGTAGATAGCAGATTTTTAAAAGGAGTTCCTATGGTGCCAGGGGTGAGTGACTATTGTTATCATAAGGAGACTAGTCGGTGCTATATATCTGGGGCGTGGAGGAATACATCTGGAACTCAGAGGATTTACAGGAACATCTCTTAATTCTTCTATGCCCAGTGATAACAATGAATAGCAATTACAGCAACACCAGCCTGAGAAAGGCATGGTAGCTAAAAGTTCTGAGACCTCAAAGATAAGAAGCTGTGTTACCCCACTGGGCAAGCAATGTAAACTAGGAGAAGTGCTAGCCAAGGGTAAGTGCGATTTAGAATGAGAGGAGGGAATGATTATCAATATGGCCTTAATGACAACTGCAGTGGCAGAGACAACACCTCACTGACCGTTCTGCAGGAGAGTTTTTGTTTGTTTGTTCATTTGTTTGCTTTCAGAATTATGGCAGGCCACACTCTTGCAAAATCAGTGAGAAGTTGCAGGAAACTTGGGCAGAAGTGGACCTGGGCAGTCCAAGGGGTAGACTGTAGCATACTGTATTGGCATCTTACTCTTACTGCCTCAGCCTTACTATTTCCACTGAAATCAGTCCATCATCCATCTGCGACCTTGCCCGATGTTTCCTTTGGCCACTGGAAACTTCTCTGTCGACACACGGGACAGGGAGAAATACCAAGGAATTAGTAAGCCCCCAGAAGCAGACCTCAAGCAAGGACTAACAGAAGTTGGTGCATAAATAACCCATCTCCCTTGCACCTTGGGTGGAATAGCTCTGAAGTGGTGTTTAACGCTGACTCCTAGAATTTCCCAGTGTTATTATGCTCCATTTCCCCTCAAAAGTAATGTGTTTGATAAAGCCCTCTTTATTGGCTTGCTTTCCTTCTCTGTTTCACACTTCCTCTCCCCTGCCAGGGTGTCCTATATTATCTACCAAATTAAGTATCAGCATCTGAATCTTTGTCTCAGGGTTTACTGCTGGGAGAACCAAAACAAAGACAATGCCATATCTGATTGATTTTGAGACCCAGATTTTAAAATCCTGCCAACAGTACTTTATCTCCCTGAATCCTTCCCAACACCCACACTGCACTCCTGGGACCCCAAAATAGTGACAAAGTGGGTCGTTAATATATTGTAGGCCCTATGAATCATTATACAACCTTTTCTGGCTTGTGCACCTTTGATGATGTCCTTCCTTTTTGAATGGCCTTCCTTTTTGAATGTTCTCTACCAATATCATTTTCTTCCCCTAAGAAAGCAATGAAAATAATACCTACCATACAGTGTTGCTGGGTGCATTACCTGAGTTCCATATGTTCACTTTCTAGTACAGTGCTAACACAATACTCAATAATATTGTTGTTAGTATTATTAACAACTACTGTCTGTTAAAGTGCTTATTCATTTGTTGATCTCAGCTTGAATATCTCCTGCCAGGCTTCCGTAACCCCATACTTACATCCACCTCCAGGTTAAAATTAATATTCCCCTTTACTATGCTTTCACAGCAATAGGTTTACAGCACTCGATTAACGTCTTACCTACAGTTACTCTTGTATATGTCTGCCTCCCCACCAGCCTCCTATTGACCAAGTTTTATTCACCCTCCCCCAAAAGTACGTATTGGCTGAACATGTTGAGATCACGCTTTCCACCTTTTCCTTCTGCAAACCCCTCACCCTCACACTGCCAAGACCTCCTAAAGAGATTATGTTCCGTCCAAAGCCAAGACTATTCCTCTCAGCAAAAGGAGGATTTTTATCAAAGATGTAGTAATACTAATAATGTCTATCTGATAGCACTCTATGGTGTATAAGGTGCTTTCACTTACACATTTAATCATTCATTTTGGAGGCCAAGTATTGTCCCCATGTGCCAGGGGGGCAAAGAAGGAAAACAGCCGTATCTGCTGTAGACTGTGGCTCTATACTGCTCAGGCCTGAACCATGAGAAAAAGACAAGGGAGTCAAGTGGATGTCAAGGTAACAACATTACTGCTTGCAGAGCTGCACAGTGAACATTGTTTGAATCAAACGTCAAAATCAGGTTTCCTCCCAGACCACCTCCTGCCCCTACCACCAGGTATATAGCCCTTGAGATCTGGCCAAGGAAAAATTCTATGGAACAGATAATTACTCAGCCAACTACATTGGATTTAGCACGTGCCTTGCACCCAGAAGTGCCATTTATAGCATATTAACTCTATCCAATCAAGAAGAATTTCTTCCCATACCATTGAACAAGAACCGGAAAGAAGGAAGGAAGGGAGGGAGGGGAGAGGAGGGAGGGAAGCATGGAAGGAGGGAGGGAGGAAGGTAGTTTTCCTTCACGGGGTGAGATGATTAAAAGGTAACGAGTTAGGATAGAAAGGTTTCTCAAGTATTCTTTCCTCCTAAGAAATGAAGTGGAAATCCCTTAGGGAAACAAGAGCCCTAAGAAATAGATTCCTTCAAAACATGTCTTCACGGACCTCTCAGTTTAATGGGAATTATGTATCCCTTGTGCATAGGGAAAAGGTGTAAATAGTTTGATAAATTCTATATTCCAGCTTAATGAGAAATCATACATTGGAGGAAGGATGCTAACTTGCTTTGGAGATGATCAAGAAAATGTATTAGAGTCCATAAAATGTTTATTGTCATTTTTCCTGAACACTTAAGATATGCAGGCAGTGGGGCGTCATTGATTCCTCACACGTTATTAAGTTAGTAGGATTACTGTTATTCGATGGATAAATGATAGGTAGAGAGTAGAAGTGACTTATCTAAACTCACAGTGGGTCGCAGGATACTGAATCCATTCCAGATTTGATCACTTACTAGTCCTATGACTTTGAGCAAGTCACTTAACCCCTCTGAGCCTCAGTTTCCTCTTTTGTAAAATGGGAAATATTGATGTCAGACCTGCATGACTCCTGGCGATTCATACCCTATCTACTTTAAAAGGTTTTCACGGAGGGAGATTAAAAGAGATAATGCACACGAAAGTGTTTTTGGAAAATTAAAAGCCTGGATCAATGTAAGGGATTATCAAGGTCATTACTGCACAGCCTAGTGCAAATTGGTGGCAAACACTTCTGACTCTTGCCCATATCCACTCTCCTTTCTTTATTACATTAACAGAACTCTGATTCTATTTCAGGAGACCATGTACCTAGTTAGAAATATTCACATCCCAGATTCCCTTAGAGCCACACGTAGCCATGTGACCATTTCCAGCCAATTAGATGTAAGATAAAGTCTACTGAGCAGAGTTTCCAGAAATGCTATCGTTTCTCTGATAGAGACAGACTCCACTGTCGTGCGGTTCTTTCCTTTACCCTTCTTCCTGCTTGGAGCGCAGACTTGATGCTTGGAGACAAGACATCCATCTTGCCACCATAAAGACAAAAGCCATATCTTCAGAGCAGAAAGCAAGAAGGAGCCCAGGTCTTGAATAGTTGCTCGAGCAGTTGCCCTAAGTCTAGATCATCTCTCTGACTCTTGTTCCCTTCGAAAAATAAAGCTATATTTGTTTAAGCCACTGTGGTCAGGTTTCTATGACATGCAGCCAAGCACCATCCTAGCTGACCACAGCTGTTAATCACAGCCACAAGAGAAGGGTTAAAATGCCTTCTCAGGCTCTTTACTACGATTCTTCCTTCAGCGTCATTAAAGAACGTGATGCCGTATGACAGAACAGGAAGAGCCAGATACTTTAAAAGTGACTTCTAGGCCTGGAGAAGCCCAATTTTGAATTCCGCAACTGTTATCAACTAGCTGTGTCCTCCTAAACAGGATCTTAACTGTAAAACGACAACAATGATCTGCATCTCACAATGAGTTCTACATGAAAAGGGCACGGTGCATATTAAGTAGTTGACAAATGATTACGGTGTTTGGGGTTGGGGCAGAGGAGACCCTAACAGCATTTTGAGGTTCTGATCTGGACTTGAGGGTCATGAGTCCTTAGTGAAGACGTGTACTTGCTAGTTGTTTGGTCAAACCCTGTTCTGATGCAGTACTACAGGACAGGAAAAATCACCCATGAAGCCACCAAGCCAGAACTCCAGCATCTAAATTAGCGTCAACAACTTCAGAGGCAGTGCGGCATAAGATTAAGAGTTCTGGCTTTGGGGCCATACCTCTAGGTTTGAGTTCTGGTGCCACCTCTTTCTACTTACATAACCTGGGTGGATTACATCATCACTCTGAGGTTGGATTTCTTCCTTGTCTGGTACACGAACCCCACAGAGGTTGTCAAGAGGCTCCAATGAGATAACATATACGAATATGCTCAACCTGCACAAATATTACTGATATTTATATTTTCCACTATGGTAGAGTAGTAAGCCCAGTGCTGGCAGGGTGGGGGAAGAGGGCAGGGGAGGGAAGAGTTTGTTGCAGCCATAAATTGAATCCCAAATACACAGATTAACTAATCTGCAAAGAACCACTGTTGGAGGTTATTTAGGTCAATGCTAGCCTTGAAGCAGACCCCACCACTTAGCTTGTGAGGTGGTAGCTGCCTGCAGGGCAGCAGCACTTGGGAGGATGGGGGGGCAGATGCTGGAAGAGGGGTTCAAAGCCCTATGCCGCTCACTGGCTCTTCTCCACTGTAGACATCTCTCTGAGGACCCAGCAGGGCTAAAAATATACTTTGTATCCGACACAGCTCAATATATTTGGGGCTGAGGAGGGATTGGGGGAGGGGAGAGCCTAGCTGAGCACTGCCTGTTGGTAATAAAATCCCCCAGAATGCACACAGCTCCTCTAGAGGAAGCTGCCCAGGTGGAGACACACCCACTCCTGGCCAGTGGACGCCCTCCTCTGTGACCCTCCAGCTGCCCCTCTGCTAGTCAAAGCCTCTCAGGAAACTTATTACCAGGATCAAGTCCATTCTGTTCTTAGGGCCTTGCATCCGTTGCACTTGGGTTTAAATATAGATGGTGTATAAGCGAGGGAGGGAGAGCAAAGAAGCCAGGGCTGCTCCTGTAGCAGTCACTGCTGCTGTGGCCCTGCATCTGCACAGTTGGGTGTCACCAACATAACCAGGGGGCAGGGGAAAGAGCACAATTTTGGAGTCGGGGGACCTGAGATCAAGTCTTATAACCTACAGTCTCTGAACTCTGAGCCAGTCATATAACCCCACTGATCCTCAGTTTCCTCAAGCTTCTTGTGAAATATTAATTTCAAAAAGCAATAATAACAGATGAACTTTATAATAATTATATCTAACATTTACTGGGTAGTTAATACATGCCCTGTTCTAAGCTTTTTACATGCAGTGTCTCATCCCATTTTGACAATTACCCTATGGAGTAGGCATTCTATTGTCCCCCGTATTCCTCATCTATTTTATAGATGAGGAAACTGAGGCACATAGAGGTGAAGTAAGTCACCAAGGGTCAACAGAGAGTAAGAATAATGTGTCGATATAATGAACAGAAGGTGTCCGGCATGCAGTGGGATTCACTCAGTGGTAGCAATCCCAGGGAGGTGTGCCTGCGTTAACAGAGCAGCTCTTACTTACTTTCCTTCCCTTTCCCCATATGCTATAATGATACACCCATCATCTCACACTAACCCTGGGAGGTGAGCAGTATCAGTACAGATGAGAGTATCAATCAAGAAAACAAAACCACTCTAATACTTCAAACACAGAGAACTGAATATAGGGACCTCATCAGGCAGTGACGGGGGAGCTGAAGTAGCAACCCAGAGTAGTAACAAACACGAAATTGCTACCACTTCCAGGCCTTCTGGCTGGATCAAGAACCAGCCAGCCAGAAGCTGGGACCCTTGAGGAAGAAGCTGTTGAGAGTCGCATCATGGAGAAGATTCAGTGGGGATGCACGTGGCAGATGCCCTGGCTTCCCTTCTCTCTCATCCAGTCTTCTGCTAGGACCATGCATCGATCAGGCCTAACTGGAAGTTGGGGAATGTAGTTTCTCAAAATATGGAGCAGAACAGAGGAGGGGAGAGAATAGGCAAACAACAGCCACGGAAAAGAAAATATGTGACTTATTGGAACCATAGAGTGTACATCCAGGACTTGAGTCCAGGCCTCCTAACTTTTTACTCTTCTGGGATGCTTCCCAGTCCCTTGACTTGTGCAACAAAGGATTCTCTCAACTCTTTATTCTACTTATTATACTATATTTTCTAGAGCTTTTCCAGTCTTTTCAAGCCTCAAACCCTCCCCTAACCCTAATCTCTTTCTGCAGTTGACCTGGTTCCCATGTCTTCATATGGCCTCCAGACCATGTGATAATTATTTGACATCCACCTGCTTACTCTTTTTCTGAACCCAGTCTTAGTGCCTTCTCCCAATCTGAACAAGAGTGCCCCATCCACCCCATATCTGTCTGGGTTCAATCAGGGAAGCTGAAACTCTATGAGTATTATGGAATAAAAGATGTATTGTAGGAATAACACTTTATATAACCGTGGGAGAAACTAGGAAGCAAGGGCCCAAAAGGAGAGAATTGGAGGAGCAAACAGAAGTCACCAAGCAGTCCTCCTGAGACACTGGAATGGGTGGGCAAGGTGGAGCTCATAAAGGAATATGGGCAGCCAGGCATGTCCAGCTGCTGGGGCCATTCTGCAGAGGGAAACTGATGGAAGAGTCTTTGAAAGACCATTCCTGCATCTGGTTGTGGGTCTGGGAGTGAGCGAGCAGGAAGAAGAGCTGAGAACAGAGTTGAGGATAGTAAGGACAAGCTGGAATTTTCTGACATTTCTGCATCTAACTCTCACCATGAAAGAGCAAAGACAAGCTGGATTCTGGCTGCACCTCTGTAGGTTCCCCTCACCTGTTTAACCATGATGACCTTCAGAAAGTAATGGCTACTGTTTCACTTGCACTTCCCAAACCAAATGCAAATTTCTCTTTTGGGCAACTCCAACCCAGAACTATAAAGGGCAACATTGGTCTAGCTCAGCCAGTTGACACAGTATGAAGTCACCCCACTCCCCTACTCCAGGCTAATGTTACCATCTGGATGCCATCCCTTCCTCTGGGGACTCACACTCTAGATTAAAACCTCTCTTTCCTATACTTTCAAGTATTCATTCTCCACTGGTTCTTTTCCATCCATCCCAAAACATGTGCAGTCTCTCTCATACTATAAAAAAAACCTTCCCTCCACAACTGCTACCCTCTAAAGAAAGTTGCTACCTCTTCTCTTCTCCCCCCATTTCCACCAATATCGACAGGGGAAGAAATGGAATAAATGATGCTCCCCAAACCTAACCACCTGCTTCTTAACGCCCTGTCATTGAACTTCCTGCCTGCCTCCCCAATGAAAGGTCCAGCCCAGTGCGTAATGATACTCTGCTCTTGGCTAATCCAAAGTTCCCTTCTTCAGGGCTCACCCCGTCTATAGCATTTGACACTGTTAGTGATTCCTTCTGTCTTGGATTTCACTCCTTTCTGGCCTTCTATGACTCTGTTCTCTCCTGAATTTCCTCCTCTTCTCAGGCTGTACCATCTCATGATCCTCTCTTCCTTTGCCCATCCCTTAGATGTTGGGATTGGTCAGGGTTCCAGTTGTGGACATCTCACTATATACATTTTCACTCAGTGAACCTACCCAGCCCCGGACTTCAAATATATCTACCTGCTAATTTCTTCCTAATCTTTACTTCTAGTTCAGACTGCTTTCCTGAGCTCCAGAAAGTTATTTCAGGTACTAATGGCCAATACTACAAGGTGATATCCAAAGAGGGATTCTTTGAGTGAGCAGAGATGGAGTGAATAAATACTGAATAATAACAATTAGCTAATGATTTTCAAGCTGTTAAGTTCTCAGCATTATGCTAAGAGTTTTACTTGCACTATCTCTTTGTATCCTCACAAACTCTAAGAAGTAGATACATTTTAGCACCATTTTACAGGTAAGAAAACTGAGGCTTACAGGGATAATAAACCTCAGGCCTGGCCATGATTAAGTAAATGCTATTGGACGTGCCTTGAAAAGGCAAACCGTAGAGTGGGAGAAAATATTTGCCAAATATATTTATCATTAAAAAACTAGTATTGAAAATATGAAAAAATACTTGCAACCAACTTGATAAAAATGGGCAGAAGGTTTGAATGGATACTTTACCAAACAAAAGATTGACAACTTCGTTAGTCATTAGTGAAATGCAAATTAAAACCATAATGAGCTATCACTGTACTCTAGCATGGTTAAAAATAAAAAGACTGATAATACCAAGTGTTGGCAGAGATGTACAACAATTGGAACTCCAATGCATTGTTAGGGCTGATGGAGAATGGGCAGGTACCTTGAAGACTATTTGACAGTTTCTTGTAAAGCTAAACATGCACTTACCATTTGAATAGCAATATTAGCTCTGAGTATTTACTCAAGAGAAATGAGAGCATATGGAAATAAAGCAAGACCTGTACATGAATGTTCATAGCAGCTTTATAAGTGGAAACAATTCATATGTCCATCATCTGATGAACGGTTTAACAAATTGTGGTATATCCATACAGTGGGGAAAAAATGGCCTTCTAATTAAATGGTACTGGAACAACTGGATAACCATTTTAATGCAATAGAAAGGAACGAACTGCTGATACATGTAACACCATTGATCAATCACAAAAACATTATGCTAAGTGAAAGCAACCAGATACAAAATGACTCTAATTATATAAACTTCTGGGAAAGGCAAAACTACAGGTCCTGAAATCAGATCAATGGTTACGGAAGGTTGGCTATGGTAAGGAATTGACTACAAGGATGTATGAGGTTACTTTTGGGGGAATAAAAATGTTCTATCTTGATTGTGGTGGTGGTCACATTACTGTACATACGTGTCAAAATTCATTGAACTGTGTATATAAAATTGGCGAATTTTATTGCATATAAATTATATATCATAAAGTTCATTATAATGTATGGGAAGTGCAAAGAAAAGATATGTACAGGATATTGAGGAAGCAAAAAAACCTGCATAACTTAGAATGAAAGCTTTCATGGAAGGTCTCTGACAGTCTAGCTGAATCTTAAAAAATAAGAAGGCATGAACCAGGCAGAAAGTGGGTCCTTGTGGCTGATTCTGCAAAATGAGAGCCCCTGTTAGCCTCCATTGGCCAAGGGCTAGGAATGGGTCCCAACATTAGACTGCATTTCGGAGGATGGGAAGGTTTGGTGAGTTCCATTCTTAAGGCTAAAATGGAGAACGGGGTTCGATAGGTCTTGTAATTACCAGTGCATATGTAGAAATAAACACCAAGGATGATGTGTGAGGAACTTTGACAGATTTCAGAACTCTTATCTCTTCTTTCCATCTCTGTCACAGGGACATGGTATCAGACTTTGGGCAAGTCATTCCCCTTCTCTGGACACAGTCTGACCATCGGTAAAATGGGAGGGGAATGAATAGACTTGATGATCTCTAAGGGTTTTTCCTTCTATAACTTCCTTCTATAACACAACAGTCCAGAATGCTACTGGGTGTGCACTCTTCTGCTAGGTTTGGTATGTCCAAGAGACCAGGGTTCTCTAATTTGAAAAGATACATGCACCCCAATGTTCATAGTAGCAGTATTTATAATTGTCAATATATGGAAGCAACCTAGTGTCCATCAACAGAGGAATGGATAAAGAAAAAGTGTTTTTTATATATATATATATATATATATATATATATATATCAATACAATGGAATATTACTCGGCCATAAAAAAGAATGAAATTTTGCCATTTGCAGCAACATGGACGGACTTAGAGGGCATTACACTCAGTGAAATAAGTCAGACAGAGAAAGAAAAGTACTGTATGATATCACTTATATGTGGAATCTAAAAGAACAACAAACTAGTGAATATAACAAAAAAGAAGCAGACTCACCGATATAGAGAACAAACTAGTGGTTACCAGTGGGGAGAGGGAGGGGGAGGGGGCAATAAAGGGGTAGGGAAGTAAGAGGTACAAACTATTCGGTATAAAATAAGCTACAAGGATACATTGTACAACATGGGGAATATAGCCCATATTTTACAATAACTGTAAGTAGAATATAACCTTTAAAAATTGTGAATCACTGTATTGTACAACTTACATAATATTGTGCAGCAACTATACTTCAATTAAAAAAAAAGAGGTCAGTGTTCTGAATTCCTGCCTGTGTGTCTCACTGCCTTTTCTCTTCGTCCTCAAAACATCCAAGGGTCACATGCAAGGAGGGGGAAAACAAAGAAAGGAAGATAGAGCTGGCCAGGAAGGACAAACATCTAGAGTTCTGCCTGGAGCTTATGTCCTGGGAAGTCAGAGCTCCTCCTCTGAAGGCAGCCAGGTACTCCAGGTCTAGAAGCAGGACGCTACATTCATTTGACAAACATTTGAGTGCCTACTGTGTACGATACCGCATATCCTTATTAAGTACCTCATGGGAAGCTGGTGCTAAGACTGAGCAGTGAAAAAAACAGATGTGACCCATGCTGTGGGAGTTTAAGTGGGGGAGGCACTGATCAGATTTAATTTTTTGAAAATTAAACTGGCTCCCTTGCCTGGAATGGATCACAGGTGTAAGTCTCCCTAATTTTACATATAAGGAAATCAGGGCTTAGAAGGACTAAAAGTCTTGCTCCAGCTAGAGACTGATTCTTAGCCAACTGTACAACCTATGCTGGCTACAACCTACGCCCTGTCCATCACGGCGTCTCTTTCTATTCATGATATTCGAGCAGGAGTACAGAGGGGGAGGAGGGCCAGAGAGGGAGAGAGAGGAGGTGATGGAAATGACGCACCTCCGGTTCACGATATGCTGGGCTCACACTTTAAGTCGCTCCACTGTGATGCACTCTGTTTGAGCCTGGTCGAGGGGCCACCTGCTCCCAGGGGCTCCGGTCAGAGGAAACTGCCGGCTGCCGCTGCCCAACAAAGATGTCTCATTGCATCTTGTTCCTATCGATTACCTATCCACCAAAGTGTCTCTCATTGTTAGGCATTCCCCAGGAGCCAGAAGGAGAAAAGGGGTCCTTTCTCCTTTTTTCTGCTTTTAATGACATCCAATCCTACCCAGTGACCTATGCCCTCTTCCTAGAGGCAGGAGAGGGGGAGGGAGGAGGGAAAGGAGAGAATGAAAACAAGGAGGTAGTGAGGAGAGGGGGAGGCACAGACACAAAGATGAGAGATGGAGAGAGACAAAGGGAGAGACAGAGATACAAAGACAGAGATAAAGAGAGAGATGAAGAGAGACAGAAACAGACACATAGACAAAGAGAGGCAGCAGAGAGACTCAGAGGCTGAGGGAGAAAGAAGCAAATAGAGACAAAAAAGGGTCTCTACTTTGACTTAAAGAGTCTAAGAGTCTCCACATGGGAGAGACAGGGGCAGAACCAGAGAGAGAGGGAGAGAAAGAAGGACACGGAACAGCAGTAGGACAGAGACAGGCAGAAACAAAGCAGTGGGGAAATAAAGAAGAGATGACAAGAGAGAAGCAGGTAAAGAGAAAGAAAGGGAGGAGAGGAGGGAAGGAGAGAGAGCCGGTAGCACTAGAGGTCCAGGGGCTGAGAGGATTCCTGAGGGACCCGTGCGGAGCCCCAGACACAGCCCAGGCACATAATTCCTATCCCGAGTGTGTGGGGATGTGTTGTTCTCCTATTCCACCTGTGGACCCTGTTAATCGCCCCACAGCTGGAAATGAGAGCTCCTGAGAGGCAGCCAGACCCTGCCCAACACTTTGGTCCAGGCACTGAGACCGGAACTGGCTTTGGACTTGGGGGCTGTCACGCTCCAGGACACGGGACTCACCACCCGCACATTTCCCAGAGTTTCTCTTTCCTTCGGCTTCATGACCCCAAAATAACACTGACGCCCAAACCTCCATGTCCAGCACAGCCCCCTGAGCTCTGCACACCAATGCTCCAATGTACCAATCCCCCAGCGTCCCACTGCCTCTCACAACAGCCTCTGGTGCCTTCAGCACAGACACAACTCAGCTCAGCATCTTCCCACCTCCTTGTCCAACCTGTTCCTTCTCCTGACGCTTGGGCTCCCAGCCTATCATCCCAGCCAGAAACCTGGGGATCACCCTTTCTTCACCCCACATCAAGTCATGCATCTTGCCCTCTGGACTTTATCTCCTCAACACTTCTTAACCTCTCCATGCCTCCATCTCTGCATCTGAAGCATAAAGGTAACAATAGTACCTACCCATTGGGTTGTTAAGATAATTCAATGAACTAATGTATGCAGAACACTTGCAACAATGAATTCCTGGCCTAGAGTAAGTCCTCAGTATCAGCCAGTGGTTAGTAGTCACAGAAGCTGTTCCTTCCTGTCCATCCCGCTGCCTCGGCCCTCCTTCAGCCCAGCATCTGCTCGCAGCCACGGCACTCCCTGAACCCTGTCTCCAGGCACATGGATTCCAGTCCATCCTCCACAGCCACCAGGATGACCTCCCAACAGGACAGACAACTCTCTTTCCACCTTCCCCCAGAAAACCATTTGGGGAGCCCATGTGGACACAGGATGGGGTTCAAGCGCCTCTGGTGGCACAAAGGGTCTTCCATGCTCTGGACTTGCCTAGTCTCTCCTCTTTGTTTCTGCCACGCCTTATCCCTCCTAAAGACCCATCTGTGCACACCATGCTGTTCTCAGCCTCCCTGCTGTTGTTCCTTCTTCCTGGAACACCTTTCCTCCTCCCAGCGCCCCAACTGCTCCATTTCTTAAGCGTCCACGTGTACCTAGCATTTTACGTATGTATATCATTTCTAATCTTCCCAAGATAGGCACTCACCTCCCCTCTACAGAAGGAAGGGAGGCTCCCCGGCCTGTCTGAGACACACAGCTGTGAGAGGCAGAGCCTGGACTTAAGCCCAAGGCCCTCTGCTCCCATGTCTGCACCCACTGTGCCACACGGCCAACAGCTACTACAAAAATAACAGCCTACGTGTATAGAGAAGTTCCCGTCTCTCAGGCACCTGCTAAGCATCACATGCACTACCTTGTTTAATCCTCCCAATCACTCTCTAAGGTAGGTGTTCTTTTGCAGGGATTCTTATTCTCCCCATTTTGCAGAGCAGGAAACCAGGGCACAGAGCCCTGGTAATTTGCCCAAGTTACCAAGTGGGGAGCTGGGATAGAAAGTAGGCAGGCTGGCTCCAGGACACACTTCCCAACCTGCAGAGAAGGGGTGACTGGAGAATGGATTTCCAGTCCTACCCCTACCACTGCTGTGCAACTTTGTCGAGTCACCTAGTATCTCAGAGCCTCAACTTCCTCATCTGCAAAATGGGGATAACACCATGCTGCCTTAACTCCAAGACCAGGCCGAAGACCAAGTAGAAAAAAAAGGTAGTGAACTGCTTTGTAAAACCCAAAGAAGGGAAGACCACCACATATGGGGCTACAATTAAGTGGCAGGCACTGGAATTGTGTTTTCATACATTATGGCAATTCAGCCTAATCACAGCTATGCGGTGTCGGCGTGATTAGTCCCACTTTACCGTTGAGAAAAGCAAGGTCAGCGTGGGGCATAGGCGTTCAGCTGAATATTCACAAAGTATTTAATTTGCATTCATAAAGCCCTTTACAGTAAACAAGATGATTCATTTTGTTTCTTTTTGATCCTTGACAATCTTGTGAAGCAGACAGAAGAGAAATTCAATCTGTTTTTGCAGATAAGTACCTTCCTAACTCAGGCCCACAGAGATCTCGTGATTTGATCAAGGTTACACTGGCAGGGACGGAAACAGGGCCTTCCACCTCTTAGGCCAGCTTGGCTATTTGAGAGTCAGAGTGGTCTGTCTATGTGCTCTCAGTGCCAAAGATGGGAAAAGAGCAATTGTCTCCCTTTTCAGGTGGGAAAACCAAGTCTTTTATAAGTCAGGTAAGTTGACCAGGTTCATGTATAGTAAATGGTGAGTCTGGGAACCAAGCTCCGGTAGTCAGACTCTGGAGCCCAAGTTCTCACTGTTTGTATCCCGTCCAGGTCAACTCTGGGGCAAGGAGGTGGGTAAGAATCATCTATCTTTTCATTGATTCCATAACACACATTAATAACAGCAACTTCCAGTTACTGAGCAATGAATAATACATGCCAAATGCTTTACTCTAATCCCACAACCCTGTCAGGAAGGCTTTATTATCCCTATTTGACAGATGAGGAAACAGGCTCCAAATGGTGACATAATTTGCCAATGTAATCTGCAGAGCCAGGACTTGAACCTAGGTCTGTAAAATGCCAAACCCAAGCTTGGTCCATGAGTGAGATACTGTGTTAGGGTCTCGGGTGATACAAGGGGACTAGACATCGGATTATTTACGACTCTTTGGTTGTAAGTAACAGAAACCAACTCAAGCTAGCTTAAGCAAAAAAAACGGAATTTATTATAAGAATATAGCATGTTTTTTGAAACCTAAAATGCAGCCAGTCTTTTGAAAGGCCGAAACAAGGAAACAGAAGTCTGTCAGCAACCCAGACAGGCTTCTACTGTCCCTATTGTCTGCATGTCTCTGCCCCTTGCTTCTCCCTCTAAAAACCACACTTCCATGCTTCCCAATCCTCATGGCAGGCCATATAAGTATTCCTGAGTTTTCATATCCTCTCTCAAGTGTCGAATCTCGACAGAGCCAGAACCTCTGAGGCTTCCTCCAAGTTCCAGAAGATCACCTGAGTGGCCCAGCTTGGATCACCACCCATCCCTGGTCCAAGCAACAGTGGCCATTAGAATGAGGACACCTTATTCAAACATGACAGTGGGTGGGGAACAGCCCTTAGAGTAAGGAAGAGGAATCATCTTCCTTACATCAGAGTAAGGGAGAGGAAAGAAGATACCCCAAAGCTTTTTTTTTTTTTTCTTTTTTTTACTACGGATTAGATCCTGGTCCCTAAAGAACTAGAGTTAGCAAGTGAGACAGGCAGATAATCTCCATCCAGCCTTGCATGGGTCCTAAGAGAAGTATATGTACATTGCTGAGACAGCTCGGGGGGAAAGCAACCAACTTTGCCAAGGAAAAGCAAGAAAGGTAACTCTTTTAACCATTGCACAAAAAATCATCAGAATTTCAGAGGTAGTCATGTTTTAAATGATGCATATTGTGTGTGTATGTATAAACAAAGACTGTAAAGCACATTTTATAATTTTAATTTTAGATTATGAAATATATATACAATATGTTGACATTCACAATTGAAGGTTATTATTTAGGTATATTAAAGAGAATTACATTAATGTTTTGCTATAAAAAATTACCATATAGGGCTTCCCTGGTGGCGCAGTGGTTGAGAATCCACCTACCGATGCAGGGGACACGGGTTCGTGCCCTGGTCTGGGAAGATCCCACATGCCACGGAGCGGCTGGGCCCGTGAGCCATGGCCGCTGACCCTGCGCGTCCGGAGCCTGTGCTCTGCAACGGGAGAGGCCACAACAGTGAGAGGCCCACGTACCGCAAAAAAAAAAAAAAAATTACCATATAAAATTTAAAAGACAGGCCAGATGGGTTTTTATGTTTTAGCTGCAACTACATAAGAGTGCAAGGACTAGGGAGGCGGTGTGGTCTAATGGAAAGAGCACTGTTATCAGAAACATGTGCATTTGAAACCCAACCCAGCTCTGAAATTTACTAGCAGTGTGATGCTGGGAAAGTTATATACCGGTTCTATTTTGAAATTTATTTATTTATTATTTTTGGCTGCATTGGGTCTTCATTGCTGCGCGCGGGCTTTCTCTAGTTGCGGCGAGCGGGGGCTACTCTTTGTTGCGGTGCGCAGGATTCTCACTGCAGTGCTTTCTCTTGTTGTAGAGCACGGGCTCTAGGCACGCAGGCTTCAGTAGTTGTGGCTCGCGGGCTCTAGAGCGAAGGCTCAGTAGCTGTGACGCACGGGCTTAGTTGCTCTGCAGCTTATGGGATCTTCCCGGACCAGGGATCGAACCCACGTCCCCTGCATTGGCAGGCGGATTCTTAACCACTGTACCACCAGTGAAGTCCCTACCCTCTCTACTTGTAATTCCTCTTCACAAACCAGAGCCCATGGTACCAAACTCTTAGGGTCCTTGAGAATGCTGACTGGCATAACTGATGTGGGTCAAATCATGTCACTCCTCTGCTCAAAGGCCTCCAAGTAAAGGCCGAAGTCTTTCCCATGCCTGGCAAGGCCAGCAGGGATCTTCCCGTCAGCCGTCCTGTGCCATTTTGTATCTGACCTCATCTTCTGTTCCCCCTCATTCCCTCCTTGACACCCCTCCAGTGACAGCGGCTTCCTTACTGTCTCCCAAACACCCTACCCAGGCTCCCACACCAGGGCTGACACCTGCTGTTCGCTCTGCCTGGGAGCCCTTCCCCTTGCCATCTTTAAGACACACCTCTCACCTTCAAGTCTTTGCTGAAAACTCATCTTCTCTGAACACCCTATATAAAACTGCAACCCCTCTCCCCAGCATGACCTATCCCCCTCTCCTGCTTTTTCTCTATTATTCATATCCCCTTTATTTGACTATATAATTTACTTATTGGCTGTCCTTCCCCATCAGAACATAGTCTTCATAAAGGCATGGATTTTTGTCTGTTTAGTTCATTACAGTATCTCAGCAATCTACACAGAGGAGGCAACTCGAGAGATTTACTAAATGCATGAATACGTGAAGGCAGCTAGAACAAAACTCAGCACATAGCCGGCACTCGATATCACTTCCTTCCTTCCACATCTTCCGAAATGACTGCTTTTCCTCAGGTCTAAGTTAGATGTTAGTTGTAGCTCATGTTTTCTTTGAACTCAAGCATATTTCATATTCAGACTGCCCGTATGTCAGGGGTTTTCCTCTCTGGATTTCTATCCTTGCTTTTTTTACACGTTGTATGCACATAGAAGGTGCTCCACAAATATTTGCTGAATTGACTTATTTATCCAAGTCCCAGGAAAGGTAATAAAAATGTTTTGTCTACAGCTGGCAACACCTGTGATGATCAATTCTTGATACAGTCTTGATTACACTGAGAAATCCATATGCTGAGAAAGGGTGAAGATGAATGTCCTCTGGCATCAGGCGTGAGAAGGGCCCTGTATTCACAGGCTCCTGGAGTGGACATCTGCCGTTTTTATTTGTCCACCTCCCTTAGAAGAGTCACTACTCTCCACTCCAGTCAGATCATTCTAGAAGAGCTACCCATCTTTGGACCAGTCCTGCCCCATGCCCTCTACTATGGGACCCAGACCAGCCACTTATAGTGTCCCTTTCCTCTGGTCCAGTGAATGGCCCTGTAGTGGCCCAATCAAACTCCTTTCCCCCCACCCCCCAAAAATGATTACCTAGCAGGGTAAGGTTCTCGCTTTTTTTAATGTAATGAAGATGGAAAGATTTGTATCAGGGGGCCACAGATAGCCATCTTTCCTGCTGCACTAAGAAAGTCTGCAATGGGAGAGAAAAAGAAAAACATACATGGAGAAGAGACGAGAGAGAGAGAGAGAGAGAGAGAGAGAGAGAGAGAGAGAGAATGTGAACAAAAGCAAAATCTGCTGTAGCCAAATATTTGGAACAGTTGCTGACACATAGTAGGCACTCAATAAATAATGTTAGATGAATTATTGAAGGGGACGAGGAGAGAGAATTGGTGACTTCACTTGTATCTGGATCCAAACACTTATTCATTTTTTTCTGCACTTATTTATGGAGTTAGTACCATATGTTAGGTGCCATGCCTGAAGCTAATACCGGAAGTGAGCAGACTGACACGTTTCCTGCCCTAAAGCATCCTCCTTCTAGTGGCAAATGTTAACAACAAACAAACTATGACTTGCTGTAAGTCGAACACCTCCGTAAGGAATGCCTTAGAACCACCCACTTTTTTGGAACCTGGGGACAAGCTGCCCCCAGTTCTCAGGGTGTGTTCCCAATGGTGATGTCTCTCCCATGTGACTTCACACCTTGGCTAAGCTGAGCTACCTCTCTAGCAAGAACTGGAGATTTTGACCTGAGACACAGAGACTGGGATGCATTGCAGTTGAGTTGTGCTAAAGTCAAAATTTTAGAATCAACTTGTAGAAATCCTGCTGCTGAGAGACTGTCCCTGGTCTCGCTGATTCTGAGTCTTGGTTAGTTGATTCTTTTGGATTCTGGAAACTTCCCTAGGACCTGTATGTACATTTCCCTTTTTGCTTAAGCTAACCAAAATTGGGATCTATGTTTGCAACCCAAGGAAACTTCACTAAAACAAAAGCCATCTCTCAACTCTGGAGAATAGAGACAAACTGAAAGAATATAAGTAAAATCTATAGTGCTTTGGGATTTTCATAAGACTTTTCCGGCACCACTTCCTTTGAACATCCCAGCATCCGGGAAGAAGGCGTCATTATTTACTCTTATCTACAGATGCAGAATCCTACCCTCTGTAATGTTAACTGTTAGATCAGGCTTTAAAGATCAGAGAGCCTTCGTTTAAAACTCAACCACTAGCTGTGTGATCTGAGCGAGCAATTATCGCCTCTGAGTCTCAGGTTCCTTGGGTATGAAATGGGGAGAGGAGGTTTTGTCACTCTCACAGGGTTGTGAGGATGAAGTCAGATTTGGGGTGTGAAGTTGGACCTTGATAGCTTCCCAGGTGCTCAGGCTCCCGGCCACTACCCTCCCAGCCCTGATACATGTTTGCAAATGTTAATTCACATATACACACACACACACCATACACACACACACACACACACACACACACACGAATGACTTGAACAGGGTTTGAAACTTGGTCTTTGACTCTAGAATCTTCACTCTGAAAATTACCTTCAAGCTTTAACTAGCATCATGGGGAGACTCAAGTCTACAATATGGAAAAACTTGGGCTTATTTGGTCTGGAGAGGGTTCTAAAGAACACTTGAAGGATTATCATAGGGAGTAGAGACCAGAATTGCTCTGTGAGTTCTCAGAAGCAGAACTAAAGCCAACAAGTGATGGTTACCAGGTTTCTGCTTAGTGTAAAGAACTTTCTCAGGGCCAACACGCGCAAACTTCCATAGAGGTGGTGAGACCCCCGTCAGTGGCACTGAGCAAGCCAGTTGAGTGACCTGCTTGGAAGGCATGTCAACAGAATGCAGGAATGAGATGTAAGTTCCTCCAGGCCCTGAGATCCTAAGAGCCTTTTCAGTACAAGATGTACATTTGAGATTCTCAGGCAAGTGCCTATGTCTTGGGGGTCAGATTTCACAAGCAGTTAAGTTCCCATTGAAAGCCCAAGGCCTTAGTGGACTGTTACAAGATGAAGGGGAGAGGCTGGGCCATTTGTTGGCTTTGACGTGAGTCCTAGATTCCTCACGTCTCATGTCTCTGGTGATCGGGACCAATCATGATCATTACACAGTCCCCAAGGCAGCTGGGACCAACAGGACTAACATCACTTATCAGCCCCGAGGACCACCTGGATTAAGTTTGTCTCCTTCACAGACTACCGAGAAGAGTGCCTGGCCCAGGCAGACTGTAGGAAAAGCAGCCTCCCTTTGACCAAGAGCCATGGCTCTGAAGTAGGAAGCAGTGTATTGCAAAAGTTGCAAGCCCTCCCTCAGGGATCCTAAGAATCTAGGTCCAAATCCAACTTAGTCTATGAACCGAGCATCGTTAAACCTCTCCGTGGTTAAGTCCCTCATCTGTGCTACCCAGGGTGGCTGGGAAGATGAAATGGGAATAAACACTCTTAGCACAAAGCCCACGGAACCGTGGGTGCCCAGGGAGTAGCAGCCCATCCACCTTCCTCTCTCCTCATCCCACTTTGCTTTCCTCTTCCTCCAGGTTTAAGACCCTTCGGCCCATATTAATCTCCCAGTTGGGCTGGTGGTTCCAGCTGGGCCTAGCAGGCTCTCTTGCCATATCGATCACCCTGACTCCCTGTGGTCAGTGCTTTATAGTTCATAAAGAGCTATTCACACAGCTGATTGCATTGAATCCTAAAGGCTCACTTCCCACTACTGCCCTTCCTGCTTCCTCACTCCTCTCCCCATCACACCCACCACCACATGTTCCTCAAACAAGCCAAGTCTTTTCATCACCTAGAGTCTTTGCACTTGCTCTCCTCTCTGCCTGGAATCTATCCCTAACCCATTCCATCTGAAAACCGGATCCTCAGCATGGGGCTCCCTGCAATGCCGCACCTCGAAGAGGCCTCCTGTGACCCCTCTATTTAAAGCAGATTCCTCCCAGGTACCTTTGTCACATCATCCTATTTTGATTCTCTCAGAGCACTGATCATAAGTCTATAAACTCATTCTGTGTTTACCTGTTTATTGTAAGGCTGCCCTTTTAGAGTGTAAACTCCATGAAGGCCTGTCATCTCTCTGGTTCATGGCTGCATCCTAGAGCCTGGCAGAATGAGGCGCTCAGAGAGGGATGAGTGAATGGATGCGTGAATGAACAAATGAACGTTGTCGTTATCATCCCATTTCATGGATGAGAAAACTAAGGCTCAGTGCAGACTCACCCATCTCTCATAGGATTGTGTGGCTGTCCTCTCACTGCCCCCATGCTCCCTTTGCTTTGCTCTAGGAGGCTGGCGACTGAGCAGGACTCAGGGAAAGGATAGGCCAGCTCTCAGTAAAGCATCCCTGGCCCAGAGCTACAGGAACACACAATTTGTTAGTGCGACCAAGTCCCAGGCACTGTGCACCATGCTTGATGTGCATGATGTCACCTCAATCCCCATGGTCACCCTCTATTCATCTCAGAAAAGGAAAGTGAGGCACAGAGAGCTCAAGGGCCTTGCGTGAAGTCATGGCAGAGAAGGACTGCCGACCAAGACCATCCGACCCTCACATCGGGGAACCATGGGGCGATGCAGCCTCCTCTCTCAGCTCTCACTCTGGTGACCAGCAGGCATGTGACAGACCCTGTGAGACACAGGATTGCCTTTGAGCTTAAATGGAGCCGGAAATCTTAGACTCTCTGAAAGCAAAAGAGAAGAACCGCTTTTGAGAGGTACCCACCTGTAATTGGCATGGCCCAGTGGCATCTCCCTCAATTTATCATGAGGCAGAAATCCTGCTGAAGTCCCTGGAAGGCTGTCCCTGCTTAACGAGGACACGATCCAGCCCTGGGCGGTTCCAGCCACTTTCAAAGCTGTAGCCCAGAGCCAGTTTTAATGATCACGGAAGGAACTTCTGAGAGAGTTGTAAGAGGACGAGGGGATAATTGCACTAGAAATATATGCCGCCGATGACAATGGCTCCCTGGCCCTGGGCTCTTCAGGAGACATGGCCTTCAAGGTCAGTTCCTCTGGCACCTGCTCTGATTCTCTCTGACTCTCTCTCCAAGATAATTATGAAAGAAAGATAGTATAAATCCCCCACACACCGCCATCCCCACCCACCATCTCACAGCCCTCCACCTCCCACCCCAGTGAAGCGGCAGAAAAGAATGATTCTCAGTGGCCAAGGTTAATGAAAACACCGTGGGTTTGAGAGTGGGAAGCTTGACCATGCTCCTCACCAGCTGTGTGACCTTAGACAAGTTACTTAACCTCTCTGGACCCATTTTATTTTTTTTCAGCTGGAGAAAAATATATCAATTAATACCTATACAACGGTCCATCTAGAATGTCAGTGACAGTGGCTGGGTGTGCTAATGTTATCACTGCTAGTAGCAGAGAAAGAAAGATTGACATTTGACTTAGTGTTATTACATATTTCTGGTCTCCAAAAGTTCATTCGTGCCTGTGTAACAAAATTATTAACACGTAAGCATTCCTGTCTTCCCCCTGCTCTCGTCTCCTACCTCCCCCACATCCCCTACCTGCTAAAGAAAACGTTCTTTGTACATGCAGCTCCTTCCTGGCTCCACTCCCCGCCCCCACCCCCCAGGGAGACTGCCAGCCCTTTTTTTTTTTTTTAGATTTCTGTGCTTGAGATCTGAGAGAATGGTTAGTGCTCAAACACCGCTCCCTCCCTGAGGCCCTCAGTGACCTTCCACCTCTTTTCTCTCGACCAGATATGCAAACTCCACGGCAGCAGGGACTTGGTCTGTTTTGTTCACGGCCATATACCGACACCTGCTACAATCCCAACACGTAGGTATTTGTTAGCATCGTAGGCGTTCACCGAATAAATGAAAGAAAGATGAATGACACCAGTGGTTTCTCAACCATGGCTGATTTTGTCCCTTCCCCCAGAGGATATGTGGCAATGTCTGAAAATATTTTCGAATGTCACATCTGGGAGGGGTTGCTACTGGCCTCGAGTGGATAAAGGCCGGGGATGCTGCTAATATCCTGTAATGCACAAGACAGAATGATCCCACAACCAAGAATTATCCAGCCCCAAATGTCAAGAGCGTCTAGGCTGAGAAGCCCTACCCCACTCCAAGCGCAGTCAGCTCTCCGTGCAGCATGTGTCCTGTGACCATCCCGAGGCCAAGACTCTGTCATTTTTCACTGGTTCCCCTGCAACGTCCATCTATCAGATGCTTCCACTCTTGTCGGCTAAAATCTACTCTCCGCGAAGCGGCCAAAGTAACATTTGAAAAATCCAGTCAGTTTCCTACTAAGAACCCTTCAGAAAACCTATGGCTTCCCATTGCCCTCTGAAGAAAATCCAACCTCATTACTGTGTTTTACAAAGCCCTGCTTTGTGGTCTGGCTTTCACCTGCTTCTCTGTCCTTGATTCCTACCACCTGTCTCCTCACTCGGCTCCATCCGTACTGACTTCCTGATTCTCTAACTGGAGGTTCCCAAAGTGTGATCCTTGGCCCAGCAGCATTAGCAACCCCTGAAACTGGTTAGACACGCAAATTCTCCAGCCCCACCCCAGACTTACTGAACAGAAACTCCAGGAATCAGACTACCAACCTGTGATTTAACAAGCCCTCTAGGTAACTCCGAGGCATGCTCAAGTTTGAGACCCAGTGACCTAACAGAGAGGCTCATCTCTACCTCAGGACCCTTGCATTTGCTCTTCTCTTTGTCTAGAATATTCTTCCCCCAGATCTTTAAGGGTTTAATATGATTAAACCCTTGTCCTTCAAGCCTCAACTCAATTGATACCTTCTTACACAAGCCTCCCCTGCACACTCTATGTAGGTAATATCTGTCCCAAGGTAATATCATATAACTTCATTACAGGCATCATATTATTAAATTCTAATAGTCATTTATTTTCTCTCTCCTCTACTATAATGTAAGCTTTACCGGAGAGCAGGAACCTTGTCTGTCTCATTCATTTCTCTCTCCCTAGTGCCCAGAGCAGTGCCTTTCAAAATATTTGTTAAAGGAATGAATAAGTGGAAAATCTAATTAGTGGGGAGCAGAAGAGAAACTAAAAGAGAACCAAAAAAGGTATCAATTTATATTATAATGAGTAGGGACAAGGAAAGAAAGAAAAATAAAATACTCAAACTGGGGTCTTGAAGACAATTTTAAGAAATAAAAGGAGTAGAGGCTTGAGAAAGAGGAAAGGGAGTTTTGAGAAGTGCTGCTGAACGTCTACATGACACACAGTAGAGACTCAGTTTCCCCTGAGCCACTGACCTTTACTGGGTTGACTGTGACCTCATGCAGAGGTGATGTGGGGACCTGGGACTGAAGGTTTTACACATGAACTTCCTGCATTCATTCGTTTTAGAGACTTGGCTTTTGGAGAGCACAGAGGAGAACTAGATACGAACCCTGTCTTCAAGAAGCTGAACGTTTAATCTGGTAGCTAAGACAGGCACAGAAGCAATCATGTACAAAGACAGACAATGCTAAGAAAGGAAATGTGTTTATGACCTTCTCTAGGTGAAGCACCTCCTCAGTGCTTTACATAAAATATCTCAGGTGATACCCACAGAAACTCTGTTAAGTATCCCCATTTTACAGATGATTAAAAATAATAACAGTTGTTGAGATTCTGGTCCAAATGCTCTCTTAGAACCCTCATTGAATTTTCACAACACTCCTATTAGGAATTAACTACCAGAGGCCCCTTTGCACAGATGAGAAAAATTAAACCTCAGACAGCTGAAGTGGTTTGTACAAGGTGATAGAGCACCTCTGCTCAAAATAAACAAACAAACAAACAACAAAAAAGCCCCTAAGGACCCCTGTTCTCACTGGATGTTAAGCAGACAGCGTTTTCAGCTTCATGTACGGAAGAACTTTCCAACCAGCCTGGCTGTCTGACCATGTGATGGGTCATCTCATGAGCTGGTGAGCTCTCTTTTGCTCTATGCATCCAACCAGAAACCAGCAATCATCTGTCTGGGATAATGCCGTGACTTCTGTCGAGAGAGGGGTGTTAAACTGACAACTTCTAAGTTTCTGGAGGTACGATCCCACGATTTCATTCCTAGATACATGGCTTTGGGACAGTCCTTCTCTCTCGACTTCATTTTTGTGTCATGGGATTATATGACCATTAAAGTTCCTTCCAGACCCCGCACTCAAAGGTTCTCAGATTTAAAGGGTAGACATAGAAGTCAGGGTTGCTGAGCTCTAGCCAGGCTTCTGGCAACCCTCAGTGAAGGGCCTGTTCAGCCACATGACCTGGGAGCTTTGAAATTAACTTCCTTCCCATTTTGCCTCCAGTTGCCCACAAGTAAACCCGTATTGTGGAAAATTCCAGGCAGCAAAAGACTGGTGTGATGACAAAGACTTTTGGAGTCACTCCCACAGCAGGCTTGGGAAACTGTACTTCCATCCCTTCAACACCCCTCAAAAAACTCAGTTTATTCAAATTCCAATTATGCTCCAGTGATCTCAAATCCCCAGAATTCCTTTTTCCCGAGGCAAAAGTAATTGGATTTTTCTCCTTTCAAGTCTCAGCCAACCCTCCCCTTCAACAGCACGCTGGGCTCTGGGGCCACCTGGCTCTGTGAAGGAATTGAAAAGATGCCACGCAGCTTTCGGAAATCATACATAAGATCTTTAAGGATGCTTTCTGCAGTGGAGGGGGAGTTTTTATTTTTTGCTAAATCACTTCCAGTCTTCAGATAACAATTCTGCAGTCTGTTAAGGTCTTGAGATAGAATTTATGATTCTGGGGAATAGCTCCTTCTTCCTAATGAGGCTCTTTTTTTCTTTTTCTTTTCTTTTTTTTTTTTTTTTGCGGTACGCGGGCCTCTCACTGTTGCGGCCTCTCCCGTTGCGGAGCACAGGCTCCGGACGCGCAGGCTCAGCGGCCATGGCTCACGGGCCCAGCCGCTCCACAGCATGGGGGATCCTCCCGAACCGGGGCACGAACCCGTGTCCCCTGCATCGGCAGGCGGACTCTCAACCACTGCGCCACCAGGGAAGCCCGAGGCTCTTTCTTTTGCCTTCCCCCACCCCACCCCCTTCTTGAAGGATGCTGTAAAGGGGGCGGGAGGAGAGGGAACTGATTACCTCCACTACCTAATGCGTACAGTTCCTCCACACGCACTGTGCTTTGTACCGACAAAGCACTTTAATATCCACAGTGTCATATCATCCTCATGAAGAGGCTAGAAATAGGCTGAGCGAGTATTATCGATTTCATTTTCCAGAAGAGGACACTGAGGCTCCACTAGAGCAGGATTCAAACTCGCTTCTTCTGATCCCAAGTCCAAGGCCCTCTCCAACATGCCATGGTGTCCCCCTCACTACCGTGTGGCCTCGTTTCTCTTCCTGAGTTCAGAAGAGGACCCAGGTTGGAAGGGCTGAACTTCTAAAATGACAGGTCAAGAATTACAAGGTTACTGTCGTGTGATAATGAGGGAGACCTGTCTTCCTTCCCAATCCCACAGCCACAAATGTCCCTGTATATGAAATGAGGATAAGAACACTATCAACCTGGCATATCGTAAGCACTGAATACACGGGAGCAAGTGACAAGTAAACAGGCACATACAGGACAATTAAGTATGTGTACAGAAGTCTTTGGGAGCATCTAATCCATTGGGGATGGTGGCCAGGGAAGGCTTCCTGGAGGCCATGACCTCTAAGTAAGACATCCAAGCAGGAGTTGTACAAGCAAAGGAGAAAACAATTTCAGGGAGAGGAAATGGAACTGCAGACACTGTCCTGGAATAAATAGTAGGCATAGAGTGTTCAAACAAGTCTAAGAGTTCAGTGTACCTGAAGCAAAGAGGGCAAGACAAGGATGTGCGTTAACCATTTCCTTTTCAGAGACTTGATGATGAGAAAATCTTTCCTATGTCTGGATCTCTGGCATGACACTTACAGACTTCTGTAGTTTGGCCCTAACTTACTTTTGGAAACTACCTCTCAATTTTGTACTATTCACATATCTATCAACATCCAGGCCTTTTTAAATGCTGTTTCTCCTCCCAGGAATGGTTCCTAAGGTGAATATTTGGGACTTTGATTCTCAGGACCCCTTCACACATCTTTGCTAACAGAATTCCTCTTTCTTATGGGCACCCATTCCATGTTATTCAGGTGGGCTCATCCTGAGCTAACCCCACCACCAGACTATAACCCACAAAGAATAACCCACTCTCTGGCCATAGTAATGGCTTCAGGTATGGACACCTAACCCAAGCCGAGCCATCCAGAGTCCTCCATTGACTTTTCCACTGGAGTCACCATTCCTGTGATTGGAAGGACATGAGTTTAGGGCTGCCAGACCATCTTGCCTGCCTCTCAAAAGGAGAAAAATCTGAGGACTAATGTCAAGTAGGGAAAAGCAGAGCCATAAGATGGCAGGAAAAAGAGAGACAGGAGTCTGTCATTTGAACCCCTTGATTGATACCAAACTAGAACCAGCTTCCCTCTTAGATTTCCCAGTTATGTCAGCCAAATAATTCCCTCCCTCTCCTTTTTTCTTAAACTGCTTTGAATTAGGTTTCCGTCACTTCAAACCAAAAAGCGTTCTAATTCACTTCTGACCCCATTGTCTCCTGTCATGGTTTAGCACAGTTACCGACTCTTCCGTGATCATCTCAGTCAGAAGCATCACCCACTTTCCCCCCCATCCCACCACATTCGTTATACTCATGGAACAGTCAGGTCTGCAGTAGCCAACCGGCATTTACCACATCATACCGTCCATGGTAGAATTTGGCATATATCCTACTGAGCATCTGAGAGGAAAACTAGTAGGCAGGCAGCCTTGTATCCCCATGGTGTGTATTACAGTATCTACTACTGAGCAGATGCTCAATAAATGTTTGTGGAGAAAAAGAAAAGGAATATGAAGGAAGAGCATTAGAGATGAGGGTTCAAACTGCAGGTTTAGTATTTCCTAAATGGGTATCCTTGGAAAAGTCACTAGTCTCCCCTAGACTCAGTTTCTACCCTTTTTTACTTCCCCTATAAAATAGGGACACTATTTATTAGGCTCATTTCAGGATGGAATAAAAGAATGCATGTTACATACTCATAACTGCCAAATCGTGGAAGCAACCAAGATGCCTTTGGTAGGTGAATGGAGAAGTCAACTGTGGTACATCCAGACAACAGACTATTGCTCAGTGCCAAAAAGAAATGAGCTATCAAGCCATGGAAAGACATGAACAAAATTTGAATGCATATTGCTAAGTGAAAAAAGCCAGTCTGGAAAAGCTAAATACTGTATAATTCCAACTACATGACATACTGGAAAAGGCTAAACTATGGAGACAATAAAAAGATCGATAGTTTCAGGGGGTAAAGGGGGAGGGTGGGGAGTGAAGAGATGAAGAGCTGGAGCACAGAGGATTTTTAGGGCAGTGAAAATACTCTGTATGAGACCATCATGTTGGATATATGTCATTATACATTCATCCAAACCCGTAAATGTACAATACCAAGAATGAACTCTAAGATAAACTCTGGACTTTGAGTGACTATGATGTGTCAATGTAGGTTCAACCCTGTTAAAAATGTACCCTTCTGGTGAGTAAAGTCAACATTTGGTGATGTTGGGACTTCTCTGGCAGTCCAGTGGTTAAAACTTCGCCTTCCAATGCAGGGGGTGCAGGTTCGATCCCTGGTCAAGGAGCTGAGATCCCACATGCCTCGCGGCCAAAAAACCAAAACATAAAACAAAAGCACTACTGTAACAAATGCAATAAAGACTTTAAAAATGGTCCACATCAAAAAAAAATCTTTAAAAAAAAATGGGGTGATGTTATGCATGTGTGGAGGCGGGCAGTATATGGAAAAACATCTCTGTACCCGCTTCGCAATTTGTAAACCTAAACCTGCTCTAAAAAATGAAATCTTAAACAATTAAAATACTAAAATGTTAAATGCTCTTCAAACATTTAAAAAAGAACGCATGCTACATGCTTTGTAAAATCTAGAGATATTTATTTAAATAAGTTAAAGTTTCAGTCCCTAGCGCTGGTCAAAGAATAACGAGTCCAGAATCAGAATCCCAGTTTGAGGTATCTCTGAGACTAGCGATCAATGTGAAAAGTTGGTTATTCTGGGCCTCAGTTGACTCATGTATAAACTGAGGTTAGGGAGAAGAGGATTAGGTGAGTTTTAGGAACATCCTCTCACTCTATGATGTGATAACATCATTCACTAATAGCTTAGCACTTGGTGTCTTACAATCTCCTCCATGTCCATGGAGGCAAGTTGTTAGTCCAGGAGCCTGAAGACGGGCAGGGTCCCCCTTTGTCATCCCTTCTCATCAATAAAATCTTGTACTGAGGGCTAAAATTTGATAGCCACCATGCTAGGTAGTTATCACTCATTATCTCATTTATTCTTAAAAATAACTCTGTGAGGTAGGATCTATACTCTTCTTTCTAAACACAGAAAAACTGAGGCACAGAAACGTTAAGTAATTTGCCTGAGCCCCACAGCTAGTAAGTGGTAATGTCATTCAAACCTGGGCGGCCTGCTTCCAAAGCTCATGTTCTTAACCATTACACTGCACGGCCTCTTTGTGATTCCCACTGTATCATTTGACAAAGGCTGAGAAGGACAGACCTAGATCTGCTCCAGGTGGCCTCTGCAGTCCCCACCATGCTAACAGCTGTGTGTGCTGGGGGCCTGCGTTGAGTGGGAATGCCATGTTGCTAATGGAAGAAAATGTAATTATAGAGCATAATTACAGTGTATCATATTCTGTAATTACACTGACAGTATTTAATATAGAACATATTCTGAAGCTAAATGGAATGGAAACACCCCCCAAACAGAACAGTCAGAGCTGCTAAAAACCTATCTCTCGACATTAGGGAATCATAGAGACCTCTATATCATGCTCCCCATCTTAGTAGAAAATACCATGGTCCACCCATGGCCCACACCCCAAACTTGATGCTCTCCAGCCCTCATCTTCACATCCCATAGACTTTACCTCTCAAATCTGACCCATCCTCTCCAACTCCACTGCTTCTTTCCTGCTTCAGAAACTGTCATCTCTCCTCTACTCTATTTTTACAACTTCCAACTGGTCTTTTTGCTTCCCGAGATGCCCTCTGGGTCAGCCTCCACACTCTAGGTGAAGGAATCATCCCAGGATGTAAATCTGACCACATCACTTCCTTACTTAACACTTTTCAGTGGCTGCCCATTGCTGAGTCCAAACACCCTTGTTCTGCACTATGGGCCTTGGTGATCTGGCCTCTGATCCCCTCCCTGACCTCACCTCCTGATACTTGCCTCACACCCCTGTGCTCCAGCCATTCTGAACTATCCATGCAGATTCCAGAATCTCTCATTTCTCCCTGTTGTGAATGTTATGTTTTGCCTGAAATGCTTTCTTTTCACATTTTCTCTAACTCACACTCATCCTTCAGGAGCAGCTCATGTGCTGTCATACTCAAAGACTTCCCTGACCCCCAGGCTGGTTTGAGTACCACTGATATGTGCTCCTACAGCATCTTCCAGCAGAAAGCTCACCCCACTGGGTTGTAACTGTCTGCTTTCTTCTTAGTGTCCCCATCGAGACTAGGAAGAACTTGAGGGCAAAGACTGTGCTTTGTTTTGTTTTTATTTTGTTTTTGTTTCTATATCCCCCATACCTAGAGTGATGCCTGGTGTCAAGTAAGTATTCCACATTTCTTGTGTGAATGAGTGAATGAATGACATATTCAAAGAATCACGTGCAAGCAGTAATGTTTTTATTTCTATGACTATCTATAGGGAAAAGCATAGAATTGTAGAGGGTCACAAATTAAGAAGCCTTTTAGACCTTCCTTTCATTTTAAAAATAAGAAAAAAGAGCACTAAAGAAGTGAAAAACCTTACCCAATGTCACACAACAAGTATATGGCAAGTCTAGGAAAGAAAAGAGGCTTTTCAATTCTGAGTTTAGCACTGTGCTATAGTATGGAAAAATATTTACCTGTATATAGCCAAAGATCTAGGCTATGGGGAAGGGGTGTCTGAAAAAGTAAAAAAATGTTAACAGAAAATATTCAGGTAAAAAATTATCATAATTTTGTGTGGTTTGTCATACTTGGCATCACATCCTGTACGATTTTCTTTATCTAGGTTTCAGAAAAAGAAAAGAAATCTATTTTCCACTTAGATGTGGGTTCCACTGGACTTTCTCACAGTCACTGGCTGCCCTTGGGGAATATGTATGTGCTAGAGAGAAGACAAAAACAAATGAAGCAGTTGCAGAAATCATATCTCCACTTCATCTGATGAATGCATTCAGGAATTAGTTTATTTAGAATACAAAATACCTACTCGCACTTGTGAAATGCCCCAGAGACCAAAATATTCAAGAACTAAATCTGCACAACATTGGGCTTTCTCTTCCTCCCCATCGATTCATGTATTTCTTCATTCAACAGTTATTTATTAAGTACCATCTATGTGCCAGGCACCAGGATCAGAGCAATGAACAAAACAGAATCCGTACCTTCATTGAGCCTACATTTCAGGGGCTATGTTTCCGGCTGATAAGGCACCTGCCACAGCGGCCAGCCAGCAAGGGATATAATCTCAGCTCTGCCACCAACTGGCTGTTGAATTTGGGTAAATTGCTCGGCTTCCATTTCTTAACTTATTAAACAGGGATATAATTAGACCCCTCGTTATAGCACTATTGAGAGGACCAAATGAGGCATTCAAGTAAAGTGCTTATAACTGTGTGTGGCATGGGGTAAACCTCAATAAACAGCAGCTTCTATTACATCCTGTTTCCCACCCATGTGCCCTCAGAGAGATGCAGAATACTAATGTAGCCAGGAGTCTCGGTGAGGGTGCAGTCCCACCATCTTATTTTACAAGACAGGTAAATGGCGTCTCAGAGGAGACAAGCAGTGTGTCCCAGGTGATACAGCGTATTGGTGTTAGAGTCTCAGCTGTACTCTGATCCAAGGCCACCCCTGTGTGGATGACCCCAGAGACCCGGGCCTGACATAGCGAGTCACACATTTCAGGCTCTGAACCTAGCGCTTCCCAGCTCTGTGGACCTAAGCAATTTATGTAATCTCTCTGAACCTCCATTTTCCCATCCGGAGAATGGGTATGATAATGCTACTTATGATGATAGTATTAGTAAGTCATAATTCTTCCCTCTCAGCTGGGAGGCTTTAACGAGACATGTTGTGATAAAGGGGTAGTAACTGTAAAGGGCTACACTGTCCAATAGAGTAGCCACTAACTACAGGTGGCTGTGAGCACTTAAAATGTGGCTGGTGTGACTGAGACATTGAATCTTTAACTTCAGTTAAATTAAAAACTAATATTCAATTCAGTTACTAGAAAATGTCCAGGTATTTATTCCCAATTGGGGTATGTGAACCTACTTTTTCAACAGTCTATTTTATGAAATCTTAATACAGATCAAGTGTTTCTGATGAAACAAGTGTTTCTGATGAAAATTTAGCAACCAAATTGAAATGTAAAAGTGTGAAATACATACAGGATTTCAAATATTTCGTATAAAAAAGTAAAGTATCTCAATAACTTTTAGCTGGTTACATATTGAAATGATCTTTTGGATATATTGAGTTGAAATTTATTTTTTAAATGAATTTCATCTTTTATGCTTTTTTCTTTTCTTTTTTTTTTTGATGTGGCCACTGGGAAATGTTTACTTTCCTATTGTCTCACTTGATAGGTCTACTGGACAGCGTTAGTCAAGGGCCACACACATGGGAGGGGTTAAAAGGGCCACACACATGGCAGCGGTTATCTTCCTTCCTCTCCCTGTCTTCTGGCTGTTCTTACACGTCCTGGATGGGAAAGTGGACCATTTAGGATCCTTTGGGCCCAGCCAGTAAAAATCAGCTCTGGTTATCTTAACCAAATAGAGAAGGATGAGAATCTCATGGCTCCAAGGAAAAGCTGAAGCAGCAGGCCTGGGAAAAGATGCAGGGCAGGACCTAGGGAGCAGGGAGGCAGAGGTGGTCCCTGCCTCCTGGATGCAGTTCTCTATTTTCAACCTCCATGTCACAATACTCCAAATTCCAGGAAGAGAGAATCTAATTGCCTAAGTCTGACTCATTTGCCAGCCCCTTGGCTAGGAAGGGTAGGAGGATGGGAAGGCACTTTGATTGACAGACCCACGAAGACACTATTTAGTAGAGAAGAATCAGTGCTCCAAAGGAGAATCAGGGTACTAGAGAAAAGAAAATGGATCCTGGGCAGGCAAGAGTCACATATGTTACTCATCGCAGTGGCCTGGGTACAGGTAAATGCTTAAGAGCTATAATAAGCAGCGGGTGAGTCTCTGCTCTGACACTGAGTCGTCACTCTGTCTCTTTAAGCCTCCATTTCCTCAACTAGAAAATGGGAGAAGAGTGTACATGCTGGATTCCCTCCCACTGTGAACCTGTCACAATTGCTTCAACTCTTGCTCTTGCTCTTCTTGGGGCTGGACGCCCCTGGAAAAACTAGGGGGGCCTGTGCCCTATTGGAAAGGGAAGACTCAGTTTTGACTGCAGGTCATCCTCCCATCCCACTCCCATCCCCTGCCATGGCACTGCAATTCTACCACTCTCTCACGTGTGCCTGAGACCCTCGGCCACATCCTTGCTCTCTTATCCTCTCTCATAGCTTTGCTGCAAAATAAAAAATATTAAGACCTGGCATGTTTAGAGAAAACCCTTTCATCTAATTGATTAGGAATTGCTAATTCGGCAAAACTAGTCTCAGGAAGAGAACTTAATTCCTGGCACAATCTCTCCTGTTAAAAGGGAAAGAAAAGATGGTTTAGAAATTTATAAAAAGCCATACTAGCAGCCCCAGCTACACTCCTTGGTGAACAGCTTCCTCATCTGCTTGCAAAACTGCTGCTTTGAAAGACAGACCGGTGGCAAGAAGGATCCAGCAGAACTGGGTTGGACTCTCAGTTATGCATGCACCCGTTCATTCATTTATTCAGCAAAATCTAGAGAAATGATTAAGACCTAGTCATTGTCATCAAGGAGTTCACAGTCTCCTAGAGTCTACTACAGATCGATAAGTGAGCAAATACCTACACAGCAATACAACAGAGTCAAGAACAAATCGTTACAGGAGCTAGAGGAGGAACCAACTAATTCAACCAGGGAAAGTTCTTTGAGGGAGAAGATTATTCTAGGCAGAGGAAGAGAGCAGCAAATGCAAAGCCAGAGATGTTATTTGTTTGGAGAGTAGAAGTAAGTTTAGCTGAAGTCTAAGTTGCATGATGGGATGGTCAGTGATGAGCTCCAAGTTAAGTCACTTCATCTTTCTACGATTCTGTTCTACCATTTGTCCCCAACCACCTGATCTCTAAGGGTAGTTGGAAAACTGAAATTTAATTCTTCATGAACATCTTTTGCACACTGCAGTGTATTGTGGAGACAGAGGTGAGGGTGAGTTAAGAGCGCCCTAGTGGCCCTACGTAAATGACAAGAGTTCATCAGCCATGCACTTCCTTTGGCAGAATGGCAGCGAGCATTTGTTTTTGCTAGCTCTGCTTCCAGCCCTATGCTTATGCAAATTCAGAGACCCCTGGATTTCGGCATCTCCTTCTTCCTTTCCATGAGCTCCTTGGTTTTGGAGTAAAATACATCTGGGGTCAAATTCTGGTCTGAAACTGTACCAGGTGTGAAACTGTAAGACTCTCCTTGGCCCCTTTAGCTTCTAATTTCCTCATCTATAAAATGGGACTGATATTGTCTCTCACAAGGTTCATGAGGATTCAATGAAATATTTTATGAGAAAATTCTTGGTAAACTTTCTCATAAAATATTATGAGAAATATCCAAATATCTCTAAGATCATTTTCACCACCATTATTTCCCTCTTACTTCTCAATGAGAACCACGTGTGATAAATAAACCACACTGGCATCTCAATGCGAAACATACTGTATTGAAGTCAGACCTGAATTCTAGTCCAAGTCCTGCCCTTTTCCTTCTGATCCCTTCCCCAGCCCTTCCTCTGCTTCTTTCATTGTGTCAGGAACGATATTTTCCAGGCTTCTTTAACTACTGGCTTCCCAGCAGGTGTAGCCACTGAGATGCTCTCAATGAAGCAGGAGGCTGGAGGACAGGAGAAGGGGAAAAGCCAGGGCATTTCTTCTTCTCTTGCTCTGCCTCAGGTGCTGTATCTTGCAACTGCCGTGTATCCCAATAGCTCCAGATCTTTCTGCGTTGCAAGAGTTCTAAGTTTCCCAGAGTCCTAAGGTTCTAGCTCCTACAAGATGGGCCTGGCTCTGGACCTCTGATAACTCCACCTCCTCCTATTGGCCCTTTAGCCCTCAGGAAAGTCACAGCTATCTGCTTTTGACAGTCCCTAGGTTGCCTCTCCATCCCATTTGGCTTCTAGCTTCTCCTATTCCTTGAGATTTTTTTTTTACTATCTGAACTGACTGGTAACCCAGGTGAGTCATTTCACTAGTAAAAGGAAGCCAGTGGATGATCCTACCTCTAAGACATCTTCCACTTTTAACATTCAAGGAATTGTTTGTCCAGGGAATTTCACAGTTGGTCATGTTTCCTTCTCCTGCTAAGTTCTTTCTCTCTCTAGCCACGGCCATCTCTCTGGTTCCATCAGTTTGCTCCAAATCAGAATTAATATCCGACCATACCACCAATACTCAAAACTTGGATATATAACATCAACATGCTCCCAACCCAGCCCTGAATTGGGAGTAAAAGATTTAACTGTATCATTCTTTGCTGTGCGTTGGCCCAGCTGATCTTTCTCTCATGTGCTTCTAGAAGCAGATCATAAGCACCTTGGATGGGTGTGTTTGTAGCGCCTGCTAAAATCACCCAGCTCAGAGCAAAGGGCTCACAAAAGGTATCTGCTGAGAGTCTGGTGAATAAATAAATAAATTCAAGGACTGGCACAATGTAAGTCCGCTTGGTCCTAAGTTTTTAGAGTGCCCTACCTTGAACTTTTTATGCACAAACTGATTTCAAATTCTGGCTCTGCCACTTATTACTGTGTGACCTTGGGCAGCTCTAATGTCTTTGAGATGTTGCCTACTCTGCATCTTTGAGGGACTGGTTCCTACCTCACAGAGTTATTGTAAGGATAGATGGAGCTGAGGACTATTTTCTTCCTCCCCCTCCTTGAACCCTGACCTCCTTGCAGACTTATATCTTGCCTCACCATCACGCCCCCTCCTGTTTCACGTCCAGACACGGCTCCTCTCCTCTGCTACGATTTGGAATGACAAACTCACTGCCATGCTATACCAAACACCTTTCTGGTGGTTCCCCGCTCCACACTCTGTTTCTGTTGATTTACCCTAATCCATGAACGAAAACCAGAAGGCTCTCTCTTTCGAGAGCTACGAACTAAGATGACAAAACTGCTAATGCTTATTTCCAGACCACACAATCCCCAGGCCACATCTAACACATCCAGTCAGGACAGTCATTCAGATTCCAAAGACAATGGCATTTCTCTCCACAATTTGCAAGCAAAGCAATAATGCTCTAATTATGTGTCTATTATCGTCGTCATCATAATGCAGCCACATGGATGGTGGCAACAAGGCTGGGTTAATATATTCATTAGGAACAGGCAAGAGCAACATGACATTAATACCGCTAATAACACCTAATTGAGCTTAATTACAGTGTGATGCCTAATATATTGTGATGAATTTATTCTCAAAGTATTTACATATTTGTAGTTAAGTAATTAGCATTCTGCCCATAAGTAACTCCTCAGAAGTCCACTCCAGTTCTGGAACAGACAGGAGACCAAACCCAACCTCCTGCTTGGAATGGCCTGGCCAAAGAAAAGCTCTTAATTTGTGTGGAAATATATATGTCACGTCTTCCTCAAAGGCAAAGGGAACGGGTCCCACTGGGAAGGCTTTTGTGGGAAGATGGCGGCAGGAGAGAGATTTGCTCCTGTCCACTTCAAGAGTCTGACCGAGATTAAGAGCCTGCATGCTGGGGGCTTCGCTGTGCTTGTCACACCACACAGGGAGCTCTGTGATCTGTCCTAGGTGACAGACTTGAAGAGGGACATCCGCAAACTGGGGGAGGGTGATCCAGGTGGAGAGAGAGTCCACAGAGGTGCACCTGAAAGTACTCAGCACATTTAATTTGCAGAGAAGAGTCACTGAGATATGAGAGCTGTCTTCTTGGGCTTGCAGGGCTGACATGGGGCAACAGGAACAGACTCTGAAGTGGACAATAGCATAGATTTTCAAGTCAAGGAGATGTATTTGAATCCCAGCTTGGCCACTTCCTATCCACATGACCTTGGGCCAAATACACCCTGTCTCTAGGCCTCCGTTTCCTCTTTGGGTTGTATTAATTACATCTTAAAACAGGAGACGATGCCTCAGATCTGGAATCCCAGATTCTTCAGCTTACCTGCCTCATGGAACAAAGATTCAATAGCCCAGGAGCTAGAAGAAGACTGTATTGCATTCTCACCACGTAAAGCCTGGTGACGTGGAGCAAGTAACTGGATCACCGTAGAACTCAGCTTTCTCACCTATAAAACAAAGATTAATATCACACCTAACAGGACTGTCATGAGAACTGAATGAAGAAAATAATTCATGGAAGGTGTTTTGCTTGGAACACTCAGCATACAGTGAGCACTTAATGATAGTATTATTATTACTATGGCCCCCTCTTTTGTTTAAGGTTCAGCTTCAGAGGAGAATATCCACCCTAGCTAGTTGAGGCAGAAATGGGGTTGATTATAGGGATTAAATGTCTGAGAGGGTTATTGACTGTTGAAGACAAGCTCAAGGTTGAATTTTCAAGAAGAAACTCCCAAAGCCATGCCATAGGTCGCAAGAGAGCTGCTGCTTCTCGTACCATCAGAGGCCACCCAGCAACAAATCCATCTTCATGGCCATAGTGAGGAAGCCACTGTGATCAGGAAACCACCGTGATTAGGAGGCTATGACTATGGTGCCTGTTGCAATCCCCTCAGGTGCACTGCCACAGACACCCTGCATCTCAACCCCCATGAAGCTGGTTCATGGACAGAGAAACCTCTGTTCCTGCAACTGCAGAAAAAAAAAAACCAAGACGCTGCCAGTTTCCAGCAGAAGTAGCAGAAGGAAGGCCTCCCTCACTTCTAAATCTCACACAAGCCGATCTGATTGGCCGAACTCCAATGACAACTAGAACCCCAACTGCAGGGGAGTCTAGGAAAGGAGTCTTGAAAATGACCTTTCAAAATGCTGCAGTACAGAAAAGTGCACTACAAGGAGGGTAAGAATGGATACTGAGTTCTAATTTACCATATCCGTCATGCCTCCACTGTGCTGTTCCAAGGTGAATAAACAACCTTCTAGGAAAACATCCTGTCTACTACTAGCCAGGACTTCAGCTCCAGAGCCCTCTCTGGTTGTCCATACAATTTCTGAAAAAATCTCTTTTGCTCCTCCAGCTTAAGAACCAGACAAGAATTTAGGCAAATAACTACTCCTTGGGCCTTTTCCTTAACCATGTCCCAATCTTAAATCTGACCATTTCCACAGCAGGAAGAACCTTGCCAAATCCAATCCCGAAAGAGAGAGAGCACTTCACCCTAAAGCACAGACCTGACGCCCTAAGCACAATGTCCGTTTCTCCTTTTGTGATCCTGTTTATGCTCCACGGAAGGGGGAGAGCAAAGGGAATCTCCCAACTGGAGGTCAGCTTAGGCTCATCTTATGGCCCCAGCCCTGCGCTAGCTATCCTCCTGTGCCAGTCGCACCCTCCCAGATCCACTCTCTGCCTTTCTTCTGCCGAGAGGCTGACCCGCAAGGCTAACATCTCCGGAGCTCCTTACCTTTAAGTTTCCAGTTGAGTTTGCCCAGTGGGACGTACTGGCAGAAAACCCAAGTCAAGAGGAGAGAGAGGAGGTATTTCTTCCCTGCTTCCTCCACCTATCAGCACTGAAGTTCTGGCAGTGTCTACATCCCTCTGTGGCTATGGCTCCTGCCAGGTGACTACTTCCTGGGCTCCGGGAACACCTTCTTCTCTTTCACCTTAAGGCCTAGGGGAAAGAATGACTTTCCACTGTTCCTAGTTTCTGACTACATCAACATCACCTGCTGGCTCATTTAGCCCTGCCCCATTCTACTTGATTCTATTACTAAATTCTCTTCGAAAGAGTATTTCCTGCAGGGCTCCTGACTAATACAGGCTGCAAGGAAAGTCTATCTAAGACAGATCATTTCCCCTTTTTTCAAAACTTAATTCATTGATATTCCTTTCACTCCTCCCACTAAACTCCCCACTCCTTCCAAAAGGAGCTCTACCGTGTGCTTGGGCTATATCAGAGTTCTTCGCTCCTAGCAGAGAAGTAAAAGGTGGGGAGGATGCCTTGGCTTCCCTTAGGAGTTAGAATGTGCAGGAAACACATGGTTAGAAGAATAAAGTGAGATGACACACATGCATCCTGTGCAGCGTGCTGGCCCCCAGTCAGTGCCCAGCTGTACAGTCAGGCCATTCAAGTTCGGTGTTCTCTCCTTCTCTGTAATCCCCTGCTTAACCAGTCCCTGCTTCACTCACATGACTACCCAATCCTCTTAATTACAGGGCTTAATTAGTCCCTGGTAACTGGTGAGCCCACCTGATGTCAATTCCCCCTATAAATGGTATCCTCCTCCCCCAAGTAGCAAAGCCCGCTGCCATGTCCTGCTTGCCACCTGCCGTCAATGGTAGGGTGTCGCTCTAGGACCTTTTGAGTAAGATGTCCTGTCCAATAAACCACTGATGTCTCTCTCTATGTCTCTGGGCTCTTTCTTCAGTCTCAAGGCTGGGTGACGACAAGGCTTGCAGGCCTGCAGGGTGCAGCCCAACACCAGTGCATGATGGTTCCCTGCCCTCTTTCATTCTCTCCCTTGTCCCCCAATCCAGAAATCAAACAATAACAGGCAGAACGATTAAACACTGAACTCTGCAAACAAATGATCAGACTCCAAATCCAAGCTCTAGGGTCCGTGATGTTGGGCTAACAATTCGCCCATTCTGTGCCTCTATTTCCCCCTCTGAAAATACTGATTATAATAGTAATATCTATCTCTTAAGGTTATTATAAGGATTAAATGAATAAACTGTACAAAGAATTTAGAACAGTGCTTTGCACATAGTAAATAAGCTCAATAAATTGTTGTTTGTTTAGTTTGAAAACATTGTATGATAAGACAGAGATACAAGCCACATTCTGGGGAAGGGAAAGGTGCTTGTCAGGTTTTGATGCTCTGAGCACAATTTTGTCTTTAATAGGAAAGTAGGATCTACTTAGTCCAGGAAATGATTGTAGAACAATTCCTAAAAGGGGTTTTATAATCCAGAACTTTTGAAAGATGACACAAGGATGAAAAAATAATAATAATAAACCCCAGCCTGAAGAGAGAATTGTATGCCCGTGTATATCAGGAGATAAAATGGGCACCAGTATCAGTCTCCACAACCTCCTCAATAAGGAAGTGGTCAAGGATGACCTGGGCTTAAATGTCCCTCTGCCACTTGGTAGCCAGTGACCCCAGGCAAGTTACAGAGCTACACAGAACACTCAGTTTTCCATCTTTAAAAAAACGTGGGTCGAAGAGGGCTTCCGGGAAGATGGCAGAAGAGTAAGACGTGGAGATCACCTTCCTCCCCACAGATACACCAGAAATACATCTACACGTGGAACAACTCCTACAGAACACCTACTGAACGCTGGCAGAAGACCTCAGACCTCCCAAATGGCAAGAAACCCCCCACGCACATGGGTAGGGCAAAAGAAAAAAGAATAAACAGAGACAAAAGGATAGGGACGGGACCCGCACCAGTGGGAGGCAGCTGTGAAGGAGGAAAAGTTTCCACACACTAGGAAGCCCCTTCGTGGGCGGAGACTGCGGGTGGTGGAGGGCGGAGCTTCGGAGCGACGGACGAGTACATAGCAACAGGGGTGCTGGGGGCAAAGCGGAGAGATTCCCGCACAGAGGATCAGGGCCGACCGGCACTCACCAGCTTGAGATGTCTGCTCACCCGCCGGGTCGGGCGGGGCTGGGAGCTGAGGCTCGGGCTTCGGTCAGAGCGCAGGGAGAGGACTGGGGTTGGCGGCGTGAACACAGCCTGCAAGGGGTTAGTGCGCCACGGCTAGCCAGGAGGGAGTCCGGGGAAAAGCCTGGACCTGCCGAAAAGGCAAGAGACTTTTTCTTCCCTCTTTGTTTCCTGGTGCGCGAGGAGAGGAGATTAAGAGCGCTGCTTAAAGGAGCTCCAGAGACGGGCGCGAGCCGCGGCTAAAAGCGCGCACCCCAGAGACGGGCGGGAGACGCGGCTAAAAGCGCGCACCCCAGAGACGGGCGGGAGACGCTAAGGCTGCTGCTGCCGCCACCAAGAAGCCTGTGTGCGAGCACAGGTCACTATCCACCCCTCCCCTCCCAGGAGCCTGTGCAGCCCACCACTACCAGGGTCCCGGGATCCAGGGACAACTCCCCCAGGAGAACGCACGGCGCGCCTCAGGCTGGTGCAACGTCTCGCCGGCCTCTGCCGCCGCAGGCTCTACCCGCACTCCGTGCCCCTCCCTCTCCCCAGCCTGAGGGAGCCAGAGCCCCCGAATCAGCGGTTCCTTTAACCCCGTCCTGTCTGAGCGAAGAACAGACGCCCTCCGATGACCTACACTCGGAGGCGGGGCCAAATCCAAAGCTGAGCCCCGGAAGCTGTGAGAACAAAGAAGAGAAAGGGAAATCTCTCCCAGGAGCCTCAGAAGCAGCGGATTAAAGCTCCACAATCAACTTGATGTACCCTGCATCTGTGGAATGCCTGAATAGACAACGAACCATCCCAAATTAAGGAGGTGGACTTCGAGAGCAAGACTTATGATTTTTTCCCCTTTTCCTCTTTTTGTGAGTGTGTATGTGTATGCTTCTGTGTGAGATTTTGTCTGTATAGCTTTGCTTCCACCATTTGTTCTAGGGTTCTATCCGTCCGTTTCTTTTTTTTTAACTTTTTTCTTTTTTTTCTTAATAATTATTTCTTATTTTAATAACTTTATTATATTTTATCTTACTTTATCTTCTTTCTTTCTTTTTATCCTTGCTTCCCTCCTTCCTTCCTACCTTCTTCCCTCCCTCCCTCCCTCCCTCCTTCTTTCTTTCTTTCTACTTCTACTAATCTTTCTTTCTACTTTTTCTCCCTTTTATTTTGAGCCGTGGGGATGAAAGGCTCTTGGTGCTGCAGCCAGGAGTCAGTGCTGTGCCTCTGACGTGGGAGAGCCAACTTCAGGACACTGGTCACAAGAGACTTCCCAGCTCCGCATAATATCAAACAGTGAAAATCTCCCAGAGATTTCCATCTCAACACCAGCACCCAGCTTCACTCAATGACCAGCAAGCTACAGTGCTGGACATCCTTTGCCAAACAACTAGCAAGACAGGAAAACAACCCCACCCATTAGCAGAGAGGCTGCCTAAAATCATAACAAGTCCACAGACACCCCAAAACACACCACCAGACGTGGACCTGCCCACCAGAAAGACAAAATCCAGCCTCATCCACCAGAACACAGGCACTAGTCCCCTCCACCAGGAAGCCTACACAACCCACTGAACCAACAATAGCCACTGGGGACGGACACCAAAAACAATGGGAACTACGAACCTGCAGCCTGCAAAAAGGAGACCCCAAACACAGTAAGATAAGCAAAATGAGAAGACAGAAAAACACACAGCAGATGAAGGAGCAAGATAAAAACCCACCAGATTTAACAAATGAAGAGGAAATAGGCAGTCTACCTGAAAAAGAATTCAGAATACTGAGAGTAAAGATGATCCAAAATCTTGGAAATAGAATAGAGAAAATGCAAGAAACATTTAACAAGGACTTACAAGAACTAAAGAGGAAAGAAGCAATGATGAACAACACAATAAATGAAATTAAAAATACTCTAGAAGGGATCAATAGCAGAATAACTGAGGCAGAAGAACAGATAAGTGACCTGGAAGATAAAATAGTGGAAATAACTACTGCAGAGCAGAATTAAGAAAAAAGAATGAAAAGAACTGTGGACAGTCTCAGAGACCTCTGGGACAACATTAAATGCACCAACATTCGCATTATAGGGGTTCCTGAAGAAGAAGAGAAAAGAAAAGGGACTGAGAAAATATTTGAAGAGATTATAGTTGAAAACTTGCCTAATATGGGAAAGGAAATAGTTAATCAAGTCCCGGAAGCACAGAGAGTCCCAAACAGGATAAATCCAAGGAGAAATACACCAAGACACATATTAATCAAACTGTCAAAAATTAAATACAAAGAAAACATATTAAAAGCAGCAAGGGAAAAACAAGAAATAACACACAAGGGAATCCCCATAAGGTTAACAGCTGATCTTTCCCCAGAAACTCTGCAAGCCAGAAGGGACTGGCAGGACATATTTAAAGTGGTGAAGGAGAAGAACCTACAACCAAGATTACTCTACCCAGCAAGGATCTCATTCAGATTTGATGGAGAAATTAAAACCTTTACAGACAAGCAAAAGCTGAGAGAGTTCAGCACCACCAAACCAGCTTTACAACAAATACTAAAGGAACTTCTCTAGGCAAGAAACACAAGAGCAGGAAAAGACCTACAATAACGAACCCAAAACAATTAAGAAAGTGGAAATAGGAACATACATATTGATAATTACCTTAAATGTAAATGGACTAAATGCTCCCACAAAAAGACACAGATTGGGTGAATGGATACAAAAACAAGACCCATATATTTGCTGTCTACAAGAGACCCACTTCAGACCTAGAGACACATACAGACTGAAAGTAACGGGATGGAAAAAGATATTTCTTGCAAATGGAAACCAAAAGAAAGCTGGAGTAGCAATTCTCATATCAGACAAAATAGACTTTAAAATAAAGACTATTAGAAGAGACAAAGAAGGACACTACATAATGATCAAGGGATAGATCCAAGAAGAAGATATAACAATTGTAAATATTTACGCACCCAACATAGGAACACCTCAATACATAAGGCAAATACTAACAGCCATAAAAGGGGAAATCGACAGTAACACATTCATAGTAGGGGACTTTAACACCCCACTTTCACCAATGGACAGATCATCCAAAATGAAAATAAATAAGGAAACACAAGCTTTAAATGATACATTAAACAAGATGGACTTAATTGATATTTATAGGACATTCCATCCAAAAACAACAGAATACACATTTTTTTCAAGTGCTCATGGAACATTCTCCAGGATAGATCCTATCTTGGGTCACAAATCAAGCCTTGGTAAATTTAAGAAAATCGAAATTGTATCAAGTATCTTTTCCGACCACAGTGCTATGAGACTAGATACCAATTACAGGAAAAGATCTGTAAAAAATACAAAGACATGGAGGCTAAACAATACACTACTTAATAACGAAGTGATCACTGTAGAAATCAAAGAGGAAATCAAAAAATACCTAGAAACAAATGAAAATGGAGACACGATGACCCAAAACCTATGGGATGCAGCAAAAGCAGTTATAAGAAGGAAGTTTATAGCAATACAATCCTACCTTAAGAAACAGGAAACATCTCGAATAAACAACCTCACCTTGTACCTAAAGCAATTAGAGAAAGAAGAACAAAGAAAACCCCAAAGTTAGCAGAAGGAAAGAAATCATACAAATCAGATCAGAAATAAATGAAAAAGAAATGAAGGAAACGATAGTAAAGATCAATAAAACTAAGAGCTGGTTCTTTGAGAAGATAAACAAAATTGATAAACCATTAGCCAGACTCATCAAGAAAGAAAGGGAGAAGACTCAAATCAATAGAATTAGAAATGAAAAAGGAGAAGTGACAACTTTCACTGCAGAAATACAAAAGATCATGAGAGATTACTACAAGCAACTCTATGCCAATAAAATGGACAACCTGGAAGAAATGGACAAATTCTTAGAAATGCACAACATGCCAAGACTGAATCAGGAAGAAATAGAAAATATGAACAGACCAATCACAAGCACTGAAATTGAAACTGTGATTAAAAATCTTCCAACAAACAAAAGCCCAGGATCAGATGGCTTCACAGGCGAATTCTATCAAACATTTAGAGAAGAGCTAACACCTATCCTTCTCAAACTCTTCCAAAATAGAGCAGAGGGAGGAAAACTCCCAAACTCATTCTACGAGGCCACCATCACCCTGATACCAGAACCAGACAAGGATGTCCCAAAGAAAGAAAACTACAGGCCAATATCACTGATGAACATAGATACAAAAATCCTCAACAAAATACTAGCAAACAGAATCCAACAGCACATTAAAAGGATCATACATCATGATCAAGTGGGGTTTATTCCAGGAATGCACGGATTCTTCAATATACTAAAAACAATCAATGTGATACACCATATTAACAAATTGAAGGAGAAAAACCATATGATCATCTAAATCGATGCAGAGAAAGCTTTCAACAAAATTCAACACCCATTTATGATAAAAACCCTGTAGAAAGTAGGCATAGAGGGAACTTTCCTCAACATAATAAGGCCATATATGACAAACCCACAGCCAACATCACCCTCAATGGTGAAAAACTGAAAGCATTTCCACTAAGATCAGGAGCAAGCCAAGGTTGCCCACTCTCACCACTCTTATTCAACATAGTTTTGGAAGTTTTAGCCACAGCAATCAGAGAAGAAAAGGAAATAAAAGGAATCCAAATCAGAAAAGAAAAAGTAAAGCTGTCACTGTTTGCAGATGACATGATACTCTATATAGAGAATCCCAAAGACGCTACCAGAAAACTACTAGAGCTAATCAATGAATTTGGTAAAGAGCAGGATACAAAATTAATGCACAGAAATCTCTGGCATTCCTATACACTAATGATGAAAAATCTGAAAGTGAAATCAAGAAAACACTCCCATTTACCATTGTAACAGAAAGAATAAAATATCTAGGAATAAACCTACCTAAGGAGACCAAAGACCTGTATGCAGAAAATTATAAGACACTGATGAAAGAAATTAAAGATGCTACAAATAGATGGAGAGATATACCATGTTCTTGGATTGGAAGAATCAACATTGTGAAAATGACTCTACTACCCAAAGCAATCTACAGATTCAATGCAATCCCTATCAAACTACCACTGGTATTTTTCGCAGAACTAGAACAAAAAATTTCACAATTTGTATGGAAACACAAAAGACCCCGAATAGCCAAAGCAATCTTGAGAACGAAAAACGGAGCCGGAGGAATCAGGCCCCGTGACTTCAGACTATACTACAAAACTACAGTAATCAGGACAGTATGGTACTGGCACAAAAACAGAAATATAGATCAATGGAACAGGATAGAAAGCCCAGAGATAAACCCACGCACATATGGTCACCTTATCTTTGATAAAGGAGGCAGGAATATACAGTGGAGAAAGGACAGCCTCTTCAATAAGTGGTTCTGGGAAAACTGGACAGGTACATGTAAAAGTATGAGATTAGATCACTCCCTAACACCATACAGAAAAATAAGCTCAAAATGGATTAAAGACCTAAATGTAAGGCCAGAAACTATCAAACTCTTAGAGGAAAACATAGGCAGAACACTCTATGACATAAATCACAGCAAGATCCTTTTTGACCCACCTCCTAGAGAAATGGAAATAAAAACAAAAATAAACAAATGGGACCTAATGAAACTTCAAAGCTTTTGCACAGCAAAGGAAACCATAAACAAGACCAAAAGACAACCCTCAGAATGGGAGAAAATATTTTCAAATGAAGCAACAGACAAAAGATTAATCTCCAAAATTTATAAGCAGCTCATGCAGCTCAATAACAAAAAAGCAAAAAGCCCAATCCAAAAATGGGCAGAAGACCTAAACAGACGTTTCTCCAGAGAAGATATACAGACTGCCAACAAACACATGAAAGAATGCTCAACTTCATTAATCATTAGAGAAATGCAAATCAAAACTACAATGAGATATCATCTCACACCAGTCAGAATGGCCGTCCTCAAAAAATCTAGAAACAATAAATGCTGGAGAGGGTGTGGAGGAAAGGGAACCCTCTTGCACTGTTGGTGGAAATGTAAATTGATACAGTCACTATGGAGAACAGTATGGAGGTTCCTTAAAAAACTACAAATAGAACTGCCATATGACCCAGCAATCCCACTACTGGGCATATACCCTGAGAAAACCATAATTCAAAAAGAGTCATGTACCAAAATGTTCATTGCAGCTCTATTTACAATAGCCCGGAGATAGAAACAACCTAAGTGTCCATCATCGGATGAATGGATAAAGAAGATGTGGCACATATATACAATGGAATATTACTCAGCCATAAAAGGAAACGAAATTGAGCTATTTGTAATGAGGTGGACAGACCTAGAGTCTGTCATACAGAGTGAAGTAAGTCAGAAAGAGAAAGACAAATACGGTATGCTAACACATATATATGGAATTTAAAAAAAATGTCATGAAGAACCTAGGGGTAAGACAGGAATAAAGACACAGACCTACTGGAGAATGGACTTAAGGATATGGGGAGGGGTAAGGGTGAGCTGTGACAAAGTGAGAGAGAGGCATGGACATTTATACACTACCAAATGTAAGGTAGATAGCTAGTGGGAAGCAGCCGCATAGCACAGGGATATCAGCTTGGTGCTTTGTGACCGCCTGGAGGGGTGGGATAGGGAGGATGGGAGGGAGGGAGACGCAAGAGGGAAGAGATATGGGAATAGATGTATATGTATAACTGATTCACTTTGTTATAAAGCAGAAACTAACAACAAGAACAACAAAAATACGTGAGTCCTACGATACTTTCCTCTCAGGCTGCTGTGAAGACCAAGCACGAGAACCGTTGTAAAGTCGATGAAGGCTGCCTAACCCATTCCTCCCTCCACACCCCTCCCTGTGACTAGGCTTTGCTTATGGCCTCACTCCAAGTACGGCCCTAAGATACAGGATCTGTTACCTGTTGAGCTCTTTGGGGTTTGGCTGTTGCATGCTGTACAGGTAGCTACTCCCTGTCTCCCAGACTCAGGATTCTGGGTCTTTAGTTTCTGCTTTTGCTGTCTTCTCCTACACCATCAGTATTGTCAGTCTCAACGGAAGGGGCCTATGAGTCTCCCTTTTGAGGTGAATAGATTCTTCTTTCTTGACACCATGCAGGATCTATGCATAGCAGCCCAATGACATGCTCCTTGTGCATCATTATTGAACAAACCCCAGGAAGGCTTAATGAGCACTGCTGTTAACCCATCATAGTCCAACATGGAGATTTCACCAGGCCTATGGAAGGAAGTTAAAAGGACGCTGCAGAGTCCAAAGTGGAATAACCACACCTGTTACTGGGGTTCTTTGTGCTCTGTTGTGCCTGCATCCTGCCTAGTCTCCTCTCCACAGAGTGATCCTCTAGAAAAATTGGAAAAAGGATGGTCTAAGGCAAACACGCCATCTTTACCACTGGATTTATTCCCTGAATCACCTTGCCTCTGTTTAAATAGCCTAGGGGAAAAATATAGAGTAGTTTCTATTTTCTAGTTGGACCCCGACTGTTATGGGGAGCGAGACTATAGACAGGAGGCCAGTTAGGAGGTGTGGCAATTGTCTTGAGATGAAAGACTGGGGATTCAAAACTAAGATAGTAGCAGTGGGATGAAGGAGAGAGGAAGGCGATCAAGAAACATTTTAGAGGAAACCCTCCTACATTGTTGGTGGGAATATAAATTGAGGTAGCCACTATGGAGAGCAGTATGAATGTTCCTTAAAAAACTAAAAATAGAACTACCATATGACCCAGCAATCCCACTCCTGGGCATATACCCGGAGAAAATATATAATTCGAAAAGATGCATGCACCCCTATATTCATTGCAGCACTATTTATAATTGTCAGGACATGGAAGCAACCTGAATGTCCATCGACAGAGGAATGGATAAAAAGGATGTGTACATATATATAATGGAATATTACTCAGCCATAAGAAAGAACAAAATAATGCCATTTGCAGCAACATGGATGGACCTAGAGATTGTCATACTGAGTGAAGTCAGACAGAGAAAGACAAATATTGCATGATATCACCTGTAGGTGGAATCTAAAAAAGGGTACAAATGAACTTATTTACAAAACAGAAGTAGAGACACAGATGTAGAAAACAAACTTATGGTTACCAGAGAGTAAGGGAGGGGGGATAAATTGGGAGATTGGGGTTGACATATACACACTACTATATATAAAATAGATAACTAATGAGGACCTACTGTATAGCACAAGGAACTCTACTCAATACTTTGTAATGGCCTTTATGGGAAAAGAATCTAAAAAAGAGTGGATATGTGTATATGTATAACTGATTCACTTTGCTGTACACCTGAAACTAACACAACATTGTATATCAACTATAGTCCAATAAAAATTTTAAAAAAGAAACATTTTTAGAAATAGAACAATAGGACTTGGTGACCAGTCTAATCTTAAACACGAGGGAGAAAGGGGCATTAGCAAGTCCTAAACCTCTTGGTTTGAGGAGCACGTGAAGATGACGATGTCATTCAGTGAGGCAGAGCATGAGTGGTGAATAGTTTGGGAGGTGTTTTTAGTCAAATATCTAGTAGATAATGAAGCATATGGCTCTGTAATGACCGTTTATCATTTTGTATCCCGGAGCCCCTTCCTGATGGGAATAGCAGCCCCTTCTGTTTTCAGATATTGTTCTAAATAATTGATCTGAATGGAAGCTGACATCTTTGTCTGAGATTCTGCTGACCTGGCTCAATCAATTCATGAAAAGGTAGGTCCTTGAATCAGGGAAAACCAATCTGAATTCTTCACCAGGATTTTTTAACCAGGGCAAAGGAGACTCCTCCCTTTTTATAGAGATTGTGAGCTAGAGATGTGGGCGGCCAGAAAATCATGGAGAAGCCAGTCTGAGAGAATGGCGCCAACAGGAAAGGCAAAGCAGAACTAAGTATGGTAAGGACCACCTTGTAGGCGGCTGTGAGTACAAAAGGAGGTAAGCCACATGAAAAGTCTAGCACTGGGCATGGCATTTAGTAGTTACTCAATAAGCTGTCTTAACCGAGGGTACCAACTGTGAGCTTTGAATGGGCAAAGAAAGGACCGGATGATTTCAACCAGAGAGGGGATGACATTTGGAATGGGTTTTGAAGGATGGGTTGAACTCCAACTGGGAGGGCTGGATTTTAGGAACTCTCTGGCTCCAGAGGAGTCAGGAGTAAAAGCTGCCTGGCGAGAGCCTGGCCTGCCCTGTCCCGTCCACGAAGTCCTCTTCTCCAGAGGAGGCTTTGCAGAAGAAGCCTGCCTGCCACACTCAGCCTGCAGCCGTGACCTTGCTGAGCCTTGAGAGTGACAAGAACAGAGCCCATGATTATTAACCTTACCGCTTGTTTCTGTAGTTTATTGTGACAAGACAATGCAATAAGGAGGGAGGTAATCAAAAAGCAATTTTGTAGCAGTAAGCTTAAAGTGACAAACCTTGCTTTTCCTAAATAAATCATCATTATTCCCATATGGCTCAGGACTGACAACTTGGGTTTCCTTAGTAACTGAGTACTTAGCTAAACCTGTGGCCCAGTGCGAGTGAGAACGAGCTGCATCTGGAGAGGAGAACCGGTTGCCAAGTCTTTCCCAGAGGTCTCCTCTTCCTTGCAGATGAGCGAGGTAGCCATTAGCATTCCGGCTTTCACATCCTCCGCGTGCACTGTTCTCTGGGGATCCCTGAGGTCTATGACACATAGTAATTTGTCATTTTGCAGCATCATTAATTTGGTTTTTGAGAGCTATTTGCTTTGTGAGTAAGTGGGTTTGGGAACCCCAGCATGCATACCTCAGAGGTTTACAAGGTAATGCTCATGAACTGAATGCTAAAAATGTGCAAAACCTGTTTTCTCTGTGAATCAGATTTCTGAAAAGAAAAACCAGGAGCTAATGCTGGTAATGGAAGGGAAGAAAAAGTAATGAAGACTAGGGAAGCAACGGCTCTTAGGAAGGAAAAGTTTTGTGGCCAAAGTAATATATTCTGGATTGACATTTGCAAATAGCATCTGGATTTACAAGGGTTTCTGAATATATCCTTTGTGAGGGTTAAGAATCTATGCTGCTTTTTAAAAGCTAGCTCCTCTACACACTACTGTATATAAAATAAACAACAAGGACCTACTGTATAGGACAGGAAACTATACTCAATATTTTTTGTGTGTGTATATACATACATATACATACGTATACATATATATATCTGAATCACTTTGCTGATACAACATTGAAACTAATACAACATTGTAAATCAACTAATACAACATTGTAAATCAACTATACGTCAATAAAAAAAGAAATAAAAATTTAAAAATAAATAAATAAAAGCTAGCTCCTTTCTCCCTTCTTCCCTTCCTGTTTTCCTCCCTTCTGTGTACACATTTATATGTGTACACTTAGACCTACCTGGTCTAAGCCATGGGCTCTACACACAGAGGCTGCACAGCCCCAGTTGTCAAGACCTGACAGCCTGGCTGGGGAGACAGACAGGTGGACAGATGGGCTACAGGTCCAGGCTGGGAACTCAGAGGTTAGCGTGACCATCCCGGTCTGCAGGCTCTAGTGAAGAGCCACGGAGGGAGTGATGTTTGAGCCAGGCCCTGAGGGACATGTGGGATTTGACACGTGGGACTACAGGCCAATGGCCTAAGGAGTGGTCTGAAGTCTACTGGGGCTCGAGCATCAAGTCATTGGAGGCTGCGGGCGGGTGAGTTTGGGACAGACTTGGAGGGGCCTGCACTCCACACTCAGAACCCTGCCATGCCAAGATGCCTCCTCCAGGCTGCCCTCTACTTACCCTCCAATTCTCTGGTGCTTCTGGCCTCAGGGCCTCTGATGCAACGGGCTCCTCCTCCCCACTCCCTGCTTCATCAGCAGCCTACAGCTCTTGCTTTGAACTCCCCTTCCTTGGAAATGACAGAGAGCCTCCCATAAACACTCCATCTAAAGTTTCTATTTTTCTTCATGGTCTTTAACAACAACAGCAACAAAGAATTCTACATTTATTCTTTAGTTTACTTGTTATATCTCTCATCTCTTTTAGTTTACTTGTTATATCTATCATCTCTCCTAGACTCTAAGTTCCTGGAAATCAGAGGAAACTTTTTTTTTTTTTTTTTTGCGGTACGCGGGCCTCTCACTGTTGTGGCCTCTCCCGTTGTGGAGCACAGGCTCCGGAAGCGCAGGCTCAGCGGCCATGGCTCACGGGCCCAGCCGCTCTGCAGCATGTGGGATCCTTCCGGACCAGGGCACGAACCCGTGTCCCCTGCATCGGCAGGCGGACTCTCAACCACTACGCCACCAGGGAAGCCCCAGAGGAAACTTTTTATTGATTCATGACTGCACCCTCCCTACCTGAGAGCGGGCCTCTTTGCACACGGCTGATCCTCAACAAGTGCTGGCTGAATGAATGAATGACTGAATGAAAGAATGAATGAATGAGTTAAGACTCAGTTTAGAGGTCACCTCCCCCACCAGCCATCCCTCCAAGTCTGGAACTGTCCTATGTGTGTTTCCTAATGCCTGTGCTTACCTGATCACAGCGCTTACTAATAACACAAAATTGAAAGCGTTTACTTGCCTGCTCTCACTGCCGCAACCAAGAGCTCCCTAAAGGCAGAGGAACATCAGCCTCCCCCATCCAGCGCCTGGCAGGAATGTTTGTTAAACTGACACTTTGCCCCCGTAACAGGAGTGTTTTCCTGGGTGGTTGGAGGAGGCTGGACACTTTCTGTGAGTTGCCACCACCCTCCCCGTCCCGTGGGAGGAGAGGCTGGATGAAATGGGTTTCTTTGGGGCTCCACGGCTGGGGTTCCTGCTCTGTGGTCCCAGCTTCCTTCCTGCTGATGACATCAGGAAAGCAGGGCTGGCCCCTCCTGCTGGCTGCCAGCTCTGCGTCAGCATCCTGTCTGCGTCAGCATCCTGTCTGCCTCACAGATGCTCCTCTTTGCAAGCTGACTGGTACCCTGAGGTGACTGCCTGTGCTCCTGCGTGCGGACAATGAGGTTGTGGGCTGTGTTTGAAAGCAGAGTTTGAGCGGCCAAGACGGGTCTCCCACACCGCCCCACCAACCCCAGCTTTTTCATTCCCACCCAGGGTGCCAGCCAGATTGGAGGGCTTCTCTCAGGAAGGTGCAGGATTGCCCATTTGGTGTGTACTTCACATGGGTGGTCTCAACCATGCCTCTTAACAAACAGCCTTGGGAGTAAAAAGGGTGGAGCTTAAGACAGGTCAGCTGTGTGGCAAGGGAATGTGTGGATAGATTGTGATTTTAAAGAGGGTGGCAGGGTACTCACTTGGAAGGTAACATTTGAGAAGGAATTTCAAGGAAGTGAGGGCATTAACCAACTGAATCCCTGGTGAAAGAACATTCCAGGCAGAAGGGAGAGCGATGCAAAAGCCCCAAGGTGGGAGCTTCCTAGAGTGTTTGAACAGCAAGGAGGTCTTTGAAGTTGAGTGGAGTGAGTGTGGGCGAGACTCATAAGAGGTGATGTCAGAGGAAAGGCTGGGGGGGACAGACCACGTAAGCCACTGAAGGACTTTGGCTTTGCTTGAATGAAATGGGGTCCATCGTGGGGATGTGAGCAGAGGAGAAGCACAATCTGACTTGCATTTCTGAAGGATTGCTCTTGCTGCTGGGTCGAGAACAGACTGCAAGGGGGCAAGGAAAGGCAGAACTAGTGCAGGAGAAGCTTGAATGACCCAAGCAAGGGCAGCATGGAAGATGGCTTGGATGAGGGTGGCAGAAGTGGAGAAGGTGGCAAGTAGCAGCACTCTGGATATGGAAGGTAGAGCTGACAGGATTTCCTGAGGTATTGAAAATGGGATACGAAAGTAAGATTTTTAAAGAATATGGACGATATACACCACCAAATGTAGATAGCTAGTGGGAAGCAGCTGCATAGCACAGGGAGATCAGCTCGGTGCCCTGTGTTCACCTAGAGGGGTGGGATAGGGAGGGTGGGAGGGAGGGAGACGCAAGAGGGAGGGGATATGGGGATGTATGTGTACGTATAGCTGATTCACTTTGTTATGAAGCAGAAACTAACACACCATTGTAAAGCAATTATAATCCAATAAAGATGTTTTAAAAATATTAATAAATAAATAAACATGGATGACTCCATGGTTTTGAAAGAGAGCAAGAGAAAAAATGAAGATGCCGTGCATTGAGGTGGAGGAAACAGTAAGTGGAACAGACTGAGGAGGAGGCAATATTAAGTTTTATTTTGACTTGTTGAGTTTGGGACGGTTATGAATCTGGAGTTTAGGAGAGAGACCTGAGTGGAAGATATAAATTCAGGATTCATCCCCAATAGAGATGGCATTTAATGCCATAAGAATGGGTGAGTCACCAATATAGTGAATGTAGGTGGAGAAAAAAAGGAAAGCCTAGCCTGGTACGCTCATTAGGTTACTCTGATATCCAAGAGAAATTAGACACATTGTGAAAACTGAACAGGGTCTATTCTCTGCATGCCCTAGCTCACTCACTCCTTTCTCAAACTTCTTGAAAAATAATCTAATTTCTCAGTGTCCACTTTCCCCCCACCTAGCAATCTAGCTTGGGCTCCAATTATGCCACTGAAACCTGTTGCTCCAAAATCATCGAAGACTTCCAGTGAAGGATCCTCAGTGTCATTCAACACTGTTTTATGAGCACGCCTACCTTCTTGAAACTCTCATCTCCAGAATATAGGAAATAACAGATGACCACAAGCACTAGTATATTTGAGAGCCTGATCCTGTGGATTGCATCACGTGGGACCCCTGGCTGGTTGACTTAGATTGGGTTCATCCAATGGGAGACTGGTGGGCAGAAGGAGAGAGTAGTCAGGGTTGGTTGGTTTGTCCTCTGCTTTCTCCCTGTTTTCCTTCCCCACATCTGGCAATAGCTGCATCCTCCTGCTTCAGGATTCCAGTCTTCCCTGAGCTCTGGTAGAACTTTTTCTTCTACTGTTTTTAACTTTTCTGTCTCAGTCTCTATGACTGGATCATCCTTTCCTGTGCACTAGATGCTGGTATTCCATCCCCACCAGTTTTCTTTTCTTTCCTCATGTTATACGCTGTCACTGACCCCATGGATTTAGCTACCACTCAACTTATACATGATTAAATACCACAGCTATACGGCTATTCCCCATGCCCTTCCAGGGGAGTGGTAACACATGTACTCAGCTACTTGCTGGACACCTCCAGTGGATGCCCCACAGACACCTCCAAGTCATCAATCCAACAGTGAACTAAGCTTCCGTCTCCACGAAGCAATAAGAATGGATGAGGTCATTCCCAAGAGCCTATCTTCTTTTGCTCGGTCATCCCTTCTGCCTGGAATTCCCCCTGCCTAGCCCCTTGACCTCTTTCATCCTGGTCCTTCTCCTGAAAGAATGAGATGGTTTCCTTTCCTGCCACCACTCCTGTGTTTTCACTGCCCTCAACCTTGTGTCCTCTTATTGGATGCAGAATCTTCATTATTGATGCCTCAGGCCTAACTCTGTTAATCTACCTCATCATTTATAAGACAGTTAACCTTAGCATGTCTGAGCTATTGAACAAATATCGGTGGGAATTAGATTTGGTCCCTGATAAGCACGAGATCTGCAGTTTGTTGCCTGGGCAAGGCCACTATGGGGGAGAGGATCAGACGGCTGCCTCAGCTTCTCAAACTAGTATGGTCTTCGCCCCCTGAAACCATTCCCGACTCCAGCCTGTTTAACTGAGGTTCTGACACCCGGCCCAGCACTCACCTGCCCAGTGGTGAAAAATACACAGACTTTAGAGTCCAACTGGTCAGGATTTGAAGCCAGATCTTCATCTTGGTTGTGAGATCTCAGGTAAGTCGCTTCACTGCTTTGAACAGGTAAAATGGGCCTAATAATACCTGCCCAGGTATTCCACTGAGACAACTACACTGACTGCCAAGAATTTTACCAGCATTATCTCACAGAATCCTCATGCCCCCAAATTAGCTAGTTATACCTAGGCACACTCAATGGAGTTTGGGGGATGAGTAAAGAGAAATAATGAAATGTTATTCTTTATCCTATGGGATTCTGTACTGGTATGAAAGAATGGAACCATCCCCCCAGCAGAGCAGCCAATTTCCCTGAAGTTTCCCAGTTGGAACAATAAAAATTCAGACCACCATAGGCTTGATCTATCAAGCCTCTTAGCTGTTCAGTATCATTCACCAGCTCTCAGTCCCACGTCACAAACATGAAGCTGCCTCCTTCCTCATGGTCTTCTCTTGGCAAGTGAATCATACCCGAGACAGGAATTAGAAAGTCAAGAAGTTCATACCAACC